>NC_080378.1:60984960-61617378 GCF_014773155.1 Arachis stenosperma | reverse complement strand
GCCTACTCTCGAAGTCCATCTCAAGCTTTGATGACTTAGCGTGGAAGTTCCTTGCTAGATTCTCTAACCAGAAGGACAAATCCAAGCACGCTCCAAGCTTATTAGGGATCAAGCAAGGAGATCGGGAAAGTCTTCGCAGCTACATGGAAAGATTCAACAAAGCATGTCTGGACATACAAAGTCTGCCAACCGAAGCAGCCATCATGGGTCTCATCAATGGCCTATGAGAGGGACATTTCAGTCATTTCATATCAAAGAAACATCCTACATGCTTGAACAAAGTACAAGAATGAGCAGAAAAGTACATCAACATGGAGGAAAACTCTCGACTAGGAGAGACCTCAAAATCCGGATCCTTTTACTCCTCCCGAGATAAGGATAAAGAGTCCAAGAAAAAAGAAGAACAGCATGGAGAGAAGATCAAGAAATACCACAACTACACCCCTCTCCGGGTATCTCTCGTAGAAGTATATCGAGAAGTATGCCACACTGAAAAAATCCCACCACCTCGCCCACTTAAAAGCAAAAAGGGAGGAGAAAATCGGACGGAATACTGCAAATATCATCAAATCTATGGACATCCCACCAACGAATGCTTCGACTTAAAGAATGTCATAGAGAAATTGGTAAGAGAATGGAGACTGGATCGGTACCTAGCCAGTAAGACAGATGAGCCCAGAAAAAGAAGAAGAGATGAAGAGAGCGGACGAACAGAACGACCACCTCGTACTCCAAAGAGACACGTTCACATGATACATGGAGGATTTGTGGGAGGATGAATGTCCAAATCATCTCGCAAAAGACACCTCAAAGAAGTATATCACATCGAGGGAGGAGAAGGAGCACCCGACCTCCCTACTATTACATTCACTAAAGAGGACGTAGCTGGCCTCATCTCGGGACATGACGATCCTATGGTCATCACTATTATATTAGCCAACGCTAACCTCCACCACCCACTGGTGGACCAAGGAAGCTCAAATGACATCTTATTCAAAACCGTCTTCGACAAACTCGACCTGGAAGAAAAAGAGCTCCGAGCATATCCAGACAGCTTATTCGGATTAGGAGACACTCCAATCCAACCACTTGGATATATCTCGCTACACACAACCTTTGGAAAGGGAAACCGGTCAAAGACACTCAACATAGACTACATTGTGGTCGACGTAAGCTCAGTCTACAATGCCTTAATAGGTCGGACAACACTAAATCAGCTTGGGGCAGTAGTCTCAACTCCACACCTATGCATGAAATTCCTAACTACAGAAGGGATCGCTACGATAAAAAGAGACGATAAAATAGCACGTCGCTGTTACAATGAAAGCCTAAACCTTCGAGGCAAAGGAGAAAAAATCAACACCATCTAACTTGGGGGAATTTGAGGTTGGGAAGAACTCCGTCCACAGCCTGAAGGTGAGATAGAAAAAGTCTAGATCGGAGACGTCCCAGATAAAACAACCAATATTGGTGCAATTCTAAAGAGAGATGTAAAAAAGTCCCTCATAAAGTTCTTAAAGGATAATAACGACCTCTTTGCATGGAAGGCTGCGGACATGTCGGGCATAGACCCCAAGCTAATGTACCACAAAATGGCAGTATATCCAGGATCTCGGCCAGTACAGCAGAGGCGTAGAAAGCTCGGACCAGAAAGATCCCAAGCTGTGGAAGAGCAGGTACAATCTCTACTGGAGGCAGGATTTATTAGGGAAGTCAAGTACCCACTATGGTTAGCCAATGTTGTATTGGTGAAAAAATCAAATGGGAAGTGGCGGATATGCACTGATTACACCGACCTCTACAAAGCCTACTCAAAATATCCTTACACACTCCCAAACATTGACACCCTAGTGGACGTCTCCTCCGGATACAAGTACCTCTCATTTATGGACGCCTATTCTGGGTACAATCAAATCCCAATGTACCCACCTGATCAAGAAAAAATCTCATTCTTAACACCCAAAGTGAACTATTGTTACGTTGTCATGCCATTCGGACTCAAAAACGCAGGAGATACCTACCAAAGGTTAATGAACAAAGTTCTCACAGATCACATCGGAAAACTGATAGAGGTATACGTGGACGACATGTTAGTAAAGACACAACGCGAGGAATCATTACTGTTCGACCTCGCCCAAGTATTCAATACCATAAGAAAGCATGGCATGCGACTTAACCTTGCGAAATGCACATTCACAGTAGAAGCTGGCAAATTCCTAGGATTCATGCTCACACAAAGAGGAATCGAAGCAAACCCGGACAAGTGCCAGGCCATACTCAACATGAAAAGCCCGACCTGTGTCAAAGAAGTGCAAAAACTCAATGGGCGACTGGCAGCCTTGTCTAGGTTTCTAGCTGGATCAGCCATAAGATCTCTCCCCTTCTACGTTACGCTAAGGAAGGGAAAGAAGTTTGAATGGACATCAGAGTGTGAGCTAGCTTTCCAGGATTTCAAAAGATTCTTGGGACAACCACCCGTTCTTACTCGACCTCGGGAAGGAGAAGCACTCATATTATACCTAGCAGTAGAAAGCCGGGCAGTAGCCTCGGCACTAGTCCGAAAAGATGAAAGTGGATAGCAACCTATATACTTCATCAGCAAAGCGCTACAAGGGTCCAAACTGAACTATTAAAAGATAGAAAAGTTCGCCTACGCTATCATATTAACTTCTTGACGACTTCGTCCATACTTCCAGGCTCACACCATCAAGGTTCGGACCAACCAGCCCATAAAAGGCATTCTGCAAAAAACAGATTTAGCAGGGAGAATCCTACAGTGGGCAGTCGAGTTGTCCGAATTCGACCTCCAATATGAAGCTCGGACAGCGATCAAATCACAGTATCTAGCTGACTTTATTGTAGAGTACACCGACACCCCGAAAATTCCTATAAAGTTGAATCTTTACGTGGACGGCTCTTCCAATAAAACTGGGAGCAGAGCAGGCGTGATAATAGAAAGTAATCAAGGAACCCAAATCGAACTCTCACTAAAGTTCGAGTTTCCTGCTTCTAATAACCAGGCTGAGTATGAGGCACTATTGGATAGTTTAAAGCTGGCTAAAAAAGTCGGAGCCCAAAAACTTGTCATCTTCAGCGACTCACAGGGACTTACCAAGCCAAAGATCCGGCTATGAAAAAGTACCTGGACAAAACCAGGGAGCAACTCGAACGATTTCAGGAATATGAGATCCAACATATACCTCGAGAACAGAACGCTCGAGCTGACGCACTCTCAAAATTAGCCAGCACCAAACCAGGGGGCAATAATAGGAGCCTCATCCAGGAAGTACTACAGAACCTGTCAATCTCAGAAGAAGAAATCTTAGCCATATCAGGCCAAGATCAAGGATGGATGACTCCCATAATTAACTACCTCAAGTCAGAGATATTCCCTACAGATAAGCAGGAGGCAAAGAGGTTAAAACGGGAGGCGCAGTATTATACCATCATAAATAACATTCTATACAAGAGAGGAATTTCGACACCTCTACTAAAATGTGTGCCAACCTCTAATACAAAAGAGGTATTAGAAGAGATACATAGTGGCTCTTGTGGGAACCATCTCGAAGCACGAGCCCTTGTTAAAAAAGTACTCCGAGCTGGATTCTTTTGGTCGACTCTGCAAAAAGATGCCACTGAGTATGTCAAGACATGTCCACCATGTCAGAAATATGCTAACTTCCATGTCGCCCCACCAGAGGAGCTCATCAGCGTGACATCACCTTGGCCATTTGTAAAGTGGGGATTCGACCTTCTCGGACCCTTCTCCCAAGGGTCAGGACAGGTTAAGTTCCTCATTGTGGGGGTAGATTATTTCAATAAATGGATAGAGGCAGAGCCCCTAGCAAATTCCACGGCCCAAAGAAGTCGGAAATTCCTATATAGGAACATTATCACGAGGTTTGGGGTTCCTTACTCCATCACCACGGACAATGGCACTCAGTTTACAGACGCAGGCTTTAGAAAATTGGTAGCCGACTTGAAGATAAAGCACTGGTGGACGAAATTGTGATCCATATTCTTTTGTACTTGTATGAAATCATTATTATGGCACCGGTTGAATTCATAACTCCGTTCAACTAACCAACAAATGTACTGGGTCGTCCAAGTAATAAACCTTACGTGAGTAAGGGTCGATCCCACAGAGATTGTTGGTATGAAGCAAGCTATGGTCACCTTGTAAATCTCAGTTAGGCAGATTAAATTGGTTTATGGTTTCGAAAATTAATAATAAACTTGAGAATAAAAGGGATAGAAATACTTATGTAAATCAATAGTGGGAATTTCAGATAGGTGTATGGAGATGCTGTGTTCCTCTTGAAACTCTACTTTACTACTCGCTCTTCCTTCAATTCTTCTTACTCCTTTCCATGGCAAGCTGTATGTAGGGCATCACTATCATCAATGGCTACTTTTAATCCTCTCGGGAAAATGGTCCTATGCGCTGTCACTGCACGGCTAATCGTCTGGAGGCATCACCCTTGGTTGATAGCTACATCCCATCATCTCAGTGAAAATGGTCCAAATGCTCTGTCACAGCACGGCTAATCATCTGTCGGTTCTCAATCAGGTTGGAATAGAATCCATTGATTCTTTTGCGTTTGTCATCACGCCCAGCCTTCAGGAGTTTGAAGCTCGTCACAGTCATTCAATACCGGAATCCTACTCGGAATACCACAGACAAGGTTAGACTTTCCGGATTCCCAGGATCCTACTCGGAATACCACAGACAAGGTTAGACTTTCCGGATCCTCATGAATGCCGCCATCTATCTAGCTTATACCACGAAGATTCTGTTGGGGAATCTAAGAGATATGCGCCCGGCCTAAGGTAGAACGGAAGTGGTTGTCAATCACGCGCGTTCATAGGTGAGAATGATGATGAGTGTCACGGATCATCACATTCATCAAAGTGTTGTGCAATGTATATCTTGGAATAAGAACAAGAGAGAATTGAATAAAAAGTAATAGTAATTGTATTGAAACTTGAGGTACAGCAGAGCTCCATACCCTTAATCTATGGTGTGCAGAAACTCCACCGTTGAAAATACATAAGTAAAAGGTTCAGGCAAGGCCGAATGGCCAGCCCCCTGAGTGATCAAGAGACCGAATAATCAAAGGCTAAACAGTCAGGAGATTAAACTGTCAAAAGATGTCTAATACAATAGTTAAATGTTCTATTTATAATAAACTAGCTCCTAGGGTTTACATGAGTAAGTAATTGATGCATAAATCCACTTTCGGGGCCCACTTGGTGTATGCTTGGGCTGAGCTTGATCAATCCACGAGCTGAGGCTTTTCTTGGAGTTGAACTCCGAGTTATGACGTGTTTTGGGCGTTCAACTCCGGATCATGACGTTTTTCTGGCGTTTAACTCCAGACAACAGCATGAACTTGGCGTTTAACGCCAAGTTACGTCGTCAATTTCCGAATAAAGTATGGACTATTATATATTGCTGGAAAGCTCTGAATGTCTACTTTCCAACGCCATTGAGAGCGCGCCAATTGGAGTTCTGTAGCTCCAGAAAATCCATTTCGAGTGCAGGGAGGTTAGATTCCAACACCATTAGCAGTCCTTTTGTCAGCCTTTTTCAGAGTTTTGCTCAAGTCCCTCAATTTCAGCCAGAATTTACCTGAAATCATAGAAAAACACACAAACTCATAGTAAAGTCCAGAAATGTGAATTTAACATAAAAACTAATGAAAACATCCCTAAAAGTAGCTTGAACTTACTAAAAACTACCTAAAAACAATGCCAAAAAGCGTATAAATTATCCGCTCATCACAACACCAAACTTAAATTGTTGCTTGTCCCCAAGCAACTGAAAATAAAATAGGATAAAAAGAAGAGAATATACTATAAATTCCAAAATATCAATGAATATTAATTATAATTAGATGAGCGGGACTTGTAGCTTTTTGCTTCTGAACAGTTTTGGCATCTCACTTTTTCCGTTGAAGTTTTGAATGATTGGCTTCTCTAGGAACTTAGAATTTCGGATAGTGTTATTGACTTTCCTAGTTAAGCATGTTGATTCTTGAACACAGCTACTTATGAGTCTTGGCCGTGGCCCTAAGCACTTTGTTTTCCAGTATTACCACCGGATACATAAATGCCACAGACACATAACTGGGTGAACCTTTTCAGATTGTGACTCAGCTTTGCTAGAGTCCCCAGTTAGTGGTGTCCAGAGCTCTTAAGAACACTCTTTTGCTTTGGATCACGACTTTAACCACTTAGTCTCAAGCTTTTCACTTGGACCTTCATGACACAAGCATATGGTTAGGGACAGCTTGATTTAGCCGCTTAGGCCTGGATTTTATTTCCTTGGGCCCTCCTATCCATTGATGCTCAAAGCCTTGGATCCTTTTTACCCTTGCCTTTTGGTTTTAAGGGCTATTGGCTTTTTCTGCTTGCTTTTTCTTTTTCTTTCTATTTTTTTCGCCAAAAATTTTTTTTTTCGCAAGCTTCTTCTTGTTCACTGCTTTTTCTTGCTTCAAGAATCAATTTCATGATTTTTCAGATCCTCAATAACATTTCTCTTTGTTCATCATTCTTTCAAGAGCCAACAATTTTAACATTCATAAACAACAAGATCAAAAGACATATGCACTGTTCAAGAATTCATTCAGAAAACAAAAGTATTGTCACCACATCAATATAATTAAATTAAATTCAAGGATAAATTCGAAATTCATGTACTTCTTGTTCTTTTGAATTAAAACATTTTTCATTTAAGAGAGGTGAAAGATTAATGGATTTTAATCATAGCTTTAAGGCATGGTTGCATACTAATGATCATGAAGTAGAGACACAAAACATAGATAAACACAACATTAAAAACCGAAAACAGAAAGAAATAAAGAACAAGGAATGAATCCACCTTTAGTGGCGTCTTCTTCTTGAAGGACCAATGATGTTCTTAAGCTCTTCTATGTCCCTTCCTTGCCTTTGTTGCTCCTCCCTCATTGCTCTTTGGTCTTCTCTTATTTCTTGGAGAATGATGGAGTGCTCATGATGTTCCACCCTTAATTGTTCAACATTGTGGCTCAAACCTGCTAAGGAAGTATTGAGTTGTTCCCAATAGTTGTTTGGAGGAAAGTGCATCCCTTGAGGCATCTCAGGGATTTCTTGATGATGAGCTTCCTCATGCATCTCTTGAGAACCGTGAGGGGTCTCTCTTGCTTGCTCCATTCTCTTCTTGGTGATGGGCTTATCCTCTTCAATGAGGATGTCTCCTTCTATGATAACTCCAGCTGAGTAACATAGATGGCAAATAAGGTGAGGAAAAGCTAGCCGTGCCATGGGTGAAGGCTTGTCGGCTATTTTGTAGATTTCATTGGAGATGACCTCATGAACTTCTATTTCCTCTCCAATCATGATGCCATGAATCATGATGGCCCGATCCATAGTAACTTCAGATCGGTTGCTAGTAGGAATGATGGAGCGTTGAATGAACTCCAACCATCCTCTAGCTATAGGCTTGAGGTCCAGTCTTCTTAGTTGGACTGGCTTGCCTTTGGAGTCTCTCTTCCATTGAGCTCCTTCCACACAAATGTCCATAAGGACTTGGTCCAACCTTTGATCAAAGTTGACCCTTCTAGTGTAGGGGCGTTCATCTCCTTGCATCATGGGCAAGTGAAACGCCAACCTCACATTTTCCGGACTAAAATCTAAGTATTTCCCCCGAACCATTGTAAGATAGTTCTTTGGACTCGGGTTCATACTTTGATCATGGTTTCTAGTGATCCATGCATTGGGATAGAACTCTTGAACCATTAAGATTCCGACTTGTTGCATGGGGTTGGTTAGGACTTCCCAACCTCTTATTCGGACTTCATGTCGGATCTCCGGATACTCATTTTTCTTGAGCTTGAAAGGGACCTCAGGGATCACCTTCTTCTTTTCCACAACATCATAGAAGTGGTCTTGATGGCTCTTGGAGATGAATTTTTCCATCTCCCATGACTCGGAGGTGGAAGCTTTTGTCTTCCCTTTTCCTTTTCTAGAGGATACTCCGGTCTTAGGTGCCATTGATGGTATTGGAAAAACAAAAAGCTTATGCTTTTACCACACCAAACTTAAAATATTGCTCGCCCTCGAGCAAGAGAAGAAAGAAGAGAAGAAGAAGAAGAAGAAGAAAATATGGTAGAGAGGGAGAGAGGTGGTTTCGGCTAAGTGGGAGAAGAGGGGTGTGTGTTGTGTGAAAATGAAGTAGAATGGAAGGGTATTTATAGGGAGAGGGGGGGTATGTATTCGGCCATTTAGGGTGGGAATGGGTGGGAAAATGGTTTTGAATTTTTAAAGGTAGGTGGGGTTTATGGGGAAGAGTAATCACAAAAACTAGGATTAGGAGGTAAGGTGGGAATATGGTAGGTGGGGATCCTGTGGGGTCCACAGATCCTGAGGTGTCAAGGGATTCCATCCCTGCACCAAATAGGCATGTAAAATTCCTTTGCACACCATTCTGGCGTTTAAACGCCCATTGGTGCACATTCTGGGCGTTCAACGCCCTTGTAAAGCATGTTTCTGGCGTTGAACGCCAGTTTCATGCTTGTTACTGGCGTTCAGCGCCAGTTTTTCCTCTCTAGGCACATTCCTGGCGTTCAGCGCCAGAATGTTGCTTGTTTTTGGCGTTCAACGCCAGAATGATGCTCTGTTCTGGCGTTGAACGCCAGCCAGATGCATCTTACTGGCGTTGAACGCCAGCCTGTGCGTCCTTCAGGGTGTGAAATTTTTTCTTCTGCTGTTTTTTATTCTGTTTTTAATTTTTATGATTTTTTTGTGACTCCTCATGATCATGTACCTAATAAAACACAAAATAACAATAAAATAGAATAAAATAAAATTAGATAAATAAAATTGGGTTGTGGTGCACGAAATTGCAATCACACTTTTGCAATCCCGCACAACTAACCAGCAAGTGCACTGGGTCGTCCAAGTAATACCTTACGTGAGTAAGGGTCGATCCCACGGAGATTGTCGGCTTGAAGCAAGCTATGGTTATCTTGTAAATCTTAGTCAGGATATCAGAAATTATCAGGATTGATTGTGAAAAGCAAAAGAACATGAAATAAGTACTTGTTATGCAGTAATGGAGAATAGGTTGAGGTTTTGGAGATGCTCCATCTTCTGAATCTCTGCTTTCCTACTGTCTTCTTCTTCAAACACGCAAGGCTCCTTCCATGGCAAGCTGTATGTAGGGTTTCACCGTTGTCAATGGCTACCTCCCATCCTCTCAGTGGAAATGTTCAACGCACCCTGTCACGGCACGGCTATCCATCTGTCGGTTCTCAATCAGGCCGGAATAGAATCCAATGATTCTTTTGTGTCTGTCACTAACGCCCCGCCTTCAGGAGTTTGAAGCTCGTCACAGTCATTCAATCATTGAATCCTACTCAGAATACCACAGACAAGGTTTAGACCTTCCGGATTCTCTTGAATGCCGCCATCAATTCTAGCTTATACCACGAAGATTCTGATTAAAGAATCCAAGAGATATCTACTCAATCTAAAGTAGAACGGAGGTGGTTGTCAGGCACGCGTTCATAGTTGAGAATATGATGAGTGTCACGGGTCATCATATTCATCCGGGTTAAGAACAAGTGATATCTTAGAACGGAAGCAAGCATGATTGAATAAGAAACAGTAGTAATTGCATTAATCCATCAAGACACAGCAGAGCTCCTCACCCCCAACCATGAGGTTTAGAGACTCATGCTGTAAGAAGTACACAAAGAAACGTGTAAAGCGTCATGAGGTACAGATACAATGTCAAAAGATCCTATTAATAGTGAACTAGTAACCTAAGGTTTTACAGGAATGAGTAAATGACAGAAAAATCCACTTCCGGGCCCACTTGGTGTGTGCTTGGGCTGAGCATTGAAGCTTTCATGTGTAGAGACCTTTTCTGGAGTTAAACGCCAGCTTTCATGCCAGTTTGGGCGTTTAACTCCACTTTTTATGCCAGTTCCAGCGTTAAACGCTGGAAATTCTGAGGCTGATTTGCAACGCCGGTTTGGGCCATCAAAACTCGGGCAAAGTATGAACTATTATACATTGCTGGAAAGCCCAGGATGTCTACTTTCCAACGCCGTTGAGAGCGCGCCAATTGGGCTTCTGTAGCTTCAAAAATTCCGCTTCGAGTGCAGGGAGGTCAGAATCCAACAGCATCTGCAGTCCTTTTCAGCCTCTGAATCAGATTTTTGCTCAGATCCCTCAATTTCAGCCAGAAAATACATGAAATCACAGAAAAACACACAAAACCATAGTAAAGTCCAGAAAAGTGAATTTTAACTAAAAGCTAATAAAAATATACTAAAAACTAACTAAATCATACTAAAAACATACTAAAAACAATGCCAAAAAGCGTATAAATTATCCGCTCATCACAACACCAAACTTAAATTGTTGCTTGTCCCCAAGCAACTGAAAATCAAATAGGATAAAAAGAAGAGAATATAGTATAAACTCCAAACTATCAATGAAACTTAGCTCCAATTAGATGAGCGGGACTAGTAGCTTTTTGCTTCCGAACAGTTTTGGCATCTCACTCTATCCTTTGAAGTTCAGAATGATTGGCATCTATAAGAACTCAGAACTCAGATAGTGTTATTGATTCTCCTAGTTAAGTATAATGATTCTTGAGCATAGCTATGTCATGAGTCTTGGCTGTGGCCCAAAGCACTTTGTCTTCCAGTATTACCACCGGATACATACATGCCACAGACACATAATCGGGTGAACCTTTTCAGATTGTGACTCAGCTTTGCTAGAGTCCCCAATTAGAGGTGTTCAGGGTTCTTAAGCACACTCTTTTTGCCTTGGATCACAACTTTATTTCTTTCTTTTTCTTTCTCTTTTTTTTTTCGATTTTTTTTTGAATTCACTGCTTTTCCTTGTTTCAAGAATCAATTTGATGATTTTTCAGATCCTCAATAACAGTTCTCTTTTTCCCTTATTCTCTCAAGAGCCAACAATTTTAACATTCTCAAAACAACAAATTCAAAAGACATATGCACTGTTCAAGCATTCATTCGGAAAAACAAAAATTATTGTCACCACATCAAACTAATTCAACTAGTTTCAAGGATAAATTCGAAATCCTGTACTTCTTGTTCTTTTGTGATTAAAGCATTTTTCATTTAAGAGAGGTGATGGATTCATAGGACATTCATAGCTTTAAGACATGAATTTTAAATTTTATTAATTATGAATTAAGAACAAGACTCAAAAATAGATATAAGATGAGACTAGAGAAAAAAATAGAAAACAAAAAAAAAAATTAAATAGGCTCCTAATGATAGAGGTTTTCACAGAGTTAGGACTCAACAACCTTGATTTTGAGAAGTGGATGCTCCCTCAAATTTGAGGGGAGAACTTTTGGCGTTTCAATTATTGAAGTTCACGCCCCTGCTTCTCTTGTTCCTTCAGCAATTTGCAGAGCATGCAGTTCTGATTCTGCTGTTCTTCCTTAAGTTGCTCCATAGTCTCTTGCAACTTGGTGATAGATGCTTCTAGGCTGGCCCAGTAGCCAATTTCAGGAAATTCAGGGAGGAACTCCTGCGCCCTCCTTTTGATAGAGTTGTCTTGCATTTGTCCTTCCATTGACTTCTTGGTGATTGGATGTTCAATGGGTATGAATTCATCTACTCCCATCTTTACCCCAGCCTCTTTACAGAGCAAGGAGATCAAGCTTGGGTAAGCCAGCTTGGCTTCAGTGGAATTCTTATTTGCAATTGTGTAGATCTCACAAGCAATCACATGATGAACCTCCACTTCTTTTCCAAGCATAATGCAATGAATCATCACTGCTCTCTTGACAGTGACCTCAGAACGGTTGCTAGTGGGCAATATGGAGCGCCCAATAAAGTCTAGCCAACCTCTTGCAATTGGTTTGAGGTCTTCCCTCTTGAGTTGGTTTGGGACACCCTTTGAATTGGTTATCCACTTAATTCCAGGGAGGCATATGTCCTCTAGAACTTGATCCAACCCTTTATCTGCTCTCACCATTCTCCTATTAAAGGATTCAGGATCATCTTGCAGTTGAGGCAATTTGAAGATTTCTCTTATTTTGTCCAGATGGAAGTACATAACTTTCCCTCTGACCATGGTTCTGTAAGTATGGTAAGCAGTTCCAGTCATTCTCTGCTTATCTGTTAGCCACAGATTTGAGTAGAATTCCTGAACCATATTCCTTCCAACCTTTATCTCAGGATTGGTTAGAACTTCCCATCCTCTGTTTCGAATTTGCTCTTGGATCCCCGGATATTCATCTTCTTTCAGATCAAATTTTACTTCCGGGATCACTGACCTCAGGCCCATTATTTTGTGATAATGGTCTTCATGTTCTTTGGTTAAGAACTTCTCTTGATTCCAAAGATTCTTTGGATTATTCTCTTTTTTTCCTCTTAAATTGGTTTGTTTTCCCTTAGGAGCCATGATCTTGATGAATCTTGACTCAGTGATCACGGAAAAGCACACCAAACTTAGAGGTTTGCTTGTCCTCAAGCAAAAGAAAGGAAGGAGGAGAGAGAGGAGAAGAGCAAATTCGAATGGTGTGGGGGAGTGGTGAGGCCGAGCGTGGTTTTATAAGGGGGGGAGGAGATTTCAAAAAAATTGAAAGGAGATTTGAGAAGATATGGGGAGAATTTGAGAGAAGGTGAGTTTTTGAATAAGATTTGGGATTGATTTGAGAGAGATTTGAAGAATGATTTTTGATTTTTGAAGATTTGAAAGTGAATGATGAAAGGTTGAGATGTGTTTATGTAGAAAAGTATGGGTAAGAAAAGGAAAGTTTGAAAAAAAATTTGATTGGAAAACAAAATCTTGGTCCCCCACCTTTCTGGCGTTAAACGCCCAGAATGGCATCCATTCTGGCGTTTAACACCCATTTGATGCCCATTGTGGGCGTTTAACGCCCAGCCAGGTGCCCTGGCTGGCGTTAAACGCCAGAATCCCCTTTGTCACTGGGCGTTTTGCTAAACGCCCAGGATGCTGCACACCTGGCGTTAAACGCCCAGAATGGTGCCCATTCTGGCGTTTAACGCCCAAAATGGCACCTTTACTGGCGTTAAACGCCCAGAATGGTGCCCATTCTGGCGTTTAACGCCCAAAATGCCCCTTACTGGCGTTTTTTCGCCAGTAAGCTCTTTTTCTTTGCTTTCTGTGCTGAATCCTTCTGTAACTCTGTGAATTCCTTCATTTTTGATACTTGCCTTTGCAAAAAACAAAACATATAGCCTGCTAATGACTGGGTTGCCTCCCAGCCAGCGCTTCTTTACTGTCTTTAGCTGGACCTTTTACTGAGAGTCACTCAAGTCTCAGTTTTGAGCATTCCTGCTCAAAATTGCTTTCAAGATAATGCTTGATTCTCTGTCCATTAACAATGAACTTTTTGTCAGAATCAATATCCTGAAGCTCAACATATCCATATGGTGACACTCCTGTAATCACATACGGACCCCTCCACCGGGATTTAAGTTTTCCTGGAAACAATCTGAGCCTAGAGTTGAAGAGCAGAACTTTTTGTCCTGGCTCAAAGACTCTGGTTGACAACTTCTTGTCATGCCACTTCTTTGCCTTTTCCTTATAAATTTTCGCATTTTCAAAGGCATTGAGTCTGAACTCCTCTAGCTCATTTAGCTGGAGCAATCTTTTTTCACCAGCTAACTGAGTGGTGGACGAAATTGTGATCCTTATTCTTTAAGTTGCACTCCTTGTAAAATTATGGAATTTGAAATTGGCACGAGTGAACACAACTCTGTTCAACTAACCAGCAAGTGTACTGGGTCGTCCAAGTAATAAACCTTACGTGAGTAAGGGTCGATCCCACAGAGATTGTTGGTATGAAGCAAGCTATGGTCACCTTGCAAATCTCAGTCAGGCGATTCAAGGATAATTGGATTATTGGTTTAAATTTGATTAATGGAATAAATAGAAAATAAAAAGGGATAGAATACTTATGCAGATTCATTGGTGGGAATTTCAGATAAGCATATGGAGATACTGTATGGCTCAAGGACGCCTACTTTCCTACTGCTTCAACTCAATCCTTCTTACTCCTTTCCATGGCAAGCTGTGTATAGGGGTTCACCGTTCGACGATGGCTACTTTCTATCCTCACGGGAAAATGGTCCTCTGCGGCTGTCACTCGCATGGCTAATCGTCTGGAGGCATCACCTGGCCGAAGGCTACATCCCATCCTCGCAGTGAAAACTACACTCACGCGCTCTGTCACAGCACGGCTAATCACTGGTTGGTTCCCGCGCCTACTGGAATAGAATCCCTTGATTCTTTTGCGTTTGTCACTAACGCCCAGCACTTGCGAGTCTGAAGCACGTCACAGTCATTCATTACCGGAATCCTACTCGGAATACCACAGACAAGGTTAGACTTTCCGGATTCCCAGGATCCTACTCGGAATACCACAGACAAGGTGAGACTTTCCGGATCCTCATAAACGCCGCCATCTATCTAGCTTATACCACGAAGATTCTGTTGGGGAATCTAAGAGATACACATTCAAGCTCGGTTGCATGTAGAACGTAAGTGGTTGTCAATCACGCGCGTTCATAAGTGAGAATAATGATGAGCGTCACATAATCATCACATTCATCATGTTCTTGGGTGCGAATGAATATCTTGGAATAAGAATAAGATAGAATTGAATAAAAGAAAATAGAATTGCATTAATACTTGAGGTACAGCAGAGCTCCACACCCTTAATCTATGGTGTGCAGAAACTCCACCGTTAAAAATACATAAGTAAGAGGTTCAGGCATGGCCGAATGGCCAGCCCCCATGTTCTGAGAACTAATCGTCCCCAAGATGTCAAATACATTAGTTAAATATTCTATTTATAATAAACTAGCTCCTAGGGTTTACATGAGTAAGTAATTGATGCATAAATCCACTTCCGGGGCCCACTTGGTGTATGTTTGGTCTGAGCTTGATCAATCCACGAGCTGGGGCTTCTCTTGGAGTTGAACTCCGAGTTATGACGTGTTTTGGGCGTTCAACTCCGGATCATGACGTTTTTCTGGCGTTTAACTCCAGACAGCAGCATGTACTTGGCGTTCAACGCCAAGTTACGTCATCAATTTCCGAATAAAGTATAAACTATTATATATTGCTGGAAAGCCCTGGATGTCTACTTTCCAACGCCGTTGAGAGCGCGCCAATTGGAGTTCTGTAGCTCCAGAAAATCCATTTTGAGTGCAGGGAGGTCAGATTCCAACAGCATCAGCAGTCCTTTTGTCAGCCTTTTTCAGAGTTTTGCTCAAGTCCCTCAATTTCAGCCAGAAATTACCTGAAATCACAGAAAAACACACAAACTCATAGTAAAGTCCAGAAATGTGAATTTAACATAAAAACTAATGAAAACATCCCTAAAAGTAGCTTGAACTTACTAAAAACTACTTAAAAACAATGCCAAAAAACGTATAAATTATCCGCTCATCACAACACCAAACTTAAATTGTTGCTTGTCCCCAAGCAACTGAAAATCAGATAGGATAAAAAGAAGAGAATATACTATAAATTTCAGAATATCAATGAATATTAATTATAATTAGATGAGTGGGACTTGTAGCTTTTTGCTTCTGAACAGTTTTGGCATCTCACTTTTTCCTTTGAAGTTTAGAATGATTGGCTTCTCTAGGAACTTAGAATTTCGGATAGTGTATTGACTTTCCTAGTTAAGCATGTTGATTCTTGAACACAGCTACTTTTATGAGTCTTGGCCGTGGCCCTAAGCACTTTGTTTTCCAGTATTACCACCGGATACATAAATGCCACAGACACATAACTGGGTGAACCTTTTCAGATTGTGACTCAGCTTTGCTAGAGTCCCCAGTTAGTGGTGTCCAGAGCTCTTAAGCACACTCTTTTGCTTTGGATCACGAATTTAACCACTCAGTCTCAAGTTTTTCACTTGGACCTTCATGACACAAGCACATGGTTAGGGACAGCTTTGATTTAGCCGCTTAGGCCTGGATTTAATTTCCTTGGGCCCTCCTATCCATTGATGCTCAAAGCCTTGGATCCTTTTTACCCTTGCCTTTTGGTTTTAAGGGCTATTGGCTTTTTCTACTGCTCCTTCTTCTTTTTTTTTTCTATATTTTTTTTTCGCCATTTTTTTTTCGCAAGCTTTCTTTTTCACTGCTTTTTCTTGCTTCAAGAATCAATTTCATGATTTTTCAGATCCTCAATAACATTTCTCTTTGTTCATCATTCTTTCAAGAGCCAACAATTTTAACATTCATAAACAACAAGATCAAAAGACATATGCACTGTTCAAGCATTCATTCAGAAAACAAAAAGTAATGTCACCACATCAATATAATTAAATTAAATTCAAGGATAAATTCGAAATTCATGTACTTCTTGTTCTTTTGAATTAAAGCATTTTTCTTTTAAGAGAGGTGAAGGATTAATGGAATTTATTCATAGCTTTAAGGCATGGTTACATACTAGTGATCATGAAATAAAGACACAAAACATAGATAAACACAATATTAAAAACCGAAAAACAGAAAGAAATAAAGGACAAGGAATGAATCCACCTGAGTGAGGGTGGCGCCTTCTTGAAGGTCCAATGGTGCTTTTTGAGCTCCTCTATATCTCTTCCTTGCTTCTGTTGAATGATTCCTAGTAATTTTGGTGTTTCTACCCTTAGTTGCTTCCAATATTTGTGTGGAGGACAACTTATCCCCTGAGGTATCTCAGGGATCTCTTGATTTGCAGCCACATGTTCTACCACTGAGCTATGACGGCTTTATATGAGTCTTTCCATCTCCCAAGACTCAGAGGTGGAAGCTTTTGTCTTCCCTTTGAGGTTTCTCAGGCCTTAGGTGCCATTAATGGTAATGGAAAAGCAAAAAAGCTATGCTTTTTACCACACTAAACTTAAAATATTGCTCGCCCTCGAGCAATAGAAGAAAGAAGAGAAGAAGAAGAAGAAGAAGAAGAAAATAGAGGGGAGTGAGGGGAGATGGATTCGGCTATATGGGTGGGATTGGGTGGGGTGTATGGGGAAGAGTGGATAGATGTAAGTGGTGAATGAAAATAGAAGGGATGACCATGAATGGAGAGAGAGAGGGCGAGGTAGGTGGGGATCCTGTGAGGTTCACAGATCTTGAGGTGATCCTGTGGGGTCCACAGATCCTGAGGTGTCAAGGAATTCCATCCCTGCACCAAATAAGCATGTAAAATGCCTTGGCACACCATTCTGGCGTTTAAACGCCCATTGGTGCACGTTCTGGGCGTTCAACGCCCATGTAAAGCATGTTTCTGGTGTTGAACGCCAGTTTCATACCTGTTACTGGCGTTCAGCGCCAGTTTTTCTTCTCTGGGCACATTCCTGGCGTTCAGCGCCAGAATGTTGCTTGTTTTTGGCGTTCAGCACCAGAATGGTGCTCTGTTCTGGCGTTGAACGCCGGCCAGATGCACCTTACTGGCGTTGAACGCCAGCCTGTGCGTCCTCCAGGGTGAAAATTTTTTCTTCTGCTGTTTTTGATTCTGTTTTTATTTTTTATGATTTTTTCGTGACTCCTCATGATCATGTACCTAATAAAACACAAAATAACAATAAAATAGTATAAAATAGAAATTAGATAAATAAAATTGGGTTGCCTCCCAACAAGCGCTTCTTTAATGTCAATAGCTTGACAGTGGCTCTCATGGAGCCACAAGGTGATCAGGTCAATGTTGTATAGTTGTCCACACCAAACTTAGAGTTTGGATATGGGATCTTAACACCAAACTTAGAGTTTGGTTGTGGCCTCACAACACCAAACTTAGAGTTTGACTGTGTGGGCTCTTCTTGACTCTGAACTGAGAGAAGCTCTTCATGCTTACTCTCTTCTGTCACAGAGGGATGGCCATGTGCCTTAAACACAAGGTAGTCCCTATTCAATTGAAGGACTAATTCACCTCTGTTGACATCTATCACAGCTCCTGCTGTGGCTAGGAAAGGTCTTCCAAGGATGATGCAATCATCCTCTTCCTTCCTAGTGTCTAAGATTATGAAATCAGCAGGGATGTAAAGGCCTTCAACCTTTACTAACACGTCCTCTACTATTCCATAAGCTTGTCTCAATGACTTGTCTGCCAGTTGTAATGAGAACAAGGCAGGTTGTACCTCAATGATCCCCAGCTTCTCCATTATAGAGAGTGGCATAAGATTTATCCCTGACCCCAGATCACACAGAGCTTTTTCAAAGATCATGGTGCCTATGGTACAAGGTATTAAGAACTTGCCAGGATCTTGTTTCTTTTGAGGTAGAATTTTCTGAATCCAAGTATCCAGTTCATTAATGAGCAAAGGAGGTTCACTTTCCTAAGTCTCATTACCAAACAACATGGCATTCAGCTTCATGATAGCTCCTAAATATTGAGCAACTTGCTCTCCAGTTACATCTTCATCCTCTTCAGAGGAAGAATAGTCTTCAGAGCTCAGGAGTGGCAGAAGGAGATTTAATGGAATCTCTATGGTCTCTATATGAGCCTCAGATTCCTTTGGATCCTCAATAGGAAACTCCTTCTTGCTTGTGGGACGTCCCAGGAGGTCTTCCTCACTAGGATTTTCGTCCTCCTCCTCCCTTGTGCATTCGGCCATATTGACTATGTCAATGGCCTTGCACTCTCCTTTTGGATTTTCTTCTGTATTGCTTGGGAGAATACTGGGAGGAGTTTCAATGACTTTCTTACTCAGCTGGCCCACTTGTGCCTCCAGATTTCTAATGGAGGATCTTGTTTCACTCATGAAACTGAAAGTGGCCTTTGACAGATCAGAGACTATATTGGCTAAATTAGAAGTGTTTTATTCAGAATTCTCTGTCTGTTGCTGAGAAGATGATGGATATGGCTTGCTATTGCCCAGCCTATTACGTCCACCATTGTTAAAGCCTTGTTGAGGCTTTTGTTGATCCTTCCAGGAGAAATTTGGATGATTTCTCCATGATGAGTTATAGGTGTTTCCATAAGGTTCACCCATGTAATTAACCTCTGCCATGGCAGGGTTCTCAGGATCATAAGCTTCTTCAGAAGCTGCCTCTCTAGTACTGTTGGATGCATGTTGCCATCCATTCAGATTTTGAGAGATCATGTTGACCTGTTGAGTCAACACTTTGTTCTGAGCCAATATGGCATTCAGAGTATCAATTTCAAGAACTCCTTTCTTTTGAGGTATCCCATTGTTCACGGAATTCCTCTCAGAAGTGTACATGAATTGGTTGTTTGCAACCATGTCAATGAGCTCTTGAGCCTCTTCAGGCGTTTTCTTTAGGTGAATAAATCCACCTGCAGAATGGTCTAATGACATTTTCGAAAATTCAGAGAGACCATAATAGAATATATCTAAAATGGTCCATTCTGAAAACATGTCAGATGGACATCTTTTGGTCAGCTGCTTGTATCTTTCCCAAGCTTCATAGAGGGATTCACCATCTTTTTGTTTGAAGGTTTGAACATCCACTCTCAGCTTGCTCAGCTTTTGAGGAGGAAAGAATTTATCCAAGAAGGCAGTGACCAGCTTATCCCATGAGTCCAAGCTATCCTTGGGTTGTGAATCCAACCATATTCTAGCTCTGTCTCTTACAGCAAAAGGGAAAAGCATGAGTCTGTAGACTTCAGGATCAACTCCATTCGTCTTTACAGTCTCACAGATCTGCAAGAACTCAGTTAAGAACTGGTAAGGATCTTCAGATGGAAGTCCATAAAACTTGCAGTTTTGTTGCATTAAAGCAACTAGTTGAGGCTTAAGCTCAAAGTTGTTGGCTCCAATGGCAGGAATGGAGATGCTTCTTCCATCAAACTTGGACGTTGGCTTTGTGAAGTCACCAAGCATTCTCCTTGCATTATTATTATTTTCGGCTGCCATCTCCTTCTCTTGTTCCAATGTTTCTGAAAGGTTACCTTTAGAATAATTTAATTTAGCTTCCCTTAATTTCCTCTTCAGAGTCCTTTCAGGTTCTGGATCTATTTCAACAAGAGTGCCTTTATCCCTGTTCCTGCTCATATGAAAGAGAAGAAAACAAGAAAAGAAAGAGGAATCCTCTATGTCACAGTATAGAGATTCCTTTATGTTAGTAGAAGAAGAAGGGGGTAGAAGAATGAAGAAGGATGGATTCGGATTTTTGGATGAAGAGAGGTGGAGAGAAGTGTTAGTAAACAAATAATTAAATGGAAGAAGAAAAGAGAAAGAGGATTTCAAAAATAATTTTAAAAAGGGGTTAGTGATTTTCGAAAATTAGAGATAAATTGTAATTAAAATTAAAACATGAAACATTTAGTTAATTAAAAAGAATTTTTTGAAAAAGAGAGAGATATTTTTCGAAAATAGAAGAGGGAGAAGTAGTTAGGTGGTTTTGAAAAAGATAAGAAACAAACAAAAAGTTAGTTAGTTGATTGAAAAAGATTTGAAATCAAATTTTAAAAAGATGAGAAGATAAGAAGTTAGATAAGATATTTTGAAAAAGATAAGATAAAAGTTTTAAGAAAAAGATATTTTGAAAAAGACTTAATTTTTAAAATGACTTAGCTAACAAGAAACTATAAGATAAGATTCTAGAATTTAAAGATTGAACCTTTCTTAACAAGAAAGTAACAAACTTCAAATTTTTGAACCAATCACATTAATTGTTAGCTAATTTTCGAAAATATGATATAAAGATAAGAAAAAGATTTTGAAAATATTTTGAAAAAGATTTTTGAATTTTTTGAAAAATAGAAAAAAAAATGAAAAAGATATGATTTTTGAAAAAGATTTTGAAAAAGATAAGATTTTTAAAATTTAAAATTTTGACTTGACTTGTAAGAAACAACTAATTTTAAAAATTTTTGACCAAGTCAATCCAAAATTTCGAAAATTTGGAGGGAAATAAGGAAAAGATAATTTTTTTTTTGATTTTTGAATTTTTAATTATGAGAGAGAAAAACAACAAAAATACTCAATGCATGAAATTTTTAGATCAAAACAATGAATGTATGCAAGAATGCTATGAATGTCAAGATGAACACCAAGAACACTTTGAAGATCATGATGAACATCAAGAACATAATTTTGAAAAATTTTTGATGCAAAGAAAAAATGCAAGACACCAAACTTAGAAATCTTTAATGCTTGGAAAATATGAATGCAAAGATGCACATGAAAAACAAAAAACAACACAAAACAAGAAATCATCAAGATCAAACAAGAAGACTTGTCAAGAACAACTTGAAGATCATGAAGAACACTATGAATGCATGGATTTTTTCGAAAAAATGGAAAAAAAATTTTTTAAAGCATGCAATTGACACCAAACTTAAAAATTTACTTAAGACTCAAACAAGAAACACAAAATATTTTTTATTTTTATGATTTTCTAATTTTTTTTGGATTAATTAATTTTTTTTCGAAAATAAAGTTTAGGAAAACGAAAAAGAAAAGAAAATTTTTGAAAAAGATTTTGAAAAGAAAATTACCTAATCTGAGCAACAAGATGAACCGTCAGTTGTCCATACTCGAACAATCCCCGGCAACGGCGCCAAAAACTTGGTGGACGAAATTGTGATCCTTATTCTTTAAGTTGCACTCCTTGTAAAATTATGGAATTTGAAATTGGCACGAGTGAACACAACTCCGTTCAACTAACCAGCAAGTGTACTGGGTCGTCCAAGTAATAAACCTTACGTGAGTAAGGGTCGATCCCACAGAGATTGTTGGTATGAAGCAAGCTATGGTCACCTTGCAAATCTCAGTCAGGCGATTCAAGGATAATTGGATTATTGGTTTAAATTTGATTAATGGAATAAATAGAAAATAAAAAGGGATAGAATACTTATGCAGATTCATTGGTGGGAATTTCAGATAAGCATATGGAGATACTGTATGGCTCAAGGACGCCTACTTTCCTACTGCTTCAACTCAATCCTTCTTACTCCTTTCCATGGCAAGCTGTGTATAGGGGTTCACCGTTCGACGATGGCTACTTTCTATCCTCACGGGAAAATGGTCCTCTGCGGCTGTCACTCGCATGGCTAATCGTCTGGAGGCATCACCTGGCCGAAGGCTACATCCCATCCTCGCAGTGAAAACTACGCTCACGCGCTCTGTCACAGCACGGCTAATCACTGGTTGGTTCCCGCGCCTACTGGAATAGAATCCCTTGATTCTTTTGCGTTTGTCACTAACGCCCAGCACTTGCGAGTCTGAAGCACGTCACAGTCATTCATTACCGGAATCCTACTCGGAATACCACAGACAATGTTAGACTTTCCGGATTCCCAGGATCCTACTCGGAATACCACAGACAAGGTGAGACTTTCCGGATCCTCATAAACGCTGCCATCTATCTAGCTTATACCACGAAGATTCTGTTGGGGAATCTAAGAGATACACATTCAAGCTCGGTTGCATGTAGAACGTAAGTGGTTGTCAATCACGCGCGTTCATAAGTGAGAATAATGATGAGCGTCACATAATCATCACATTCATCATGTTCTTGGGTGCGAATGAATATCTTGGAATAAGAATAAGATAGAATTGAATAAAAGAAAATACAATTGCATTAATACTTGAGGTACAGCAGAGCTCCACACCCTTAATCTATGGTGTGCAGAAACTCCACCGTTGAAAATACATAAGTAAGAGGTTCAGGCATGGCCGAATGGCCAGCCCCCATGTTCTGAGAACTAATCGTCCCCAAGATGTCAAATACATTAGTTAAATGTTCTATTTATAAGAAACTAGCTCCTAGGGTTTACATGAGTAAGTAATTGATGCATAAATCCACTTTCGGGGCCCACTTGGTGTATGTTTGGGCTGAGCTTGATCAATCCACGAGCTCGGGCTTCTCTTGGAGTTGAACTCCGAGTTATGACGTGTTTTGGGCGTTCAACTTCGGATCATGACGTTTTTCTGGCGTTTAACTCCAGACAGCAGCATGTACTTGGCGTTCAACGCCAAGTTACGTCATCAATTTCCGAATAAAGTATGGACTATTATATATTGCTGGAAAGCTCTGGATGTCTACTTTCCAACGCCGTTGAGAGCGCGCCAATTGGAGTTCTGTAGCTCCAGAAAATCCATTTTGAGTGCAGGGAGGTCAGATTCCAACAGCATCAGCAGTCCTTTTGTCAGCCTTTTTTAGAGTTTTGCTCAAGTCCCTCAATTTCAGCCAGAAATTACCTGAAATCACAGAAAAACACACAAACTCATAGTAAAGTCCAGAAATGTGAATTTAACATAAAAACTAATGAAAACATCCCTAAAAGTAGCTTGAACTTACTAAAAACTACTTAAAAACAATGCCAAAAAGCGTATAAATTATCCGCTCATCACTGAGCATCCATGTTTAGGAATCTGGTTGCCCAGTAGGCTTTATGTTCCAATTCCACGGGCAGATGACAGGCCTTCCCATACACCAGTTGGTATGGAGAGGTTCCTATAGGAGTCTTGAATGCTGTTCTGTATGCCCACAGAGCATCATCCAAACTCTTTGCCCAATCCTTTCTTCGGGCTATCACAGTCCGTTCTAGGATTCTTTTTAGTTCTCTGTTAGAGACTTCAGCTTGCCCATTTGTCTGTGGATGATACGGAGTTGCCACTTTGTGGCTAATCCCATATCTGACCATAGCAGAGTATAGCTGTCTGTTGCAGAAATGAGTGCCTCCGTCACTGATTAGTACTCTGGGAACACCAAACCTGCTGAAGATGTGTTTCTGGAGGAATTTCAGCACGGTCTTGGTATCATTAGTGGGTGTAGCAATTGCTTCTACCCACTTAGATACATAGTCCACTGCCACCAGAATGTAAGTGTTTGAGTATGATGGTGGGAATGGACCCATAAAGTCAATTCCCCATACATCAAACAATTCTATCTCTAATATCCCTTGTTGAGTCATGGCATATCCGTGAGGCAAGTTACCAGCTCTTTGGCAACTGTCACAGTTACGCACAAACTCTCGGGAATCTTTATAGAGAGTAGGCCAGTAGAAGCCACATTGGAGGACTTTAGTGGCTGTTCGCTCACTTCCAAAATGTCCTCCATACTGTGATCCATGGCAATGCCAAAGGATCCTTTGTGCTTCTTCTCTGGGTACACATCTGCGGATCATTCCGTCTGCACATCTCTTAAAGAGATATGGCTCATCCCATAGGTAGTACTTGGCATCTGAAATTAATTTCTTTCTTTGCACTCTGCTGTACTCCTGGGGTATGAACCTCACAGCTTTATAGTTTGCAATATCTGCAAACCATGGAGCTTCCTGAATGGCAAAGAGTTGCTCATCTGGGAAAGTCTCAGAGATCTCAGTAGAAGGGAGGGACGTCCCAGCTACTGGTTCTATTCGGGACAGATGATCAGCTACTTGGTTCTCTGTCCCTTTTCTGTCTCTTATTTCTATATCAAACTCATGCAGAAGCAACACCCATCTTATAAGCCTGGGTTTTGAATCCTGCTTTGTGAGTAAATATTTAAGAGTAGCATGGTCAGTGTACACAACCACTTTGGATCCCACTAGATAGGATCTAAACTTGTCAATGGCATAGACCACTGCAAGTAACTCTTTTTCTGTGGTTGTGTAATTCTTCTGTGCATCATTTAGAACACGGCTAGCATAATAAATGACGTGCAGGAGCTTGTTATGCCTCTGTCCCAACACTGCACCAATGGCATGGTCACTGGCATCACACATTAGTTCAAATGGCAATGTCTAATCTGGTGTAGAGATGACTGGTGCTGTGACCAGCTTAGCTTTTAGGGTCTCAAATGCCTGCAGACACTATGTGTCAAACACAAATGGTGTGTCAGCAGCTAGTGATGACAAGTCATCATATACCCATTTTTCAAGCTAATTTCACTTGTTTTGTTAGCATTTATGCACTTTCTTGCATCCTAAGTAAGTGATTTGGAGTGAAAATGCACAACTTCTCTAAATCAAGCAACCACCATGAAATTAATGTTAAATCATGAGGTTTAAGCTAATTTTAATTGCATTTTAATTGATTTACAAGCCTCTTGAATTTAGTGATACTTTGAGTGGTTGTTTGGTTTATTATAGGTGAAGAAAAGAAAAGAAAATGAAAAGCGTGGCATAAAAAGTGTAGCCGAGGAAAGAAAAGCGTGGCCGAATCAAGGGAGAAGTGTGCCGAACTCATAGTGGAAGCAATCTTGCCCTCCACAAGGGCAGAATGCCCTCCACAAGGGCAGCATCATGTAACCAAACCAAGACAAGGCAACCTTGCCCTGCCCACTCCAAGGGCAGAGCACAAAATGGTGCCTTGGAGCCAAGAGAAGCAAACTCTGCCCTGCCCTTGTGGAGAGCAGGATCGGGCACATCAAGGAAAGAAATCCAAGGAAAAATAGCTCCCATGCAAGCTACAGGTTTCGAACAAGGGACCATGAGGAAGCCAAGCCTTGAGACCAAATAGCGTGCCAAGAAATCAAAAGAAAAAGTAGCGTGTTTGCAAGCCACCAGATTCGAACACGGGCCATGAGATTGGGAACCTTGCCCTGCCCTTGGCGCGGGCAGGGCAGCATTTGAAATTGGCGCATCACACACAAGACCTTGGCGCACCAACTCTGCTTCCTGGCGCACCAAACCATTCCTGCCCTGCCCTTGGCGCGGGCAGGGAGCATCCACGCGTCAACGTGCTTCGCGCGCACGCGCGCTCCTCAAATCTGGCCGTCCCACGCATCAACGTGCAGCACGCGCACGCGCGCTTCTCAAATTCTGGCAGCACCAAGCGCACGCACGCTTCACGTTCGCGCGCATCAACATTTTCTGCCCCGCCCTTGGCACGGGCAGGGCAGCCTCTGGCGCACCAAGCTCATGCCAGACACGCACCAACTCGCACCAGAATCGCACATGGCCGCACCAACTCCAAGCACCAAGCATCAATTTTCTGCCCTGCCCTCCACAAGGGCAGGGCAGCCTCCTGGGAGTGGTTTTTGGGCCAAAATTCAAATTGAAAATTGATTTGAATTCATTTCTTCACCAATCCAAAAGCCCATCCAAATCCCATCATCCAAGAATAGAAAGTGTATAAATAGGACTTAGTTTGATGTAATTAGGACTTTTAGCTACCTTTACTTTTGAGCTTTGCAATTTTGGCTTTCATTCTGAATTTTTGAACTTCTTCTTTTGAGCTTTCTTGAGAGATTTGTCCGAGCACCAAGAGGATCAAAGGAGAATTGCTTGATCTCCTTCCTCAATTCCCTTGGGCAATTCTCCTCTTCTTTTTTCTGAGTATTGGGTGTGTGAAATTGGGGAAATTCTGTCCCAATTCCCATTCAAACTCTTGGCATTATATTTTCTGCATAATTCAATCCAAATTCTGTTCTTCTACTGCTTCATCTTTAATTTTCTGTCAATTGCTTAGTAACTTCAGATCTGGGAAGGAAATTGGGTTTTAGACTCTGCTACCTAAGCCCTTGGGATCCTGAGATCACTTTTGGTTCCTCTGTGAACCTTTACTGCACTTTAATTTCCTTGCTGTTTAAATTTCCTGTTTGCATCCAATTCATTTCTGCTACCTTCTTTACTGCAATTTACTTCTTCTTGTTTAGATCCTGCAATCCCATTCCTCAATTCCCCTTTACATTCAGCAATTTATCTTTCTTGCCATTTAAGTTACTGCAATTTAAGTTTCTTGCACTTTAAGTTTCAATCATTTACTTTCTTGCTCTTTAAGTTTCTGCACTTTTACTCTTCTGTTCTTTATTTTACTGCATTTCTCCCTTCCCCCTTTACATTTACTGTCATTTAATTTCTGATAAACACAAATCACTCAACCAAAACTTGATTCGCTTGACTAAACCACCCACTAAACTAAAAATGCTCAATCCTTCAATCCCTGTGGGATCGACCTCACTCATGTGAGTTATTATTACTTGATGCGACCCGGTACACTTGCCGGTGAGTTTTGTGTTGGATCGTTTTCCACACATCAAGTTTTTGGCGCCGTTGCCGGGGATTGAAATAGATTGACAATGATTAAGTGAAGTGGAGGTCTAGATTAAGCATTTTTCTTTTCTGTTACTCTAACTCTTACTAACACATTAACTGTTGGAGTTTTTGCTTAAGCTAACCAACCAAAACCTCATTCTAGCAATAGATTGAAGTTTTGTTAACTCTCTGGGTTTGTGCGTTTGTTGCTGTGTGTTTGTATGTCAGGTATAGGGAGATCCTCTCCTATCATTTCTGAAATTGATCCAAGGACTCTTCGGAGAATAAGAAGAGCAGAAAGAGGGAAGAATATTGTTGGAGAAGAAGAAGAATCTGAGGAGGAATTCCAAGATATGGAAGGAGATACTAGTCAACCAGGAGGAGGAGCCAACAATGACCAACAGAGAAGAGTCTTGGCTTCATACACATTTGCAAATGCTAGGCATTGTGGGAGTAGCATTCTTCCTCCCAATGTCAATGCAAACAACTTTGAACTCAAGCCACAACTCATAACTCTGGTGCAAAACAATTGTTCCTTCGGAGGAGGACCTTTGGAGGATCCAAACCAACATTTGTCCACCTTTTTGAGAATCTGTGATACAGTGAAGACAAATGGTGTACCCCCTGATAGCTACAAGTTGCTACTCTTCCCATTCTCTCTCAGGGATAAAGCAACTCAATGGCTAGAGACCTTTCCAAAAGAAAGCATCAACACTTGGGATGACTTGGTGAGCAAGTTCCTTGCCAAATTCTATCCACCTCAAAGAGTCCTAAGGTTGAAGACAGAGGTTCAAACATTCACTCAAATGGAGGCCGAGAGCTTATATGAAGCATGGGAAAGATATAAGGCTCTATTGAGGAAGTGTCCACCAGAGATGTTCACTGAGTGGGACAAGCTACAAAACTTCTATGAAGGCCTCACTCTTAAAGCTCAGGAGGCTCTTGATCACTCTGCTGGAGGCTCTCTACAACTCATGAAAACCACAGAGGAAGCTCGAAACCTCATTGATATGGTGGCCAACAACCAATATTTCTTTGCTCATCAAAGACAACGCCAACCATCACAGAGAAGAGGAGTCATGGAGTTGGAAGGAGTTGATTCAATCTTAGCTCAAAACAAGATGATGCAGCAACAAATTCAACAACAATTTGAGCAAATGGCTAAGAGAATTGATGGCTTGCAAGTGGCAGCAGTGAGCACCACAAGCCAACCTCCAAACACTTGGGTACAAAGTGAAGAAACTCAAGAGGAGCAACAACAAGAGCAGGTTCAATACATGCACAACCAAAATCCTGGAACAAATGAAGTCTATGGTGATACCTACAATCCATCTTGGAAGAATCATCCCAACCTCAGATGGGGAGACAACCATAATCAAAACCAACAACCATGGCAAAGAAACACAGGCCAAAACAATTGGAAAAACACAAACCACAACCCCCAGCCAACCACTAACCAAAACTCATACAGAAAACCACAAAACAACTACCCAAATTCTAACCAATACCCACCAAATAACCACCCAATTAACCAAAACACATATCCTCACCCATCAACACCCCAAAATCAACCCACCTCACAAGACTCACAGAGAATCACCCATCTAGAACAGCTCATGGAAAAACTAATGAAAAGCCAAGAACTAACCACCAAGAATCAAGAAGCTACCATGAAGAACTTAGAGAGGCAAATTGGCCAAATCTCTAAAAAGATCTCTGTTGAGAAACCATCAAGTTCACTACCTAGTGATACCATTCCCAACCCAAAGGAAGAATGCAAGGTGGTGCAACTGAGAAGTGGAAGGGTGTTAACAGATGGCAACCAAGGAGCAACAAAGAAGCTTATGGAGAATGACACTGAGCCAACAAAGAATGATGAAGCCATCAACAAAGACACAATAACCAAGAGTGTTCCAGAACAACTCACAGAGGAAGACAACAAGCCACAGAAGTTGAAGCAAGGAAAGCAAATCATGGAAGAATCAAGCCCAAAACAACATCAAGTGGAGAAGAACCCAACACCACCACTACCTTATCCACAAAGATTTCACAAGGAAACAAAGGATCAGCACTTCCACAAATTTCTTGAGACTTTCAAGAAGTTGGAGATTAACATACCTTTGGCAGAGGCTTTGGAGCAAATGCCCCTGTATGCTAAGTTTCTAAAAGAGCTCATCAACAAGAAAAGGGATTGGAATGAGAAGGAAACAGTGATGCTTAGTGAGGAATGCAGTGCACTCATTAAAAAGGGACTCCCTCCCAAGCTTGAAGACCCTGGAGGTTTCTTCTTGTCATGCACTATTGGGAACCTATTCATTAACAAGGGGATGTGCGATTTAGGAGCAAGCATAAATCTAATCCCATATTCTCTAGTGAAAAAGCTTGGCATAGAGGAGGTGAAACCAACAGAGATGACTTTGGAATTGGTGATCAATCAATAGTCTATCCTAAGGGGCTGATTGAGAACCTTTTAGTTAAGGTTGGCAAGTTCATCTATCCGGCAGACTTTGTAATCTTAGATTCTTCAGAAAATGGAAATGACTCCATAATACTTGGTCGACCATTTTTGGCCACTGCTAGAGCCATTGTGGACATAGAGCAAGGAGAGTTAACCCTCAGGATGCATGAGGAAAGCATCATCCTGAAAGTCTTTCCGGAAGAACAAAGGGATGAAGAAA
Source organism: Arachis stenosperma (assembly GCF_014773155.1). NCBI lineage: Eukaryota > Viridiplantae > Streptophyta > Magnoliopsida > Fabales > Fabaceae > Arachis > Arachis stenosperma. Next base: position 61,587,766 of record NC_080378.1, on the reverse strand, counting down.
CAGGCAAAATGAGTAATGATCTCCCTCCAAAGCAATCCACTGAAAAGGAAGTGGAACAGAAAAACAAACAGATGCAAGAAGAAAAGGGGATTCACAAGGAAGCAGGGTGATCAGCAGAAAGGAAGGCATCACAACTCAAGTAACTGCCAAGAAAGGAAGATCAACAAGCAAGAAAAAGGTGAAGAATAAGAAAAAGGCTCACAAAGGGTGGAAGAACAAGAAAATCCCAACTGAAGGATTTTCTAAGGGTGATAAGGTGCAATTAATATACCAACAGCAGGGAGCAGAAGATTATTACACTGTCAACCAAATTCTTTCTCTTGAGCATATGGAAATTGAGCATCAAAGCACACAGAGAAAGCTGACAGTGAGAGGTGACAAATTGAGACATCACCAACATCAACCACCTTAAAGGGAGGTCAATGTCAAGCTAATGACAATAAAAGAGCGCTTGTTGGGAGGCAACCCAACCTGAGGTAGTTTCTTTTCATAACTCTTCAATAAAAATGTTGAGTAATTGGTATGGATTGCAAGGAGCTAAGTTTGGTGTTGCACACCAAAACAATTTGAGGAAGAATGAAAACTTCTAAGTTTGGTGTTCCACCAAAAATATCATTTAATACATTCTCACCTCTTGCATGATTCTAACTCCAAGCAATCAACCACATTACTCAACTGTTAAATTGTTTTCTAGCTTTAATTCCATTAACCTTTAGCAAGGATACATGGTTTCCAATATGGTTAACTTTGTACATCTGAGACAGTGGCAAAACAATTAAGTTTGGTGTTCACACACCAAAACAAATCCTGAAACCACACTCAGTTATGCTTACTAACCATATGATCAAGGGCTTGAGAAGCAAGCAACTTTGAGGATTATGCAGGACATGAATCAATAATTGAAGACACTATGCATTTTGACTCAAAGGGATCATAGCAGAAAGAAAAATCAAAGGGCTGCAACTACAAAGGTTGTATCTGAACTTAACTCTTGCTGCTGTGTGATATTTTGAATTTGGAAACCATTATATGCCTTGCTAAAGTGTTCATCTAGCTGCAAGTGAAATTGTTTGTGAAAATGATAAGTCTGCATAATGCTTGTAGCCATCACTCAGATTTAAATATTGCTTTGTTTCCCATATGCTTAAATAAAAGAGTTTGGTTTGAATTGAAAAGAGAAAAATCCAATGTTGCATGAGTATGAATGGAAGTTGGTGGTGGCACATGTGTTTGATTAAATGTATAACTCATGAAATAAATGTTGCATGATATCATTCTCATTCAATTGTAAGTTAGCTTGCTGTTACAAAGACTTTATCAATAATGAAACACCCTTGGTAACAAAAACAGAAAGAAAAGGAAGAAAGAAAAAGCCAAAATGGCAAGAAAAACAAAGAATAAAGGTTGGACACCAATGGTTTGGACCCTAGGACAAATGCCTGTGGTGTTCTTGTACTGAGATCTGCTTGGATGAGTAAATTCTAAGGGGTATTTTAAAACCCGGTCACTTAGATCAACTGATTTGGGATGGCCAATTGAAAATCCACAATAAAGAGCAACTTAGATACAAAGCACTTAGTGATCCAAAGAGATGCTGGGCATCAATGATCCTAGGAAGAATTAGTGAGCTAAGTGTCTGTGGTGGAAAGATGTTGAGCAAAATAAAAGAAAATGAAGCCAAAGGCTAAGCTGCAACATTTAACACCAAACCTCTTAAAGAATAAAAAGCTTGTCAAAGCATTGTAAACCAAGAAGAGTTACCAAGGGAGTGATCAAAAGGAGAGTCTTATAACAGCAAGTTTAGCAAACCTTGGATGCAAAATGTGTATTATGCAGCAGCAACAATAAGTGAGTATCATTGTCTGCATAAATGCCCCATGAATTGAAGTTCTGCTATCTGCATAATAAGGATTTGTGTTCTTTTCTTATTCATATCATTTACTCTTAGTTTTGATGCTTGCTTGGGGACAAGCAAGGTTTAAGTTTGGTGTTGTGATGACAAGTCATCATATACCCATTTTTCAAGCTAATTTCACTTGTTTTGTTAGCATTTATGCACTTTCTTGCATCCTAAGTAAGTGATTTGGAGTGAAAATGCACAACTTCCCTAAATCAAGCAACCACCATGAAATTAATGTTAAATCATGAGGTTTAAGCTAATTTTAATTGCATTTTAATTGATTTATAAGCCTCTTGAATTTAGTGATACTTTGAGTGGTTGTTTGGTTTATTATAGGTGAAGAAAAGAAAAGAAAATGAAAAGCGTGGCATAAAAAGTGTAGCCGAGGAAAGAAAAGCGTGGCCGAATCAAGGGAGAAGTGTGCCGAACTCATAGTGGAAGCAATCTTGCCTTCCACAAGGGCAGAATGCCCTCCACAAGGGCAGCATCATGTAACCAAACCAAGACAAGGCAACCTTGCCCTGCCCACTCCAAGGGCAGAGCACAAAATGGTGCCTTGGAGCCAAGAGAAGCAAACTCTGCCCTGCCCTTGTGGAGAGCAGGATCGGGCACATCAAGGAAAGAAATCCAAGGAAAAATAGCTCCCATGCAAGCTACAGGTTTCGAACAAGGGACCATGAGGAAGCCAAGCCTTGAGACCAAATAGCGTGCCAAGAAATCAAAAGAAAAAGTAGCGTGTTTGCAAGCCACGAGAATCGAACACGGGCCATGAGATTGGAAACCTTGCCCTGCCCTTGGCGCGGGCAGGGCAGCATTTGAAATTGGCGCATCACACACAAGACCTTGGCGCACCAACTCTGCTTCCTGGCGCACCAAACCATTCCTGCCCTGCCCTTGGCGCGGGCAGGGAGCATCCACGCGTCAACGTGCTTCGCGCGCACGCGCGCTCCTCAAATCTGGCCGTCCCACGCATCAACGTGCAGCACGCGCACGCGCGCTTCTCAAATTCTGGCAGCACCAAGCGCACGCACGCTTCACGTTCGCGCGCATCAACATTTTCTGCCCCGCCCTTGGCACGGGCAGGGCAGCCTCTGGCGCACCAAGCTCATGCCAGACACGCACCAACTCGCACCAGAATCGCACATGGCCGCACCAACTCCAAGCACCAAGCATCAATTTTCTGCCCTGCCCTCCACAAGGGCAGGGCAGCCTCCTGGGAGTGGTTTTTGGGCCAAAATTCAAATTGAAAATTGATTTGAATTCATTTCTTCACCAATCCAAAAGCCCATCCAAATCCCATCATCCAAGAATAGAAAGTGTATAAATAGGACTTAGTTTGATGTAATTAGGACTTTTAGCTACCTTTACTTTTGAGCTTTGCAATTTTGGCTTTCATTCTGAATTTTTGAACTTCTTCTTTTGAGCTTTCTTGAGAGATTTGTCCGAGCACCAAGAGGATCAAAGGAGAATTGCTTGATCTCCTTCCTCAATTCCCTTGGGCAATTCTCCTCTTCTTTTTTCTGAGTATTGGGTGTGTGAAATTGGGGAAATTCTGTCCCAATTCCCATTCAAACTCTTGGCATTATATTTTCTGCATAGTTCAATCCAAATTCTGTTCTTCTACTGCTTCATCTTTAATTTTCTGTCAATTGCTTAGTAACTTCAGATCTGGGAAGGAAATTGGGTTTTAGGCTCTGCTACCTAAGCCCTTGGGATCCTGAGATCACTTTTGGTTCCTCTGTGAACCTTTACTGCACTTTAATTTCCTTGCTGTTTAAATTTCCTGTTTGCATCCAATTCATTTCTGCTACCTTCTTTACTGCAATTTACTTCTTCTTGTTTAGATCCTGCAATCCCATTCCTCAATTCCCCTTTACATTCAGCAATTTATCTTTCTTGCCATTTAAGTTACTGCAATTTAAGTTTCTTGCACTTTAAGTTTCAATCATTTACTTTCTTGCTCTTTAAGTTTCTGCACTTTTACTCTTCTGTTCTTTATTTTACTGCATTTCTCCCTTCCCCCTTTACATTTACTGTCATTTAATTTCTGATAAACACAAATCACTCAACCAAAACTTGATTCGCTTGACTAAACCACCCACTAAACTAAAATTGCTCAATCCTTCAATCCCTGTGGGATCGACCTCACTCATGTGAGTTATTATTACTTGATGCGACCCGGTACACTTGCCGGTGAGTTTTGTGTTGGATCGTTTTCCACACATCAGCTAGCAGGTTACTCAAAGGTTTTGCAATTTTCGAAAAATCCTTTATAAACCTTCTGTAGAATCCTGCATGCCCCAGAAAGCTTCTGATTGCCTTAACATTGGCAGGTGGTGGTAATTTTTCAATTACCTCTACCTTTGCCTTATCCACCTCTATTCCCCTGCTTGAAATTTTGTGCCCAAGGACAATTCCTTCAGTCACCATAAAGTGACATTTCTCCCAGTTTAAAACCAGGTTAGTCTCTTGGCACCTTTTCAGGACAAGTGCTAGGTGGTTAAGACAGGAGCTGAATGAGTCTCCATATACTGAGAAGTCATCCATGAAGACTTCCAGGAATTTCTCCACCATATCAGAGAAGATGGATAACATGCATCTCTGAAAGGTTGCAGGAGCATTACACAGACCAAAAGGCATCCTCCTGTAGGCAAACACGCCAGAAGGGCAAGTAAAGGCTGTTTTCTCTTGGTCCTGAGGGTCTACTGCAATTTGGTTGTAACCTGAATAGCCATCCAAAAAGCAGTAATAATCATGACCAGCTAGTCTTTCTAGCATTTGGTCTATGAATGGTAAAGGAAAATGATCCTTTCTGATGGCTGTATTGAGCCTTCTGTAGTCAATATACATACGCCACCCTGTGACTGTTCTTGTAGGAACCAGTTCATTTTTTTCATTATGAACCACTGTCATGCCTCCTTTCTTGGGGACAACTTGGACAGGGCTCACCCAGGGCCTATCAGAAATAGGATAAATAATCCCAGCCTCTAGTAATTTAGTGACCTCTTTCTGCACCACCTCCTTCATGGCTGGATTTAGCCTCCTCTGTGGTTGGACCACTGGTTTGGCATTATCCTCCAACAGGATCTTGTGCATGCATCTAGCTGGGCTAATGCCCTTAAGATCACTTATGGACCACCCAAGAGCTGTCTTGTGTGTCCTTAGCACTTGAATCAGTGCTTCCTCTTCCTGTGGATTTAAGGCAGAGCTTATAATCACTGGAAAAGTGTCACCCTCTCCCAGAAATGCATACTTCAGGGATGGTGGTAGTGGTTTGAGTTCAGGTTTGGGAGGCTTATCCTCCTCCTGAGGAATTTTCGAAAATTCCTTTGTTTCCTCTGGTTCTTCTTGATCAGGTTGAGCATCCTTGAAGATGTCTTCAAGCTCTGATTCTAGGCTTTCAGTCATATTGATCTCTTCCACCAAAGAGTCAATAATGTCAGCGCCCATGCAGTCATTTGGTGTGTCTGGATGCTGCATAGCTTTTACAACATTCAACTTGAACTCATCCTCATTGACTCTCAGGGTTACTTCCCCTTTTTGTACATCAATGAGAGTTCGTCCAGTTGCTAGGAAAGGTCTTCCTAGAATGAGAGTTGCACTCTTGTGCTCCTCCATTTCCAGCACCACAAAGTCAGTTGGAAAGGCAAATGGCCCAACCTTGACAATCATATCCTCTATTATGCCTGATGGATGTTTAATGGAGCCATCAGCAAGTTGGAGGCATATCCGGGTTGGTTTGACTTCTCCAGTCAACCCAAGCTTTCTGATAGTGGATGCAGGTATTAGATTGATGCTTGCTCCAAGATCACATAGGGTTGTCTTGGTGTAAGCACCTTCTAATGTGCATGGTATCATAAAGCTTCCTGGATCTTGAAGCTTTTCTGGTAAGCTTTTCAGAATGACTGCACTGCATTCTTCAGTGAGAAATACTTTTTCAGTTTCTCTCCAATCCTTCTTATGACTTAAGATCTCTTTCATGAACTTAGCATAAGAAGGTATTTGCTCAAGTGCCTCTGCAAACGGAATCTTTATTTCAAGAGTCCTTAGATAATCTGCAAAGCGGGCAAATTGCTTATCCTGCTCCGCTTGGCGGAGTTTCTGAGGATAAGGCATCTTGGCTTTATATTCTTCAACCTTAGTTGCTGCAGGCTTATTCCTTACAGAAGTGGTTGAAGAATCCTTTTTAGAGGGGTTACTGTCAGCACTCTCAGGTGTCTGATCCTCCCTTGGCGTCTGAACGCCAGGATTGGGTGGAAAATGGGCGTTAAACGCCAACTTTTCCCCCTTTCCTGGCGTTTGAACGCCAGAACTGGGCAGGGAATGGGCGTTTAACGCCAGCTTTCCCTCCCTTTCTGGCGTTTGAACGCCAATAGCATTCCTCTCTGGGCTCTTACTGTCCTCAGAGGGATTTTGAACAGTGGTTTGGTTATCCTCTGTCAATTGTTCCTTATTTGACTTTTTGCTCTTTTGAGTGGTGTTGTTCAGTGTCTTCCCACTCCTCAGTTGAACTGCTTGACATTCTCCTGTTATCTGTTTAGATATCTGCTGTTTTGCTTGATTCAACTGCAGTTCTATGTTCTTGTTAGCAACTTTAGTTTCATGTAGCATCTCTTTAAATTCTGCTAACTGTTCTGTCATCAGGAGTAATTGTTGATTAAGCTCAATCATCTGTTCTTGAGGATTAGGATCAGTGACTACTGCCATGACTTCCTCTTTTGGAGAGAACTCATTGCTAGAGTACAAATATTAGTTTCTAGAAACAGTGTCTATAAGCTCTTGAGCCTCTTCAATTGTCTTTCTCATGTGTATAGATCCACCAGCTGAGTGATCTAAAGACATCTGAGCTTTTTCTGTAAGCCCATAGTAGAAGATGGCTAACTGTACCCACTCTGAAAACATTTTAGAGGGGCATTTTCTTAGCATACCTCTATACCTCTCCCAGGCATTATAAAGGGATTCATTATCCTCTTGTTTAAAGCCTTGGATGTCCAGCCTTAGCTGTGTCATCCTCTTTGGAGGATAAAAATGATTCAGGAATTTGTCTAATAACTGTTTCCATGTCTTTATGCTTGCTGTAGGTTGGTTATTCAACCACCTTTTAGCTTGATCTTTTACAGCAAATGGAAATAGTAATAGTCTGTAGACATCCTGATCCACCTCTTTATCATGTACTGTGTCAGCAATTTGTAAGAACTGTGCCAGAAACTCAGTAGGCTCTTCCTGAGGGAGACCGGAATACTGGCAATTTTGCTGCACTATGATAATGAGTTGAGGGTTTAGCTCAAAGCTGCTTGCTTTGATGGGAGGTGTACAGATGCTACTCCCATATGCAGCTGTAATGGAGTTAGCATATGACCCCAGAGTCCTTCTGGACTGATCAATCTCACTTAGGTCCATGATGGATAAAGGGAATGATATGGATTGCAAGTAAAAAAATATTTTTTTTGAATTAACCGAAAAAAATAAAATAAAATAAAACAAAAGGAAAATAGAATAAAAATTCAAAAATTAAAAGAAAATAAGATCAAAGCAAATTGAAAACTGAATCAATTAGTTAATTAAAAAGATTTTGAGATTAGCAATTAGAAAGATATGATTGAAAAATTTTTATGAAAAAGATTTGATTTTTGAAATGAAGAAAGAGAAAAACAACAAAATGACACGAAACTTAAAATTTTTAGAAAATCAAACACAATTTTTCGAAAATTTTAAAGGAAAAACACAGAGAGGACACCAAACTTAAAATATGAAACTAGACTCAACTAAAAGACTCTAAACCAACAAAAATAAAACAGTCCTAATCTAAGCAACAAGATAAGCCGTCAGTTGTCCAAACTCGAACAATCCCCGGCAACGGCGCCAAAAACTTGGTGCACGAAATTGCAATCACACTTTTGCAATCCCGCACAACTAACCAGCAAGTGCACTGGGTCGTCCAAGTAATACCTTACGTGAGTAAGGGTCGATCCCACGGAGATTGTCGGCTTGAAGCAAGCTATGGTTATCTTGTAAATCTTAGTCAGAATATCAGAAATTATCAGGATTGATTGTGAAAAGCAAAAGAACATGAAATAAGTACTTGTTATGCAGTAATGGAGAATAGGTTGAGGTTTTGGAGATGCTCCATCTTCTGAATCTCTGCTTTCCTACTGTCTTCTTCTTCAAACACGCAAGGCTCCTTCCATGGCAAGCTGTATGTAGGGTTTCACCGTTGTCAATGGCTACCTCCCATCCTCTCAGTGGAAATGTTCAACGCACCCTGTCACGGCACGGCTATCCATCTGTCGGTTCTCAATCAGGCCGGAATAGAATCCAATGATTCTTTTGCGTCTGTCACTAACGCCCCGCCTTCAGGAGTTTGAAGCTCGTCACAGTCATTCAATCATTGAATCCTACTCAGAATACCACAGACAAGGTTTAGACCTTCCGGATTCTCTTGAATGCCGCCATCAATTCTAGCTTATACCACGAAGATTCTGATTAAAGAATCCAAGAGATATCTACTCAATCTAAAGTAGAACGGAGGTGATTGTCAGGCACGCGTTCATAGTTGAGAATATGATGAGTGTCACGGGTCATCATATTCATCCGGGTTAAGAACAAGTGATATCTTAGAACGGAAGCAAGCATGATTGAATAAGAAACAGTAGTAATTGCATTAATCCATCAAGACACAGCAGAGCTCCTCACCCCCAACCATGAGGTTTAGAGACTCATGCTGTAAGAAGTACACAAAGAAACGTGTAAAGCGTCATGAGGTACAGATACAATGTCAAAAGATCCTATTAATAGTGAACTAGTAACCTAAGGTTTTACAGAAATGAGTAAATGACAGAAAAATCCACTTCCGGGCCCACTTGGTGTGTGCTTGGGCTGAGCATTGAAGCTTTCATGTGTAGAGACCTTTTCTGGAGTTAAACGCCAGCTTTCATGCCAGTTTGGGCGTTTAACTCCACTTTTTATGCCAGTTCCAGCGTTAAACGCTGGAAATTCTGAGGCTGATTTGTAACGCCGGTTTGGGCCATCAAATCTCAGGCAAAGTATGGACTATTATACATTGCTGGAAAGCCCAGGATGTCTACTTTCCAACGCCGTTGAGAGCGCGCCAATTGGGCTTCTGTAGCTCCAAAAATTCTGCTTCGAGTGCAGGGAGGTCAGAATCCAACAGCATCTGCAGTCCTTTTCAGCCTCTGAATCAGATTTTTGCTCAGATCCCTCAATTTCAGCCAAAAAATACCTGAAATCACAGAAAAACACACAAACCCATAGTAAAGTCTAGAAAAGTGAATTTTAACTAAAAACTAATAAAAATTTACTAAAAACTAACTAAATCATACTAAAAACATACTAAAAACAATGCCAAAAAGCGTATAAATTATCCGCTCATCAGGTTGCCTCCCAACAAGCGCTTCTTTAATGTCAATAGCTTGACAGTGGCTCTCGTGGAGCCACAAGGTGATCAGGTCAATGTTGTATAGTTGCCAACACCAAACTTAGAGTTTGGATATGGGGTCTTAACACTAAACTTAGAGTTTGGTTGTGGCCTCACAACACCAAACTTAGAGTTTGACTGTGTGGGCTCTTCTTGACTCTGAACTGAGAGAAGCTCTTCATGCTTACTCTCTTTTGTCACAGAGGGATGGCCATGTGCCTTAAACACAAGGTAGTCCCCATTTAATTGAAGGACTAATTCACCTCTGTTGACATCTATCACAGCTCCTGCTGTGGCTAGGAAAGGTCTTCCAAGGATGATGCAATCATCTTCTTCCTTCCTAGTGTCTAAGATTATGAAATCAGCAGGGATGTAAAGGCCTTCAACCTTTACTAACATGTCCTCTACTATTCCATAAGCTTGTCTCAATGACTTGTCTGCCAGTTGTAATGAGAACAAGGCAGGTTGTACCTCAATGATCCCCAGCTTCACCATTACAGAGAGTGGCATAAGATTTATCCCTGACCCCAGATCACACAGAGCTTTTTCAAAGATCATGGTGCCTATGGTACAGGGTATTAAGAACTTGCCAGGATCTTATTTCTTTTGAGGTAGAATTTTCTGAATCCAAGTATCCAGTTCATTAATGAGCAAGGGAGGTTCACTTTCCCAAGTCTCATTACCAAATAACTTGGCATTCAGCTTCATGATAGCTCCTAAATATTGAGCAACTTGCTCTCCAGTCACATCTTCATCCTCTTCAGAGGAAGAATAGTCTTCAGAGCTCATGAATGGCAAAAGGAGATTTAATGGAATCTCTATGGTCTCTATGTGAGCCTCAGATTCCTTTGGATCCTTAATAGGAAACTCCTTCTTGCTTGAGGGATGTCCCAGAGGTCTTTCTCACTAGGATTTTCGTCCTCCTCCTCCCTTGTGCATTCGGCCATATTGACTATGTCAATGGCTTTACACTCTCCTTTTGGATTCTCTTCTGTATTGCTTGGGAGAATACTGGGAGGAGTTTCAATGACTTTCTTACTCAGCTGGCCCACTTGTGCCTCCAGATTTCTAATGGAGGATCTTGTTTCACTCATGAAACTGAAAGTGGCTTTTGACAGATCAGAGACTACATTGGCTAAATTAGAGGTATTTTGTTCAGAATTCTCTGTATGTTGCTGAGAAGATGATGGATATGGCTTGCTATTGTTCAGCCTGTTGTGTTCACCATTGTTAAAGCCTTGTTGAGGCTTTTGTTGATCCTTCCATGAGAAATTTGGATGATTTCTCCATGATGAGTTATAGGTGTTTTCATAAGGTTCACCCATGTAATTAACCTCTGCCATGGCAGGGTTCTCAGGATCATAAGCTTCTTCAGAAGCTGCCTCTCTAGTACTGTTGGATGCATGTTGCCATCCATTCAGATTTTCAGAGATCATGTTGACCTGTTGAGTCAACACTTTGTTCTGAGCCAATATGGCATTCAGAGTATCAATTTCAAGAACTCCTTTCTTCTGAGGTATCCCATTGTTCACGGAATTCCTCTCAGAAGTGTACATGAACAGGTTATTTGCAACCATGTCAATGAGTTCTTGAGCCTCTTCAGGCGTTTTGTTTAGGTGGATGGATCCACCTGCAGAATGGTCCAATGACATTTTCGAAAATTCAGAGAGACCATAATAGAATATATCTAATATGGTCCATTCTGAAAACATGTCAGATGGACATCTTTTGGTCAGCTGCTTGTATCTTTCCCAAGTTTCAAACCTTCAAACAAAAAGATGGTGAATCCCTCTATGAAGCTTGGGAAAGATATAAGCAGCTAACCAAAAGATGTCCATCTGACATGTTTTTAGAATGGACCATATTAGATATATTCTATTATGGTCTCTCTGAATTTTCGAAAATGTCATTGGACCATTCTGCAGGTGGATCTATTCACCTGAAGAAAACGCCTGAAGAGGCTCAAGAGCTCATTGACATGGTTGCAAACAACCAATTCATGTACATTTCTGAGAGGAATTCCGTGAACAATGGGATACCTCAGAAGAAAGGAGTTCTTGAAATTGATACTCTGAATGCCATATTGGCTCAGAACAAAGTGTTGACTCAACAGGTCAACATGATCTCTCAAAATCTGAATGGATGGCAACATGCATCCAACAGTACTAGAGAGGCAGCTTCTGAAGAAGCTTATGATCCTGAGAACCCTGCCATGGCAGAGGTTAATTACATGGGTGAACCTTATGGAAACACCTATAACTCATCATGGAGAAATCATCCAAATTTCTCCTGGAAGGATCAACAGAAGCCTCAACAAGGCTTTAACAATGGTGGACGTAATAGGCTGGGCAATAGCAAGCCATATCCATCATCTTCTCAGCAACAGACAGAGAATTCTGAACAAAACACTTCTAATTTAGCCAATGTAGTCTCTGATCTATCAAAGACCACTTTCAGTTTCATGAGTGAAACAAGATCCTCCATTAGAAATCTGGAGGCACAAGTGGGCCAGCTGAGTAAGAAAGTCATTGAAACTCCTCCCAGTACTCTCCCAAGCAATATAGAAGAGAATCCAAAAGGGGAGTGCAAAGCCATTGACATAGTCAATATGGCCGAATGCACAAGGGAGGAGGAGGACGAAAATCTTAGTGAGGAAGACCTCCTGGGACGTTCCTCAAGCAAGAAGGAGTTTCCTATTAAGGATCCAAAGGAATCTGAGGCTCATATAGAGACCATAGAGATTTCATTGAATCTTCTTCTGCCATTCATGAGCTCTGAAGACTATTCATCCTCTGAAGAGGATGAAGATGTAACTGGAGAGCAAGTTGCTCAATATTTAGGAGCTATCATGAAGCTGAATGCCAAGTTATTTGGTAATGAGACTTGGGAAAGTGAACCTCCCTTGCTCATTAATGAACTGGATACTTGGATTCAGAAAATTCTACCTCAAAAGAAACAAGATCCTGGCAAGTTCTTAATACCTTGTACCATAGGCACCATGATCTTTGAAAAAGCTCTGTGTGATCTGGGGTCAGGGATAAATCTAATGCCACTCTCTGTAATGGAGAAGCTGGGGATCATTGAGGTACAACCTGCCTTGTTCTCATTACAACTGGCAGACAAGTCATTGAGACAAGCTTATGGAATAGTAAAGGACGTGTTAGTAAAGGTTGAAGGCCTTTACATCCCTGCTGATTTCATAATCTTAGACACTAGAAAGGAAGAGGATGATTGCATCATCCTTGGAAGACCTTTCCTAGCCACAGCAGGAGCTGTGATAGATGCCAACAGAGGTGAATTAGTCCTTCAATTGAATGGGGATTACCTTGTGTTTAAGGCACATGGCCATCCCTCTGTGACAAAAGAGAGTAAGCATGAAGAGCTTCTCTCAGTTCAGAGTCAAGAAGAGCCCACACAGTCAAACTCTAAGTTTGGTGTTGTGAGGCCACAACCAAACTCTAAGTTTGGTGTTAAGATCCCATATCCAAACTCTAAGTTTGGTGTGGACAACTATACAACATTGACCTGATCACCTTGTGGCTCCATGAGAGCCACTGTCAAGCTATTGACATTAAAGAAGCGCTTGTTGGGAGGCAACCCAATTTTATTTATCTAATTTCTATTTTATACTATTTTATTGTTATTTTGTGTTTTATTAGGTACATGATCATGAGGAGTCATGAAAAAATTCATAAAAATTAAAAACAGAATCAAAAACAGCAGAAAAAAAAATTTTCACCCTGGAGGACGCACAGGCTGGCGTTCAACGCCAGTAAGGTGCATCTGGCTGGCGTTCAACGCCAGAACAGAGCACCATTCTGGCGTTCAACGCCAGAAACAAGCAACATTCTGGCGCTGAACGCCAGGAATGTGCCCAGAGAGGAAAAACTGGCGCTGAACGCCAGTAACAAGCATGAAACTGGCGTTCAACGCCAGAAACATGCTTTACATGGGCGGTGAACGCCCAGAATGTGCACCAATGGGCGTTTAAACGCCAGAATGATGCACAAAGGCATTTTACATGCCTATTTGGTGCAGGGATGGAATTCCTTGACACCTCAGGATCTGTGGACCCCACAGGATCACCTCAGGATCTGTGGACCCCACAGGATCCCCACCTACCATATTCCCACCTTCCCTCTTAATCCTAATCACACTCTCCTAATCTAATTTGACTCTTCCCCATGTCACACTTCCCAACAACTTTCACCAATCACCTCAATTCCTCTTCCCAATTACCCCATTCACCACTCACATCCATCCACTCTTCCCCATAAACCCCACCTACCTTTAAAATTCAAAACCAATTTCCCACCCATTCCCACCCTAAATGGCCGAATACTCCCTACCCCCTCTCCCTATAAATACCCTTCCATTCTACTTCATTTTCACACAACACAACCCCTTCTTCTTCACCCAAGCCGAACCACCACTCCCCCTTCTCTACCATATTTTCTTCTTCTTCTTCTTCTTCTTCTTCTTCTTCTCTTCTTTCTTCTCTTGATCGAGGGCGAGCAATATTTTAAGTTTGGTGTGGTAAAAACATAAGCTTTTTTTTGTTTTTCCATTACCAATGGCACCTAAGGCCGGAGTATCCTCTAAGAAAGGAAAAGGGAAGACAAAAGCTTCCACCTCCGAGTCATGAGAGATGGAAAGATTCATCTCCAAGAGCCAGCAAGATCACTTCTATGATGTTGTGGCAAAGAAGAAGGTGATCCCTGAGGTCCCTTTCAAGCTCAGAAAAATGAGTATCCGGAGATCCGACATGAAGTCCAAAGAAGAGGTTGGGAAGTCTTAACCAACCCCATGCAACAAGTCAGAATCTTAATGGTTCAAGAGTTCTATGCCAATGCATGGATCACTAGGAACCATGACCAAGGTATGAACCCGAGTCCAAAGAATTATCTCACAATGGTTTGGGGGAAATACTTGGATTTCAGTCCGAAAAATGTAAGGTTGGCGTTTCACTTGCCCATGATGCAAGGAGATGAACGCCCCTACACTAGAAGGGTCAACTTTGATCAAAGGTTGGACCAAGTCCTTATGGACATATGTGTGGAAGGAGCTCAATGGAAGAGAGACTCCAAAGGCAAGCCAGTCCAACTAAGAAGACTGGACCTCAAGCCTATAGCTAGAGGACGGTTGTAGTTCATTCAACGCTCCATCATTCCTACTAGCAACCGATCTGAAGTTACTGTGGATCGAGCCATCATGATTCATGGCATCATGATTGGAGAGGAAGTAGAAGTTCATGAGGTCATCTCCAACGAAATCTACAAAATAGCCGACAAGCCTTCACCCATGGCACGGCTAGCTTTTCCTCACCTTATTTGCCATCTATGTTACTCAGCTGGAGTCATCATAGAAGGAGATGTCTCCATTGAAGAAGACAAGCCCATCACCAAGAAGAGGATGGAGCAAGCAAGAGACACCCCTCACGGTTCTCAAGAGATGCATGAGGAAGCTCATCATCAAGAAATCCCTGAGATGCCTCAAGGGATGCACTTTCTTCCAAACAACTATTGGGAACAACTCAACACTTCCTTAGAAGATTTGAGCCACAATGTTGAACAATTAAGGGTGGAACATCATGAGCACTCCATCATTCTCCAAGAAATAAGAGAAGATCAAAGAGCAATGAGGGAGGAGCAACAAAGGCAAGGAAGGGACATAGAAGAGCTAAAGGACATTGTTGGACCCTCAAGAAGAAGACGCCACTAGAGGTGGATTCATTCCTTGTTCTTTATTTTTTTCTGTTTTTCGGTTTTTAATGTTGTGTTTATCTAAGTTTTTGTGTCTTTATTTCATGATCATTAGTATGTAACCATGCCTTAAAGCTATGAATAAATTCCATTAATCCTTCACCTCTCTTAAATGAAAAATGTTTTAATTCAAAAGAATAAGAAGTACATGAATTTCTAATTTATCCTTGAATTTAATTTAATTATATTGATGTGGTGACAATACTTTTTGTTTTCTGAATGAATGCTTGAACAGTGCATATTTTTGATCTTGTTGTTTATGAATGTTAAAATTGTTGGCTCTTGAAAGAATGATGAACAAAGAGAAATGTTATTGATGATCTGAAAAATCATGAAATTGATTCTTGAAGCAAGAAAAAGCAGTGAATGGCGAAAAAAAAAAGAAGGAGCAGTAGAAAAAGCCAAGAGCCCTTAAAACCAAAAGGCAAGGGTAAAAAGGATCCAAGGCTTTGAGCATCAATGGATAGGAGGGCCCAAGGAAATTAAATCCAGGCCTAAGCGGCTAAATCAAGCTGTCCCTAACCATGTGCTTGTGTCATGAAGGTCCAAAGTGAAAAGCTTGAGACTGAGTGGTTAAAGTCGTGATCCAAAGCAAAAAGAGTGTGCTTAAGAGCTCTGGACACCTCTAACTGGGGACTCTAGCAAAGCTGAGTCACAATCTGAAAAGGTTCACCCAGTCATGTGTCTGTGGCATTTATGTATCCGGTGGTAATACTGGAAAACAAAGTGCTTAGGGCCACAGCCAAGACTCATAAGTAGCTGTGTTCAAGAATCAACATGCTTAACTAGGAAAGACAATAACACTATCCGAAATTCTAAGTTCCTAGAGAAGCCAATCATTCTAAACTTCAAAGGAAAAAGTGAGATGCCAAAACTGTTCAGAAGCAAAAAGCTACAAGTCCCGCTCATTTAATTATAATTAATATTCATTGATATTTTGGAATTTATAGTATATTCTCTTCTTTTTATCCTATTTGATTTTCAGTTGCTTGGGGACAAGCAACAATTTAAGTTTGGTGTTGTGATGAGCGGATAATTTATACGCTTTTTGGCATTGTTTTTAGGTAGTTTTTAGTAAGTTCAAGCTACTTTTAGGGATGTTTTCATTAGTTTTTATGTTAAATTCACATTTCTGGACTTTACTATGAGTTTGTGTGTTTTTCTGTGATTTCAGGTAATTTCTGGCTGAAATTGAGGGACTTGAGCAAAACTCTGAAAAAGGCTGACAAAAAGGACTGCTGATGCTGTTGGAATCTGACCTCCCTGCACTCAAAAAAGATTTTCTGGAGCTACAGAACTCCAATTGGCGCGCTCTCAACGGCGGTGGAAAGTAGACATCCAGGGCTTTCCAGCAATATATAATAGTCCATACTTTATTCGAAAATTGACGACGTAACTTGGCGTTGAACGCCAAGTACATGCTGCTGTCTGAAGTTAAACGCCAGAAAAACGTCATAATCCAGAGTTGAACGCCCAAAACACGTCATAACTCGGAGTTCAACTCCAAGAGAAGCCTCAGCTCGTGGATTGATCAAGCTCAGCCCAAACATACACCAAGTGGGCCCCGGAAGTGGATTTATGCATCAATTACTTACTCATGTAAACCCTAGGAGCTAGTTTATTATAAATAGAACATTTAACTATTGTATTAGATGTCTTTTGACCACGTTTCATCTTTGGTCTCAGTTTTGTTTTATTCTTCATCCTAAGAGGCTATTGATCACGTTTTAGGAGGCTGGCCATTCGGCCATGCCTGAACCTTTCACTTATGTATTTTCAACGGTGGAGTTTCTGCACACCATAGATTAAGGGTGTGGAGCTCTGCTGTACCTCAAGTATTAATGCAATTCTATTTTCTTTTATTCAATTCTATCTTATTCTTATTCCAAGATATTCATTCGCACCCAAGAACATGATGAATGTGATGATTATGTGACGCTCATTATCATTCTCACTTATGAACGCGCGTGATTGACAACCACCTTCGTTCTACATGCAACCGAGCTTGAATGTGTATCTCTTAGATTCCCCAACAGAATCTTCGTGGTATAAGCTAGATAGATGGCGGCATTTATGAGGATCCGAAAAGTCTCACCTTGTCTGTGGTATTCCGAGTAGGATCCTGGGAATCCAGAAAGTCTAACCTTGTCTGTGGTATTCCGAGTAGGATTCCGGTAATGAATGACTGTGACGTGCTTCAGACTCGCAAGTGCTGGGCGTTAGTGACAGACGCAAAAGAATCAAGGGATTCTATTCCAGTAGGCGCGGGAACCAACCAGTGATTATCCGTGCTGTGACAGAGCGCATGAGCGTAGTTTTCACTGCGAGGATGGGATGTAGCCTTCGGCCAGGTGATGCCTCCAGACGATTAGCCATGCGAGTGACAGCCGCAGAGGACCATTTTCCCGTGAGGATAGAAAGTAGCCATCGTCGAACAGTGAACCCCTATACACAGCTTGCCATGGAAAGGAGTAGGAAGGATTGAGTTGAAGCAGTAGGAAAGTAGGCGTTCTTGAGCCATACAGTATCTCCATATGCTTATCTGAAATTCCTACCAATGAATCTGCATAAGTATCCCTTTTATTATTTCTTTATATTATCTGATTTTCTAAATTCCATAATTTTATCTGCCTAACTGAGATTTACAAGGTGACCATAGCTTGCTTCATACCAACAATCTCTGTGGGATCGACCCTTACTCACGTAAGGTTTATTACTTGGACGACCCAGTACACTTGCTGGTTAGTTGAACAGAGTTGTGTTCACTCGTGCCAATTTCAAATTCCATAATTTTACAAGGAGTGCAACTTAAAGAATAAGGATCACAATTTCGTCCACCAAGAATCCATTGATTCTTTTGCGTTTGTCATCACGCCCAGCCTTCAGGAGTTTGAAGCTCGTCACAGTCATTCAATACCGGAATCCTACTCGGAATACCACAGACAAGGTTAGACTTTCCGGATTCCCAGGAACCTACTCGAAATACCACAGACAAGGTTAGACTTTCCGGATCCTCATGAATGCCGCCATCTATCTAGCTTATACCACGAAGATTCTGTTGGGGAATCTAAGAGATATGCGCCCGGCCTAAGGTAGAACGGAAGTGGTTGTCAATCACGCGCGTTCATAGGTGAGAATGATGATGAGTGTCACGGATCATCACATTCATCAAAGTGTTGTGCAACGTATATCTTGGAATAAGAACAAGAGAGAATTGAATAAAAAGTAATAGTAATTGTATTGAAACTTGAGGTACAGCAGAGCTCCACACCCTTAATCTATGGTGTGCAGAAACTCCACCGTTGAAAATACATAAGTAAAAGGTTCAGGCATGGCCGAATGGCCAGCCCCCTGAGTGATCAAGAGACCGAATAATCAAAGGCTAAACAGTCAGGAGATTAAACTGTCAAAAGACGTCTAATACAATAGTTAAATGTTCTATTCATAATAAACTAGCTCCTAGGGTTTACATGAGTAAGTAATTGATGCATAAATCCACTTCCGGGGCCCACTTGGTGTATGCTTGGGCTGAGCTTGATCAATCCACGAGCTGAGGCTTTTCTTGGAGTTGAACTCTGAGTTATGACGTGTTTTGGGCGTTCAACTCCGGATCATGACGTTTTTCTGGCGTTTAACTCCAGACAGCAGCATGAACTTGGCGTTCAACGCCAAGTTACGTCATCAATTTCCGAATAAAGTATGGACTATTATATATTTCTGGAAAGCTCTGGATGTCTACTTTCCAACGCCATTGAGAGCGCGCCAATTGGAGTTCTATAGCTCCAGAAAATCTATTTCGAGTGCAGGGAGGTCAGATTCCAACAGCATCAGCAGTCCTTTTGTTAGCCTTTTTCAGAGTTTTGCTCAAGTCCCTCAATTTCAGCCAGAATTTACCTGAAATCATAGAAAAACACACAAACTCATAGTAAAGTCCAGAAATGTGAATTTAACATAAAAACTAATGAAAACATCCCTAAAAGTAGCTTGAACTTACTAAAAACTACCTAAAAACAATGCCAAAAAGCGTATAAATTATCCGCTCATCAAGCACCAATTTACTTCCGTGGAACATCCGCATGCTAATAGACAAGCAGAAGCTGCTAATAAAGTCATACTAGTTGGGTTAAAATAGAGGCTGCAGGACGCAAAGGGAGCATGGGCCGAAGAGCTCCCACAAGTCCTATGGGCATATCGGACAACCCCACACTCTACCACAAAGGAATCACCCTTCCGATTTGCTTATAGAATGGAGGCAATGATATCGATAGAAGTTGAAGAAGGATCTCCTAGAACGATCTTCTACGGTGAAGAAGCTAACTCCCAACTCCAAAGGGAAGAGCTCGACCTACTCTCAGAAGTCCGAGAAAGAGCTCAGATCAGAGAGGAAGCACTAAAACGCCGCATGGCTGTAAGATACAACCAAAAGGTAGTACAGCGAAGCTTCGCCAAAAATGACCTAATCCTAATCCGAAATAATACTGGGAAAAGGTTACTATAAAGTGTCCGAATTCAAGGGCCGAGAGCTACCGAGATCATGGCACGCCTGCAACCTAAGAAGGTATTATAGTTAAAAGGTAATAAAAGATCTTAGGACAAAGGTGCACTCTTTTTCCTAAAAAAGGTTTTTTAACGAGGCACCAAGCCAAGATCTACAAAATTACTTAGGATAAACACCCACATGTATATATTTTGCATATTTTCTATTTTGAATAAAATTTTTCAGATTTCCTACAAAATCTCCTTATCAAGACGCATTATTCTGAAAAAACGCAAAATTCATCGCCCGATTATAAAGCTACAAATCGGCAATAGTGAAAACAAAATTCATTGCTCGACGTGATCGACAAATAATGAAAATCAAATTCATCAAAGATCATCCAAGCGAGGATCAAACTCTACAAAATTGGCAAAGATGAAAAAGCGATAAAAACAGAATAATGCAAGAAGTTATAAAAAGAAATCCATAAATAGAGGCCTGACGATGTCTGAAACAAAAATGGATTGCTAAGAAATAACTTGAAATGGACCGATGCAAAAGAAGTCGGACCAAGATCAAAGTGACAAAAAGTTATAAAAAGTAATCCCTAAAAAGAGGCCTGGCCAGCCCTAAAAAATGGATTACTAGAAATAACTTCCACAGGGACTGACATGAAAAAAGTCGGACTAAAGCTACAAAAAGTTATAAAAAAGTAATCCGTAAAAAGAGACCTGACAAGGTCCAAATAAAATGGATTACTAGACATAACTTCGAAGGGACTGACACGGCGAAGTCGGCCAAGAAAGCTACAAAAGTTATATAAAGTAATCCATAAAGAAAGAGACCAGACAAGGTCTAAATAAAATGGATTACTCAAAATAACTTGGGGCAAACCGACATGAAGAAGTCAGCCCGAGGCGACCAAAAGTGACAGAGTTATAAAAAGTAAACCCAAGGGATTACTAGAAATAACTCAAGAAAAGATCAACTAAGAGAATCAACCAACAGAAGGCGCGTGTCAAAAGGGAGACAACTCGGCACGAAAGACCACGACCTCGCCAGAATCAATTTACAAAGTATTCTATTAAAGAAATACTCAAACCACAACTAGCCTTAAAAAGGATACTTCAACCAGGGCAATCAAAAGAGGTCAGGCAATAAACACTCTGAAGATTCTCGGAAAGCTGCAGGCACGCATATCATAAGAGAAATAAGGCAGTTACCATAAAATAAGACTCAAGAGGCCGCTTGAAGCCGACCACAAGAGCTAGAGAAACTATTTTGTTTTTCAAAACAAAGTTGCTAAAGTAGCAACTGAAGTATCCAAAGTCAGAGATCACAAACTTACAAAAATAAAGAGTTCAAAAGCCCACAAAAACCAGGCTATACACAAACATATCAGAGAAATTATAGAGGATCCAAAGGCTTCCCAGTAGCAGCATCTTGGGGAGAAGGAGGGCGAGTCTGAAGGGGAACTACATCCATGGTACCGTCATCCCGGTTCAAAATCTAGACGTCTGGATCATATCCCGGTTGAGTGGCTTGATGCCAGGGCATCTTGGCCAGTTTCACTGGCTTTTTCTTTACTGTTTTTAGGGTAGTTTCATGCATTTCCTTAGGAAATAAGCTAGTTTTGGGTAGATATTCACTTACACCTTGATTCAAGCATACATTGTGCATTTTACATGATTACATGAGGATTTTGCATGAATTTAGTGACAAATTGTATGTTGCATTACCCATGACTTGGACTAGAACTTTGATGCACTCTATTGCTTGATTTCAGGACCAAAGGAAGCAAGAAAGAACCACTGAGCAGTCACGTTAATCTAATTAACGTGGCCACTAACGTGGAATGGGAAGTAACTTGCAAAGTTAATGAGAAAAGTGATTGCCAATAACGCTCTCGAAGCCATCATTGCCCACATTAAGAGTCACGTTAACTAAGTTAACGTGAACTCTAACGTGAAGAAGGGACTTTGAGCCAACGTTAGTGACACTTAACATTATCACCAACGTTGGCCAATGATCATAAGTGGCCACGTTAGAGTCCACGTTAACTTAAGTAACGTGACCTCTAACGTTAAAAGGGGGAAAGAAACCAACGTTAGTGACATTCAACATTGTCACTAACGTTGGCCTAAAATGCAATGTACCACGTTAACTTCCACGTTAACTTGGTTAACGTGGGAGCTAACGTAAGAAGCAAAGGTGGTCGACAACGTTAGTGACACCCAACATTGTCACTAACGTTGGAAGCAACCACAAAACCCCAAGGAGCCACGTTAACTTCCACGTTAACTTAGTTAACATGGAAGCTAACGATGATGAGTGAATGATGAGCCAACGTTAGTGACACTCAACATTGTCACTAACGTTGGGGATGGCTAAGAATGGCCACGTTAGAAGCCACGTTAACCTAGTTAACGTGGACTCTAACGTGAGACATAGGGGCACATTGGAACGTTAGTGACAATGTTGAATGTCACTAACGTTCTCGAAGGTTGGCAAAGCCACGTTAGAAGCCACGTTAACCTAGTTAACGTGGACTCTAACGTGAGACATAGGGGCACATTAGAACGTTAGTGACAATGTTGAATGTCACTAACGTTCTCGAAGGTTAGCAAGGCCACGTTAGAAGCCACGTTAACCTAGTTAACGTGAGTGCTAACGTGAAGCAAAAGGGGTACATTGGAACGTTAGTAACAATGTTGAGTGTCACTAACGTTCTCGAACTCAAACTTTCACTAAATGTTAAAACCCCTAACGTCCTGAGCTAAAGTCTCTGCCCACTTCACACTTTCTCTCTGCAAGTGAAACCAAGCCCAAATGAAGAAGAGAACAGATTCAAACTCAAGATCCAAAGGCCCAAGACTTGAAGAACCAACTAGAAGCTGAGAAGAGTAGTATATATAGGAGTAGCTTTGAATTATTTGAGGAGTTCTGGAAAGCTGGGAAATAGGAAGCATTACTCTCTATATTTTACTTTTTCAGCCCTTCTAGTTCGAGGATGTATTCTCCATCTTTGTTTTCATTTTCTAGAGCTATGAACAACTAAACCCATTTCATTGGGTTAGGGAGCTCTGTTGTAATTTGATGGATCAATACTAGTTTTCTTCATTCTTCTTCTGTCTTTTCTCTTGATTTTACTTGAAAGCTTTCGATCTTCATCCCATTGGGTAGTTATCTTGGAAAAGAAACTACTCAAACTTGGATCTCTTCTGAACCTTGAAAGAGGAATGAAGAGATCAAGCTAGAAATGCTTTCTCATGCTGGACCAAATTGGGTTTGGATGGATATGTGACTATAATCCTCTCAATACTTGATTTGGGAAATGCATGTGGTATAATCAATGACCACACTTCATCTCTTCTCATGAGCAATTGACCAAGGAATTGGCTATTGATCAAGATTTGAGAGATTGAATTGCAAGAAATTGTAATTCAATCAATTAAGATTGCCAAGGAGATCAATGAGTGCATTGATTGAGGAAGAGATGAAAATGAACTTGATCCGGAGAATTGCAACATCTCCCGTGCCCAATGAACTTCCCAATTCTGATCTCACCCATTCTCTTGAATTTCTGCATTTATTTTCATGAGCAAACACCCCATTCCCATTTACAATTCTGCAATTTAATTTCAGTCATTTACTTCCAGCTATTTAATTCTAGCATTACTCTTCCTGTCATTTACATTACCGCCATTTTATTTTCTGCAACTCTCAACCCAAATTCTGAATTAGCTCAACTAGAACATTCTTCCCATTTAAAGTTGCTTGATCAATCAATCCCTGTGGGATTCGACCTCACACTATTGTGAGTTTTTACTTGACGACAAATTTGGTACACTTGCCGACCTGCATCAAGTTTATGGCGCCGTTGCCGGGGATTGATTGTGCATCAACAATGATTAGATTGGAAGATCACTAGATTGAGCATTTTTGTTTTGTGAATTAACTTTCTATTTGAGTAATTGATTTTCTGTCTTAGTTAACTTCTTCCTTTCCCCCTCTACTTTTTCGTTTCTTTGTTATTTACAATTCAGTTTGCTAACCCACTAACTATTTGATATATTGCATCACTCACAACTAACACTAATTCTGACAGCAATACTATCTGCACATATTTTTTTTCCTTGCTTGTACTTGTTGGTTGTATGATAGGGAGAAGAAGCGGGGCTTCAACTTCCTTCGATTCTGAACCAGAGAGGACCCTCCTTAGATTAAGGAGGGAAGCAAGAGGAAAACGTGCAATCGATGCTGAAGAGGAGGAGGAACACTTTGAACTAAATATGGAAGGCAACATAGAAAACCAACATGAAGAAGAGGGTAATAACAATGGGGGAGGAGGTAGAGCAAATCATGTTGGGGAGGATAGAAGAGTGTTAAGCTCTTACATCATTCCCAACCCAGGCAACTGTGGGAGCAGCATTCAGAAGCCCACCATACATGCCAACAATTTCGAGCTAAAACCTCAGCTCATCACTCTTGTGCAGAATAATTGCTCATTTGGAGGAAGTGCTCAAGAAGATCCGAATCAACACTTTGACATCCTTCTTGAGGATTTGTGACACAATGAAGTCCACCAGGATGTATATAGGCTGCTCTTGTTCCCTTTTTCACTCAGGGACAAGGCATTCAAATGGCTCGAATCCTTCCCGAAAGAAAGCCTGACAAATTGGGAGGAGGTAGTGAATAAGTTTTTGGCAAGGTTTTACCCCCCGCAAAGGATCAATAGGCTGAGAACTGAAGTACAGACGTTCAGACAGCAAGATGGGGAGACACTTTATGAAGCTTGGGAAATGTTCAAAGACCTAACAAGGAGGTGTCCACCAAATATGTTTAATGAATGGGTGCAGTTGCACATCTTCTATGAAGGCTTGTCATATGAATCAAAGAAGGCAGTAGATCATTCCTCTGGAGGATCCTTGAACAAGAAGAAGACCATTGAAGAAGCCATAGATGTCATTGAAACTATAGCTGAGAATGACTACTTCTATGCTTTCGAAAGAGGGAACACTAAGGGAGTGATGGAGTTAAACAATGTAGCTGCTCTGCTGGCTCAAAACAAGCTCATTACCAAGCAGCTAGCTGACCTCACCAAGAAGATGGAGAGGAACCAAGTGGCAGCAATCACCACCTCATCAACAACCCAAGAAGGAGTTGAAGAAGAGGACCTTGAGCAAGCCAACTACATTGGGAATTCACCTAGACAGAACCATGATCCATACTCCAAGACATACAACCCTGGATGGAGGAACCACCCAAACTTTGGGTGGGGGAATCAGCAAGATCAAAGCCAAGACCAGAGACGTTACAACTCCAACAACAATACAACTCATCAATAATTCGCACAGAGGACATATCAACACCCCCACAACAACACTTCTCCACAACCATATCAAAACCAAAACAACACCTCTACTCCCAATCCACCATCAATTGATGAACGACTCTCTAAGCTTGAAACCTTACTTGAAGGAATATGCCAAGAGATTCAAGAAGACAAGGTGTTCAAAGAGGAGGTGCAAGCCAACATTAAGAACCAGAGAGAGACCATCAAGAAGCTGGAATTCCAAGTGGGATGCTTAGCTGAGAAGATTCCCAAACCTACTGATGGCTTTCCAAATGACACGGAGAAAAACTGAAGAGGAGAAGCAAAGAAAGTAAGATGGGAAGATTGCAAAATGGTCACTACAAGTGATCAAGAGGATGAAGACAAGCAAAACAAACTCTCCCAACAACCTGAAAACAACTCAACAGAGGAGGAGGATAGAGATCACCAAGAACCAGAAATCTCACAACAAGAGTTGCTGAAGCTCTATGCACCTTTTCCCCAACTGCTCAATGGTGCTGTGGGGAAGAGAATATACTCAAGGTTCCTAGACTTGTTTGCATCTCTGCATGTGAACATACCATTCATAAAGGCCATACAACAAATGCCTGCATTCATCAAGTATATGAAGGAACTTCTTCCCAGGAAAAGCTCACTCAAAGGAGGCCAAATTATAGTGTTAAACAAGGAATGTAGTGCCCTTATCCAACCTGAGTTGCCTGCAAAAAGAAAAGACCCAGGGAGTTTTCACATCCCCTGCGCCATAGGAGAAACATTGTTCGATAGAGCACTCTGTGACTTGGGGGCAAGCATCAACTTACTGCCATTATCCTTAGTAAAGAGGCTGCAGATCAATGAGATAATGCCTACAGATGTGGTCATCAGATTGGCTGACAAGACTCAAAAGCAAGCAATAGGAGTGGTGGAAAATGTGTTACTAAAGGTTGGAAAATACTTTCTCCCAACAGACTTTGTCATCTTGGACATAGAAGAGAGTCACATTCACCCAATCATATTGGGAAGACCATTCCTAGCTACAGCCAGAGCACTTATAGATGTGGAGAAAGGGGAGCTAATATTAAGGATCCATGATGAACAGCTCAACTTTAATGTCTTCAAACTCTCACAAGAAGCAGACCAAGAGCACAAAAAACCAAGTAAAGATCATGATGAGATGCTGAAGGAGGAAGCAAGCACTGAAGCACACCCAACCTATTTGGAGACTCCTTTGGTTGATAAACAAGGGAAACAGCAACTACCACAGCTCAAGGAAAAGTTAGAAGAACCTAAACCTCTAGAGGCATGTGAAGACAACATCACAAATCCCTTAGAAAAAGGAGTCATCAAGAGCAAGACAATATCAAAGGACACAAGGAAGAAAGTACCAAGAAAGTGGAGGAATAAAAAGATCCCTACGGAAGACTTCTCTCCAGGAGATAGAGTGATCTCAGCTTACTTCCCAGATATCCCCCCTAATCTCCCCACTATACCATCTCAGTTACCGAAAGTCTTCACAATCAACAGAGTTCTCTCCCTGGAACATGTAGAGATCATTGATACAACCAATAGATACAAGTCCATAGCGAGAGGGGAGGACTTCAAGCATTACCGACCACCCTGATGAGGGAGAAACGTCAAGCTAGTGACGCTAAAGAAGCGCTTCATGGGAGGCAATCCATGTTTTATATGCTTTTAGAAGATAGTGAATAAGTCCACATTTATGAATTCCAACCCAAACTTGACAAACACTTGGTGAAAACCTTCTGGTGCAGCATATAGTGAGGAACAAGTTTGGTGTTCAAAGCAAACCAAGATGCATGCTAGTATTGGGAGCTTTGAACAAAAACTTTTCATTACAGTGCTCCAAACTAAGTTTGGTGTCACCCCATGGTGCCACCAAAATGCATATAAGGACCCACCAATAGTTAGTTAGTTAGTTGAAATTCATAAATAAACAAGTTAATCTTTTCTTTTCTTAGCCGAAAAGTTTCAATTGTCTTTGGTTTGATCTAATTCTCACCTTTCTTATTTTGTCTTTATAGGGAAAAAAAAGGAGCATTGATGGTGATTGATTGGACAATTAAATGGGGGAGGTTTGGACACTTCATGAAGAAAATTACACACTTGTCTCAAGAAGGAACGCATGGGGAAACGTTGCCATGCAACATTGAAGAAAGGAGACCCTTGAAGACCGAACCATTCAATCTCATTAAGTGATGATCCTTGTCCTTCCTTCCTGCACAACCCTAACCGTCCATCAAGCGACCATTCTTGCAATCCACACCTTCCGTTCTCTCACGATCTCCCTATATAAGGGAACCTTAGTGCAACCTCACTTCTCACATTCAAATCCCCACTCTCCACACTTCATACTTTTGGCGTACTAAACCCCCTTCATCACAAACTATCCTTGCCAACCCGTTCTTCACCTATCCGTATCCTCAAATCATCTCAAAACAGCAACTCAAATTCATGGCATTATCAAGCTCAAAAAGGCAAAAGAGGAAGGAACCCATGGAGAGTGTTCCATTCGATGATAAGAGATTCAAAACTGCCTTTCATGAACGTGAATTTGAGTGGATAAGGGCCAAAAAGATATTGCCAGAATTAATCTTCCAAATCAATGCAAATGAGTCACCACAGATTCGGGAGAAAATCGAAGAGAGAGGGTGGCAATTGCTCACAAGTCCAGAGGGGAAGATTAATGGAAACCTCATCAAAGAATTCTATGCAAATGTAGTGAGAGAAGACAAGACCAAGGCCCCGACCTTCAAAAGCTACGTGAGAGGAAAGGAAGTGGACTTCAGCCCAGATTCCATAACAAGAGCTCTTCACCTAAAATCACCTCATTTTGATGAGGCCAGCTATCAGGAAAGGATAAGTAAAAGCCCTGACAATGATGAGCTCACAGAGATAGTAACAGACATCTGTGTTATAGCAGCGGATTGGGAGAGGTACGCAGATGGGAGACCTAAGTTCATCAAGAGGGGAGACCTTAGCCCTGAAGCCAAGGGGTGGTTTGAACTCGTAAGAAGGTCCATTCTACCAGCTGCAAATAATTCAGAGGTAAACATCAATCGAGCTACTATGGTGCATTGCTTAGTACAGGGTGGGGAGATCAATGTGTATGAACTCATCGCTGAAGGGATTCAAGATTCAGCTGAGAAGGCTGATTCAGGTGCTAGGCTCTGGTACCCTAGCACCATTCTCAGGTTGTGCAACAAGGCCAAGGTAGTATTTGAGGACAGTAATCCAGACTGGGTGAACCCAGGGAGGCCAGTTACCATCGAGCGATTGGTCTATACCACACCTGCTCAGCAACTAAGAAGGCCACATATAGGAAAGCAAAAAGCCAAGGAAGGAACTCATCAAGAGGAATATCACCAGGAAGAATATCAACAAGAAGAGCATCATGACCCAGCCAACTTAAATATGACTCACCTTCTAAGAGCCATTGAAGATTTTGGGAATGAGACATATGGAGGGACAAGAGCAAATACTTCACATTCAGTCCAAATGGATGAAACAACAAGAAGAGTGGCAGAAACAACACATGGAGCAGCAACAGGAGCAATACTTCCAGCTGACTCAAGCCATCCACCAAGTTACTGAGAGGCAAGAGCGTCAAGATAAACGCCTTCAAGAACTCAACCAGCGGCAACTAGCTCAAATGAAATCATTCAATGAGTTTAATGTGCTGAATGAAGGAAGGCCAGGTTGAACTATATGTCCAACATAGAGAGGAGTTCAACGTAAACACTCAGGCCAGGTTGAACTATATGTCCAACAATATGCATCATCTACATTATGCCATTCCCACATATGATGAGGTCCAAAAAGAGTTTGTTGAACAAGAAGAAAGGAAGGTGAAACAGCAGAAGGACACACTAAAGAAGAAGATGGAAGATGCTGGCTTCTGGAAGAAACTACTTGGGAAAGATAAAGGAAGTGGGAGCACAAGCACTCAAGAAAAATACCAAGAGGACAAGCAAGAAGGAGAGCATGGGCAACAACATGAGTAAAAGGTGGTGGATCTCCTTCTTTGGTTTCTTTTTTTTTTCATTTTGAAATAAGGAAGATCTTGTATGAAATAGAACATGCTTCCATGTTAGTTTGAACCTTTTCAATTCTGCATTTTAAGTTTTATTGCTTAGGTCTATGATTTCTGGTTTAAGTGTCATTGCATCATAGCTTTGCTTATTGTATGCTTGTCTTTAAAATCAAATGAAGAAGAGAATGTTTATGTTTCAAAAGACCAGAGTGGAGTTCATAATATGGAGTAATTTTTTGAATCTTTGGTGTGATCATAAGTTAGCTAAGTTGGTTAAACCATGAGGTGGGAAGACAACTATCTGTCCTGAATACTTTGCTTTGAATACACCCATGAGACTAAGTAAATAGCAAGATCCTAATAAGAGAAAGGGAAAGAACACTTAAAGTGAAAAACAAAAGAAAAAGAGTAAGCAATAAGGCTAGGCACTAATGGTTTTAATCTCGAGGCATGTGTCTGTGGTGTTCCTGTGTGAGGGATCTACTTGGATGAATAAGCTCTTAGGGGTGCCTTATCACCTGGTAACTTGGGTTAACTAACTCAGGATTATCAGCTGAAAGTCCACTATCAAGAGTAACCATCACTACAGAGCATTTAGTAACCCAAAGAGGTGCTGGACACCAAGGTCTCAAGAAAAGAAAATAAATAAACTATGTGCCTGTGGTGTGTATGTATAGGGGAGAGACTTGAGCAAGTAAGTCTTTAGGGATGCTTCAACACCTAGCACCTTGAACCAACTGGTTCGGGAGTGCTGGCTGAAAGTTTACCTTAAAGAGTTGCCCCCTTACAGAACACTTAGCTTAAGAACAAAAATAAGCCCTGAAATAATAACATAAGGATCAGTGAATAAAGGTCTCATGGGATGCAATCACAGTAAGTATTCTAGGACAGGATAAAGGTCTGAAAACCAGGAATGAACCTAAGTTGCTATGCATGAAACCACCATAAAATCAGTAGCATGACTTCCACAAGAATGACTCAATTCTCTTGGCATTCCATTCATCATTCTCTTGTTCCAGTACTTGCTTAGGGACAAGCAACCTTTAAGTTTGGTGTTGTGATGCCAGGGCATCTTGGCCAGTTTCACTGACCTTTTCTTTACTATTTTTAGGGTAGTTTCATGTATTTCCTTAGGAAATAAGCTAGTTTTGGGTAGATATTCACTTAAACCTTGATTCAAGCATACATTGTGCATTTTACATGATTACATGAGGATTTTGCATGAATTTAGTGACAATTTGTATATTGCATTACCCATGACTTGGACTAGAACTTTGATGCACTCTATTGCTTGATTTCAGGACCAAAGGAAGCAAGGAAGAACCACTTAGCAGTCACGTTAATCTAATTAATGTGGCCACTAACGTGGAATGGGAAGTAACTTGCAAAGTTAATGAGAAAAGTGATTGCCAATAACGCTCTCGAAGCCATCATTGCCCACGTTAAGAGTCACGTTAACTAAGTTAACGTGAACTCTAACGTGAAGAAGGGACTTTGAGCCAACGTTAGTGACACTTAACATTATCACCAACGTTGGCCAATGATCATAAGTGGCCACGTTAGAGTCCACGTTAACTTAAGTAACGTGACCTCTAACGTTAAAAGGGGGAAAGAAGCCAACGTTAGTGACATTCAACATTGTCACTAACGTTGGCCTAAGATGCAATGTACCATGTTAACTTCCATGTTAACTTGGTTAACGTAGGAGCTAACGTAAGAAGCAAAGGTGGTCGATAACGTTAGTGACACCCAACATTGTCACTAACGTTGGAAGCAACCACAAAACCCCAAGGAGCCACGTTAACTTAGTTAACGTGGAAGCTAACGATGATGAGTGAATTATGAGCCAATGTTAGTGACACTCAACATTGTCACTAACGTTGGGGATGGCTAAGAATGGCCACGTTAGAAGCCACGTTAACCTAGTTAACGTGGACTCTAACGTGAGACACAGGGGCACATTAGAACATTAGTGACAATGTTGAATGTCACTAACGTTCTCGAAGGTTAGCAAGGCCACGTTAGAAGCCACGTTAACCTAGTTAACATGAGTGCTAACGTGAAGCAAAAGGGGTACATTGGAACGTTAGTGACAATGTTGAGTGTCACTAACGTTCTCGAACTCAAACTTTCACTAAATGTTAACACCCCTAACGTCCTGAGCTAAAGTTTCTGCCCACTTCACACTTTCTTTCTGCAAGTGAAACCAAGCCCAAATGAAGAAGAGAACTGCTTCAAACTCAAGATCCAAAGGCCTAAGACTTGAAGAACCAACTAGAAGCTGAGAAGAGTAGTATATATAGGAGTAGCTTTGAATTATTTGAGGAGTTCTGGAAAGCTGGGAAATAGGAAGCATTACTCTCTATATTTTACTTTTTCTGCCCTTCTAGTTTGAGGATGTATTCTCCATCTTTGTTTTTATTTTCTAGAGCTATGAACAACTAAACCCATTTCATTGGGTTAGGGAGCTCTGTTGTAATTTGATGGATCAATACTAGTTTTCTTCATTCTTCTTTTGTCTTTTCTCTTGATTTTACTTGAAAGCTTTCGATTTTCATCCCATTGGGTAGTTATCTTGGAAAAAGAAACTACTCAAACTTGGATCTCTTCTGAACCTTGAAAGAGGAATGAAGAGATCAAGCTAGAAATGGTTTCTCATGCTGGACCAAATTGGGTTTGGATGGATATGTGACTATAATCCTCTCAATACTTGATTTGGGAAATGCATGTGGTATAATCGGTGACCACACTTCATCTCTTCTCATGAGCAATTGACCAAGGAATTGGCTATTGATCAAGATTTGAGAGATTGAATTGCAAGAAATTGTAATTCAATCAATTAAGATTGCCAAGGAGATCAATGAGTGCATTGATTGAGGAAGAGATGAAAATGAACTTTATCCGGAGAATTGCAACATCTCCTGTGCCCAATGAACTTCGCAATTCTGATCTCACCCATTCTCTTTAATTTCTGCGTTTATTTTCATGAGCAAACACCCCATTCCTATTTACAATTCTGTAATTTAATTTCAGTCATTTACTTCCAGCTATTTAATTCTAGCATTACTCTTCCTGTCATTTACATTACCGCCATTTTATTTTCTGCAACTCTCAACCCAAATTCTGAATTAGCTCAACTAGAACATTCTTCCCATTTAAAGTTACTTGATCAATCAATCCCTGTGGGATTCGACCTCACTCTATTATGAGTTTTTACTTGACGACAAATTCGGTACACTTGCCGAAGGAAATTTGTTGAGAGACAGTTTTCACCTGCATCATGGCTTTAACTTTCGGAGTTGAGGAAGGCGGGACAACAGAGGCTTTGCCAAAAGTAACCGAAGGAGGGACGACATCATCATCATCATCAGGGTCATCAGGAACGATCTTACCATCCTTTACAATGTTGTCCAAGCTAAGAAAGGTAAGATCGTGATCTGGCACAAGAACTCAGACCAGTTCCTTCAGATTCTCATAAGCAGCATTCACACTACCTATAAGATGACCTTGAAGATTGGCATAATCAGCTCGGGCAAAATCCAAACTCTTACGAAACTCTACCATCTCTCTATAGGTCCGGACATAGCTATCCTTATGCTTCTGGGCCATCTCCTCAGACAGATCCACCAAGGCCTTAGCCATTGTAGCCCGAACCTTTTCACCCTCCAACTCTTTCTCCAGTTTCGCCACCTTTTTTTCGAGCTCCTTCTTCAACCCCTTGATCCTATCATACTCCGACTTGGCCTCCTCCATAAAAACCTTAGTGGCATGAACAAGGACATCCTGAGCAGTCTGGAACAAGGCCGCTCCCATGTGTGCGATTCTCATACTATTTCGGGTAATGAATTCCAGATGGTGAAGGATGGATACATCATCCGCAAGCATAATACCGTAAGGAGCAATTTTTTGGTCAACAAACCCCACGGCATCAAAGTCGGGGGCATCCAAATTAAAGGGCTCAGCGGTTCTCGGCTTTTTAAGAGAAGGGCCAGCAACAGACAGGGAGGCAGCACTAGAAGACGGCAGAGGAGAAACAGAGGAGGCCAATCGGACGTTAGGAGTTGGGATGATCTTTTTAGGACCAGAAGCGTCCGAGGTCGACCTCTTTAAAGAAACCCTAGACGACCCCTCCTCGGGAACCTTGGCCGAGAGGTTTAGGGCTGCAGTCGCCTTCTTCGCCTTTTTAAAGGCCTTCATAGCATCATTGTTTTTGACCATCTCTGAAAATATGCAGCAAGAAAACCAAGTTATAAATTGAAAAGAAAAGGGATAAACTCAACAAAATAAAGCAACGCAACAAGATACAAAAGAATTCGACCACTACCCAGCTCAACTCAGAAAAGTGAAGGATCTCCTAGAAATTTTTTGGTATCGAGATGGGGAGGCTGCCCCTAGTTCTCTGCCAACACAGTTACAAGGGCTTGTACGACCTCATCCAACATCTCCCAGAAATATATAGATACCACTACATTTTGTTGCCACTCCAAAGGAAAAGCAAGTTCATCATTTTCATCCAGAAAAAAGGGACGAGCTCCCTCAACAGTTCGGACCTTGAAGAAATAGTTCTTAAAATCACGGAAGGATTTATCGTACATGGAAAAAACCTTTTTTCCTTGGGAAGCTTGGAAGGAAACCCAGGCGGCCTTCTTCTTAACTACACCAGGCTTTGTCAGGACAAAGAGGTAAAAGAAGAGGGATTAGGAAGGTTGGAAACCCAATTCATGACACAGCAATTGGAAGATATTTATGAAACCCTAGGAATTGGGATGGAGTTGGGATGGAGCCACGTTTCAAGACCACAACAGGTTGGTCTCAAAAGGAGTAAAAGGTAGAGTAATGTTCATCTGACTAAAAAAGAAATCATATGCATAGAAAAAAGGGCGATCTCCAGCAGCCCGAGTGGAAAAACAAACTCTCTCTTTAGAAGTAGGGGATACAAGCTCATAGCTCTTCTCATCACTACCATTACTACAAATCCTATGGAATTTCCTAAGTTGCTCACAAAATTCAGAGTCAACCAGTGAAATACACAAAAGAACCCTAGAATCCACCCAGTCGGCCATGCCAGCAGGAACTTGGGAGGATGTCTCGAAAATATTCTTACGGGAAGACATGGATCAACTATTCCTACAAAAAGGAAAAAGGGGGGTTACTAGTCAAACAGCTCGGGCAAAGTGAGGAAGAACAGCTCAGTCAAAAATGGATACAAACTCAAAACTACAGCATACAGAATATCAGGGGTAACAAAAAAGGAAACCCCAGGACACAACCCAAAGTCCTGGGGCATCCTTTGGAGGCAGTAACAGAGTAAGGACTAAAGTCTACGACCCAACGTCTCCTAGCAAGAGAATAACCTTCTCCATAGAACAGGCAACACTCCAAAAAGAAAAATCACAAAACAAGAAGCTATCAAAATTACCTTTCTACACAGAGAACCATTATACATCAACAAAAAAGTAACATTTTTTCAGAATCAAGCAAGCTCATCATTCCAAAAGCAACAAAACCGAAGATGCAAGCAGAAATAGTAGCCACATGCAAAACCCTAAAAGTGTCAATTATCAAGAAATGCGACGAGATTCATACAAAAAAACGAAGAGACTCTCAGAGCACAAATTATGACAGCAATCAGATACAACAAAAACAAGAGAAAAGATTCAAACTTTCCAACACAAATGCAAGCAAGATCAAAGCTTTTTACAATACAAATAGAGCCTTAAAAAGAAAAGAGCATAAAAAAAGGGAGAAAAAGAAAACCAACCTGTTAAAGAAAGAAAGAAGCAATGAAGAAGCTGCGAAGCACGAAGAAGGAAAGAACTTTGAGAAGCGAAAGGGTGAAACGCCAAGGAGAAGCGAATAGAGAAAAAACTGAAGCTTTGAAAATTCAAAATGATACGAAGAGGGAAGTGAAAAAAACGAACAAAGAGGAGTTAAATGAGTCTTTAAAAACCCTCGCACGTTTCCAAGAAAAGGCACGGCGAACAAAACGCACATATCATTAAAAGAGGAGAGAGGAAAACGTTCCGCATTCAAACTACCGAATAAAAGCTCTACGACGAGTTTGACAAAATGCTCGAGCTCGACTTTTCCAAATAAAAAGATCGAAGTCTGGCAAAAGGCACGACCTCAAGGGAAAGACCGAGCTTGGAGCAGGGGCACTGTTCATACCCTGGGTCGAGCTGTACGACCCGGGTGGATCAATGACAAATCGACCGACCTATTCATATCAGGACTACCCAACCTCTTTATGAAAAGAGGTCGGCCAAATCACTACAGAGGCCCAAGAAGGCCCAAGAAAGAGGAACACGACCTGAATCTAAAGGCAGCCCGAAGCCTAGAGAGATAAAGGCGGTTCCCTTAAAGATAAGATAACTTCACTCAAAGATAAGATAAGATGACTATCTTATCTCCAGAAAGGTCACTCCACGCTATTATAAATACACTGGAGCACCCAGGTATAACTCATACTCTGATTCTACTAAAAACCTGCTTAAGACCCTTGCTAACTTAAGCATCAGAGTCCCTTGCAGGTACCACCACCCTCCGGTGACAAAGGATCAGCAGCATTGCCAGTCTAACAAGTCAGACATGACAGCTCCGGCCGCCACGCACAAGCCGGACCCATCATCTCCGATCAGTACAGAAGATCTCGTCCGAGATCGACCTACAGTTTCAGGTAACCCTCGGAACAAACACCAAGAATAAATTTTGAAAAATTTTTAAGAAAACAAAAACACACAGGACACCAAACTTAAAATTTTTTTATACTTTGGACACTAATAATTCAAAAATGCACAAGAAAAACAAGGAAAGACACAGAACAAGAAAAACTGAAGATCAAACAATGACACAAAAAATCAAAAATTTGAAGAAAACTAAAAATATGCAATTGACACCAAACTTAAAACATGAAACTAGACTCAAACAGAAAACTCTAAACCAACAAAAATAATTTATTCCTAATCTAAGCAACAAGATAAACCGTTAGTTGTCCAAACTCGAACAATCCCCGGCAACGGCACCAAAAACTTGGTGCACGAAATTGTGATCACACTTTTCACAATTTCGCACAACTAACCCGCAAGTGTACTGGGACGTCCAAATAATACCTTACGTGAGTAAGGGTCGATCCCACGGAGATTGCCGGCTTGAAGCAAGCTATGTTTTTCTTGTAACTCTTAGTCAGGAGACTAATAATAAAAAGGATTTTGTTTGTGAAAAGTAAAAGAGCATGAAAAGAATGGTACTTGTTATTCAATAATAGAGAGCAGGTTGATGTTTCGGAGTTGCTCTATCTTCTAAATTTCTGTTTTCCTATTATCTTCTTCTTCCAAAAAAATGCATGTCCCTTCCATGGCAGGATATATGTTGGTGGATCACCGTTGTCAATGGCTACCATCCGTCCTCTCAGTGAAAACATGTCATCAACGGTTTTCCGCATGGCTAATCATCTGTCGGTTCTCACTTGTGTCAGAATAGGATACATTTATCCTTTTGCACATTGTTACTGCGCCCAACATTCGCGAGTTTGAAGCTCATCACAGTCATCCCATCCCAGATCCTACTCGGAATATAACAGACAAGGTTTAGACTTTTTGGATCTCAGGAATGCTGCCAATTGGTTCTAGCCTCTACCACGAAGGTTCTGATCTCACGAGTTTGAGTGCTCTGTTGTCAAGAGATACAGGTCAAACTCGTGGATTAGAAACCCAAGAGATACGCACTCAAGCTGTCGCCCAATGACTACGTTGAGCTCATGTAGAACGAAAGTGGTTGTCAGACATGCGTTCATAAGTTGGAGAATGATAACGAGTGTCACGAATCATCACATTCTCCATGTTGTAATACGAGTGAGTATCTTAGAATAGAAACAAACGTGATTGAATAGAAAATAGTAGTAATTGCATTAATCCATGGAGACACAACAGAGCTCCTCACCCCCACCTATGGGGTTTAGAGGTTCATACTGTAGAAGATATAATAGGATTTGTCAAAAATGTCATAAGTCTTCAAATGAAAGTCTAAAAGTAGTTTTTATACTAAACTCGTAACCTAGGTTTACAGAAAATGAGTAACTAAGTGCAGATAGTGTAGAAATCCACTTCTGGGGCCCACTTGGTGTGTGTTTGGGCTGAGCTTTGAAGCTTTCACGTGCATAGGCCATCCTGGGAGTTAAACGCCAGCTTTGGTGCCAGTTCTGGCGTTTTACTCCAGAAAAAGGTCTCTGGTGGGCATTTGAACGCCAGTTTGGGCCATCAAATCTCAGAAAAAGTATGGACTATTATACATTGCTGGAAAGCCCAAGATGTCTACTTTCCAACGAAATTGAGAGCTATCCAATTGGGCTTCTGTAACTCCAGAAAATCCACTTCGAGCACAGGGAGGTCAGAATCCAACAGCATCTGCAGTCCTTTCTCAGCCTTGGAATCATATTTTTGCTCAGGTCCCTCAATTTTAGTCAGAAAATACCTGAAATCATAGAAAAACACACAAACTCATAGTAAAATCCAGAGATGTAAATTTTTCATAAAAACTAATAAAAATATACTAAAAAGTGACTAAAACATACTAGAAACTACCTAAAAATAATGCAAAAAAGCGTATAAATTATCTGCTCATCACTTAGGCATTACTACAAGACCTATAAGAATGACCCAAAGGATCAAAACTGGCAGCCATTGACAAAGAAGGAGAGAAGAGCTGGTAAGGGAAAGGGGTTGCAGATTGTAACCTTTGACCCAAACCAGAACAGATGCCAGGTAATTTTGGAACACCATATTAATTGTTAAGGGTTTAAGAGGCACGTGTTAAATTTGTGAGGGTTTATGTGTCTCATTTAAAAATTGTGAGGGGTTTATGTGTCTCATTATTGGTTGTTTATATGATTAGGATGTAGGACCTAATGTCAATCTGAACTGTGATACTATACAACCTGCCCCACCTATGGATCCACTTGTAATATCTTTTAACCTGCTCTTTATTCCTATTGTTGTTTAGATGACAGATTAGACTCTCCTTGCAATAACATGTTTATACTACTGTGATAGACAAAGGCAAAGAAGAATAAGAAAAAACTTCCAAAGACAATGCATAAGAAGGGTAATTCTGACCAACAAGAATAGGGAGAAAAAATTCCACGAGGACAACAACTACTAATGTTCCCTTTTAACAAAGTGCTCTTTCTGCTGAGACCATGGCTGTAGTTGATGACAAGTCATCATATACCCATTTTTCAAGCTAATTTCACTTGTTTTGTTAGCATTTATGCACTTTCTTGCATCCTAAGTAAGTGATTTGGAGTAAAAATGCACAACTTCTCTAAATCAAGCAACCACCATGAAATTAATGTTAAATCATGAGGTTTAAGCTAATTTTGATTGAATTTTAATTGATTTATAAGCCTCTTGAAATTAGTGATACTTTGAGTGGTTGTTTGGTTTATTTTAGGTGAAGAAAAGAAAAGAAAATGAAAAGCGTGGCCTAAGAAGCGTGACACAAGAAAAGGAAAGCGTGGCCAAAGAGGAGAGAAGCGTGCCGCATTGCAATGGGGAAAGCAACATTGCCCTCCACAAGGGCAGAATGCCCTCTAGGAGGGCAGCATTAGGTGACCAAGCAAGCATAGGCAACTCTGCCCTGCCCACTCCAAAGGCAGAGCACAAAATGATGCCTTGGAGCCAAGAGAAGAGAACATTGCCCTGCCCTTGTGGAGGGCAGGATCGGGCTCCATGAGGAAGAAAATCAAGGTAAAAATATCAACTATGCAAGCCACAAGGTTCGAACAAGGAACCATGAGGAAGCCAAGCTCTAAGACCCATTGCCGTGCCAAGAAATCAAGAAAATTAATGAAGCGTGTGTAGCGGCCCAGGTTCGAACACGGGCGTGCAAGATGGCAACTCTGCCCTGTCCTTGGCGCGGGCAGGGCAGCATTTGAATTGGCACGATCTTGGCGCACCATTCCTCAATCTGGCGCACCAATTTCCTTCCATGGCAGCACCAAGCGCGCGCGCTCCCATCCTTGGCGCACCAAAGCTTGCCTGCCCTGCCCATGGCGCGGGCAGGGCAGCGTCCCACGCACCAATTCAACCTGGCGCGCCAATTTCCTTTCCTGGCGCACCAACCTTAGCCTCTGGCGCACCAGACTCGCACCAAACGCGCACAGACTCGCACCACACGCACCAAGGCCGCACCAAATCACACCACCATGCATCAATTTTCTGCCCTGCCCTCCACAAGGGCAGGGCAGCCTCCTGGGAGTGGTTTTTGGGCCAAAATTCAAATTAAAAATTCATTTGAATTTATTTCTTCACCAATCCAAAAGCCCATCCAAATCCCATTATCCAAGAATAGAAAGTGTATAAATAGGACTTAGTTTGATGTAATTAGGACTTTTAGCTACCTTTACTTTGAGCTTTGAATTTTTGGCTTTCATTTTGAGCTTTTGAATTTTGTCTTTGAGCTTTCTTGAGAGATTTGTCCGAGCACCAAGAGGATCAAGGGAGAATTGATTGATCTCCTTCCTCAACTCCCTTGGGCAATTCTACTCTTCTATTTTCTGAGTATTGGGTGTGTGAAATTGGGGAAATTCTGTCCCAATTCCCATTCAAGCTCTTTGCACTTTGTTTTCTGCATAATTGAATTCAAATTCTGTTCTTCAATTGTTTCTTCTTTAATTTTCTGTCAATTGCTTAGTTAATTCAGATCTGGGAAGGAAATTGGGTTTTAGGATCTGCTACCTGTTCATACCCTGACCGGGCTCCTCCAAACTCGGCAAAACCATGAAAGGTCCGACCTCGTCCTAAGGCCCACGCCTAGAGGTCGGACCTCGGACAATAAAGCAAGGAAGGCCCATCAAAAGGAACGCAGCCCAAAACCTAAAGGCCGAAAAGGCCTGGCAAAGGCGGTTCCGCAAAGATAGGGATAAAACTCCCGAAAGATAAGATAAGATAAGAATATCTTATCCAGGGAAGATCACAGCCAACTACTATAAATACACTGGAGCACCTAGGTATGAGATACATTCCACATTCTACACATATCTGCTTGGACCCATGCTAACTTAAGCATCGGAGTGTCATTGCAGGTACAACCACCAACCGCCAACACATCAAGCTCGGGTCCCTGACCCCCACCTCGGGCATCTCCAGACGACCGAGCTACACGTTTCAGGTAACCCCCGGAACATTGGCGCCGTTGCCGGGGGCCTGGAAGTCATCCCTTTACCATGGCGGACGACCCACTCAACAATGACCACGCTGCATCAGAACAAGAGGAGGAAGTTGACACCGGAGAACGGCCGGAGAGCCCTCTATCACCACGCACTCCAGGAGGAAACAAACAGAATCGCCCAAAGACATCACTCCCAAACAAGGATCCACAAAATCCCGAAAAAGAAAAGAGCTCGGAAATTCTAGAAGCAGTCCGGGCACAACAAAACCGACTGAAACAACTCGAAGAAGACATAAAGAAGCAAAAAGAAACTGAACAAGATCTGAGAAGGGAGGCCCGCAAGCGCAGAGAATTAGAAGAAAAAATGCGGAAAATAGAGGCCAACCTGAGAGATCGGACAGAACGCGACACCACGCCCGAAGGCAACCATGATCCCTTCACGCAAGAGATCATGAAGGAGAAGGTACCGCGAAACTTCAAACCACCCGATATGGATCTCTACGACAGCACCACCGATCCAAGTCACCACCTCAGCAACTTCAGAAGCAGAATGTACCTAGTTGACGCCTCCGACGCGATTCGGTGCAAAGCCTTCCCCACCACTCTCACCAAGTCAGCCATGAAGTGGTTCGACAACCTGCCACCAAGATCAATCACCAGCTTCGAAGACCTAACCAAAAAATTCCTAACAAGGTTCTCCATTCAAAAGGACAAGGCAAAACATGCCCCCAGTCTACTCGGGATCAAACAAGGTAACCAAGAAACTCTCCGAGAATACATGGAGCGATTCAACAAAGCCTGCTTGGACATACAACACCTGCCCACTGAAGCGGCCATTATGGGACTAGCAAACGGCCTAAAAGAGGGACCGTTTAGCCAATCCCTATCCAAACGATACCCGACCTCCCTATACGAGGTACAGGAGCGGGCAGAAAAATATATCAACATGGAGGAAACCTCCCAGCTAAGAGACTCTTCTAGGAAGGAATCAACCTACCCACTTCGAGATCGAGATCGGGAACAGAAGAAGAAAGAAGAACCCAACTCGGACAAGCCACGGAAGTACCACAACTACACCCCCCTCCGGGTCTCCCTGGTAGACGTCTACAGAGAAGTATGCCACACCGAAAAGATCCCACCGCCCCGACCACTAAAACACAAGAGAGCGGGAAGAGATCGGTCCGAATACTGCGAATATCACAAGCTTTACGGTCATTCTACTAACGACTGCCATGACCTAAAAAATGTTATAGAAAAGCTGGCCAGAGAAGGAAAACTCGACAGATACATAGCAGAGAAAGGAGAAGAGACCAGGAAGAGAAGGCGGGGAGATAACGAAGGTCGGGCCGAACAAACCCCACGAACCCCTGAAAGACACGTTCACATGATAAATGGGGGTTTTGCAGGCGGAGGAACATCCAGATCCTCGCGAAAAAGACACCTCAAAGAAATCTATCATGTCCGAGAAGACGGTCCCCTACCCGAGTTACCTACTATCTCATTTACCCGAGAAGATGCTCAAGGGATAATTCCCGGGCACGACGATCCAATGGTAGTCACCATTATCCTAGCAAACGCCAACTTACATCGAACCCTGATTGACCAGGGAAGCTCAGCAGATATCCTGTTCAAAACGGCATTCGACAAGCTCGGACTCGAAGAAAAAGAACTAAAGGCCTATCCCACCGACCTATTTGGGCTAGGAGATACCCCAATCCATCCCTTAGGATACGTCTCGCTACACACTACCTTTGGAAGAGGCGAGCAATCTAAAACATTAAACATCGACTACATTATAGTCGACGTCACTTCAGCATACAATGCCCTCATTGGGCGACCAACCCTAAATAGACTGGCAGCTATAGTCTCGACCCCACACCTCTGTATGAAGTTTCCTACCGCAAAAGGAATCGCTACCCTAAAAGGCGACCAAAAACTAGCACGGCGATGTTACAACGAAAGCCTGAGCCTAAAAGGAAAAGAGATCAACACAATAGAACTCGGGCGAGTTCAAGCCCGAGAAGATCTTCGGCCACAACCAGAGGGAGAAACCGAAAGAGTCCAGATCGGGAACACATCTGAAAAAGTAACAAACATAGGAGCAAACCTCGAAGCAGGCCTAAAAGAGGAACTCATAACCCTCTTAAAAGAAAATTCCGACCTCTTCGCCTGGAAAGCCTCCGACATGCCAGGCATAAGCCCCGACCTGATGTGCCATAAGCTATCAGTGTACCCGGGATCCCGACCTATCCAACAAAGACGCAGGAAGCTCGGACCCGAGCGCATGCAAGCAATAGAAGAACAAGTTCAAGCACTACTAGATGCAGGGTTCATTAGGGAAGTAAAATACCCCCTATGGCTCGCAAACGTGGTCCTGGTAAAAAAGCCCAACGGAAAATGGAGGATGTACGTCGATTACACAGACCTCAACAAAGCCTGCCCCAAAGACCCGTATCCACTACCAAACATCGACGCCTTAGTAGACGCAGCCTCAGGCTACAGATATCTCTCCTTCATGGACGCATACTCGGGATACAATCAAATCCCGATGTACGGACCCGACCAAGAAAAGACCTCGTTCATAACCCCGAGGGCAAACTACTGCTACGTAGTAATGCCCTTCGGGCTGAAGAACGCAGGGGCAACCTACCAGAGGCTAATGAACAAAGTGTTCTCAGAGCACATCGGACTACAGCTAGAGGTGTACGTCGACGACATGCTGGTAAAGACACAAGAAGACAGAAACTTGCTGACCGACCTCACCAGCGTCTTCGGCACCCTCAGAAAACACAACATGAGACTTAACCCGATAAAGTGCACCTTCGCCGCAGAAGCCGGAAAGTTCTTAGGCTTCATGCTGACTCAAAGGGGCATCGAAGCGAACCCGGACAAATGCCAAGCAATACTCAATATGAAGAGCCCGACGTGTGTCAAAGAAGTACAACAACTGAATGGAAGGCTAGCCGCCCTATCAAGATTCTTGGCAGGATCAGCGATAAAATCACTACCTCTCTACTCGCTCCTAAAGAAAGGGAAACCCTTCTCATGGACCCCGGAGTGCGAAAAAGCCTTCCAAGAATTCAAGGAATTCCTCGGGCAGCCACCAATCCTAACCCGACCTTTAAAAGGAGAAGAACTCGTACTATACCTCTCGGTTGGAAATCGAGCAGTCGCCTCAGCGTTAATACGCGAAAATGATCAAGGACAACACCCTATATACTTTGTAAGCAAGGCACTACAAGGGGCCGAATTAAACGATCAGAAGATAGAAAAATTCGCCTACGCCCTAGTGTTCACAGCTCGGAGGCTCCGTCCCTACTTTCAAGCCCACACCATCAAAGTCCGGACAAACCAACCCATGAGACACATCCTGCAAAAAACGGACCTAGCAGGACGAATACTACAATGGGCGGTAGAACTGTCCGAGTTCGACCTCCACTATGAAGCCCGAACTGCCATAAAATCTCAGTATCTAGCCGACTTCATCGCAGAATACACTGAGACCCCTGGAACCCCACTCTCATGGAACCTGTATGTCGACGGGTCCTCAAACAAAACAGGAAGCGGAGCCGGGGTTATACTCGAAAGCGACCAAGGAACGCGGATAGAACTATCCCTAAAATTCGAGTTCCAGGCTTCGAACAACCAAGCCGAATACGAGGCCCTACTAGCAGGTCTAAAGCTAGCCGAAGAGGTCGGAGCCCAGAGAATCACGATCTTCAGCGACTCCCAGGTCGTCACGTCACAAGTGAATGGAAGCTACCTGGCCAAAGATCCAACTATGAAAAAATACCTGGACCAAACACAGGCACAATTACGCCACTTTTCAGAAATACAAATCCAGCACATACCTCGGGAACAAAACGCCCGGGCAGACGCCCTCTCAAAACTCGCCAGCACCAAGCCCGGAGGTAACAACAGAAGTCTCCTCCAGGAAACCTTACAATCTCCCTCCGTGGTAAGAGAGGAAGAAACGCTAAATATATCCAATCAACAGCAAGGATGGATGACCCCCATACTCAACTACCTGAAGTTGGGAACTCTCCCCACCGAAAGAAAGGAAGCTAAAAGACTCACGAAAGACGCCCAGAATTATACACTAATTCACGATGTATTATACAGAAGAGGATTCTCAAACCCCCTCCTTAGGTGCGTCCCGACCTCAGAAACAAAGAGCGTCCTCGAAGAAGTCCACGGAGGTATGTGTGGGAACCATCTCGGAGCTCGGGCATTATCCAAGAAAGTAGTCCGAGCCGGATTCTACTGGCCGACCTTGCAAAGAGACGCAACGGAATTTGTGAAAATATGCCCCCCTGCCAAAAACACGCCAATTTTCACAAGGCACCACCCGAAGACCTTATCAGCATCACCGCACCATGGCCCTTCG
The DNA here is from genome assembly GCF_014773155.1 of Arachis stenosperma. NCBI lineage: Eukaryota > Viridiplantae > Streptophyta > Magnoliopsida > Fabales > Fabaceae > Arachis > Arachis stenosperma. The sequence continues at coordinate 61,543,253 of NC_080378.1, read as the reverse complement.
CAAAATGGGGACTTGACCTACTCGGCCCGTTTCCCCAAGGACCGGGGCAAGTCAAATACCTCATAGTAGGGGTCGACTACTTCACAAAGTGGATCGAAGCTGAACCCTTAGCCACCATTACGGCTCAGAAAAGTCGCAAATTCCTATACAAAAATATTGTCACAAGGTTCGGAGTCCCCTACTCCATCACAACAGACAATGGAACACAGTTCACGGACACAAGTTTTCAGAACTTGGTGGCCGAACTAAAATCAAACAGCAATTCACCTCAGTTGAGCACCCACAAGCCAATGGACAAGCAGAGGCTGCAAATAAAGTCATCTTGGCCGGGTTAAAACGGAGACTCCAAGAGGCCAAAGGGGCATGGGCCGAAGAGCTCCCCCAGGTGCTATGGGCATATCGGACAACTCCACACTCTACAACGGGAGAATCGCCATTCCGACTAGCTTATGGGATGGAGGCAATGATTCCTGTCGAAATAGATGAAGGGTCACCCAGAGTCATCTTCTACAACGAAGAGGGTAACCCGCAGACGCAAAAGGAAGAACTCGACCTCCTCCCCGAGGTCCGAGAAAGGGCCCGGATCCGAGAAGAAGCCTTAAAACGGCGAACGGCCCTCAGATACAATCAGAAGGTAATAAAACGAAGCTTCTCCACTCACGACCTAATTCTAATCCGAAATGACATCGGAACACAAAAGTCGGGAGAAGGAAAGCTAGCCGCGAACTGGAAAGGACCCTACAAAGTAACAGAAGTCTTAGGAACAGGCTATTACAAGATATCCGACCTAGAAGGCAATGAGCTGCCCAGGGCCTGGCACGCCTGTAATCTAAGACGGTACTACAGCTAGAAAAATTTGACCCGAGGTGTACTCTTTTTCCCTACAGGGGTTTTTTAATGAGACATCCGGTCAAGTAAGGCACCCGACCTAGTCAAGGGTAAACACTCTGTAAATATTCTTTCTTTTTTAAATACTAATCAAATCTTTCTATTTTCTTTTGTTCTTCCTCGTGATGAAACAAATCCTGAAAAAGTACCCCGCCAAGGCGCATTAATTTATGCTCGACAAAACGCAAAAAATCATTTGCCAAAAAGACCGCACAAGGTCGGCAAAGATAAAGCAACGAGGTTCAAATTAATGTGAGAAGTTATAAAGTAACTCTGAAAAGGTTCAAAAAGCCAAATAAAAAGAGATTACAAAAATAACTTAAAAGGCCGACCAACGACAAGGTCGGACCCAACAAAGGGAAGTACTCGAACACCCGAGGTCCGAGGAAAAACCCGGATCCAAGAAAGAAGCCTTAAAGAGGCAAAGCCAAGATTTCGAAAACGCTTACTAAAAAGTTGCTATACAAAAACAACTAAAAAGTACAAGCGAAAAAACGAAATCAAAGGAAGAGGCAAAGCCAAGATTTCGAAAACGCTTACTAAAAAGTTGCTATACAAAAACAACTAAAAAGTACAAGCGAAAAAATGAAATCAAAGGAAGAGGCAAAGCCAAGATTTCGAAAACGCTTACTAAAAAGTTGCTATACAACTAAAAAGTACAAGCGAAAAAACGAAATCAAAGGAAGAGGCAAAGCAAAGTTTCAAAGCGCTAGCTAAAAAAAGTTGTTATCCAAAAACAACTAAAAAAGCATAAAAGCGGAACAAAAAGTCAAAATGCGAATAAAACACCGCATAATAAAGCTAAAAAGTTACTACAAGTAGCTAAAAGCAAAAAGGTGTCCAAAGCGTTCACAGAAACCATCCAAAAGCAAAAGAGCCCACAGGCCGGGCAAAACCAAAAATAAAAAGATTACAGAGGATCAAGGTCCTTTCCGGACTCCACATCAACAGAAGGCTGCGGAGGAAACATAGAAATCGGGACTGCATCAACGGCACCGTCATCCCGGCTTGAAACCTCCACACCAGATCCATCCCCGGCCAAAGGTGAAGTCGGGTCCGCAACCGGAACCTTAAGGTCGGACACCGGAACCTTGGGATCGGACACCGGAACCTCATCCTCATTGGGAGCAGGAACAATCTTTCCCTCCACAACAACATTATCCGTACTAAATAAGCTCAGATCCAGGTCAGGAGCAAGAACCCGGACCTGAGCCTTCAAATTCTCGAACATAGCATCCATACCCTTAGCCACATGGCCTTCCAGCTCGTAAAAATCATCCTGAGCAGATTGCAACTTCTCCCTTGTCTCCACAAGCTCGGCATATATCCGAGTATAATTCTCCGTCGCCGCCTTCGCCATCTCCTCGGACGCTTTCGCTGCCGCCACAGCCGCGGTAGCTTTAGCTTTCTCCTTCTCCAAAGAGGCCTCCAGCTCTGTAATCCTAGCAGCCTTCAGCTCACTAATCTTCTCGAACTCGGACTGAGCCTTCTCAAGTCGGGAGCTGGTCGCGCCAATGGGGGATTTCTTGAACTCCCGGGCAATAGCAGCATGAAGACTGGCCATCCGAACACAACTCCGCGCCATATACTGAAAATGATGCTCCATAGACACGTCATCAGTAGAGATAAAAGTCTGAGGGAGAATATGCTGTTCAATCCAACCGAGAGCATCGAAATCCTTATCGTTAAAACCCGCAAGCCCTTGAGAGGTCTTCTGCTTCTTGGGAGGAGGACCCGAGAACGGGGGAGGAGAAGAAGTAGCAGGCCCGGAGGTCGGAGGGTCTTGACTTATAGCTCTGAACTGGGGAGTCGGAATAGTCTTCGACCGAGTCTGAACACCCACGGTAGTCTTCTGCGGAGAAGATCGGGCAGAAGCATCCCCAGCCTCGATATTTCGAGCAGCCACAGACTTCTTCGTCCGACGAAGGAACTTCATGGAATCCGCCTGAGAAGACATCTCTGCAGAAATAAAAGAAAAGGATTACCACAACAGAAATTCCACCAAAAACAAGCAAAACCAAAATACTAAAAAAGAAGAATCTCGGAGAGGTCGGGAAACTACCTAACTCGGAACGGAGAAGGCTTGGATCTCCCAACATTTTCTTCGTATCCAAGTGAGGTGCCCGACCCCATAAACTGCTCACCACACCCACAAAAGCCTGCTCAACCTCATCTAGACTCTCAAAAGTATACTTAGCAGACACTACATTCTCCTGCCAACAAAGAGGAAAAGAAGGCTCCCCACTCTCATCCAGAAAGAAAGGTCGGACGTCTCCAGTAGCCCGGACCTTGAAATAAAAGTTCTTGAAATCATGAAAGGACTCATCATAAAGGGTACAAAACTTCCTCCCCTGGTTAGCCCTAAAAGAGACCCAAGACACCTTACCTCCACCCGACCCCGGCTTCGTCAATACAAACAAGTAGGAAAAAAGAGAAATAGAGGGAGCGACGCCCAAAAACTGACACAAAAGTTGAAACAGCTTTAAAAACGCCCAAGAATTTGGATGGAGCTGCGTAGGGGCAAGGTTACAAGACCACAACACCTCGGACTCCAGGTCGGTAAAAGGAAGTCGGACACCCAGCTTAGAGAAAAAACAATCATAGGCATAAAAGAAGAGCTTCTCGGAACTATCTAAGGGCGGGAAGCAAACTCTCTCCTCGGAATCCGGGGCTACTAGTTCATAATCCCTCTCAGACTCTCTATTCTCACATATGCTACAGTGCCTACGGAACCTAGCCAAATATTCAGAATCTACCACAGAAGGGACTTTTAGAGGAAGAGGGTCTACTCAACCAAGACCACTTGGAATCTTGGTCGGCATCGCTTGAAGAACCTTTCGAGACATAAAACTCTTACCTACAAAGAAGAAATACAACAGCAAGCAAAAATCACATAAAGCAGACAGCGAAAACCCGTCCAGCCAAGCAAGAAACAAAAACCCAAAAGAAAATGCGGCAACCCGGAAACAAAGTACCAGAAAAACAAAAAGAGCCCCCCCATATACAAACAAAGCAATGGCGGCGCCTCTTTTCGGGGCAACCCAGGCATAAAGAAAAAGAAACAAACAAAGAGCCACACGAAGAACAGAAGCATATGATCACAAGAAAATAGAAACAGGAGAACAAACCTGGAAGAAAGAAAATGAAGACGAAAGGGCTCCGAAGCAAGGAGAACGAAGCGGCGGCACAGAGGAAACCCCGGAAAGACGCACGGAAAGATTCGGGGAAGAAGAACAAAAAAGAAAGAAGAAGCGGTGCTCGAAAAAGAGATGGCGAAAACTTAGAAAAACAGGAAGGAACAGAATAAACGAAGAAAAAGGAAGGGAGCAAATAAATAATGCCTTCACAGAGCCCGAACGGAAATCGAGGAGAAACGGTAAAATGCAATAAATGCAGGAACGGCCATTTTTGAATTTTGAAAAACTATTATGCCCGAGCTCGACCTCCAGAAAAGGACGAACTCGGGCAGGGGCACTGTTCATACCCTGACCGGGCTCCTCCAAACTCGGCAAAACCATGAAAGGTCCGACCTCGTCCTAAGGCCCACGCCTAGAGGTCGGACCTCGGACAATAAAGCAAGGAAGGCCCATCAAAAGGAACGCAGCCCAAAACCTAAAGGCCGAAAAGGCCTGGCAAAGGCGGTTCCGCAAAGATAGGGATAAAACTCCCGAAAGATAAGATAAGATAAGAATATCTTATCCAGGGAAGATCACAGCCAACTACTATAAATACACTGGAGCACCCAGGTATGAGATACATTCCACATTCTACACATATCTGCTTGGACCCATGCTAACTTAAGCATCGGAGTGTCATTGCAGGTACAACCACCAACCGCCAACACATCAAGCTCGGGTCCCTGACCCCCACCTCGGGCATCTCCAGACGACCGAGCTACACGTTTCAGGTAACCCCCGGAACACTACCTAAGCCCTTGGAATCCTGAGATCACAATTTCACTTTTGGTTCTTCTGTGAACCTCTGCTATATTTCATTTAAATTATGTTTGAATGCTACTTGTTGCTGATTTACTTTCTGCTCAACCATTTACTGCAATTTACTTCTTCTTTGTTTAGCTCTTACAATCCCATTCCTCAATTCCCTTTTACTTTCTAGCAATTTATCTTTCTTGCCATTTAAGTTACTGTAATTTAAGTTTCTTGCACTTTAAGTTTCAGTCATTTACTTTCTTGCTATTTAAGATTCTGCACATTTACAATTCTGTTCTTCAATTTACTGCATTTCTCCCTTCCCCCTTTACATTTACTGTCATTTAATTTCTGTTAAACACAAATCACTCAACCAAAACTTGATTCGCTTGACTAAATCACCCACTAAACTAAAATTGCTCAATCCTTCAATCCCTGTGGGATCGACCTCACTCATGTGAGTTATTATTACTTGATGCGACCCGGTACACTTGCCGGTGAGTTTTGTGTTGGATCGTTTTCCACACATCAGTAGTAAGTTCCGGGACTACAGTAAGGCTGTTCAAGTTCATTCCTACTCCTGGGCTTATACCTCCGAGGAAGACTTGATTTCTGATATGTTGCTATTGACATAGATGATAAGAATGACTCCTTTTGTTATTAGTTTGGTGTCAGTGTTTACAAATCTAGGAAATATTTTGGTTTATTTAAGTGTTTGTATACATGTTTAAGTCATTTTGAAACTCTACTAGACTGATATGGAAGATGTTTAAGTCAGTTTGAAATTTGACAAATTTAGGAAATACTTTGGTTCAACGCTACATGTTGGCCTTCTTTTTGTTGTTAAAGGGCTATAAGTTGTCCCTTTCTCATGCTAAACAAGGACATGATTGGTTGTTTTGTGTACATATTTTATATAAGCCATCTTTTGGGTTTGTTTATCTAACATTTTCCATTAAGAAATTTGTATAACTACATGTTTTCAGAATTCATCAAAGTAGTAACAGACCATTTTTCTTGGATCAAATCATAATCTCATCTGAAACAACAAACATACTTCTAAAGTAATACAACTTACAATGTAAGCAACATACACTTCTAAAAAAATAAGACACACTTTGAACCTAGTATCACAGAAGGTTCCTGCTACTCATATGCCTTAAAAAAATTTGGAGATCACAATTCCAAATACAAAAGCAATAACCAAAGCTTTAACACTAACGCTGCTAGTACCACTATTGGCATTACAATTTTTAGCTTCAAATTCTAACTCAGTAACTCTAGCATTTAGTTCCCTGAGTTTTCCAGCATCAACACCAGCAGCATCAGGTATCTGACTTTGATCTTGCGTCCAACCCTCTATATCAGGAGAATTTCTAGGAAACTCTTCAAACGATGTAACATAATCATTCAACCACGCAAAAAATTTTGCAATGCGGTGTTGAACTCTGTAGATTATACCCACAGCTCAGAAGATGTCACAGCGAGTTAAAATCAAGGAAACTTAAATTAAATTTTAGATTATCTTGAAGTGTGGACATCCAAAAAATAACCGGTTAGGGTTCAAATCTGTTGAAGAGAGAAACAAAATAGCATGTGCCCCACATCGGCATCGTGGAGCAATGAACTTGTTCTTCTTCTTCGGCGCAGCAACACTACTTGCAGATACGCTTAGAGGACTTCTACCTTCATCTTTAAAAACTTCTTTTCCACTCCCAACAATGGAACTCGACGCTGGTTCATTGCTGCTGCTCATGGCTATGGTAGTGTTTTCTTGTAAATGTGAAGGCTGGAGGAAGGAGTTTTATGGAAACACACTTTTTCAAAAGCAACTGAAACGTTGCTTCCCGCTCAAACAACGTCATTTTTATGGTGAAAGGGGGTGGACAAATTAGCCCCTGTCCATCTCAACTTGTCCATCTCAGCACTGAATGAACATGTCATCCAGCTCATATGACAGGTCACGCACCGAACGAGCCAGCTCAGCATTTTCCATCAAGTCTTGCCGGAGAAAAATGCATGGGGACCGCTTTGTGTGACGAAAATCGGGGACAGGGACTGAAGCAGATCGTTTTTATTTTGAGGGGTCGCATTCTCATTCTTGAAAATGGACAGGAACCAGGTTGGTAGTTCACTCTAAAAGAAAACCAAATGGTGCAAGCTCCATGATGCATGCGTCATCATAATGCTTTTTTCTATGTCTTTTCATATAAGAATTAATTCATAATGCTTAATTATGGAAGTGTTTTTGTGCTTAAGTTGAATATTGCTTTAATCCCTTTAATTTGATGAAATTTTGTAAAAAATGATAAAAAAAAAAGCAAAAAACACAAAACAAGCTCAAAAGAAGAAAAGAAAAAGTTTTGGACACGCTTTAAAATTTTAGACACACTTTAAACCATGAACCACGCTTTGGAAAACATCGCCCCTGAAGCATGCACCAAGGCGTTAATAACACCCACCATGTGAAACAAAGTGGTGCCGGCGTATGTTGAACATGTGTGAAGCAAGTGTGAACAAAGTGTGTCTGGCATGTGAAGCAAGTGGAAAGCAAGTGCGCTTGGTGTGTGAAGAAAGTGTGTAGGGGATGCAAATCAAGTGTGGAACCAAGTGTGAAGGGCGTGGGCGTGGCGTGTCACTAGGCGTGGCAAGGAATACATGCCCTCAAGCCCACAATTCCCTTCTTTATGGCGTGTCTCTGGCGTGTGAATGGCGTGCCAAGAACCGCACGTCGTCGAGCCTCATTCTACCTCAAGCTGGTGTGGGAAATGGCGTTCCTGAGAAGTGGCATGCTGAGCCAACTTTCTAGTGGACAATTTTCAACAATTTGGGCGTGTGGAAGGCGTGCAAGCAAAGTGGCACGCTGGGCTACAATTCTGCCAAATTGACCTCTTCACCTTTGAAAGAGCATAACATGAGCTATAGAGATCCAAATAATGCGCTTTCAACGATGTTAGAAAGATGACTTCCAGAGCTTTTCAATGATATATAATAGTTGATAGTGGACACTGAAGTTGAGGGTGAAAATTACTAATTTTTCTGCATTACAAAGCTGGCATGTAGTCGTCGTGTAGAATTTCACACGCTTTTGAACCTATAAACATGCCAGACTGACCTCTTCACCCTCGAAAGAGCATAACTTGCGCTTGCAAGATCCAAATGACGCGCTTCCAGTGGTGTTAGAAATTTGACTTCTATAGCTTTCCAATGATATATAATAGTTAATAATGGGAATTCGTTTTGGGGTTGCAAACAACCCCATCTTTTAGCGTTGCAAGGCTGGCGTGTGGACTGGAGTGTGAAGTAAAGTGGCATGCCGGGCCAACTTTCCAAGGAAGGTTCCAAACCTTCAAAAGCCCAAAGTATCACCAAAGTGCCATTTCAATGACACTCCATATTGAACCACTTCCAATACCCCAATTCCTTCATTTATTCTTTAATTTTTCAAGCTTCCAAGAAGAGAATCAAAACTTCACAAGCCCAATATAATTCCATCCAAGTCAAGTCATAATTCACAATCAATCAAGGCCACAAGAATCATCTAGATTTAATTAAGAAGTTTGTATTTGATTGTAATTTGAATTTCATTTGAATTTTTAATTTAGGTAGCTTATAAATAGGGCCATAGAACACTTCTTTATAGACCATCTGGGAGGAGTCTTCGGACTCTGCTCTCGCCTCATTCTCTTCTCCCCTTCCATTTTTTTTGCACCACTTTTGTAATTTTGTTAGTTATGAGCTTCCAATTCTCCTCATTGAAAAAAAAGCTCTGTTACAATTTAATGGATTGATATGTTTGAGTCTTTATCTTTAATTCTTCTTTTATTGTTTCTTAAGAAAGAATCTTCATTTTTCATCTCAAGGATTCAAATATCTTGAGAAAGAATTTGAATCCAACTTGAATTCTATCTGAGCTTGAGAAAGGATCATATAATTGATGCTTGAAATATAATGGTTATGAATTTGGATTTGGATTAATACATGACATATAATCAACCTATAACTTGATTTATGAAATTGTGTGACCCTAAATTAGAGACCAATCTTCAGCTCTTCTCGTGAGTAATTAGATCAAGAGATTGGCAATTGATCAAATTAAGAGAAATCAGATCACCAAGAGATTGGGGTTTGATTACTTATGATTTTCCAAGAGATTAATGATTGCATGATTGAAGTAGAAATGAAAATCATTGATCCTGAGAATGCAACATCTCTTGATCTCAATTTTCTTTTCATTCTTAATTCTAGTTATTTACTTTATGGTCATTTAACATACTATTGGTTGATTGATTACCTAGATTAGACACTTTTTCTTTTTTGTTTTAGTCATTTATTTACTTTTAAATTCTTTCTTTTCTTTTTTTCATAAACTGTTTGTGTTATTGCCTAACTAAGAATTCTTCAATTGTGACAAGAGAGATTTCAATTTTTTTTGTGATTGTGTTTGTTACAAAGTATTTACAAGAAATAATGGAGTATACATCATCCTTTGGTCAAGCAAATTACTTGGGATACTTCTCACCACCACAAAATAATTCATATTACTATACTAATGGTGGCTGGGAATATCAAAAACAAGGAATGATGGAATGCTTTTCAGAGCCACAAAATAATCTATATTCTGATGAATTTAACAACTACTCAAATTGTAGCTGGAAAGATCAAGACCAAAGAGATTTGAATGATCCATACCCCATTCTTCAAGAGCCATCATCTCTTAATTTTCCAACTGCACCTCCTAATTTTTCAAATCAAAACTTTTCACCACTTGAGTATGCCTCAACATAAAATGCACTTTAAAACCTGTATAATTCATTTTTCCACCCACAAAACCCACTTCAGTATACACAAACCTCCTTTCAAAATCCACAAAATTCATTTCACACTTTACAAAATCCATATCCATCCCCTCAATAATTTCACCACAAACTATACACCTCCACAAACTCATCAAAAATCTCCTCTAGCATTTGCACTAAAACAACTTTCTCAGACATATGCCTCAATTGCCTAACTCACTGAGATCTTAGGGAAAGAGACTAGAAAAAGAATTGAAAATATGGAAGCCTCAAGAAGAAATCTAGAAGTGCAAATGAGCCCAATGACACAACATTTTGATGAGAAACATACCAATGTCTTCTCTAGAACAAGGGAAGAATACAATGCCATAAGCTTGATGAATGGAGTGGTACTTAGCAAGGAGATTGAAGATCAACTTGAGGGTGCAAAAGAATTGGAAAAGTAAGACAAAGAGGCCCTTGTACTAAGTAAAGTTCCAATAAAAAAAGAGGTTGTAGAGGCATACAAACCCAAGATTCCATATCCTGAGAGGCTATTTTAGGTGACAAGACAACATGCAAACTCACTCCCAAAAGAATCAATGCAAAATCATGCCAAAGAAAGGGAGAAAAACAATCAAGAAAGTCTACATTCCAATGAAGCAGAGAGTTGCATGAAGAATGATTAGATTGAACTATCAATCCAAGAGGTTCTTGATGAAGAGAACACTCCAACCATCATACAACACCTAAGTCTTAAAATCAAAGAAGTGAAGACAACTAAGGAAAGCACTGAAAATGGGATTGTGACCAAGGAACAAAAGACCATATTCATGAAAAAGAAAAGATCAACAAAAAGCAGTCCAACTCCTACCCCCACAAGCAATGTGAATCAAGCTAATAACAATAAAAGAAAGCTTGTTAAGAGGCACTCAAAATAGGGGACATCAATTTTCTCCTCTTCTCCCTTGAAGTTATTTCTCTTAACCTACTAGAAGAAGAGAAAGAAAATTCAAGAACCAATATGTCAAGCTAATGACATTAAAAGAGTGCTTGTTGCGAGGCAACCCAACCGTTGGTAACAATTTCGAAGTGTTTTTGTGCTTAAGTTGGATATTGCTTTGATCCCTTTAATTTGATAAAATTTTGTAGAAAATGGTGGATAAAGAAGCAAAAAGCACAAAACAAGCTCAAAAGGAGAGAAGTTGAAGTTTTGGACACGTTTTGAATCTTTGGATATGCTTTGAGCCTTAGGCCATGCTTTTGAAAGCGTGGCCCTTAAAGCTTGCACCAAGGCGTTAATAACACCTACTATGTGAGGCGCCAGTGTGTGTTGAACATGTGTGAAGGATGTGTGAACAAAGTGTGTGTGGCGCATTAAGCAAGTGGGAAGCAAGTGTGCTTGGCATGTGGATAATGTGTTTGGGGCATGCAAATCAAGTATGGAACCAAGTGTTAAGAGCGTGAAAGTGGCGTCCCTTCATTATGGCATGTGAATGGCATGCCAAGAACCACACGCCTTCGAGCCTCATTCTACCTCAACCTGGCATGGGAACTAGCGTGCCTGGGAAATGGCACGCCGGGCCAACTTTCCAGAGGATAATTTCCTGCAATCTGGACATATGGAGGGGGTGCAAGGGAAGTGGTACACTGGGCCATAATTCCTGCAGACTGACGTCTTCACCTTTGAAAGAGCATAACATGAGCTATATAGATCTAAATAATGCTTCCAGAGCTTTTCAACAATGTATAATAGTCTATAGTGGATATTAAAGATGAGGGTGAAAATGACTAATCTTTCAGCATTTCAAAGCTGGCAGGTAGCCATCGTGTAGAATTTCACACGCCTTTGAACTTGTAAACACGTCAGATTGACCTCTTCACCTTCGAAAGAGCATAACTTGCGCTAGCGAGATCCAAATGATGCGCTTTTAGTGGCGTTAGAAAGATGACTTCCATAGCTTTCCAATGATATATAATAGTTTATAACGAGCATTCATTTTGAGGTCGCAAACAACTCTATTTTTTAGCATTGCAAGGTTGGCGTGTGGACTAGAATGTGAAGTAATAATGTATATCTGTTAAAAGATGATGAATAGTGAAAAAGGGGTTTCGTTACCCTCTTCTCTTCTCTTTTCTTCTCTCATGGGCTGAATATATGTGATTCTATGAAAGAGAAAAAATGTGTTGAAATCACTAAGGTTATGAACTTTTATATCATGGGCTTGGGCCCAATATGGGTCCGTTTTAAGATTTTTGGTTTGTTGGCCCTATCTTAGGCCAAAACCTTTAAGATAAGAGTCTGATTTTCTATTTTAAGTCTTTTTCTCATCATTCCCATGGTTTTAATTTCCTCCCATGTAGTACTGGACAAATATAAATCGATACGGCTAATACTAACGCTGATACACATTTTCTGTAATAATTATATACTATTTTTCTGGATTTTATATAACACTCCGAGTTATTAAAAATTAAATACTGAATTATTTATGATTTATTATTTTATTTAAAGAAAATTATTTTTTAAAAAATATTTAAATTAAATGTTTTAGTATTTTGAATTATTCATTAAAATTTTTAAATATTTTTATTATAATAAAATATTTTTAAAAAATAAAAAAATTATTATTATTATTATTATTAATGGCCGAAGCCATCAAAGAAACAAGAAGGAAAGCGAAACGTGTGTATATATGTATATATATATAAACATGACACATGTTTTCTTTATATATAACCTTGACATCTGTTTTTCTCCATTTAATAACCAATGATCCTTGATTACGAAGAATCACTAATCAATTTCATTTTTACTTCATTCATTACCGCATGAAAAACCGTGACCTCCCATAAGCTTTCGGTTCTGATTTTTTGCGATTCCTAATTTCAATAAACAATCTATTCTAATCTGATAAAAGTGTTTGTGTTTTTTTTTTATATATTAATATTATTTTTATTCGGTAAAAATTGAGGGTGACGTAGTTTTTTTTTTTCTTGAGTTCGGCCAATTAAAATTTTAGAAAGTACATATAATTTTTGACGTTTTCTTCTTCATCAACTCAGTCAGAAAACTTCTCCAAAACTTCGAATATTTTGATCGTATGGAGATAGTGTTTGATAATTTTATAATAATTAAATATGAATTGGATGAGTAAATATTGGTTTGATTGATTATTGTTTAAGTTTAATTAAGTTTATATTGAATTATTGTTGTTTACTTGAGATTTTAGATTGACTATGTATGAACAGCCAGTTAGGGTATTTTGGTAATTTTGAAGGTGTTGTATTGTGGTATTTTGAGAAAATTGATAAGATTTGGTGGTTGAAAGATTGAATAAAAAGTTGTAAAAAATTGGTAACTGTAAAGCTCAAAAACAGACTTAAAAATCAAGCAAAAAATTTGAAGAATTTGATGAACGTCTACCATAGTATAGTAGATAGAAAAGAAGGTATTAATTAAAGGAATCTCTTCCGTAGTAAAGTAAAGAGCGAAGATTGAAAAGAAATTTAGTGTTGTTTGGGCCTTAGTACTAAGTATCTAATGAGGACGACGATGCGTAACGCTCACTTGATATTATAGGCACGGCTCAGTGAGGACGGCGATGCATAACACTCACTAAAGACCGAAAGGAAGGTTCTCTCATGAGGACGGCAATGCGTAACACTCATGGAGGGGATGTTGGCTGAGATAAGGACGGCGGTACGAAGTGCTTATCTCAGGACCAGTGTCGGAAATCAGGCAACAAACCGACACATGAGCTCATGGCCTATATAGGACTAGACATGCATCATACTTTTTGTGCATATTTATTTATGACTACATTTTCTACGATTGTGTGTGCTTGTGATTGGATTCTATGTTCTGTAATTGTTGAGTTGGATTATACTTTGTTGACTACTGTTATTAATTGAGAACATAGTAAAACGAACTTAACTTCTATCCTCGACCCTACTAAGAACTCCCCAGTTCTTACCCCCTATTTTCACCCCTTTCAGCTACAGGTGCGAAGATTTAGTGTGGAGTTACAGAAGCATAGAAGATTGTGTTTACGAGTTAAGTTCTTAGATTTTATTTCCTCTTCATCGTTTACTGTTTTGGTTTTTAGAAGGGTAGGACTTGCATTTGAGGATCTTGAATAAGTCTATGTAAATATATTGCTACGTGAATATATATTTTTGTGATTAAGTGGTTTAAAATAAAGAATATTTATTTTCTTAATTAAAGTTTCGTTTCGTATTTGCAAAGGCTCGATATTAAATAAAGATGGTATAAAATAACAAGGTTTAGAGGTAAGTAACGCCTGAACTTTTAGTACAATCATGAAGTGCTAAAAGTTTGGGTATTACATTTTATAGTCTGAATTCTTTGGAACCATATTTGGAATTGCTTAGAAAACTATAGAGAAATTCTCTTGCAAAATCATATGAACCATGAATGTGGGTTCAAAGATAAATACATGGTTAAACCACCATGCATCTATATAATCATAGTAAGAATAATTCTGGGACTTGAATTTTCTGGTAAAACTTTTACAATGAAAGTGAGGTTTTTTTCATTTTGACAGAATTATTACTTTGATAATTTTTATTTTGGATAGGGGTGAGCACGGGTAGCGGGTACCCGATTACCTGTCCGAACCCAAACCAAACTAATTAAATTGGTTCTGGAACCAACAGGTAATCGGGTCCAACCCGAACCAAACCAATGGCCTTTGTTAATAATTGGTTCGGGTATCGGTTCTGGGGGTGCAGAACCTGAACCAACCCGTGAACCCGATCATATATTAATTAAATAAAAAAATAAAAATATATATGGTTTTTAGTGGCTTTTAGTGAGATTATTCACTGTTAATATGTTTGGATTTTAACGAGTTTAATTTTTAATGTATTTGGTGTTTAACATGTTTAGATTATTTATATTGATGTTACATATTTATTGTACTTGTTGAATTTTTAAGATAAAATTTGGTTTTTTTATGAATTTCAAAGTCATCGGATACCCAATTACCCGAACCGAACCAATCCGTTCTTAATCGGTTTGGTTTGGTTCGGGTGCATACACAAAAAAATACAAATCCAAACCAAACCGAACCAATTATATTTTGATCGGTTCGGTTCTAATTTCACCTTGAACCCGAACCAAACCGACCCGTGCTCACCCCTAATTTTGGAGTATATTATATCTTTGGGGAATGGGTCTTTATTGTGATTTAGTTCAATTGATCCTGTATCAACTAGAATGAACTCATAGAAGGTATAGGTTTTTTGGATGTTCACTGATGAGTAATGGAAGGTAATTGAAAATACTGTTTTATAAAGGATTTTTCGGTCCATTTTGAACCATTCTTTTTCTAAGGCCATTATTTTTTTGGGCATAAGTTTTTCATGATAAAGATGCTCTTCAGATGGTGGTTTGGTTTTAAAAAGATCAGATAGTTGTAATAATGTATATCTGTTAATTGTAGGTACTTTACATAAACTTTTATTTGATGCAGATGATTTTTGGCTTTCAACAATCTGTGACATTGTCAAAGTCTTAATGGTTAATTGTTTAGCTAGTACTAAAGTCATTGGTTAGTCAAGTGACTGACCATAATCTTCACTGCTTACTTGCTGTTTGCTCATTTCTATCTTACAAAAATTCTCTTGTTAGAAAATCAGATAATGCATTTGATTCACCTTTAGTTTGTTCAATAGTAAAACTAAAACATGATAATATAGCTTGTCACCTGAAAAATATTTGCCTGGAGACTAAATTTTTAACATCGTTTTTTAGTAAACTAGGTGCAGCTTTGCAATAAGTTCTGATGAAGAAGGACTTATTAAAAAGATTTTCTTGAAATCGCAAAACACATAAGATAATGACTAATATTTTTTTTTAATAGTTGCATCATTTTTTTGAGCTGAATTTCATATTCTAAAATGATATTTAACTATTTGTTCTTTTGATGAGTTTGGAAGAACTTGTTTAAGTATTTTTCTATACCCTAATTCTGAGACATCTGTCTCAACTATTAAGCGATTTGGTATGCTTAAACAAGGAATTTTTTTTACTATGATTTTAAATTTTTGAATTATATTGGACATGTCCTAGGAGGAGGTTGTTTTCTTAACCTCCTATATAAAGGTTTGCATAAGGTTTTTATTCTTGGTAAAAATTTTACTACATAATTAAGACATCCTAAAAATCTTTGTAGTTGTTTTTTGTCGATAATCTCATATGGAAGTTTACCTGCAAATTTAATAGATCTTTTAATCGGGGTGATTGTTCCTTGAAAAATTTTATATCCTAAAAATTACACTTTTATTATGAATATTTTTATTTTGTTTTCAGATAAGACAATATTGTTCTCTTTTATAATATTGATGAACTTTTCTAAATGCTGAATGTGTTGGTTAATTCCTTTATGCAGTGTTTGTTTTGTTGGATATGTCCATCACTTGATGGACACAGTGGTACGTGTCCGTCGTTTAGTTTATTAGATATAATTTTTTTATGGACACGGTGACACACAAGAGCACATAAAATACATGTATTTTGTGTCTCTCTTTTAGTCTAAAACACTAAGACACAACTTATAATACACAATTTTTTTTTTAATTTTGTCCCTTCTTTTTTCTTTAATTTCCACTTTATTCATTATTCTCTCTTTTTCAGTGTATTTTTTTTACAGGGATAATATTGATATTTATAATTTATTGTTCTGTCAGTATATAGTTACCAAACAATGTAAAAATTGTATCTCATTATATCTATGTCTTCAATGTCTATGTTCTTGTGTCTCTGTCTCAACCCATACATAAACCAAATACAGCCTTAGAGTACACAAGTACATCGTCTAAGTAAACTATGGTGAAGTCTACATATGAATAAAAAATATTATTCATAATTTTTTGAAACTCACTTGTTACATTTTTTAATCCTTGAGGCATTATATTCCATTCATAATGTCCAAAAGATACTATAAATATTATTTTATATCTATCCTCCTCTTTTACGGATATGTGATAATATCGAGATTTTAAATCAAATTTAGAAAAAATAGTAACATTACTTAATTTTTTAATTAAGTCATTTTTTTGTAGGGGATATTATCCATTTTAATGCTTTATTTAGAGGCTTGTAGTTAATTATTAACTTGGGAGTTCCTCTTTCTATTTCAGAAGTCTTCATTACATAAAATTTTGTACAACTCTAACAAGACTTTGATAGTCTAATTAAGCCTTTGTCTAAGTATTCTTGGATTTCTTTCTTGCAGTATTTCAAAGACTCTTTATTCATTTAAAAATAGGTTTTGCTTTAGTGAGAATTTTTTTTTGAAAATTATCCTCATATGATAAAGATATTTTAAGTAGTTTTCTATAATAAAAAGTTGTTGGATTCAAACTATACAAATCTTTTTTATTTCTTTATTCTAATCCTTTTATTAAAATTTGAATTTTTTGAGTTTTTAATTGCTGTTTTATTCTTTATATACCATCTCTTGATTTAAGAAATTAATCTATTTTTTTGTTTTTTCTATTATATTAAGTTGAGAAATAACTATCTGTTGTAATAAGATAAGTTTTCTTTCTTTGAGTTTTTGTATGAACTTAAATAGAATAGATTGGTTTGGTATGCAATAAGTGATTATTCCATCTATATCTAGCATTAAAAGATATAATAACAAAGTAAAAGGAATTATCTAATATAACTTGTTAAGATATTTTTTTTCTAAAAAAAAAATATAATTAAAAAACATACTTTATTTTTACAAATCTTTATTCTAAAAATTTTGTAGTTTATAGTCATTTTATCGTTTTTTACTTTGACAATTGTTTCAATTATTTTTTTTATAATATTTGATAGATATTAAAACTTTTTATATATATACAATTTACATGTTTTTCTAAGTCTACTATAACTATAAACTCAAAATTTTCTTTTTCAATTATTATCACTATAAGAGTATATCATTTTTTATTAACTAGTAATGTTAGTTTATTAATATAATTATGAGAAATTACAACTTCTTCTTCTCCTATTACTTTTGGAAAGAAATGGTTGGTAGTTGTTATTTTATTTATAGGTTTGCTTACATTATTTTGGTTGGTCTAGAACTAAATAATGTGGCACTTTTTGAAACTTTCACCATTATCAACTTACAGGATTCAACCATGATGAAATACAAAGTCAAGAAACTAAGTAGAAAAAATCATCTTCTACGGTTGAACAGGAACATTATACATAATGCAAAAATCAGTAATATAAAAATTGAAACCAAAACTCGAAACATTATACAGAAAGAAATTTCGTTTATGGAAGCACATTATACAAAATTGAAACTTAAAATTTATAAATAGGTTCAACAAAAAGCAGTAATATAAAATAAAGGAAACAAAAATTCTAACATGAGAAATTGGAACTCTATTAACACTATCAAGCAGTAATATTAAATGTTTGTTTACACACTATTAAATTGATAAAAAATAGACGTCTTTTTTAAAAAATCCTTTTTTAATTTTTTTAAGAGATCTTTTATAAAAGTAAAAGTAATTTTATATTTGCATAGTTCATAAAAAAGATCTTTTTTTTATTAATTATGTTTAGATAAAATAGGATAAAATTATTTTTTTGTTTATTTATTACGTGAAAAATATCTTTTTTAAAGAAGAAAGATCTTTTAAAAAAAGATATAAATCGTAACTTCTCAAAATTTTTTTTTAATTTTTCTAGTGTTTTTATTTTTACTATTAAAAATTTGTTAAACACACTAAAAAATAAAAAATGATCTTTTTTCAATTTTTTTATCGATTTAATAACGTCTAAACAAGCACTTTTTTCAAAGATAAAAGATTGTTTTTAGTGTATTTAACAAATTTTTAATAAAAAAATAAAAATACTAAAAAATTGAAAAAATATTTTTTTTAAAAGTTACAGTTTACATCTTTTATTTAAAAGATATTTTTCTTAAAAAAAGATATATTTTTACATAAAAATTACCAAAAAATACTTTTATTTTATTTTACTCGAATATAATTGATAAATAAAAAAATTTATATAAGATATTTAAATATAAAATTATTTTTATTTTTATAAAAAATTTTTTAAACAAATTATTAAAAAAATTTTAAGATAACATCCAAATAAAGTCTAAGTATTTATAGTAGACCATCAAAATAATATCATGCCCCTGTTTTAAAAAGTGCACCGCATAATTCTCCGTTTTTAAATACTTTACTACTTTTAGTCTCTTTCATCAATTAATATGGCGGTGTGACTGAAATAAAAAGACAAAATAGTAAATATGGCATTAATTTGCAAAATAACGTATGTTTCTGGAAAGACAAAAATTCTAGATGCTTATTTGAGAATTGAGAACATAGGAAGGGCTTAAGTAGTTTTGATTATTTGTTAATAAAAAAATATTCTATTAAAAAAAATTCACTAAATTAGTTGTCACATATTAGTGTAGATTTATACGTATTATTTCACATATTTTGATTTAATAAAATAATAGAAATAAAAAAATTATTAAAAATTTTTTTAGTCACTAATTAGCTATTAATATTTAAAAATGTTCATACCTTGACCCAAATTTATAAATAATAGGCCCATTAAAGATAAGAGGCCCAATCCAAGAAGAAAGTTTTCAACTCATACCCAACCTTTTGGTGAGATCGGACACTATGAAGGAGCCCAGCTCTTCTTGCCCAAATAAGTAAACTGCCTCCGCGAATCTCTCCATGTATTCATATATCTCTTAAAAGATAGATTCTAACAAACTCTCAAGATAAAACAAACGCTCATTCACCAATAAAGGTGGAACTACTTCAACAAAGGTGGTTATTAACTCTACTATAAGTACACTGATACCCCAGGTATAATCTACGTTCTAATCTACTAAAAACCTGCCTAAACCCCTTGCTAACTTAAACATCAGAGTCTCTTGTAGGTATCACCCTCTCCTCCTCATGAGGAAATCGGATGCCAGCACCTCGACGCAAGAACAAGTCGGACCCTGCTTCAGAAGGAGTTTGGACCTTACGCGCAGGCCTAAATCATCGTTTCAGGTAACCCTCGAAACATTGGCGCCATTTTCAGAGACCTGGGATTCAAGTACTACTAATGGCAGACCATCAGTACAAAGATGGACATACAGTATTTGAATCTGAACTTGAGCCCCAACAGGAGGACCACGCCCTCGTCGTACTTCCACCACAACAAACAAATGTCCCCCATGGAGAGGGAGCATTGAGAAACCCCCTAGAGATGGATTCAGTCAGAGATCCACCACTCTGAGAATGACGGACCTTCGCAAACAACGGAGATACTAGGTATAGTCCATGGTCAATGAGAGCGACTATAATAGCTCGAACAAGAAGCTGAGCAACAACGAGAAGTAGAACAGGAACTGCGGAGAGAGGTAAGGTGACGAAGGGAGTTGGAGGAAAAGCTCTTAAAACTAGAAGTCGACCTTCGAGGCCGGAATAACCGAGCTAATCAGGAGGAGGGCCCCTAGGGGGAGAAGATCCGTTCGTGAAAGAGATCATGCGAGTCAAAGTTCCTAGGAATTTGAAAACTCCCGACAATGGATCTCTACGATGGAACGACCAACTTGAGACACCATCTCAGCAACTTTAAAAGCCAAATGTACCTGGCTGACGCCTCTGACGCCACTCACTGTAAGGCCTTCCCAACAACCTTGCCAAAAGCAGCAATGAAGTGGTTTGACAACTTATTCTCCAGATTGGTAACTGTCTTCGATGACATGGGTAGGAAGTTTCTTACCAGATTTTCTATCTAGAAGGATAAGGTAAAGCATGTCGCGAGCTTGTTAGGAGTTAAACTGGAAACGGGGGAAACACTTCGAGACTATATGGAGTGATTCAATAAAGCATGCTAAAAGATACAAAGTCTACTTACAGAAGTCGTGATCATGGGGTTAGTTAATGGCCTCAAAGAAGGGTCATTCTCTCAATCCACATCCAAGCGACACCCAACTTTCTTGAACGAAGTACAAGAGAGGGCAAAGAAATACATCAACATGGAGAAAAACTCCCGACTAAGGGAACCACTCTTGAAGACCAACCTACCCTATCCACCTCAGGAAAAAGATAAAGAAGCTAAGAAAAAGTAAGAATACAACCCTGAGAAGCCTCGAAGATACCACAATTATACTCACCTCCGGGTCTCTCTAGTGGATGTTTACAAAGAAATATACTATGCATACTAAAAAGCTTTCACCACCTCATCCAATTAAGCATAAGAAGTCGAACAGAATATTGCGAGTACCACAAACTTTACGGGGACTTTACCAATGACTGTTATGATTTGAAAAATGTCATAAAAAAGTTGGTCAGAGAAGGACGACTAGACAGATACTTGGCGGACAGGTCGGATGACCAGAGGAAGAGAAAAGGAATGAGGAAAGAGGACCACAAGAACATCCACCTCAAACCCTAAGCGACATATACAAATGATTAATGGGAGATTCGTGGGAGGAGGAATATCAAAATCATCACGGAAAAAGGCATCTAAAAGAGTTGTACCAAGTCGAGGAAGACAGCAGACTCCCTGACTTGCCCACCATCTCGTTTACCAAAGAAGATGCTCAAGGGATAACATCTAGACACGATGATCTCGTGGTGATAACTATGATCCTCGCCAATGCAAACCTTCATAGAACCTTAATAGATCAAGGTAGCTCGGCTGACATCCTCTTTAAACCTGCTTTTGACAAACTCGGTTTAGAGAAAAAGGATCTGAAGGCATACACGACAATCTCTTCGGACTGGGGGATACGCCGATCCGACCTGTTGGGTACATCTTCTTATACACCACCTTAAGAAAGGGTGCAAAGTTGAAGACATTAAGCGTTGATTACATTGTGGTCGACGTAACCTCGGCATACAATGCCTTAATAGGCCAGACCACTTTGAACCAACTTGCGATCGTTGTCTCCACACCCCATCTGTGCATGAAAATTTTCATGGTAGAAGGAATTGCCACCATCAAAAGAGATTAAAAAACTAGCACGTAAGTGCTATAATGAAAGCCTTAATCTAAAAGGCAATCCTAGGAAAAAGGAGGTCAACACTATCAAACTAGGTAATTTCTGAACCCAGGAAGAACTGCGCCCCTAACCTAGAGGCAAAGTAAAGGAAGTATAAATCGGAGATCACCCTGAAAAAACAACAAGTATAGGGGTTAACTTGGAAGAAGATATGAAAGAACAGCTCAAAGACCTACTAAGAAAGAATTCTGACCTCTTCGCTTAGAAAGTCTCCAACATGCCTGGTATAGATCCCAACCCGATGCCCCATAAGCTCACAGTATACCTGGGTTCCTGATCTATCAAACAAAAATGTCGGAAGCATGGGCTAGAAAGAACACATATCATGGAAGAACAAGTGCAAGCTTTGCTGGAAGTAGGGTTTATAAGAGAGGTGAAGTATCCATTGTGGCTAGCTAATGCGTTTTGGTGAAAAAACAAAACAAAAAATGGAGGACGTGTGTTGATTACACTGACCTCAATAAAGATTATCCCAAGGATCCATATCCCTCCCTAGCATCCATGCTCTGGTCGACTCAGCCTCAGGCTATCGGCATCTGTCTTTCATGGACGCCTACCCGGTATACAACCAAATTTCGATGTACAAGTTGGACCAGGAGAAAACTTCATTTATAATCCCAAAAGCTAACTATTGTTACATAATGATGCCTTTTGGGTTAAAGATCACCGGAGCCACGTACTTGAGGCTGATGAATAAAGTGTTCCCTTCCCACCTGGGAGAACTCATGGAAGTATATATAGACGACATGCTCGTCAAAACTAAAGAGAACTCAACACTGCTATCCGATCTCTCTGAGGTGTTCTCTATAATAAGGAAGCATGGGAGAGGCTAAACCCCTCAAAATGCACCTTCACAGTAGAAGCGGAAAAATTCATGGGCTTCATGCTAACTCAAAGAGGTATCGAAGCGAACCCGAATAAATGTCAAGCCATACTCAACATGAAGAGGCCGACCTGTCTCAAAGAGGTCCAACAATTGAATGGAAGGTTAGCAGCTTTATCTAGGTTCTTAGTAGGATACACTCTAAAATCACTACCCTTATATTCCATTCTCAGAAAGGGGAAGCATTTTGAGTGGACTCCAGAATGTGAACAGGCTTTCCAAGACTTCAGAGCCTTCTTGGGTCAACCCCCGATAGTTTTCCGACCTGTTAAGGGTGAAAAACTCGTACTATACATAGCAGTAGCAAGCCAAGCGATATATTCAGCTTTGATCTGTAAAGATACAAAGGGGCAATAACCTATCTACTTTGTCAGCAAAGCCCTACAGGAGGCAAAACTGAATTATCAAAAGATAGAAAAGCTCGCGCATGTCCTTATCCATACCTCTCGACAGCTCCAACCTTATTTTCAAGCCCACACTATAAAGATTCGTACTAAAGTATGAAACTCAAACAGCCAGTCCCAATACCTTGCCGACTTGATCACAGAATATACTGAAAGTCAAGGAAGTCCAACTACATGGAGCCTATATGTAGACGGATCACCCAATATAATTGGCAGCGGGGCAGGAATTATCCTAGAAGGTGAACAAGGAGTTCGAATAGAACTTTCACTAAGGTTTGAGTTTCCCGCTTCTAACAACCATGCAGAATATAAAGCCTTACTTGCTGGCTTGAAGCTGGCCAAAGAAGTAGGGGCAAAAAAACTGGTAGTATTCAATGACTCTCAAGTGATAACTTCACAAGTTATTAGTAACTATCAAGCTAAAGACCCCACCATGAAAAGGTACTCGAATGAAGCAAGAGAGCAGCTCAGAGAAGTCTGGCATATAGCCCTCTCCAAACTAGCCAGCACCATGCCAAGGGACAATAATAGAAGTCCATTCAGGAAACTCTACATGCACCATCAGTATTAAAGGGAGATGACAACTCAGATATAATGACAATATCCAATTAAAATTTAGGATGGATGACCCCATAGTCAACTATCTTAAATTTGATGTTATCCTTGAAAATGAAAAGGAGGCCTGAAGACTTATAAAGGAAGCACAAAACTAAACATTGGTTCACAATGTTCTATACAAAAGAGGAATATCCATGCCCCTCTTAAAGTGTGTTCCGATCTTTAACACCAAAGAGGTCCTAGAGAAAGTACACAATGGCATATATGAAAACAATCTAGGAGTCCAGTCACTAGCCAAGAAAGTGATTTGAGCTGGCTTCTTTTGACCGACCTTAAAAAGGAAAGCAGCCGAGTTTGTTAAAAAATGCCTGCCTTGCCAGAAGCATGCCAACTTTCATGTTGTGCCTCCCGAAGAGCTTATTAATGTCACTTTACCATGGCCATTTGCAAAATGGGGCCTCGACCTTCTTGGACTATTTCTTCAAGCTCCAAGACAAGTCAAATACCTTTTTAGTAAGGATTGACTACTTTACTAAACAGATCAAGGAAAAACCACTAGCAACAATCACTGCCCAAAGAAGTCAGAAGTTCCTTTACAAAAATATTATCACAAGGTTTGGATTTTTTCACTCCATCACCACGGATAATGCAACCCAGTTTACCGACTCAACCTTCAGAAATTTGGTGGCCAACTCAAAAATAAAGCACCAATTCATATCGGTGGAGCATCCCCAGGCCAATGGACAAGCTGAAGCAGCTAACAAGATCATCCTGGTTGGGTTGAAGTGCCGATTGGAAGGAGAAAAGAGGGCATGGACAAACGAGCTGCCTCAAGTTCTATGGGCATATTAGACAACCCCTCATTCCATAACAGGGGAGTCACCATTCCGACTTACTTACGGAATAGAAGCCATGATCCCTATAGAAGTTGCAGAGGAATCACCTAGGGTTATATTCTACAATGAAGGGGCCAATATCTGTGTACAAAAGGAAGAGCTCAACCTCCTTCCAGAAGTCTGAGAACGAGCTCGGATTAGAGAAGAGGCACTAAAGACAAGGATGTTCCTAAGGTATAACCAGGAGGTTATCAAGAGAAGCTTCATCACCAACGACCTCGTGTTATTCCGAAATGACATCGGAGTTTAGAAGCCGAGCGAATGAAAGCTAGTAGCAAATTAGAAAGGACCCTACAAGATTGTTGAAGTCTTAGAAAAAGGTTACTACAAAGTGTCCGACCTCCAAGGGCAAGAGCTCCTGAGATCGTGGCTAACGTAGAAAAATCGTTGGTTCGAAATTTTCACAAAAATAATCTCGTCAAAGTATAGATTCAAATCAATAGACAACCCTCAATCAAAGTTTAATTTGTTTGTCACTTAAGTCAAACCGTAAAAATCGAGAGTATTTAAACCTCGGATCGTCTTTCAAAGGAATTGCAGGAAAGTATGCATATTATTGGTTATGAGAATTTTGGAATTTTTAGTATGATGAACAAGAAATATAAATTGCAAGAAATTAAAGATCAAACAAAGAAATCAAATGCTAAAAGAAACTCATGGCAAGGATCAAGAGTCAAGGCTTTCTATTCTAGATCATTGACCACAATATGGTAATTACAAAAGGTTAATTCAACTTAGTCATCCTCTAACATCGGAGGGTTAAGTTAAGTGGACATAATTGGTCCTAAAACCAACTGACAACCCTAAATTACTAATCACACTGGACATCAATGATATCAAGGAACCTAAGTCCTCAATCACAACCCAAGAGTATAAAAATCTACCCTAAAACACAACCAAGTATTTTATCAAATACTTGGAAGGCATAAAATAAAAGTATGGTAAAATAACAAGAATTAATAAAATCTAAGACTAACAATTGCAAGATAACAATAACATCAATCGAAGAAAGTAACAATGATCATGAAAACATAAATTACATTAAAGAGAATCAAATTAACATGAGTTCATAAAACTAGAAGTAACAAAATAGAGAAATTAACAAGAGAACTAAGAGAATTAAGGCAATTTAACAAGGAAAAGTAGATGAAACTAGATCAAAACAAGAATTAAAACCTAAATCTAAGAAGAATTTAACCTAATTCTATCCTAATTCTAGAGAGAAAAGAGAGCTTCTCTCTCTACTCTAGAATATATCCTAAAATATGTTCTAAACTAACCCTAATTTCCCCCCTGATTCTTCTTGAATTTGGCCTCAAATACTTCAGAAATGAGTTATTGGAATTGGGCCTGAGAAGGTCCAGAAATCGCCAGCCACGTTATTCTTAAGTGAGTCACGTGATTGCATTCGTGCATACACATGCCTGACCACGTGTACGCATGGTTGTAAAAATGCAATCGTGCGCACACATTAATGCTTGTGCGTTCGCATGGCTGTAAAAATTTTGATTGTGCGTACGCATGAAAGTTTTGGCATACGCATGGTTGTCAAATGCTCCAAACTCAATTTCTTCAAGAATTCTTCACTTTTGCATGCTTTCTCCTCACTTTTTCAATCCATACATACCTTATAAACCTGAAATCACTTCATCGAACACATCAATGCATCGAATGGAATTAAAGTGAATTAAAATTCACAAATTAAAAGTCTAAAAGGTATATTTTCAATCTTAAGCACAATTTAGGAAGAATTCACAAAACCATGCTATTTTAGTTAATAAGTGTAGGAAAAGTTGATGAAATCCACTAAATTCAATACAAAATAAACCATAAAATTATGGTTTATCAATCTCTCCGCACTTAAATAATAGTATGTCCTCATGCTAAGTGCATGTTTGGGCGCCATTATTTTGTTAAAAAAAAGATCTTTTTCAGTGAAAAAAGATCTTTTATAATTTTTTAACGTGTTTGGCAAATTTCTAGTAGTAAAAGTAAAAGCACTAGTAAAATAAAAAAAGATCTTTTTTGAGAAGCTGTAATTTACATCTTTTTTTAAAAGATCTTTTTTCCTTAAAAAAAAAGATGTTTTTCATGTAATAAATAAACAAAAAAGTACTTTTATATTGTTATACCCAAACATAATTGATAGATAAAAAGACCTTTTTACATGAGATATCCAAACATAAAATTACTTTTACTTATCTATAAGATCTTTTAAAAAAGATAACTCGAAAAAAGATCTTTTCTTAAAAGCTCACCCAAACAAGCCCTAAATCCAAGAAAGAAAAGAAAGGGGTATCACTATTTATTGAAATTAAACTACCTATATGTAATCTATTTACAGGCATGCAATTACTTGGTCAAAATAAATCAATTTCCAAGAATACATATATGAACATAAGGACTAAAGATATTAACAACCAAGTCAAATCTACAATTGAATTGAGTTCTAGAAAAGAATTTACAACTTGCAAGATAAGAAATAATAATAGGTGGAAGGATAAAATTAAGCAATCGAACCCTTCACCAGATGTGTATATGCTCTAATCGCTCAAGTGTTTAGGGTTGATTCACTCAATTCTCCTGCAATCATACTTTTTAAAAATTTTTTTCATCATTAACAATTATTCAATGCATGCATACAAATATCATGAGGACTTATCTAAAGGTTGTAATGGGAGTAAGGACAAAGTAAGGATGCATATAGTTAAGTGAGTTTTAAATTTGAATTTTTGATTAACTTAAACTCTCACCTAACACACATAACAGCCTATACAATTCTAATGCAAAACTAGCTACCCATTATTCACTTTTTCACACACTTATGCATTCTTTTCAATTCACATCCATATGCATTGATATTATTACTCTCCTTTGGGGTTAACATTTGTCCCCTTGTATTGCTTTCTTTTTTTTTCTTTTTGTTTTTGTTTTTGTTTTTTTGTTTTTTTTTTTCAAAATAAAATATATACAAAAGTATCAACACATATGGTTTAAACATTTAATATATGAATATGTACCCAATTTCCAAGATCTTCAATAAAATTACAAAAATACCTTTTTATCTCAACCAATATTCTTAAACTTTCCTACACTTGAATGGTACACACTCTCACTAGTCTAAGTTAATCAAAGATCCAAATTAAGGACATTTATTATTTTTCACTTAGGATTAGTGACGTGCTAACATTAAGAACAAAAGAGGATTAAAATAGGCTAAAAATTGACGAACAAAGATGAATAAAAGGGTAAGACTATTTGAGTAAGTGAGCTAAATGAATTGATGGCCTCAATCATATAAAAGTATTTATACACAAAATAATGGACATAAAGAATCAAACAAATCAAAGATTACAATCAAAGAAAGAGAACAACACACACAAGAATGAAATAGTGGTTAATATGATGTAACCACACAATTAGGCTCAAAACTCACAAGGTTGTGTGTTCTTAGCTCAAAAACATATTCTACAATATATAATTCAAGCAAGTTTTATTGAAAAATATTTTAGCTCAAATCAATTGGAATGTCAATACCCTACAGATAACTTTGAAAAATTTCATTATTTCATCATTTTATTATTTGTTTACAATCATTTTACACAGCTGATTAAAATAATTTTACATAGTTGATTAACATAATTATGTAGAAAATAAAATATAGCAACTAAAATTAAATTTATTAACTAATTGAAGCTAGGTAGATAATGTTTGACAATTATTTTAGCACTTAATTATTGATATCTATTATTATTATTATTATTATTATTATTATTATTATTATTATTATTATTATTATAAATGGATCACTATTAACATAATAACTTTTCACTAATAAACTTATTGCATGATGAATGAGAATTAGAATTGTATCAATATAATTAAAATGATTAAAAATATTTTCGAATGATAATTAGTTTAATAATGCATTAAATATTTATTTTATATAATTATAATAAAGATATTTTTAAATTAGTATAATCATGCATTATTCATTAAATGCTAATTGTAATATTATAATATAATTATAATAAAGATATTTTTCTAAAATAAATTTAGAAGAGAGAATAGTGCTTTTATTTTGGAGGGAAAATGAATTCATAAGGAATTGACACCTCATTTTTATTAGTTGATAATGCATTAAATATTGATTTTATATAATTATAATAAAGATATTTTTCTAAATTAGTATAATCATGCATTATTCATTAAATGCTAATTGTAATATTTTATAATATAATTATAATAAAGATATTTTTCTAAAATAAATTTAAAAGAGAGAATAGTGCTTTCATTTAGGAGGAAAAAAGAGTTAATGATAAACTGACACCTCATTTTTATTAGTTGGAGAGAAAAACCTAGTTTTAGTATTTTCAACAAGTGTAATAACTCGTGTCATGTATGTTATAAAATTAAAATTATAATTTTAAGTTGTTTTGTTAAAATTAATCTGAATTATAATCATTTGATTAATAAAAAAAGTAACATGTCATGCGTTATTTATTTTTTTTAATCTAGTGTTAAGTGTATCAACTATAATGTAGTTATTAATCGTTTTTATTAATCTACCCTAATGGCTGGCACGTGATAGTGCGATGTGTTTGTTCTTTATGTCGTTAAGTGGCAGCTAGGTTTGTTCACTTATTTGGGTTTAGGTTGTTTGTAGGCTTGGTTGTAACAGGTAGCAGTTAGACTCCAATTATGATGAGTTTCATGATCCTGGTCAGGAGAAAAGGAAAATTGCTAGGTAAATTTATAAAAATAGGTGAGGTAGTTAAATGGGTGGGTTAGGGAGTTCTTTGCTGTGATTGTGTTTAGAGCTGGATTAAATGGGTTGTGCCATATACAATTAGTAAGTGTAATAACTCGTGCTATGTACGTGATAAAATTGAAATTATAATTTTAAATTGTTCTATTAAAATTAATTTGAATTGTAATAATTTAATTAATAAATAGGTAAATGATGTGCATTGTTCTTTTTTTAAATATAGTATTAAGTGTATTAACTCGAAAATAGTTATTAAGTATATAAGAATTATGTTTGAATTATGAATTCTCTAAATGAGATTATTCCATTTAAAATATTTAAATTACGATTTCAATCATAAATTATAATTATGATTTAAAAAGATTTTGTTGATATGATATTACATTTTTTTCTCCACTTTATTATTAATATACTGAATTGTAAGTCTAAATTATAGTATTTTACTGAATCTTGACTGAAAAAAAAATAATTACGTATTTCTATCATTCAATTTATTTAATACACCATGTGCTAACACTAATTGTATTTTTAAAAAAGACATATTGATAAAATATATAAATAAATAAAATATAGAAATATAACATAAATAAATAAAATATATAAATAAATGATAAACCAATATGCTTATCAATTATTTTGTTAAATTTTATAAATTAGAGAATAATTATGTATTTATTTGCTTGGTGATCACATAGATAATCAAGTAATTAGATTATAAATTGATCTTATAGTGTACATCTTATTTTTTTTCTCATTTCTGAATGAAAGTGAGAATTAAGAAAAATAAGTAGTAATACATAAAAAAAGATTTTGCACCATAACACATAATTATTAACAAAAGAAATATTCATATTAAAATATTAAAATTTTACTCCCTATTTTTGACCATGATATAAGTTTTTCTTTTCTGGTCAAGAGTCCAATAATATCTAATTGAACAAAAAAAATTGAATTAAAAGTACAAATTAAGGACAAATGAGTGAATAATATAAGAAATTATAACTTTGTACGTGTATAAAATAAAGAGAATTCACTGATTTATTTTATGTTAAACGATAAAACTAAAAGTAGTATATTAATAAAAAGATATACCTTTAAAAAAAGTCACAATAAATTTTAAATATTTTCATGAATAAAATGTTAAAATTTTTATTATCGATAAAATGATGCTATTATATAATTTCTTGGCAAAACTTAAAATTAAAAGAAAAACGGTTTTGTGTGGGTTAATATAAATTAACTACGTACCAAATAAGTAGAATAGTTTATTTGTTTGTTTCAATTTATCAGCATAGGCAGAAAAATTAAAATGATTATGCGAAATTTTACGATTATCGACCGTACGTACTATACGTGATTCTTTTCTAAAAGATATTTTGTACGTGTGTGCAGTTAGAAGATATATTTCACTTGATTTCTCAATCTCAAAATTTGAGAAGACATAGACCTTTCTTTCTACCAATTCATTCTCAAACATTTTTGTCAAATAATTCTTGATTGAATAATGAATTTTATCGTACTACAAAACAAATTAAATATAAAAGCTATTAGCATCTACAAAGCTATTAAAAAAAATTGTCTCTGGCTTGTGGAATGGTATACTTATAAAATTAACTTAAAATACGAACTACAAATATTTATAAGAATTTAATTTTGATGTACTAATAATGTAAAGTAGTTTTACACCTGTATTCAATTACATAATGACACATGGTCATTCAAAAAACGGATGTGATTGCATGACTGTGTAAAACGCTTTACATTGTTAGTGCATCAAAATTAAACTATATTTATAAAATAAAGTTAGCACTACTTAAAAAAATTTAGTAAAAGAATCAACTAATCTTATCATCTATTATAACTATTTTTATGTAAGTCGTCTTGTTCTTGTCAAATTCGGATGTGACTTTCTATAATCTTATAACTTTTGTCTTTATTTTCTATACTTTCTCTTTGTATAATCTACTATAGATAATACTATTGATAGGATCGTAAACAATAGCCATTTGGTATGAAAAAAATAGAATGAGAACTATATCGAAATTATAAATTTTTAAATGATAAACATAAGAAAAAAATTCACTATTTTTTATTATGTATACTAATAATATGTCAATATTTAAAAAAATATACCAATAATACTAATAGTTAAAAGATAATTGCACTACAGTTATAATAAATTTAGTTATTATTCTAAATAAATAAAATAAATAACATATTTAAAAACTAAAGAAAAAAGGATTAGCGGTAATTACATTTGGAATGTTCTTCTATTTTTTTATTCCTTTCTGCTTGCTTGATTAATATATATATATATATATATATTATATATATATATATATATATATATATATATATATATATATATATATTTGCTTTTGATATTATCTAAAATTAAATTGACATCATGTTCAAAGTCTTAATACTATAACTGGAGTATAATTAATACCTAAAATTTTAATAATTAAATATCTAAAATAAGATAATTAAATAAAAATAATTAATACCTAAAATATTAAAAAATAATTTTTAATATATATGAGAAATAAAAATAAGAATTGATAAATAATAATAAATGTCATTATTATATCAAAAAAGACTACTTTATTTGGGAGTAAAAAAGAGCTCAAAAAAAATTGACACCTCATTTTCATTTATTAAAAAAAAACTTAATTTTAATATGTTATTATTATTATCACTATTACTCAAAGTATATATATATATAGTTAAAGAATGATATAGAGTAAAAAATTTCGTATTCTATATATATATATAGTTAAAGAAGAGAAAAAAGATATAATATTAAATAAATAAATAATTTTTAAATAATATAGAGTAAAAATTTCGTATTCTATAAAGAATGATATAATCTCTAATGTATTCATTATATAAAATAAGTTAAATTTATTATCCAAATTTTTACACAACTAAGAATATTATTGAAAATGTAAAACTTTGAATAAATATTACTGTTGATTTATTCGTACCCTATTATTAATTATTTTATTTATTTATAATAATTTTACATAGTTGATTAAAATAATTTTACATAGTTGATTAACATAATTATGTAAAAAATAAAACATAGCAATTAAATTTAAATTTGTTAACTAATTGAAGCTAGGTAGACAAAGTTTCACAATTATTTTAGCATTTAATTATTGATATCTATTATTATTATTATTATTATTATTAGGGTTAACTACGATTTTGGTCCCTAAGGTAGGGGTTGAAAATTTTTTTCGTCCCTGACCTTTTTTTCGCTATAAAATGATTCCAAAGGTTTTAGTTTGTTTTAAAATTGTCCTTCGAACGAAAATGCCCTTCCACCTTCTTCTCCAAAATGCAGAAATAGAAGTAGAATGCAGAAGCAGCATGCAGAAGTAGAATGCAGAAGCACAAAGCAGAAGTAAAGCAACAACAACAATAAAACAACAACTAGATGAAGAACAACACCAACAACAACAAGGGATAATGAAATCAAATAAAAAACAAAAGCAAAACCAAAAAAATTAAAGAAAAAAGGGTTGCGGCGGTGGTTGGAGAGGAGGGACTGCGGTGGTGAACTGCAAATCGCGAAGAGAGGAGAAATGCGGTGGTGGCGGCGAATCGCGTGGAAAAAGCTGTAGTAGTGGTGGCAACGCTGTAAATTGCAACGAGAACAGCGATGCAGTAGCAGCGGCAACATGTGTGTGTTGAAGAAGAAAGGAGCAGTGGTAGCAGCGACGGCGTGGAGATTCTCTACTCTCCATCACAGGCGGTGGCACTACCTTTCCCACCCCCACTCTCTTTCTTCCCCCCTTCTGTTTCCCCACCCCCCCCCCCGCGCGATTATCTTTCTTCCCCCACGTCATTCTCTTTCTTTCTTTTTTTTATTTTATTTTATATTTTTTTACTTAAGAGTAAAATGGTAATAAAAATAAAATATTTAGTAAAAAGGCGGCGGCACTACCTTTCCCATCCCACTCTCTTTCTTCCCCCCTTCTCTTTCTCCCCCGTTGCGATTATCTTTCTTCCCCCACGTCATTCCCTTTCTTTTTTTTGTTTTATTTTATATTTTTTTAGTTAAGAGTAAAATGGTAATAAAAATAAAATATTTAGTAAAAGGACGATTTTAAAACAAATTGAAATTTTCGAAATCATTTTATAGAAAAAAAAGGCCAGAAACGAAAACAATTTTCAACCTCTATTTTAGGGACCGAATCGTACTTAACCCTTATTATTATCATCATAATCAATTGATATCAATATAAATGGGCCACTATTAACGTAATAACTTACTACTAATAAAATTATTGCATGATGAATAAAAATTAGATTTGTATCAATATAATTAAAATGATTAAAAATATATTTTGATTGATAATTAATCTAATAATGCATTAAATATGAACTTTATATAATTATAGTAAAAATATTTTTATAAATTAATATAATTATACATTATTCAATAAATGCTAATTATAATATAATTATAATATTGTAATATAAAATAAATTTAGAAGAGAGAATAGTGCTTTTATTTTGTAGAAAAAATAAATTCATGAGAAATTGACACCTCATTTTCATTAATTGATAATGCATTAAATATTAATTTTATATAATTATAATAAAAATATTTTTCTAAATTAGTATAGTCATGCATTATTTATTTAATACTAATTGTAATATAATTGTAATATAATTATAATAATGATATTTTTCTAAAATAAATTTAGAAGAGAGAATAATACTTTTATTTGGAGGAAAAAAGAGTTCGTGAGAAATTGACACTTTACTTTTATTAGTTGGGGAGATAATTCAATTTTAGTATATTAAGTAGATATAATTATAAATAGGTTTAATTACTTTGTTGGTCCCTATAGTTTCGCGAAATTTTCTATTAGGTCCCTATACTTTTTTTTCTTTTAATTGGGTCTCTGCACTAAATTTGTTTTTCAAATAAGTCTCTCTTAGCAGTAATTGGCTTAATTTTATAGGGACCCAACTAAAAAAATAGTGCAGAAACCCAAATAAAAGGAAAAAAAAGTATAGGGACCCAATTAAAAAAAATTGGTACAAGGACTCAATTAAAAGAAAAAAAAGTATAGGACCTAATTAAAAATTTTGCGAAACTATAGGGACTAACAGAGTAATTAAACTTTATAAATATTTATGTATATAAATCATAGATATTAAGTTAATTAATTATACTACAAGGTTTTTCTTTATTTGTGACGGTTTTCTCTCTTATTTGTGGAGATTTATAACCCCACCAGATGGTTTATGGGGGTTTCTAAAACCTTCAAAATTTGAAGTGCCACGGAATTTTTTGTGGAGAGTTTTAAAAACCTCCATAATCTATTCAGTGGGGAAGGGGGCGTTTTGTGTGTGTTTAGTAGGTTTTATATTGGACTTTTGTGACGATTTTAAATCACTTTTGTGGCTGTTTAAAATCCACACAAATCAATTTTTTAATTTAACAAAAATGAACTATTTTATGAGATTTTTAAACTTCCACAAATCTTGTAATTATTTATTTATTTTTAATTTTAAAGCATTCAATAATCTCATCTCATTTACATATTCTCAAATTAAAAATTTATTTTTTAATATGTAAATTTAATAACTAAATTTTTTATAATACAATTCCTCAATATAAGACATAACTCTATATATAAAATCATTCTCCGAATGCCAATTTCTATCACAAAATAAAGCTAGCCTCTTTATTTGAATCAGCAAATTAGTAGAAAAAGTACAGAATTGAGATATGATATATTACACAATGATCACCACTGCCAGGCATTATTATGTACAACATATTATGTGTATACATCATTCTAAAGCAACTTAGATTAGAAGTAACAAAGATGCAATAGTAATACAAACAACAGCTATGGTGGCAACAATTGAACCTTGATTAAGTGATTTTTTTAAATTTATTCTTGAAAAATGCTAGTAAGCCAAATACACTGCAATCAATAATGAAAAGATAGCACCTTCTTTTATGTCCAGGATAGAGACAATAACATTGAATCGTTTTATGAAGAAGAGGCAATAGCTAGATAAATCAAATCCCATGGATTTGCTTACCTAAATCTCATGACCTCATAAGGGGAAAGGATGACCAAGAGAAGTGCTAGAAATGGCAACTCAAGTTCACCTTGAAATAAAGACACAGTAGAAAATTCTTCATTCAATTAGTTTTTGAAAGTACGAAGAACAAAATAAATAGGAATTATTTGCATTATTTTGTACAAATTTTCATTCAAGTCTTCATCGTTACCCCACCCAATGTGACTCACTCTCTTCCTCATTCCTTCCCTCTTTATTTCACTGTTTCTGTTTCTATAAAATTATCCAATTTTTCCACTCCTTAGTTACACTATTAATTAATTACACATTATAATGAACACGTTTTATATCAAAGAATTCTAACACGATTATCATGTTTGAGGGGCCAATTAAATTCTAACACCATTTTCTAAGGAATTAGCTCCCTTAGTAAAAAAAACTCAATCCCCATTGGTTCAAGCCTTTTTTTTTTACAATCAGACTCTAAATTAATAGAAAATTTCGTATCATACAAATTGATGTTTGGCATATTATAGTATTATAGAATTATAAAGCATTTGAGACATTCCAAAATGATGCTTACAGAAGGCACATGTTAAAGTGTCATCTGAGTATAAACTTCATTAGTTTTTGGGTCAGCCTGCTAAAAAAAATCCCAAAAATTAACATACAATCAAAATAAGAGAATTTCAGATTTTTTATATTGATCTTTGGCTCAAAACTAATACAAAAACCAAACAAAAAAAGAAAAATTTTATACATGGAAAGTAACACTGTGAAGGAGACACAACAACTTGGATGGAAGATTGGGATAGTTAGGAATTTGTCCATCCACATCATTTTTCAAAGACGCTGCGACCTGAAACAAACCAAAAAAAGAAAAAAATTCAAATCAAATAAATAAACAATTAAAGGCTTGCTTGATTATAGCTTATTCTGGATTCAAAATCCAACTCCATAATCGAAAAGCTTAACAGCTTTTTCAGCATGTTAGAGAAATTGGTTAGGATAGTTAAGTTAGAGTTGTCCTGCTCACTGTGTCCTTGAGGGAAGTAGAAGACGTGTATTTCCGCCGATGGAAGGCCAAGTTCACAAAAAGTTTTATTTGAGGGAGCTAATTTCTCATAAGCCAAAATCATAATACATTATATATACATCAATTTGCATAATTTAAAAATAATTTAAAAGTCAGTACAGCATCACCATAGAAACAAAACAAAGAAACTATGAAATAGAGAATAAAAATATAAAATACAGATCTGAAAACGTATTGGTTACTAAGAGAAATGATAAATCCAAGATAAGGAAATTCTTTTAAATATAAACTAGTTACTAAGGTTTGTATACACTTAAGGGAAAGCAAGAGAATCTAATTTTTCAACAATAAAAAGACTAAATGCCATTTGCAACTAAGAATTGGCCAAGTATTTTTGAGTAGTTAAGAATAATTGAAAGAGAAATAATAAAGAACAAAATTAGAAACCAAAACAATGATAAAGTTAAAACAAAATTAGTAACCAAAACAACAATCAAATCTGTTCTAACTTATCTAGACATTATAGTTAGAATAGCTCAATCAACTTCCCATATATGAAATTAGATTCCGCAGGACTACTGTTTTTTCTCTGAAATTTTTGTCTGTCTGCAAACGCCGACTATATGCGAGGCGGCTTCGTTAGGGGGGCTGCGGCACGACCTCATAATCCAAGAGGAAAATAGGCAGCAGGGAGACCTAAATCCCAGAGAAGTCAAAAAAAGAAGGAGGTCGGAAGTAGAGGGTGCCATTGCAGGGGCAAGGAAGCTGGTACCAAGAGTAGAAGAATGGATGGAGGACGGCTTAGAGGCTGAACGACAGCTAGATGGAGATCAACCAGACACAAACATGGAAAGAGATCAAGACAAAATTTCTGAAGGATCTACATATCATAAGACCTTTGCAGAAACTGTGAAAATGATGCATTCGCATATTTGCCATTTTAACTAGTTAGTTTAGTTAGTTTTGGCTTAGTTTCATTCACTTTCTTTGAAATAAATGAGCAATTTTGTGAGTTTTTCTTCCATGCATTCATGAACCAAGAACTAAGTGAAATCTGGCATAATCTATGCAAATGATTCAAGAAGATTATATGCAAGTTGATGTGAATGATTCCCTTGAAATTTAATGCATAAGATGGCAAAACTTTGAGGAAAATTCTTTGGTTTATGTTAGGTGATGAAGGAAGAAGACAATGGAGCAAGGAAAGCTTGGAACAAGGAGGAATAGCAAGTTGGCAACCTGGAAACCAAGTTGGCAACGCCCATTTTGTGCAACCAGGAGCAAACAGCACGTTGGCAACTTGGAAACCAAGTTGCCAACGCCCATTTGGTGCTGCCAGGGAAGAACAGCACGTTGGCAACTTGGAAACCAAGTTGGCAACGTGCTAGTGTGTGTTCAGCAGAGTTGGCAGCTTGACCTCCCCCTCTTCAAGGATGAATAACTTGAACCACAGAGATCCAATTGACATGCTTCCAGTTGTGTTAGAAAGCTGACATCATGAGCTTTCCAACGATATACAATAGTCCACAATGCAACATGAAATGGAAGCTCAAATCAGAGACAACTTTAAGCCCCAAAAACAAGGAAATGAAGCTAACTTGAGATGCATTGCACGTTGCCAACTTGAGAACCAAGTTGGCAACGCCAGGAAGCTACCAGGGGAGATGTTGGCGCATTGTCTCTGGCGTGTTTGCCAACAACGTGGGCAACAACGCCCAAGCAAGGAGGAAGAAGGCATCCCGGCGTTGTTGCTGGCGTGTTTGCCAGCAACGTGGGCAACAACGCCCAGGCAGCTTGATGTTTCTCTCTTCAAAGGCGTGTATCTTGAGCTAGGAAACTCCAAATGAAGTGAATTCAGTGGCATTGGAAAGTAGACATTAAGAGCTTTTCAACCATATATCATACTAAGGTATTGGAATTCATTTGAAGGTTCAAAAGCCAGCTTCATTTAGAGCCTCAGAAACCTTGGGCGTTGTCACGGGCGTTGTCATGGGCGTGTTCACCAAAAACGCCCCAGCCCAGGAAGCTTGACCATACCTTCTTCAAAGGAGCATATCTTGAGCTAGAAAACTCCAAATGAGGTGCTTCCAGTTGCGTTGGAAAGTAGACATCAAGAGCTTTCCAACCATATATCATAGTGTGGGATTGGAGTTCATTTGAAGATTCAAAAGCTGGCCTCATTTAGAGCCTAAGAAACTAAGGGCGTTGTCTCTGGCGTGTTTGGCAAAAACGTCCAACCCAGGCAGCCTGACCATGTCTTCTTCAATGGAACATAACTTGAGCTACAAAGATCCAATTGAGGTGCTTCCAGTTGCGTTGGAAAGCTGACATTCAGAGCTTTCCAACCATGTATAATAGTCTATAGTGAAGCACAAAATTGAAGCTCAAACCAGAGGCAACTTTGGGCATCAAAATTGAGTCAAAGCCCAAGCCTGGTGCCCAGGAAATTAAATAGCACGTTGCCAACGTGCTGTGAACTGGCGTGTTTGCAAGTAACGCCCAGTTGGGCCAGAATTGATGGAAACTTGCTCTGCTCTATACTCTCTTCAAAGGGGAATACCTCCTTCATTGGACCAGGAATTTAACAAAGGAAAAGCCCACATTGCTAATCCAATTGAAGACCTCCAAATGAGTTTTAGGAGTAGTATAAATAGAGTAGAATTTTGTACTTGAAGAAAACTCTCTCTCTCGGGAGGGGCTTGGGGGACTCTTCCCCCACACTTAGAGACTTTTACTTTTTTTGCACTTTTAGTAGTATAGCTTTCATAACTTTCGGGAGGATACCCGAAAGCTATTTTGTCTCTCTTGCAACTTTCAAATTTCAGTTTTAAGAACTTCTTCTTCTTCATTCTTCATTTCTTCTCCATTTAATTTTAATGTTTATCTTTGCAATTGTTGTTGAATTTAGAGCTATGATTCACTAAACCCCACCTTCATTAGGGGGAGGAGCTCTGTTTATTTGAATGGGTTGACAACAATTCTTCTCTTTCTCAATTCAAGTGGTTCATCCAAGAGGAAACTCTTGCTCTTCACAGATTCAGTTACATTCGAGAGAAGGATTGAATCTATATGAATTGTATGGTGAACTTGAGAAAGAATCCATAGAATTCAGTTTAGAGTTATCCTTTCATGATTTCTTTGATCAATACACTTTGGGTTGGTATGTGAGATGTAACCTCCCTTGGTTGAGATCCTGGAAGTTGTGTGGCTTTGGATTAGAAATTGAGCTTCACCTCTTCTCATGACCAATTAGATCACGAGAGTGGCAATTGATTGTGTTGAGAGAAATTGGATTGCCAAGAGATTGGGATCCAATTATTCACAATCTGCCATGGATCTATACCCATGATTGAGAAGGAGTTGAACCAAGTCAATCCATGATAATTTACATCTCTGAGCCCTAATGATCTCTCCATCATTCATTCTCATCTCCTTTGTTCTTTAGTTGTTTTGAATACCCACTACCCAATTCCCCTCTACAATCTTGCAATCTATCATTCTGTCACTTATATTCTGCTTTTTACTTCTTGCAATCTATTCCTCTGCTCTCTAAATTCTGCAACATTTACTTTCCTGCAATTTACTTTCCATGTCATTTAAGTTTCTTGCACTTTAATTTTCAGCTATTTACTTTCATTTTCTTCCTTTATTCTAGTTCTTTAAATTCCTTGTCATTTAATTTTCTGTAAGTACATTCAAAAATCAATTCTCATGAAATCAAAACCATGTCTGCTTGACTAAATATACCATTTAACTAAAATTGCTTAATCTACCAATCTCCGTGGGATCGACCTCACTCTTAGTGAGTTTTATTACTTGATGCGACCCGGTATACTTGCCGGTAAGTACGTGAATATTAATTTTCACGTATCAGAAAACAGGGACTAGGACTGCCATAGTCACTCAAGAGAAGGAGACAAATGAGGATATGGAAACTGAGAAAGAAGACAATGATGAAGAAGATGCGGACGACATCACTCTAAAGAGGATGCCAGATGGACTTTACAATCTCATCATAGGAGAGCGTGTGAAAAGAGAGCTTTGTAACGAATGGTGGGAGACACTCATAGTGAAGCTCCTAGGAAGGAGGATCACTCTGGCGGTCATGAAAAGGAGACTTGAAACAATGTGGGCTAAAAGAGGAAGCTTAGAAGTGATTGACTTGGGAAATGAATATTTTTTGGTGAAATTCTTCAATGGAGAAGATCTAGACTATGCACTCACAGAGGGGCCGTAGAAGATTTTCGACCACTACTTGACGGTAAGGCTTTGGAAGCCAGAGTTTGATCCCATGAAGGCATCCATTGATAATATCGCTGCTTGGGTACGGCTCCCGGGACTTCCCATTGAGTATTACAATCGCACTATCTTGGAGAAGATAGGAAACATCATTGGTCGCACTCTGAAAGTAGACTCAAACACTGTGGAGGTCTCAAGGGAAAAGTTTGCAAGAATTTGTGTAGAAGTAGATCTAGAAAAGCCCCTGACCACCAACTATATGATTAATGGAGTGAAATATGTCGTGGAATATGAAGGAGTGCACTTAGTGTGTTTTGCTTGCGGAAGAGTAGGACATGATAAGGGAGTCTGCCCAGAATCAAAAACGAAAAAAGATGGGACGGAGAATGGCGGTGGACCAACAGCTGCTGAGGAAGAAGGGGAGGGCACTTTGGGGAATATAGTAAAAAACAAGGGTAAAGGAGTCATTATGGAGGAAGAAGGACAATATGGTCCATGGATGCTTGTGCAAAGACAAACACGTGGCTGAAAATCCGTTAAAATTGGAGAGAATGGGAGTAGTGGTAGTGGTGCGCCAGGACAGGGAGTGGGTGCTAGAAGAGCAGGGAACATTTCACGCTTTGCAGTGTTGCAGTCCGAGGAAATAGATCCCAAGGATGATGGTAATCAGGAGGGTCCACACAATCACACAGAAACAGAGAAAAGCTTAATGGAGGTCACTCACAGGAGAAAGGATAGACTACAAGTCTCTAATAACAACAATGACCCACATAAGACACTTACCCAGCCACTAAAAAAAGTCCAACAAGAACCAAGCTCTTCATAGCCTTTGCTTAAAGCCCAAAATTTGCCAGGAAAAGAGTTGTCAAAATCTTTGAACCAAACACAATCTTACCCTTTGAACTATAATAGGAACCTTATTCCGACCCAGCACACCCCATCCACGACCCTTTTAGAGCCTAACCCAGAGCCAACTAATCCTAACCACCCTATGGAACTCAATTCAAACAGGCAACCTATTGACCATCACCAAGAAAATTGGGCGAATGTATGCCCCTCATCGCAAAACAATGATTCACAAATGATACCAGCTACCATGGCTGGTAAGGAGGAAGAGAAACCCCCTAACCCTAGAAGGCTGGACTTTAGTTCCGGTAACTCCAGTCAGCTAGTGGAGGCAGTGTTGCAATGTAAGGAAGCCATGGACTTGAAAGGAATGCAGGTAGAGAATGACACTCCACCTCAAGTGGAGGATATGCAGATTGTGTAATGGGCCTCATGGCCTGTAATAATTGGGACCAAAGCCCATCTTGTTGAGTTGATTCTTTTCTTTAGTGGTCGAAACCATGATTGTGTTTGCTTGGAATGTGCGTGGAATTGCTAATAGAGCAACTGTTCGAGCTCTTAAGGAATATAGGAGAATGTATAGACCAGACTGCTTATTCTTGTTTGAAACCCGATGTAGTGGAGAAAAGGCAAGGGAGGTTATCCGAGAGTTGGGGTTCCAATTTGCTGTGGTGGAAGATGCGGTGGGGTTTAGTGGAGGTATATGGGTTCTTTGGGAAGATGCCAATCTGGATATAAGATTAAGGGAATCCCATCATCAGTATATCCACCTGAGTGTTGATAGAGCAGAGTGGGGGAGCTGTCTATTGACCGCCATATATGCAAGTCCTCAAGAGAGGCACAGAGCTACTTTGTGGAAGAAACTTCAGGTAATTGCTGACTCAATTTCTATTCCTTGGTTACTATTAGGGGATTTTAACGACATATCTGATATTGAGGAAAAGAAGGGAGGAGGAAGAGATAACCCAAGTGCCTGTAGAAGATTTCGATCTTGCATTAGTAGGTGTAAACTGATTGATCTGGGATGGATTGGAGCCAAATATACCTGGAAAGGAGGGGAGCGTGAG
This sequence comes from Arachis stenosperma, assembly GCF_014773155.1. Taxonomy (NCBI): domain Eukaryota; kingdom Viridiplantae; phylum Streptophyta; class Magnoliopsida; order Fabales; family Fabaceae; genus Arachis; species Arachis stenosperma. The sequence continues at coordinate 61,500,845 of NC_080378.1, read as the reverse complement.
GGGCAAAACAGGGTGTTCAAGAGACTGGATAGGGGTCTTGCTAATATTGAATGGAGAACAACCTTTCTTGATGGCCGCATCGAACTTTTGCCTAGAGTGAGGTCTGATCACCACCCCTTGTTAGCAATATTTGTACCAGCTAGAGTTCATGTTGGTGAGAAACCTTTCAGATATGAAACTATGTGGGAAACCCACCCAAATTTTAACCATTATGTAAAGGAAGCCTGTCTAAAAGAGCAACAACTCCCTGAGGCGCTTAGCACCCTCACCCACCTCTTAAAGGAGTGAAATAAGAGTGTGTTTGGTGACGTTAATAGGAGAAAAAGGAGGGTAATGAGAAGACTTGAAGGCATTCAACAAGCTAGGGAGTATGGACGTATTCCGTTTTTGGATAAATTGGAAAAAGAGCTTACGAAAGAGCTAGAACTAATTCTTGAACAAGAAGTGATGTGGCAGCAAAGATCTAGACAAAAGTGGATAACTAATGGGGATAGGAACACACGGTTTTACCATTTGAAGACCGTTCAAAGAAGGAGGAAGAATAGGATATGTAAATTGAAAGGAGAGGATGGAAGATGGTGCGAAGATATGGAGGATCTGAAGCATAAGGCCATCTCGTTTATCAAAAGAATTTACAACAAAGATTGGATGGAGGAGCCGATTAAAATCACAGGTGGAACTTACCCTCCGATCTATGAGGATGATGTAAGAAGGTTGAGTGCACTTGTTTCAAATGAAGAAATAAAGGCAGCTCTTTTCAACATTGGATCTTTGAAAGCCCCGGGAGAGGACGGTTATCCAGCACATTAAAGAACAGTGGAAAGTGATAAGAGAGTCCTTTATGGAATTCATACAAAAGTTGTGGCAGGATCCTAGCTCTGTCAAACTTGTTAATCAAACACTAATAGTTCTCATCCCAAAGATTTAGCAACCAGAATATTTGAAACAATTTTGGCCTATAGCACTATGTAATGTGGTGTATAAGTGCTTATCAAAGATAGTAGTCAATCAAATAAAACCAACATTGGTCAATAGAATAGCACCATTTCAGTCTAGTTTTTTTCAAGGGAGACTCATTCAGGACAATATAATTATTGCTAAGGAAATGGTCCATGATATGAAGAAGATGAGAGGAAAGAAGAAGTTCATGGCGATAAAGGTGGACTTTGAAAAAGCATACGATCGGCTGAGATGGGACTTCATTTTAGATTGCCTCCATGAATTTGGGATACCTCAACAACTTATAGACATCATTATGTGTAGTGTGATCTCTATTTTTTTTAATTCTTTGGAATGGTTGCAAGACGGAATCCTTTGAGCCTTGTCGTGGTTTACGACAAGGAGATCCAATATCGCCATATTTGTTTGTTATTGCAATGGATAAATTATCCCAAGCGATAGAAGAGAGGGTACAATTGGGGGTCTGGAAACCCATGGTGGCTGGGCGCAATGGACCTTCAATTTCACACTTACTCTTTGCAGATGATTTGCTGCTCTTTGTGGAAGCTTCTGTTGAACAGATTAGAATAGTAAAACAAGTTCTTGAGTTGTTTAGGAGATCTGCAGGGTTGAGAGTGAGTGAGACGAAATCCTCTATTTATTTTTCAAAGAGTGTAAATCGACAGGAAAGGGAGGCCATCACAGCAGAAGGAAGGTTTGAAGAAACGCCTTCTCTTGGCAGATACCTTGGCGCTTTGATTACAAATAGCCGAAAAGGGAGGGACAGATTCAAGACCACCTTGGAGCGAGTTGCAGGTAAATTACAGGGATGGAAAGCCTCATGCCTTTCATTTTCCGAGAGGGTAACTTTAGCCAAAGCGGTGATAAGTCCTGCTGTTAATTTTGATATGATGCATTCCTCTATACCAAAAGGGGTGTGTAGGGAAATAGAAAAGATGCAAAGAAGTTTTATTTGGAGAGAGGAAGAAGGACAAAGAAAGATGCATGCAGTGAGCTGGAAACAACTTTGCAGGGCTAAGAACAATGGAGGTTTGGGCTTTAGGGATCTTACTAAAATGAATGAGGCCTTCTTATCAAAGGTGCTATGGAGACTCATAACAGATAAAGAGGCTCTATGGGCAAGAGTGTTAATCAGTAAATATGGTAGGCAGTTGGACTTAGTTCATGACATGTAAGCAGTTTCCTCAGATTCGATTTTGTGGAAAGACTTGACAAAAGTGGGAGAATTTGTCCGTAAGCATGTCCGCTTTTCAATTGGAGACGGATCTTCGACCCTGTTCTGGAAATACCGATGGTTGAAAGATGAAAGACCTCTATTGAACCATGTTAGCCAAGTAACCAGAGATATGAGGGTGAATATGTATGTGAGCGAAGCAGTTAGAGAAGGCAACTGGAATTACAGTCTACTCCAAAATTTCCTTGAGGAGGATCGACTGCAAGAAATCAGAGCGCTATTTCCCCCTGCTCCAGAATTAGGGAGGGACTCACTCAAATGGGACCTCACTCATGATGGCAATTTCACAGTGGCAAGCGCTTATAAAGCTCTTGCAAGGTGGGAGGAAGGAAATGACGATATCTGGAAGCTAATTTGGCAATGGCCAGGGCTAGAGAGGTTAAAATGTTTCATATGGCTGGTGGTGCATAGAAGGATCATGACAGCACAAGGAGGAGGCAAATCTTTGGGACAAGCGATGAATGCCATGCCTGTCCAGGAACAGTGGAGACATTAGAGCATGTTTTGAGGGACTGCAGCAGAGCATCACAGGTTTGGTCCAAAACAATCCATTACAGCCACATTCAACCTTTTTTCAGAGCTCCTTTTAATTTGTGGATTAGATGGAACCTTGCATCTGATCTTGGAATTAATAAAAATGGGAAGTGGAGAACCCAATTCATGGTCACCTGCTGGTGGTTATGGAGATGGCGTAATAAGGAAATTTTTACGGCACATTTTCATAGACCAAGAGAGCCAGTGGAGTTTATACAAAAATACATCCATAATATAAATGAAGCCTTAAGAATGAAAGAAGTAAGGAATGAGAAGAGGGGGTGGATGGAGAAGCAGATCGCATGGATCCACCCTCCTGAGGGCTGGACAAAAGTTAATACAGATGGAGCAGCAGACCATGAATAAAAAAAAGCAGGGTGCGGGGGCTTAATTCGTGACCACCTTGGGAGATGGGTGGCAGGATTCAAAGCCAGCGCTAGAGCCAGTAATTCATTTCAAGCAGAATTATGGGGCATAACCCATGGATTACAGATGGCATGGGAGTTGGGATTAAGAAGAGTTATAGTAGAATCAGATTCCCAAGCAGCAATTCAAACTATACAAGATGTAGAAAAGCAAGAAATCACCCGGAAACACTAATTAGACACATTTACAATCTTACAAAGAGAGAATGGAGCTTGAAATTTTCTTATACCTATAGAGAAGGAAATCGTGCTGCAGACTCTTTGGCTAAGGAAGGAAGAGATTGGAATGCAGGATTTACATTTTTGGACTAGCCTCCAAGTAGGCTTTAGCTTATTTTAGATGAAGATGGTCGTGGGGCATGTTTACCCCGAACAGTAATTGTTAGATAACTTGGGCCTTTGGCCTCCAGCTTACCAAAAAAAAAAAAAAACTTCCCATATATGAGACAATGAACAATAAAAGATGTCTCTAGATACGAAAAGTTTTTTATTAAGATAGCATAATAGTTAAGAAATAAACTCGAAGCATTTTGTGCCAATATGCAAACACATGGAATGAGAAGAACGATTTTACATGTGTTTTCTAAGCTTGAAAGTGATCATTGTTTCACTGATATCAGAGTCTGGCAATCCACTTAAGCGCTCATAAATTCCATAAGAGTAGAAGCATGATGAACCTCGGAGCAGTATGAATCTGAAATTGATCACCCACAATAATTAATCCTGAACTTAGGATTTCAAGAAGGTAATGAATAATAAATAAAATCTTGAGCAAAGATCTTTTGTCAATGTTTAAGGGGACAAACTTTTTCTCAAGAGAAAGATCTCACATTCTTGTAAACGAACCCTCAACTTGTTCATCATTTTGAACTATAACTCTAAAAATCGTTCCTTGAATCTTGGAGCATAACATCTTCAGTTCACATTTGTTTCAAATATTATTGTTATAGGAAATGATTGAACACATAAGATTGAAGAAAGAAACACATGGCAAAACAGAGAAGTTAGAAAAATTGTATATATTTCTACTCAAGTGCAACATAAAAGCCACTCTCGATTTCATTGTGAAATCTAATAAGTAGTCGCATTTGAATATAACATTATTGAGAATTGATTTGGTGGCATAATATCAAATACTGACACCATGCAGTTACAAAGAAGGCACTGTTTCCATACATATCAAGGGTTCCTTTGATTCCTGGTTCATCCCAAACAAGATCCGAGTACCTAAAAATCTAATTCGAAACAAAACTAGTTTCCAACCTGAGAAAGGTAATGCTTACTTGAATTTCAACAAGGTCATCAAGTAAATTTGCACTGCTATCTCTATAAAGCAAATCAAATTCACCAACACATATAATAGTCCTATACAACAATACACCCTAACTCTTAAAATAACAATTAATCATGATAATATGACATATCTAACGAATTCAAAGCAATATCTTTACAATAGTGTCTGAACCAAATTTCTTCCTCCACCTGAGCATGTTAGCATACATTAACTTTGTCTTCTCGATATCAAATTTTCTTGCTCGTAGGAATCTATATGATAAAAAATAGAGTAAGCAACGTAAGTAACATAGCAAGATTATTTAGAAGAAGTAAAGGATTTCAAATATATACATTAGTATCAAATTAAAAGAGTGTGACGAAATCAAAATTCAGAAAAATAGCAAATCAATTTATCAGGATTTCAATTAAGAAAATAAACAATTCATCAAACACTTCGAGTGCTTGAGAATTTGAAACAATGTTATCCATTAAGAGATAATAAAACTCATCGAGTGTTATATCACATAGCAAAACATTCAGAATCTGCGAATGAAAAACAAAAAAAATGAATAAAAAGGAAAAAGAGAAGGAGAACCAGAAACTGAGAATGAGTGGAAAGAAGAGCATACAGAAGGGATAGAATGCCGATGGAAAACACGAGCATCATTGGCGGAGGAGAGTTGACCGAAGAGGCACTTTCTCTAGATCTCAAAGGTTTGGGCGTTGCAATTAGATCTAAAAATGTGTTGATGAAGGAAGCGTTTTGCCTCGATTTCAGTAGCATTATGGCAGAAGCAGAAAGGAGATGAACTCTAGCAGCAGTGATGGCGACAATAGCGGCAGTGGCGGCAACAGAGATGGCAGTGGAGATGTCTATCGCGAGCTTAGGATTTCGGTGAGCTCTCACTCTTCGAGTTTTTTTATTGAATTTTGTAAAAATTTTAATTATATGGTAATCCTAACCAGTGACGGACCCAGAAAATTTATGGTGGGAGGCAAAAATAATACACATTATTATCAAAATATATATTAATTTAAATTTAAAAATATAAAAGTGCACATTAATTATTTGAATACAAAAAAAACCAAAAATTACATTAACTGCTAACTTTCTTTGCTTCAAATCTTGAAGGTACTTCTCTTCTTGTTTTCATATTTTGAAAATGTTGAATAATTGTTTCATTATCAACTTGATTGAATGTCTCTCTTTCTATATATGTAACCAAACAATCATTCAACTACTCATCTCCCATTCGATTACGAAGTCGACTCTTTATGATATTCATAGCAGAAAATGTTCTCTCAACTGATGCTGTTGCCACAGGTAGAATCAAAGCTAATTTCAACAGAAGAAATACCAATGGATAAATAATATGCTTTTTTGTCTCAACTAACTTTTGAGATAGTCCACTGATTCTATTTATATTTGAGAATTGATCATCAAGACGCATATCCAATATAAAATTCTCAAGTTGACTATCAAGTGCCAAAAGTTGAGTAGAAGAGAATTCATGTGGATAAAATTCAACTAAACGAAGCAACTTCTCCTTATCAAATGCAAAAAATGAGTCACTTGGATTCAAACAAGCTATACAAAAAAGTAGCTCGGTATTTACCTCTGTAAAACGATTGTTAAGCTCTTGAAGTTGTCTATCAATCACTTGATAAAATAATTCAACTTGAAAATGATGCAAGTTTGAGACCTTTTGGATTTTGTGCCTTGATCTTCCTTGTGTTACAAATATATCATTCATATTTGGAGCAAGAATATTGTGACTATCACAAAATAGTAAAACTTCATTGAGCAAAGAGGACCAACCATCGTCTCTTATACTTTGCAATCGTTGCTTGGACACTTTAACCAATGTCATAGCATTTATAATGTCTTGATCATTTCTTTGTAGAGCTTGAGACAACTCATTAGTAACTCCTAATATACTTTTCATCAAATGTAAATTGAATACAAATTCAAAAGATTGAATATGATTCAATAATTGGCATGCTTCAGCTCTTTGTTCAGGATTATTTCCATCTTCCTCAATAACTTCAAGAACTTCTACCACGGAAGAAAAAATAGAAATCAAGCTAAGTATTGTACCATAATGTGAGCCCCATCGAGTATCACTTGCCCTTTTCAATGTTGTTTCTTAATTTAAGCCACGCCCACTAGAAACATCTCCATTTTGTAATGCAACAATTGTCTTTTGCATTTGACTTTCACGAAGCATGGCTTTACGTTTACAAGAAGCTCCAACAATATTGCACAAACTAGCAAGCAAATTAAAAAGTAGTGCAATTTCGACCTGTTTCTTTGCAACAACCACAAGTGCTAATTGAAGTTGGTGAGCAAAACAATGAACATAAAAAGCACAAGCATTTTCTTTCAAGATCAAACTTTTTAAGCCATTAAATTCTCCCTGCATATTAGTAGCTCCATCGTAACCTTGTCCACGTATTCTTGCTAAACTTAAATTATGCTTTGTTAATAAAGATTCCAAAGCTACTTTTAACGACAACGCCAATCCTTGTCGCAATAAGAACCTAATGCACTCAATTGTTGCTGTTAAGTGAGTTCGGTAATCTCTTTTAACTTGGTCTGAATGCTTTTGAAAAACAACTTCAATATGTTGTTTTTGCTTCATGAGTGCTTCGCATTTTCTTCGAGCTTGATTATGAGCACTATCATGATTTTCAACATGTGTTTGTAATCGCTCCTTCTTTTTCCAATTTGAAAAGCCCTCTTTTACAAAAGCATCACCACTCGCACCATCAGGTTTCATAAGATAGCAACAGAGACAAAATACAGCATCTTTTGAAATACTATATTCCAACCAATTGCCAAATTCATCAAACCAATCAGCATTAAATCTACGGAGAGAAGTTCCAAAATATGTTTGTGGAAAATCATGTTCTCTTGGTTGACAATGACCTTTTTTGCAAATAAGCTCGTCTAACTTCATCTCTGACATTTGGATCATAATTTGAAATTTTGGGTCGTTGTCCAGGATCAGCTACCAGACTTTCCACATTGAATTCTAAGAACTTCTTTTTATTAGAAGAGACTAATGGAGTGACTTCAGATTCTAGTGGTAGCTTTCTTTTGAAATATTTCTCCATTACTATTTCTAAAAATAAAAATATATATTCTAAATTAGTAAATTGATCAATTCACTTTAAAAATTTATATGCAATCTAATTACATATAATAGAATAGAACGAAAGATAAACAAATAAATAATAAGGATCACTAAATTGAAAATAAAATAAAATATATAAATTGATGAAAAGAATAAAAAATAGATTAATACCTAAACTATAATTGTTTGAATTAAAATTTGCAATTGAAAATATCAAAAAGAGAAACAATGAAATTGAAAGATACATAGAGTCATAGAGAGCTATATAAAATAAAATAGAGAATTTAAAATTTACCTTTTGATGAAGAGAAGATGACCACTAGACAAGGAATAGAAAAAGAAGATTAAAAATATGAAACTAAGAAAAGGGTTTAAGAGAATAAATGAGTGACGGCTAGGATTTAAAAACAGAAGAAGACTAAATTTAATTAAATTAACTAATAGTCAAAATCATAAAAAGATAAAATGGACTTAGACTTTTAATAATTGGGCTTAATTTATTTGTAGTGGGGTCATTTAAAATTTAAAGTGGGAGCATGTTATATATATATTTTTGGGTTTAAAAATATCAAATGTCACTGGGGGCAAGTGCCCCCATTCATAAAAGTGGGTCCGTGCCTGATCCTAGCAGTAGAGTTTTATTGTTAGTCTGTGAAAATTTATCAAAATATCACATATAAAATATATTGTGGAGGTTTTTAGAAATTCTCCTTAAAAAATTTTCACAAATATATAAATCTTGTAGTATAAATAAAATAATTTTAAATTATTGTTTCTCTATTATTATTGATTTTTAATTGTATGCCAAAATCTTAAAAAAATAGTTATTTATGAATGAGAGAATATAAAGATGTGAAACTCATAATTAGTCTTTATATAGATAGATATCTGTTGACAACATTAATTATTTGACACACAAATCCAAGGCCTTTAGTACTATTTAAACAAGTGGGGTATTGACGGTTTCAATCAAATACTTCCATAGGTGTCTTCTTAGCTCCATTCTTTTTGTTTCTAAGCAACTCTCAAAATATGGCCCCGGGAATAGGCAGTGCAAGAATGGCTAAAGTGCTATTACTGTGTATGTTCGTGCTTCACTCTGATATAGCTTATGCAGCTATCCACAGAGTTGGAGATGCAGCTGGTTGGACTTTTCAGGTTACCAACTGGCCTAACGGAAAGCAATTTATGTCTGGCGATATACTCGGTAACTAATTTCATCTTTTTCTTTTCTTTTTTTTTTGTTATAAAAATCATATAAAATTTAAACTTTCTATAATAATGTAAAAGCTTCTATTAATAATAATATTAACATGCGTTCTAAAAACACATATTAGATAAACTTTTATTTATTTATATCATTTTTATAGATACAATAATGCATGTTTTTCATCTTTGTAATCTAATGAATCCAAACAGATCAACTAATTCCACCTTTCATGCAGAAAAGTTCTTAATTCTTTCTTTCTTTAACTTCTTTCTCTTTTCGGGTAACTACTATTTGCCTGGGAAAATATTAGTGAGGTTTCGAAGATTTACTTTCTTTTTTCTAGCACTACATAGATGACTCATCATTTTTATCTATTATTATTTTCAACATGCAGTATTCAACTATGCAGTTGGAGCACATAACGTGGTAGTGGTGAACAGGGCCGGTTATCAGACATGCAGTACTCCGCCAGGAAGCAAGGTGTATGTGTCAGGGAACGATCGAATCACGCTCACCAAAGGATTGAACTACTTTATTTGTAATTTTCCTGGCCACTGTGAGGGAGGGATGAAAATTGCAGTCAATGCTATATGAGATTTCGTGTTTCATATGATGATTATTTTATAAGCTTAATCAATAATTATTATCAATGAATGTGCTTCTTTGAATTTAATTCGTGTATTTCCATACGATACCTTCCATTTTCCCCCAATTTCTTAAACTTACCGAAGCGGGGTCTGTACAAGTTGTCACCGGAATCAGATGAGTATAGGGCTTAATGCTTTTGAAGTTAGATGACAAAAAAAATCTGTATAAAAGATAACTTATTAAATTAAAACTCAAAATAAAAAATTAAATTAAATTTGAAATTAAAAATGTGGAAAAGAAAGCAACTTGAACGGCTGACTCTTTCTTTGTTAGGAATTAAATCAATCTTATTACTTGTCAAAAATTGGATGAACCTTATCCCAAGTTGCTAGACAAATCATTATGCCAATTCGGGAAGTTCTATGTTGTTGAAAGCTAATTTTTTTTAGCTTGTGAAGAATTTACGCAGTAGAATCGTAGTGATACATCTGAGTCTCAGAGAAACTGTAGGTGACTAGACAATTTTATCAGAAATTGCAGCGTGATAATTTGAGAGTCAGATGATTTATATTATATGGAAGATGTTCACATATACCACTACATTTACTTGGAATATGATATTTCAACTTTTATAACCATTAAGATTTATATTAAACAATACTTATGGTCAAGATTTAATGAATAAAAATGTTGTGTACAGCAATCATAGAAAGTCCACAAAAAGCCCGCAACAGGTTCTTCCTTTTTTCAGTTGGGAATGGATTAAAATGTTCAATCTACCCAACTTGTATTGGACTGCTGCATCATAATATATGTTGAGTCAATAACTTCTGAGTTATGTCAAATTTTTTTTTCAAGACATGAGTCCTCAGCTCAACTTAATTCACAGTGAATTTTATTTTTTATTTTTTATCTTTTATTTTTTTAAATTGGCCTCTTAAATACATGCATAATGTATTATCATGAATGTTATGGGATTAAAAGTTTATTAAAAAATCTTTGAAAAATAATGTTAAAATGTTTACTTTTATTCTTTTTTAATTTATTTGAAATTTTTAATTTGTGTCAAATTTTAAAAAATTTATTATTTTATATATCATTTCATATTTCGTTAACAAAATAATAAAATATATACAAAAAAATTTTGTTATAATTTGTAATTTTATGCATGAAAAATATGTAAATATTTTGCTTTTATATAAGCAAACTATACACAACTGAATCAGACAAAAAATTTTGAAATAAAGAAAAATTTATTTTGGGTTTCACTATAAAAAGTATATTCCTATGTTAAATGTAATTTTTTTTAGTTTAATTATTTTATAGATTTTTATAATTTTATTAAATTTTTTATTAAGTTCAGGAACGAATCTAGAAGGGGATGAGTAATGGTTTCGACACTCCAAAATTTTAAAGAATTATACTTATACATGATATATGTATTAAATAAATAAAAAATATTGGATAATTTAATATTTTATATGTATTATTTTTTATTATGTGATAAATTTATGTCCCAATTATTTAGCCTATTAATATTTTTCACTTATCCATCATACCCTCAAGTCTTTATATCTTTTAAATTCGTTTTTATATAATCATCTCTATATCTATTTTGAAAAAAATCATTTGTTTTTTAATATTAATATATTTAAATTTATATTATCATAAAAAATATTAATCAGAGTTAAGTATGATTTTGGTCCCTACTGTGTAGCTCAAAATTTTTTTTCTTTCTCAAATTTTTTTTATATAAAATCGTCCCTAAGGTTTAATTTGATTTTAAAATCGTCCTTTTATTTAAATTTTAAATTTTATTACCAAATTATTTCTAACAAAACAAAATTATAAAATAAAAATTAAAAGAAAAAAAAAGAGAATGGATGAGAAGGAGAAGGGAATCACGCGAAGGGAAGATGGAAGAAGAAAGAGGGAAGAGAAGGTGGGGAGAAGGAAGAAGAAGGGGGAAGGGAGGGTGGTGACGACGCCGGCAAGAGAGGACGGATGTCAACGCCAGCAAATTGGGGAGGAGGACGCCGCCGCGTCGCCGTTCTACTCATTTTCCTCGCTAGCTCGCTAGTCGCCGCTACTCTTCGCCATTCGCCGCTGCTCCTTGTCGCTCGTTGCTACTTCGTGTCCTCACCGCTGGATCTCGCCGTTGCTCCTTCTCATCGCTAGATCGCCGTTGGTTCTCTCTAGGGTTCCAATTATGTTTCTGATATGTTGATTTTGTTAATTAAGTTTATTATTCTACTTCTTTTATTAATTACATTGTCAGATTTGTTGATTTTATTAATCACATTGTTGTTGTTGACTCTGATTTCAATCTAATTGATTCCATTATTCTTCTGCTTTTACTTCTTTCATTTCTGATTCTATTCCATTCTTCTGCTTCTAATATTTTCTAGTTAAAATTCTATTTTGATTTTTCGATATTTATTAGTTGAAATTCTACTGCTGCTGTTAAAATTTTAGTTGAAGAAGAAGAAAAAGAAGAACATATGCTATTGTGATAGAGAAGAAGAAAAAGAAAAATAGAAACTAAGTATTTTTGTGAAGAAGGAGAAGGGTATTTTGGTCTGAAAGACAATTTTAAAACAAAGTTAAACTTTATGGACGATTTTGTATACAAAAGAAAGTTGGGGACGAAAAAAAATTTTCAGCCTATACTTTCGAGACCAAAATTGTATTTAACCCTATTAATAATTACTTACGTAGTTATATTTTAGTAATCACATTGTGTACTTTAAATGTTCTTATTTTATAAAAAATATTCGATTTTTTCTAAATTTATATTGTTAAAAAAATTTATAAAGATATTTTATAAAAATACTGTATCTTTCACATAATTAATAATTTATAATTTATTTTTAAAATTTTTAAAATTTTTGAAAGAATTTATTTTAATTAATAAGATATATGATAATTTTTTAATTAAACACACTATAAATGATTAATATTTTATAATTTCATAATATATTATTGATATTGTTGTGTTTCTTTTATATAATTGTGATGCTAAAAATAAAATTGTAAAAATTTTTTATAATTTTTTAATATATATTGATAAAATTTTTGAAAAACCAACTCAATAACCGTAAGTTATATCTAATAAATTGATTTTATGAAATGAAAAAATATAATTAAAAAATAATTAAAATTTTTATCTAAAATTCGACCCATCCATATTAAAATTTTTAGATTTGTTCTTGATTAGGTCCTTATATTTCTTTTTTTTTTCAATTGTGTCCCTATACCATATCAGATTTTGTAATTAAATCTCTGTTGTGACAAAAATATTGAAATTAACAGATTATTCTGTTAAACAAAACAAATATGCCTAACACTTGACTGAATATTCTATATAGTTTAGCAGAATATTTCGTTAATTCCAACATTTTTGTCATGGTATGAACTTAGTCATAATATTTGATATGGTATAGGAATCCAATTAAAAAAAAGTACAGAGACCTAATTAAAAGTTTAATGAAATTACAAAATTAACAAAATAATTAAACTTTTTTTTCTATTTTTCATTTTCAACTGATCCATTTCTCAAGTATTACATCAAATGACTTAAATTGATTGTGCATTATTTGTACTTTAAGATTGAATTAGCTGAATCATCATTTTTACTTCACAAGTCTAAGCCTTTTTTTGAGAAAATGACAAATAATTAGGTCTTTTATCTTTTATCTCGAAGACAACTAAGTTTTTGATTAATTAAAAATACAAAAATATCTTTCACTTTTTAAAAGGCGAGACATTTAAGTCCCTCCAGAAGACTTATTTGTCTTTATATATTTTGAACGGAGGGACTTAAGTGTCTCGCATTTTAGAAGGTAAAGATCGTTTTTGTATTTTTAATTAATTAATCAGAGACTTACATGTCTTCAAATTAAAAATTAGGGATTTATTTATCTTTTTTTATTATTTTTTTTATAAATTTAAAACTATTTTCTATATATATCATGTATCTAATACATATTTTTTTAGCATATAATTGTATTTATTACGAAGAAAGGCTCCATCTTAATTAAAATGTGTATTTAAGATTAACAATTAAAGAATATTCTTTTTAAATATAATTTTGTTAATTTTTTTTATCTTTTGAGACCAAAAATTAGTAATTCTTATGAATTTTGATTTAATATATTCATAATTTATTTTTATGTATTTTATATATATATATATATATATATATATATATATTAAAGAATTTTATTTTATAAGAAGTAAAGTTGTTAAACTCTCGAGTTAATTCTTAAATGTTTATAAATTTGTGAATTTATATTAATAAAATGAGTAAATTTAATAACTAATAATTTAGATTTGAATAAACTAGGATAAATTCGAGTAAATTTCATAAATTTGTATAAATTCGATAATTCTCAAATACACTATTTTAAATTTATTTTGAGATCTTATGTATTAAAACATTTAATTTCAAATTAAAATTTGAAAATTAAAGGTTTGACATTTATATTTAATAAATTTTATTTTTTAATATCACATATTTGTAATTTATTTAAAGATAAGTGATCAGGATAGAAAAAAAATATTTAATAAAGTAAAGCAAAATTTTACTATTATGTGTTTGATTACTTAATTGATGTGAGAAAAATAAATTAGAAAAGATTTAAAATCGTTTTATAACAAAATATTAATATATAAGTAAAAGAACTGCATGTTTCAAGTAATCTTAAAAATAAGCTCAAATTAAACTCTATAATTTAATTATCAAATTAAATAATAATTTAATAAATATTAGAATACTTATTAATGCATGAACTTATATGTTTAAACAAGTAGTAAATAAGTTGTCATATTATATTTAATATATTCGTTGTTATTTTATGCATATTAATGTTATGACTTAAGCAAAAATATTATATATGCACTAAAATTATTCACTAAATTAACTATTATATATTTAGATATAATATATATAATATTTAATTTTTTAATATATATTTTATATTTTAATATATATTTTATGTGAATAGTTAATTTTTAGTATATACATATAATATTGGCCTACATAATTTTATTAAACTTTTCAAAATATGAAATTATAACTATTTATTTATTATATTAACTTATATAATTTATTTATGATATTGTTTATATATAGATCCATCGAAAATTAATTTCCATTTAATTAGATTTGAACACAATAATTGTGGGCCAATATATGCAATAAAGTAACTTTTCTATTATACGTTGTTATTTGTTACTTGTTAGCCACTAGCCAACTTTTTTTGAGTTGGTCTTTTGTAACAAATCAACTCTATGAATGGAGTTATTTTTGTCATTTCCACGTTCACTATAAGACAAATAACTACTTGGCAAATTTTTCGTACGTGAAATATCGTATTCCAGTTTTTGCAGTGGAATACGTGATAATTTTTCTATATTATTATATTGTAATGACAATAGCTAGCATGTTTTGGAATAAGTGTTTTATTATATATATATATATATATATATATATATATATATATATATATATAAAACTACTTTTCAACGTGTGGGAATTGGATCCAATATTTGGATCTTAAAGCAAAGTCCAACTACACTTTATTTTTTGGTGGTTAGTTTTTGGATGGCTTCTAACAAAAACAAACAAAATCTAGTTGAGATCAATAAAGAATGGACTTTTGTCGTATTGGTTTTGAATGCTGAATGAAAAATTGTAAAGATGAGCTTAAAAAGTGGAGCAAGAGGACACTGAAACGAGCAGATCAAGAAATCCACAAGCTGAAAGAGGAATTAAAGAAGCTACAAGATTCGAATTTAACACAAGAAAAACAGGAGAAAATACAGCAGATAAAAGAGAATATAGCTAGCTGTATTATGGAAACAGGAAGAAAAATATTGGAGACAAAGAGCCAGGTTGAAGTGGTTAAAATGGGGAGATAAGAACATAGTTTTTTTCCATGCCACAACCATTCAAAGAAGGGGAAGGAACCAAATCGATAAGCTCAAAAATGAGGCGGGCTCCTGGATAGAAAACAGGAAAGAAATTATGAAGCACATAGAGGAATGATTTGATTCGCTTTTTACTTCCAACAACAGAAGGAATTGCGACTCAGTAGTAAACAATATTCCAGTAAGAGTCACGAAAGACATGAACAGGGAGCTGATCTCAGAGGTCACAGAAGAAGAAATTAGAAAAGCAGTTTTTAGCATGGGCAGCCTCAAAGCTCCTGGACCAGACGGCCTGAATGGACTGTTCTATCAAAAACACTGGGAGATAATCAAGAAAGAGGTATGTGCAGTAGTCAGAGAATTCTTTCGGAATGGGTTCTTGCCGGAAGACATTAGCGAAACCATAGTAGTTTTAATTCCAAAGGTAAAAGATCTGGAAGAACTCAATCAGTTAAGACTAATCAGTTGTTGCAACTTTATTTACAAAATAATAACCATGGTCATAGTGTTGAGACTGAAAGGGCTCCTCGAGGATATAGTGTCCCCAACCCAAAGTGCATTTGTGGGAGGAAGGCTCATACAAGATAATGTAGTAATTGTCCAAGAAGTCTACCATAGCCTAAATAGGAAAGGAAGAGACGGATCACAAAATGTAGCAATCAAGTTAGACATGAACAAGGCATATGACAGGCTTGAATGGGATTTCCTCGAAAAGGTGCTCATGAAATTTGGGTTCGCCGAAAAGTGGGTTGACTTGGTGATGAAATGTGTAAGAAGCGTAAGTTATAGGGTAAAGGTCAATGGTGAGCTATCGAAGAAGATCAAGCCTCAGAGGGGTCTTTGACAAGGGGATCCATTATCCCCATACCTGTTCATTTTAGCGGCTGAGGTATTCACGATTCTAATGCAGCAGGCTAAAGCGAAAGACAATATAACAGGTCTAAAGATAGCCCCAACAGCTCCGGCTATTACTCACTTGTTGTTCGCGGACGACTGCATTATATTTGCGAAAGCAAAGGAGGAGGAGATATTTCAGATTATAACCGTACTAAACGAATACACATATGCATCCGGACAAAGGATTAATATGAATAAGTCAGGCATCTCCTTTGGAAGCCAAGTGTTGATACAAACGAGAGTAGACATAAAAGAGATTTTAGGAATGACAACATGGGACACGCCAGGAAAGTACTTGGGGCTACCAGCCATATGGGGAAGATCTCACAACAAAGCTCTAGCATAGATTGAAGAAAAGATCATGAATAAACTAAAAAGGTGGAAAGAAAGGTTGCTGAATCAAGCAGGCAAAGAAACGCTAATAAAGTCGGTAATTTAGGTAATGCCATCGTATATTATGAATGTCATAAAGTTTTTGAAGAGCTTTTGCAGGAAAACTTGCACAAAGGTCGCAAGATTCTGGTGGGCAGCATCAGGGAAGAACGGGGCATTCATTGGAAGAAGTGGGACAGCATCACTGAGAGCAAGAGTGAAGGGGGATTGGGGTTTAAAGACCTGGAAAAACAAAATACTACCTACCTTGCAAAATAAGCATGGAGAGCACTCAAAAATCCAAATGCAATTTGGGTACAAATTTTGAAATTGTTGTATTTCCGGGACGGCAACTTCTGGATAGCAACGGGTAAAAAAGGCGCCTCATGGGTCTGGAGAAGCATCTTACATGGAAGAGAGCTATTAAGGAAATGTGTAAAGTGGAGCATAGGAGATGGCTCCAAAGTGAGCATCTGGAAAGATAATTGGATCGCAGAGAGGAGCAGCCCTCTTAATACAAACAGCACAGATGACTCGAAGGTTAAGGATCTCATTGTAAATGGGGAAGGGTGGAATAAAAGAAAGATCGAAAGCAAATTCTCCCAAGAAATTTTCAAGGAGATACTTAGCACCCCTGTTAGTGTAATGAACAAAGACGATCACCTGTATTGGCCGTGGAGGGAATATGGGAATTACTCAATAAGAACCGGATACTATGCTGCAAGAAGAGTTGGGCAGAACAGCAAATATGGAAATCCATCAACAAGTGAAGATAAAAGGGAGATATGGAAGGAGGTGTGGAGAATGGAAGTCCCACAGAAGATCAGAATGTTTTTATGGAAAGCTTGTCATGATATATTACCAGTAGGTTCTAACTTATATAAAAGAAAGATGGCACCAGATCCAGTTTGCCAAATATGCTTAAAATGTCCAGAGACAGTAGAACATGCATTACTACTCTGTGATTGGGCTAGGGCAACATGGTTCGGAGCGGAATGCCAATGGACCCCAACAGTTGAGACAGTTAGCTCAATCGGAAATTGGATGGTCGAATGTATAAAGAAGTTGAGAGCAGGAGGGGGAGAGGACCAGAAGAAGAGGATTAGCAAGTTAGGATTTCTCATGTGGGAAATATGGAAAACGAGAAACAACAAGCTGTTTCAATAGAAGGATGTAAATCCTAAATGGACAATCTGCAAGGCTACAGCACTAGAGGCAACCTACTGGAAACTAGCAGAAAAACAGCACACACAGAAAACAGAAGGCAATAGGAGTAAAACTAACCTGGTGAAATGGAGACCTCCCCTTGAAAACTGGTTGAAGGCGAACGTTGACGCAGCATTCAGGAAGGATACTGGAACTGGTGCAATTGCTGTGGTTATCAGAGATCACAAAGGAAGGATTATATTAGATTTTTCAGGAAAGATTCAAGCCAAATCAAGTACTGTGGCAGAAGCTCAGGCAGTAAGGCAAGCATTAATCATAGTGAACAATTTACAAATGGGCAGAACCTTAATAGAAACTGACAACCTAAAGCTAGCTCAAGCTATTAAATCTAAAACAGCTTTAGGAGAGGCTTTGGCCATAATCCAAGATATTTAAATTTTAATGGCGAATTTACCTGAAAAGGGAATAACTTGGATCCCCAGAAATGGAAATTGTCTAGCCCATGCAGTGGCAAAAGCAGCAGAAGCAGAAACACTACGTGCAAGCTGGAGCACTAAACCACCTACAGAAATACATAGCATTATTAGAACAGAGCTTCAAATGTAAATCAACAATTACACAAGAATTATAGGAAAATTAAGATTAGGCAAACAGGTAAGTTCGAACCAAGTAAAGAGTGATAAACCACTATTTTATGGTTTACAATGTGTTTAATTGTGTGGTTTTATCATGATCTTTACCCACTTATTCATGTATTTAGCATGTATTTATATTTCCTTCCTAAAATTATTACATGATTGAAAACATGCTTCTTTGCTCTTAATTTAGCTAATCTTAATTCTCTCTTATTACTATTCGATGCCTTGATCTGTGTGTTAAGTGTTTCAGGCTTCATAGGGCAGGGATGGATTAGAGGATGAAGAGAAAGTGTGCAAAAATGGAAGGAACACAAGGAATCGATGAGGTGACCAGCGAGAAGTCACGCGGTCGCATGGCTCACGCGACCGCGTAAAATGGAAGAAATCAGAGTGACGCGATCGCGTGCCTGACGCGACCGCACGGATTGGAAGCTGCATATACGACGCGAATGCGTGGACGACGCGGACGCGTGTGATAAACCCCAATTTGACGGTTTATCTTGTATTGAATTTAGAGTATTTTGATGACCTTTACCCACATTTATTCAATGAAATAGCATGGTTTTATAACTTTTCTCCTTTAATTATGCTTAAGAGTGAAAACATGCTTTTTAGGTCTTAAAATAGTTAAATTTAATTCACCTTGATTCTATTAGATGCCTTGATATGTTTGTTAAGTGATTTAAGGTTTAGGAGGCAAATATTGGATCAAGGGAATGAAGAAAGAAAGCATGAAAAGTTGGAGAACTCATGAAGAAATGAAAGAACCGGAAAGCTGTCAAGCCGACCTCTTCGCACTTAAATGACCATAACTTGAGCTACAGAGGTCCAAATGATGCGGTTCTAGTTGGGTTGGAAAGCTAACATCCGGGGCTTCGAAACGATATAAGATTTGCCATAGTTGCTACACGTATGGTGGCGCACACGTGCAATGTACGCGCACACGCCGTTGCTGCCACCTGGTTCACTTAAAGCAAAACGTGGCCAGCGAATTCTAAAGCCTTGTGGACCCAATCCAACTCATTTCTGATGCTATTCAAGCCAAGGGTTGAAGGGGGAATGAAGATACTCTCATACTTTAGATGTTAGTTACCATTAGTCATAGTTTAGTTTTAGAAGTAGTTAGAACTAGTTTCTAGAGAGAGAAACTCTCACTTCTCTCTAGAATTAGGATTAGGATTAGGTTTAGTTCTTAGATCTAGATTTAGATTCATCTTCTTCTACTTCTATCTTCTCAATTCCTTGTAGTTACATTCATTCTTCTCCTATTCTTTTGGTGTAATCTCTTTTATGTTGTTCTTATATTTTGTTGTAGATCTAGTATTGTTCCTTCTACTTTCTTTCAATTCAATTCAAGGTAATTCATAATAATTATGTTTCTTTTGATTGTTGTTGTTAATTTCTTTCAATAATTGTTGTTAGATTCTCTTCTTGTTGTCAATTTGCTTTGCTTTTCTTTTGTGCCTTCCAAGTGTTCGATGAAATGCTTGGTTGGATTTTAGTGTAGGTTTTGTTCCTCTTGGCCTAGGTAGAGTAATTAGTGACTCTTGAGTTATCTAATTCTTTTGTTGGTTGATAATTAGAAGTTGCTAATTGATTTGAATGCCTCTAAAGCTAGTCTTTCCTTTAGGAGTTGATTAGGACTTGAGGAATCAAATTGATTCATCCACTTGACTTTCCTCCATGGTTAGAGGTTAACTAAGTGGGAGCAATACACAATTCTCATCACAATTGAGAAGGATAACTAGGATAGGACTTATAGTTCTCATATCTTGCCAAGAGCTTTGTTAGTTGTTAGTTTATTTCCTTTGCCATTTATAATTCTTGTCTATAATCTCAAAAACCCCAAAATAACTCACAACCAATAACAAGACACTTTATTGTAAATCCTAGGGAGAACGACCCGAGGTTTAAATACTTCGGTTTATAGATTTTAGGGGTTTGTACTTGTGACAAACAAATTTTTGTATGAGAGGATTATTGTTGGTTTAGAGACTATACTTCGACGAGATTTCATTTGTAAAATTCTAAACCGTCAAAAATCCAATCATCAAAATGGCGCCGTTGCCGAGGATTTGCAATGGTGTTATGTTATTGGTTATTGTACATATGTGAATATTGTAAATAGCTTGTCTTTTGCTTGTTTACTAGATTTTGTTAGTTTTAATTTGTTTTTCCACTATGAATTCTCATTTTGGCTATGAGTTTGGTTCTAATTATGTTGTAGGAAATGTGCACTTCAATAATGACACTCATTATGGATGGAACCAACAAAGATGGGAGGAGTCTCAAGGAATCAATCACTCCTATTGGCAACAACCTCCGGATACTTATAGGTATAATTTCCATCCTAATGCATGCCAATTTAACGGCTATGATGAATCTTTTTGTGACACTTAACAACCACCATCATATGTCTATGAATCTCATCCTCAACATGAACCTCAATCATTCTCACAAGCCTTTCATTACCAAACACCGCCCTATGACCCATATCCATCATATAACGAATCACCCATACCATACTCTTATGACCATTATGAGCAAGAACCCTTAGAACAACCACAACCCTATCAAGATTACTCCCAAGAACCACATCAATACACACAATCTCCACAACCTTACCAAGAAGAACCACCTTCCTATTATGAACCCTCTCTCCAAAATGATAAGCCTTCCTACCCACCCCAAGCCCCAATAGACGATTCTCTCACTTTGTTACTTCAAGGACAAGAGGCCATGAAGCGGGATACACTTGAGTTTGTGACCAACTTGACTAAGGTAGTGCACTCTTTAGCCTACCAATGTTTTAACACTCAAGATACTTCCGTAGCCACATGCGAAAAACCTAAAGAAGAGCAAAGTATGAAGGAGAAATTGGACAATCTGGTAGAGAAGGGAGAACCAAGTTTTGTGTTGGAACAATTGGAGGAGCCTATGATCATTGAAGAAAAGGAAGAGGTGGTTGAAGATTTAGGAGATGTTGAAAGTCCAAGGGAATGTAGCATCATGGAGCACCCTTCCAAGAAGCTTGATATCGATGTTGAGGAGGGTGCGCAACCTCCAAGGCATATCATCGTTGGAGACTTGGAAGAGGCTTATCAAGAGATGGATTCAATCATGGACGAATTTCTCTCTACAGTGGAATCCTCTCCCATTGGACATGAAGTTGAAATTATAAAAGAATGTGCACAACCTCCCGTACCCTTGGTGAGCAACGAAAAAGAGAGTGAATTGGAGGAGAGCTACCAAGAGGAAAAAGTTGGCATGGTGTATATCGAAATTGAAGAATATGAAGAGGTTGATCAAGAGATGGATTCATTCATCAATGAATTCCTATCCAAAATTGACTCACCTCCCATTGGGCAAGATGAAGTTCTTGAAGACAACACCAAGCCAAGTGAAAAAGGGGAAAAGGTTGAAATTGAAGAAGCTTGTGAAGAGGTGGAAATAACTAAAGAAGAGCCTAAAGAAGTAGACCTTGCATTGTCTAAGTGTGGGGAGGTCTCCCTCCCCAAGTCACCATCCAACACAACATTCAAGTGGGTAAAATTCTTATCCCTAAGCTTTACTTTCTCGCTTGAATATGGCTTGATTCAAAATGATGGTCAACTTAGAGCTCTTTGTGGAGTTAAGAGTAGGAAAGAGTTGTGTAGTGGTTGGAAACATCATTCTAAGCTCATGACGGTTGTAAGCTCAAAATTCAAGAGCAATGGTTGGTGTGGAACCAAATGGCATGGGTCTAGGAAGTTGTTTGGAAGCTTCTTTGAGAATTCCAAGGCCATACCACCCGGATGGAATAATGACGATCAATTTAAGGACGGGTGTCAAAACAAAGTGTGGGATCCCGGATCGCACGATGAAAATCAAATTTGGGAGCTCATGGTTTGTGGAGAACTCCATCAAAGCTTGAAGATATTGAAATTGAAGAATGGAGCTTATTGGAGATTCAAGCATTGGTGGAAGTTCCAAGATGAGTACAAGCACAAGCCACCTTGAGAGGAGCCCCCCCATAAGTCCAACTTAAGGACAATAAACAAAAGTGCTAGGTGGGAGACACCACACCATGGTAACATCTTTTCATTTTCTTTCTTTGTAAATATTGGTAGAATTAGTTTAATTTCATGTTTTTATTAGTTTTTTAAGTTTAGTTAGAAGTATAATATGATGAATAAGTTTTTAGGGTGTTTTGGTAGCTGTTTGGAGGATTGAAAGGCTTGGATTGGTGCAAGAACTTAGAAATTTTTTTTTTGAAAAACAGAATACCATCCACGCGTGCGCGCACATAACGCGTATGCGCACCCGAGCATTTTTTGACCATCCACGCGGACGCGCACTGTACGCGAACGCGTGGATGAAAAAAATTTCACCTCCAGCCAAAAAACCCGAGAGTTAGGCCTGCACTGTGCGAACATTGGGCCTAAGGCACAAGTCTATCCACGCGTGCGCGCACTTGGCGCGTACGCGCACATGATCTTAAATTGGCAATGCACGTGCACGCACACTGTGCGCGCGCGCGTCGATTGCACGATCCACACTCCTGGTACTTTTACCCGAGAGTTGTGCCAGACTTGGGCCGACATTATGCCTCCGGCCTAACTCGATGCACGCGTGCGCGCACCTGGCGCGTACGCGTCCTTCAACCAATATGCACATCGACGCGTAAGCACGCATGACACGCACGCGTCGGTAAAAAAAAACTAAGTTATTTTGATGATTGGATTTTTGACGGTTTAGAATTTTACAAATGAAATCTCGTCGGAGTATAGTCTCTAAACCAACAATAATCCTCTCATACAAAAATTTGTTTGTCACAAGTACAAACCCCTAAAATCTATAAACCGAAGTATTTAAACCTCGGGTCGTTCTCCCTAGGATTTACAATAAAGTGTCTTGTTATTGGTTGTGAGTTATTTTGGGGTTTTTGAGATTATAGACAAGAATTATAAATGGCAAAGGAAATAAACTAACAACTAACAAAGCTCTTGGCAAGATATGAGAACTATAAGTCCTATCCTAGTTATCCTTCTCAATTGTGATGAGAATTGTGTATTGCTCCCACTTAGTTAACCTCTAACCATGGAGGAAAGTCAAGTGGATGAATCAATTTGATTCCTCAAGTCCTAATCAACTCCTAAAGGAAAGACTAGCTTTAGAGGCATTCAAATCAATTAGCAACTTCTAATTATTAACCAACAAAAGAATTAGATAACTCAAGAGTCACTAATTACTCTACCTAGGCCAAGAGGAACAAAACCTACACTAAAATCCAACCAAGCATTTCATCGAACACTTGGAAGGCACAAAAGAAAAGCAAAGCAAATTGACAACAAGAAGAGAATCTAACAACAATTATTGAAAGAAATTAACAACAACAATCAAAAGAAACACAATTATTATGAATTACCTTGAATTGAATTGAAAGAAAGTAGAAGGAACAATACTAGATCTACAACAAAATATAAGAACAACATAAAAGAGATTACACCAAAAGAATAGGAGAAGAATGAATGTAACTACAAGGAATTGAGAAGATAGAAGTAGAAGAAGATGAATCTAAATCTAGATCTAAGAACTAAACCTAATCCTAATCCTAATTCTAGAGAGAAGTGAGAGCTTCTCTCTCTAGAAACTAGTTCTAACTACTTCTAAAACTAAACTATGACTAATGGTAACTAACATCTAAAGTATGAGAGTATCTTCATTCCCCCTTTAACCCTTGGCTTAAATAGCATCAGAAATGAGTTGGATTGGGCCCACAAGGCTTTAGAATTCGCTGGCCACGTTTTGCTTTAAGTGAACCAGGTGGCAGCAACGGCGCGTGCGCGTACTTTGCACGTGCGCGCCACCATACGTGTAGCAACTATGGCAAATCTTATGTCTTTTTGAAGCCCCGGATGTTAGCTTTCCAACCCAACTGGAACCGCATCATTTGGACCTCTGTAGCTCAAGTTATGGTCGTTTAAGTGCGAAGAGGTCGGCTTGACAGCTTTCCGGTTCTTTCATTTCTTCATGAGTTCTCCAACTTTTCATGCTTTCTTTCTTCATTTCCTTGATCCAATTTTTGCCTCCTAAACCTTAAATCACTTAACAAACATATCAAGGCATCTAATGGAATCAAGATGAATTAAATTTATTTATTTTAAGACCTAAAAAGCATGTTTTCACTCTTAAGCACAATTAAAGGAGAAGTTATAAAACCATGCTATTTCATTGAATAAATGTGGGTAAAGGTCATCAAAATACTCTAGATTCAATACAAGATAAACCATCAAATTGGGGTTTATCAGCGTGATACAAAAAATGCTGAGTGACGCGGTCGCGTGGACGACGCGGACGCGTGACATGCGCGATCTGCAGAATTACAAAAGTCGTTGCCAGAGATTCTGGGCCGCATTTCAACCCAGTTTTTGGCCCAAAAACACAGATTAAAGTCAGAGAACTTGCATAGACTCATGACACCTGGTGGACGAAATTGTGATCTATTGTCTTTGTACTTGTATGAAATTTGATAATTGGCTCTATTTGAATTCACAACTCCATTCAACTAACCAGCAAGTGTACTGGGTCGTCCAAGTAATAAACCTTACGTGAGTAAGGGTCGATCCCACAGAGATTGTTGGTATGAAGCAAGCTATGGTCACCTTGTAAATCTCAGTTAGGCAGATTAAATTGATTTATGGATTTTCGAATAATTAATAATAAAATAGAAAATAAAAAGGGATAGAAATACTTATGTAAATCAATAGTGGGAATTTTAGATAGGTGTATGGAGATGCTGTGTTCCTCTTGAAACTCTACTTCACTACTCGCTCTTCCTTCAATCCTTCTTACTCCTTTCCATGGCAAGCTGTATGTAGGGCATCACTATCATCAATGGCTACTTTTAATCCTCTCGGGAAAATGGTCCTATGCGCTGTCACTGCACGGCTAATCGTCTGGAGGCATCACCCTTGGTTGATAGCTACATCCCATCCTCTCAGTGAAAATGGTCCAAATGCTCTGTCACAGCACGGCTAATCATCTGTCAGTTCTCAATCAGGTTGGAATAGAATCCATTGATTCTTTTGCGTTTGTCATCACGCCCAGCCTTCAGGAGTTTGAAGCTCGTCACAGTCATTCAATACCGGAATCCTACTCGGAATACCACAGACAAGGTTAGACTTTTCGGATTCCCAGGATCCTACTCGGAATACCACAGACAAGGTTAGACTTTCCGGATCCTCATGAATGCCGCCATCTATCTAGCTTATACCACGAAGATTCTGTTGGAGAATCTAAGAGATATGCGCCCGGCCTAAAGTAGAACGGAAGTGGTTGTCAATCACGCGCGTTCATAGGTGAGAATGATGATGAGTGTCACGGATCATCACATTCATTGCAACGTATATCTTGGAATAAGAATAAGAGAGAATTGAATAAAAAGTAATAGTAATTGTATTGAAACTTGAGGTACAGCAGAGCTCCACACCCTTAATCTATGGTGTGCAGAAACTCTACTGTTGAAAATACATAAGTACAAGGTTCAGGCATGGCCGAATGGCTAGCTCCCTAAATGTGATCACAAGATTCAAAATACAATCCCCGGATGATAATATGATAGTAAAAAGTTCTATTTATAATAAACTAGCTCCTAGGGTTTACATGAGTAAGTAATTGATGCATAAATCCACTTCCGGGGCCCACTTGGTGTATGCTTGGGCTGAGCTTGATCAATCCACGAGCTGAGACTTCTCTTGAAGTTGAACTCCGAGTTATGACGTGTTTTGGGCGTTCAACCCTGGATCATGACGTTTTTCTGGCGTTTAACTCCAGACAGCAGCATGTACTTGGCGTTCAATGCCAAGTTACGTCGTCAATTTCCGAATAAAGTATAGACTATTATATATTGCTGGAAAGTTCTGGATGTCTACTTTCCAACGCCGTTGAGAGCGCGCCATTTGGAGTTTTATAGCTCCAGAAAATTCATTTTGAGTGCAGGGAGGTCAGATTCCAACAGCATCAGCAGTCCTTTTGTCAGCCTTTTTTAGAGTTTTGCTCAAGTCCCTCAATTTCAGCCAGATTACCTGAAATCACAGAAAAACACACAAACTCATAGTAAAGTCCAGAAATGTGAATTTAACATAAAAACTAATGAAAACATCCCTAAAAGTAGCTTAAACTTACTAAAAACTACCTAAAAATAATGCCAAAAAGCGTATAAATTATCCGCTCATCACAACACCAAACTTAAATTGTTGCTTGTCCCCAAGCAACTGAAAATCAAATAGGATAAAAAGAAGAGAATATACTATAAATTCCAGAATATCAATGAATATCAATTATAATTAGATGAGCGGGACTTGTAGCTTTTTGCTTCTGAACAGTTTTGGCATCTCACTTTTTCCTTTGAAGTTTAGAATGATTGGCTTCTCTAGGAACTTAGAATTTCGGATAGTGTTATTGACTTTCCTAGTTAAGCATGTTGATTCTTGAACACAGCTACTTATGAGTCTTGGCCGTGGCCCCAAGCACTTTGTTTTCCAGTATTACCACCGGATACATAAATGCCACAGACACATAACTGGGTGAACCTTTTCAGATTGTGACTCAGCTTTGCTAGAGTCCCCAGTTAGAGGTGTCCAGAGCTCTTAAGCACACTCTTTTTGCTTTGGATCACAACTTTAACCACTCAGTCTCAAGCTTTTCACTTGGACCTTCATGACACAAGCACATGGTTAGGGACAGCTTGATTTAGCCGCTTAGGCCTGGATTTTATTTCCTTGGGCCCTCCTATCCATTGATGCTCAAAGCCTTGGATCCTTTTTACCCTTGCCTTTTGGTTTTAAGGGCTATTGGCTTTTTCTGCTTGCTTTTTCTTTTTCTTTCTATTTTTTTTCGCCAAATTTTTTTTTTCGCAAGCTTTCTTTTTCACTGCTTTTTCTTGCTTCAAGAATCAATTTCATGATTTTTCAGATCATCAATAACATTTCTCTTTGTTCATCATTCTTTCAAGAGCCAACAGTTTTAACATTCATAAACAACAAGATCAAAATTATGCACTGTTCAAGCATTCATTCAGTGAACAAAAAGTATATTCACCACATCAATATAATTAAATTAAATTCAAGGATAAATTCGAAATTCATGTACTTCTTGTTCTTTTGAATTAAAACATTTTTCATTTAAGAGAGGTGAAGGCTTAATGGATTTTATTCATAGCTTTAAGACATGGTTACATACTAATGATCATGAAGTAAAGACACAAAACATAGATAAACACAACATTAAAAACCGAAAACAGAAAGAAATAAAGAACAAGGAATGAATCCACCTTTAGTGGCGTCTTCTTCTTGAAGGACCAATGATGTTCTTAAGCTCTTCTATGTCCCTTCCTTGCCTTTGTTGCTCCTCCCTCATTGCTCTTTGGTCTTCTCTTATTTCTTGGAGAATGATGGAGTGATCATGATGTTCCACCCTTAGTTGTTCAACATTGTGGCTCAAATCTTCTAAGGAAGTGTTGAGTTGTTCCCAATAGTTGTTGGGAGGAAAGTGCATCCCTTGAGGCATCTCAGGGATTTCTTGATGATGAGCTTCCTCATGCATCTCTTGAGAACCGTGAGGGGTCTCTCTGCTTGCTCCATCCTCTTCTTGGTGATGGGCTTGTCCTCTTCAATGAGGATGTCTCCTTCTATGATAACTCCAGCTGAGTAACATAGATGGCAAATAAGGTGAGGAAAAGCTAGCCGTGCCATGGGAGAAGGCTTGTCGGCTATTTTGTAGATTTCATTGGAGATGACCTCATGAACTTCTACTTCCTCTCCAATCATGATGCCATGAATCATGATGGCCCGATCCACAGTAACTTCAGATCGGTTGCTAGTGGGAATGATGGAGCGTTGAATGAACTCCAACCATCCTCTAGCTATAGGCTTGAGATCCAGTCTTCTTAGTTGGACTGGCTTGCCTTTGGAGTCTCTCTTTCATTGAGCTCCTTCCACACATATGTCCGTAAGGACTTGGTCCAACCTTTGATTAAAGTTGACCCTTCTAGTGTAGGGGCGTTCATCTCCTTGCATCATGGGCAAGTGGAATGCCAACCTCACATTTTTCGGACTAAAATCTAAGTATTTCCCCCGAACCATTGTAAGATAATTCTTTGGGCTCGGGTTCATACTTTGATCATGGTTCCTAGTGATCCATGCATTGGCATAGAACTCTTGAACCATTAAGATTCCGACTTGTTGCATGGGGTTGGTTAAGACTTCCCAACCTCTTCTTCGGATTTCATGTCGGATCTCCGGATACTCATTTTTCTTGAGCTTGAAAGGGACCTCAGGGATCACCTTCTTCTTTGCCACAACATCATAGAAGTGGTCTTGATGGCTCTTGGAGATGAATCTTTCCATCTCCCATGACTCAGAGGTGGAAGCTTTTGTCTTCCCTTTTCCTTTTCTAGAGGATACTCCGGCCTTAGGTGCCATTGATGGTAATGGAAAAACAAAAAGCTTATGCTTTCACCACACCAAACTTAAAATATTGCTCGACCTCGAGCAAGAGAAGAAAGAAGAGAAGAAGGAGAAGAAGAAGAAGAAGAGAATATGGTAGGTGGAAGAGATGTAGGTTCGGCCTAGGTGAAGAAGAAGGGGTTGTGTTGTGGGAAATTGAAGTAGAATGGAAGGGTATTTATAGGGAGAGGGGGTAGTATGTATTCGGCCATTTAGGGTGGGAATGGGTGGGAAATTGGTTTTGAATTTTTGAAGGTAGGTGGGGTTTATGGGGAAGAGTGGATGGATGTGAATGGTGAAGGGAGTAATTGGGAAGAGAGATTGAGGTGATTGGTGAAGGGTTTTGGGAAAGAGTGTTTATTGGGAAGAGAGATTCAGAGATTGAAGTTGTTGGGAAGTGTGACATGGGGAAGAGTAAAATAGGATTAGGAGGTAAGGTGGGAATACGGTAGGTGGGGATCCTGTGGGGTCCACAGATCCTGAAGTGATCCTGTGGGGTCCACAGGTCCTGAGGTGTCAAGGAATTCCATCCCTGCACCAAATAGGCATGTAAAATGCCTTTGCACACCATTCTGGCGTTTAAACGCCCATTGGTGCACATTCTTGCGTTCAACGCCCATGTAAAGCATGTTTCTGGCGTTAAACGCCAGTTTCATGCTTGTTACTGGCGTTCAGCGCCAGTTTTTCCTCTCTGGGCACATTCCTGGCGTTCAGCGCCAGAATGCTGCTTGTTTCTGGCGTTCAGCGCCAGAATGATGCTCTGTTCTGGCGTTGAACGCCAGCCAGATGCATCTTACTGGCGTTGAACGCCAGGCTGTTTGTCCTCCAGGGTGCGAATTTTTTTCTTCTGCTGTTTTTGATTCTGTTTTTAATTTTTATGATTTTTTTGTGACTCCTCATGATCATGTACCTAATAAAACACAAAATAACAGTAAAATAAAAATTAGATAAATAAAATTGGGTTGCCTCCCAACAAGCGCTTCTTTAATTTGCGAAAATTTAATAATAAAATAATAAATAATAATAAAATATTAAATAATAATATTTAATTAAAAATAATATTTTAATAAAAATAATAAAATAATGCAGAAAAGGCAGTTTTCTGTAAAAGCATTAGAAAGACAACTTTAAGTGCAGAATTCTCCTAGTTACCTTCATAAAACACTTAGGGAGTGGTAAGAACATATTAGTGAGGTAAAGATAAAAGAAAGATAAAAGTCAAAAGAAAGATAAAAATCGAAGAGAAAGTCTGTAAAATTTTAACAACAGAGAAACAGACAGAGACTAGTGAACAAACTAGGGCAACATAGTTGGTTCTTGATTTGCGAATAGGGTTAGGTATTATATGAAAAGTTAAACTGTTTCAGTATAGACTTAATGAACCTATACTTGGGGCAGGCTAACTAATCATATCAAAATTTACATAAGCTTTAAATGCATACATTAAACAGAAAAATCAGAACAGAGTAAAGAAACACAGAGAACAGAGTAACCAGAGCAGAATAAAGGGATACAGAGAAAAGAGTAATATGATAAAGAGAAATGGTTTGAGTTACGATGTTGAAAAAGTAAAAGCTGTAAAGTTTGTATAGCATGATTGAACAGAGAAAGAAAGAGGTACTGCATAAGAATGTGAAAGTGACGATGATAATGAGAATGATTATGTGATGATCTGCTGCGTGAAGGCAGTCAGATAGATGGTGGTACGACCACTGAGAGTGCTTTCCTGGGATACTTAGCTATAATGCTATTCTGTAAGTCAGAGGACTCTTACAGAGGTATCGAGAACACATGACTAGCATATACTCCTGTAAGTCAAAGGACTCTTACAGTGAGAGTGTGTGTATGCTCTTGTAAGTCAAAGGACTCTTACAGAGAGTGTGTTGGGCAGATATAAGTTAACTAGCTCCGCCATGCAAGTCAAAGGACTCTTGCAGTGGGTTGCTAGTGCCACCCTGCAAGTCAAAGGACTCTTGCAGTGGTTTGCCTCACAAGTCAAAGGACTCTTGCGAGGGACATTGCCAACAGGAAAGCCTTACCTGGTCAGAGGACTCCGGGTAACGTCGGGAGCGGGTATGTAACCGACAAATGAGCTCATTACCTGCACTAGGGCTAGACATGCATCATTCTTGTCTGCGCATCATTCTCTGTTGCATTCCTTTCTGTGTGTGATCTATTTCTTTGTGTTTGTCTGCTTGTATGCTATTTCTATGTTTTATTTTCTTGTATTCTTTTGTTTGTGTTCTGCTTTCTATTGCCTCTACTTTCTCTTTCTAGCTTTATCTTTTGGTTACTGCTTCGCTATATTCTATCATTCGTCTGCTAATCGACCCCAAATAAATGAATATAACTAATAACCCCGACCCTACTAAGAACTCCCCAGTTCTTACCCCTTCTCTCTCTCTTCCCCCTTCAGATGGAAGTAAGAGTACCTTACCGTAGTTCGCTGATGACCGTTCGCAAGAAGAGGATTTTGCTCTAGATAGTTTTCTGAGTCTAGGGTGAATATCGTTCTCTGATTATACGTATATACTGTGAGACCAGCCAACGTCTACACCCCGTTCGTATGCGCACTTTAACCTAAATCCTGTGTACGAGATTCCTATTGTGTGGCTACTTCATGAGGTACCAGAGAGACGTCCTGTGGAAAAGTCTGATCGTGCAGAGGAGTAGTAGATGATGTTCTATCTTTTGATGATGTTCCACCTGACTTGAGTTGTGAAGACTTAGAATGTACTTTCCCTCGCTTTAGTAGTTTAGAGGGACTAGGTGAGTATAGAGTCTAGGCTAGCCTAGGTGCCAGCTGAGGGACCTCTTGAACAGGTCAGGACCTGGGATGTTGTATGTATGTATATGTATATAGTTATTATCTAGCTATATCTAGGGGTGTTCTAACTAAAAGTCTATTCTTAAACAAAGGCTGGATCACTGAATGTTGTTAACTGCTTGTGATGTATTTATGTGTGGTTGTTTATAACTGTTTTATCTGTTATTACTTGTGAATTGATTATGAGTGATTCCGTCTATTAATTCAAACGTTACCAAAAAAAAAATATACCTCGCAATTTAACTACGCTTTTAATAACGAATCAGGCTCATATGATAAATAATATATAATAATTAGGAGGACAAATTGGTAGCGCTCAGTTTCCAGTATGATCTAGACATATTGAAAATTGGGTCGTTACAATTTGGTATCAGAGCAGTTCGTTCCCTGTAGAGCCTGGGGAGTGGACTGACTATGCTTCATTGCATACTCTGCTTGTGTGTCTCATGTCGTTAGGGTATCTTTAAGATACATTTGGCATGAATGTCTTTGAGCACTCATTCTGGGAATGTTCACACTTGACTTGAAGTGTTAAGACTGATCACCTTAATACTGATTGTTTGGTGCGGATAAGACCTCAATGACTGTGAATAGGCATGGTTTAATCGAGTTCCGAACGACAAATTCGTGTCAGGCACAACTATTCTTATAGCTGTTATGATCTCCATGGCCATGGCTATGTGATATTTAGATGCTATAAGGAACGAACTGATATCTTTCAGGATGGCTTGAAGGAAATAGACTGCTTGAAGATGGATTCTTGCATGCGGCTGAAATTTTGAGGGCAAAATTTTCTTTTAGGAGGGTAGAATGTAACAACCTTGATTTTCGAGTACCTGAGATCTTTTCTGAAAGTACGAATTTCTCCGGAAGATCAGTAAAGGGAACACCTCTGTTATATCATCAAGCATCTCAATCCTCATTATCATTATGTCATCCTTAAGCTAGAACCTCCTCTGAGGCAATCTCGATAATGCAATCGCGAAGAACCTAGTTTTTGAACCGTATCGGTTGGCAGTTTTGATTCTGATTTTCGTAAATAGTCTCTGTTTGACGAACCGGACTCGATACATGAGAGGAGAGAGATAATAGTATAATATTATCATTATATTAGTATTATAAAATGCTTGAATGATATTATAAGGTTAGCTAGTCTATTTTTGTTAAAAACAGAAAATCGGTTTAACCGGGTTTACGGTTTACTGGTGCAGCTTAGCACCAGCACTCTCTGATGACGTTAGCAATGCTAAGGCCTCATTATACATGTTCTATTCTCATAATAAATATGTTACTAGTGTCATTTATGCTAGTAGCTCACAAAATAATTTTTAGAGATGTTTTTGCAAGTGTTCCGATACATCTAGTTTTAGTAGTTATACACCTGAGATATTTTAATATTATTTTAATCCACCTTCAAGCCAACCAATCACAACTCTCCTTACACCCCCAAGACCTCCAAGGCTGTCTCATTTCATCATTTTGGCCGAAAATAACAAGAGAGAAAAGAGAGAAACTTTCATGAACACTTAATCTTCAAAGCTTGATTTCTTCTGAACTAAAACTCAAATCAAAACTCCGATTTCACCAAAATGATCCTCTCTTCTTCCTCTACATAACCATGTGACTTATCATGGCTGGAAATAAGGTGAGATGGCTGTCTCCCTCCCTCTTCAATTCGGTTTTCAAAGAAAACCATGTAAACATGTGTTTTCTTGATGTTTTTCCTTAGGAATCATGCTTAACTTGACTTGAGGGCCAAGAAACGTGAATTTCCAGCAACTCTAAGGTGATATATATCTTCCTAACATGCTGAGTGAGATTTGGTCAGTTGAGAGTTTTTGGATTTAAAGTTGTTCTTGATGTGTTTTAGGAGGAAAAAGTGCTTTAAGAACACTTCAAAGAGTAACCGGATTTGGAGCAGCAAATCAAGGTAGGTGTTCCGAGGGTTACCTGAAACGTGTAGCTCGGTCGTCTGGCAAGACCCGAGGTAGGGGTTCCGTGACCCGAGCTTGGTGTGCTGAGCGGCTGGGGGTTGTACCTGCAATGACACTCCGATGCTTAAGTTAGCATGGGTCCAAGCAGATATTGAGTAGAATTAGAGTATGAGTTATACCTGGGTGCTCCAGTGTATTTATAGTAGTTGGCTGCGATCATCCCTGGATAAGATATTCTTATCTTATCTTATCTTTTGGGAGATTCATCTCTATCTTTGCGGAACCGCCTTTCCCAGGCCCTTTCGGCCTTTAGGTTTTGGGCTTAGTTCCTTCTGATGGGCCTTTCTTTGGCCTGTTTGTCCGAGGTCCGACCTCGAACGTGGGCCTTGGGTCGAGGTCGGGCCTTCTATCAGCTTTACCGAGTTTGGAGAGCTCGGTCAGGGTATGAACAGTGCCCCTGCCCGAGTTCGTCTTTTTTCGGAAGGTCGAGCTCGGGCATAGTAGTTTTTCAAAATTTGAAAACGGTCGTTTCAGCATTTATTGCTTGTTACCGTTTCTTCCTCGATTTCCGTGCGGCGCTCTGTGGAGGCTTTATTTATTTGCCCCTTTCTTCATTTTTCTTTGTTTATTCATCACTTCTTTTCGAGCATCTTCTCTTCTTTCTCTCTGTTCTTCGTCTTCCATTTTTTGTGCGTTTTTTCAGAGTTCTTTTCTGCGCCGCCGTTTTTCCTTTCGTCGGAGCTCGTCGCTTTCTTCTTTTCCAGGTTTGCTTTTTTCGCTTTTATTCTTCGTACGCTTCTTTTTTCTGATATCTTCTATGCCCGGGTTGCCCCGAAAAGAGGCGCCGCTATTGCTTTGTATGTGTGTGTGGGGGGACTCTTTTCTCCGATCCATTTTTGTTATTCGAGTTGCTGCCTTCTTGTTTGTAAAAGAACTTTGCTTTCTTTTGTTTTTGTTGAATTTGGTTTTTCTGCCTTTGTGTGATTTTTGTCTTGCTGTTGTATTCTTTCTTTGTAGGCAAGATTTTTTTTATGTCTCGAAAGGTGTTTCAAGCAATGTCGACCAAGATTCCGAGTGGTCTAGGTTGGGTAGATCCTGCTCCTTTAAGGGTCCCGTCTGTTGTAGATTCTGAGTATCTGATTAGGTTCCGTAGGGGGTGTAGTATTTGTGAGAACAGGGAGTCTGAGCGGGATTACGAGTTAGCAGCCCCGGGGTCCGAGGAGAGGGTATGTTTTCCGCCGTTAGAGAGTTCCGAGAAACTTTTCTTCTATGCTTATGATTGTTTCTTCTCCAAGCTAGGTGTCCGTCTTCCTTTCACCGACCTGGAATCCGAGGTCCTTTGGTCTTGTAACCTTGCCCCTACACAACTCCATCCGAACTCTTGGGCGTTTTTAAAGCTTTTCCAACTTTTGTGTCAGATTTTAGGCGTCTCCCCTTCTGTTTCTCTTTTTTCTTATCTGTTTGTACTGACGAAGCCGGGGTCGGGTGCTGGGAAGGTGTCCTGGGTTTCGTTTAGGGCTAACCAGGGTAGGAAATTTTGCACTTTGTATGATGAGTCATTTCACGATTTCAAAAACTATTACTTCAAAGTCCGGGCTGTTGGAGATGTCCGACCTTTTTTCTTAGATGAGAGTGGGGAGCCTTCGTTTCCTCTTTGTTGGCAAGAGAGTGTGGTGTCGGTTAAGTACACTTTCGAGAGTCTAGATGAGGTGGAACAGGCTTTCGTTGGTGTGTTGAGCAGTCTATGGGGTCGGGCACCTCACTTGGATACGAAGAAAATGTTGGGAGATCCAAGCCTTCTCCGTTCCGAGTTAGGTAGTTCCCGACCTCTTTTTGAGATTTCATTTTCATATTTTGACTTTGTTTTGATCTTTCTGTTTGATAACCTCTTTGTTTCGTTTCTGCAGAGATGTCTTCTCAGGCTGATTCTATGAAGTTTCTCCGTCGAGCGAAGAAATCTGCGGCATCTCGGAATATCGAGGCTGAAGCTTCTCCCCGACCTTCTCCGCAGAAGACTACAATTGGTGTTCAGACTCGGTCGAAGACCATTCCGGTCCCTCAGTTCCGAGCTATAACTCAGGATCCTCCGACCTCCGGACCCGGTCAGCTTTCCCCGACCTCGACCTCGGGTCCTCCCCCCAAGAAACAGAAGACTTCCCGAGAGCCTGCTGGTTTCAATGACAAGGATTTCGATGCTCTCGGTTGGGTTGAGCAGCATATTCTTCCTCAGACTTTTATTTCTACTGATGATGCGTCCATGGAGCATCACTTTCAGTATATGGCGCGGAGTTGTGTTCGGATGGCTAGCCTTCATGCCGCCATTGCTCGGGAGTTTAAGAAAGCTCCCCTTGGGGCGACCAGCTCCCGACTTGAGAAGGCCCGGTCCGAGCTTGATAAGGTTAGTCAGCTGAAGGATGCTAGGATTGCCGAGCTGGAGGAGTCTTTGGAGGAAGAGAAGACTAGGGCTACCGCGGCTGTGGCGGTGGCGAAGACGTTTGAGGAGATGGCGAGGGTGGCGACGGAGAACTATACCAAGCTGTATGCTGAGCTTGTGGAGACGAAGGAGAAGCTGCAATCTGCTCGGGATGACTTTTATGAGCTGGAAGATAATGTGGCCAAGGGTATGGATGCTATGTTTGTGAATTTGAGGGATCAGGTCCGGGTTCTTGCTCCCGAATTGGATCTCAGTTTGTTCAGTACGGATAACATGGTTGTGGAGGGGAAGATTGTTCCTGCCCCTGTTGAGGATGAGGTTCCGATGTCCGACCCCAAGGCTCCGGTGTCCGACCCCGAGGCTCCGGTCGTGAACCCGACTTCACCTTTGGCCGAGGATAGAGTTGGTATGGAGGTTCCAAGCGATGGTGCTGTTCCTGCAGTCCCGATATCCATGTTTCAGCCAGGTGTTGATGCGGAGTCTGGAAAGGGCCTTGATCCTCTGTAATTTTTTGTACTTTTGTGCTTTTGCCCGACCTGTGGGCTTTTTGTTTTTTGGATGTTTTCTGCAAACATTTTGGACACCTGTTCTGCTATTTTAGCTACTCTTGTAGCTTTATTATGCCATGCTTTGTGTTTCGATTGTCTCGTTCCGCTTTTATGCTTTTAGTTGTTCTCGGGTAACAACTTTTTAGCTAGCGTTTTGACTTCCCGCTTTTTGCTTTTTTAGTTGTTTTTGGGTAACAACTTTTTAGCTAGCGCTTTGACTTCTCGCTTTTTGCTTTTTAGTTGTTTTTGGGTAACAACTTTTTAGCTAGTGCCTTGACTTTCTCGCTTTTTGCTTTTTAGTTGTTTTTGGGTAACAACTTTTTAGCTAGCGCCTTGACTTTCTCGCTTTTTGCTTTTTAGTTTTTTTTGGGTAACAACTTTTTAGCTAGCGCTTTGACTTCTCGCTTTTTGCTTTTTAGTTGTTTTTGGGTAACAACTTTTTAGCTAGTGCCTTGACTTTCTCGCTTTTGCTTTTTAGTTGTTTTTGGGTAACAACTTTTTAGCTAGCGCCTTGACTTTCTCGCTTTTTGCTTTTTAGTTGTTTTTGGGTAACAACTTTTTAGCTAGCGCCTTGACTTTCTCGCTTTTTGCTTTTTAGTTGTTTTTGGGTAACAACTTTTTAGCTAGCGCCTTGACTTTCTCGCTTTTTGCTTTTTAGTTGTTTTTGGGTAACAACTTTTTAGCTAGCGTTTCTCGAAGTCCTGGTTCTTTGCCAGCTTCTTTCTTGGGTCCGAGTTTACTCTCGGACATCGGGGTCCTTGAGTACCCCTTTGGTCAGGTCCGACTTCGTTGTTTGGTCGGCCTTTTTTAAGTTATTTTTGTAACTTCTTTTCTATTTGGCTTTTTGAGCCATTTCAGAGTTACTTTTATAACTTCTCACATTAATTTGAACCTCGTCGCTTCATCTTTGCCGACCTCGTATGGCCTTTGGCAAATGATTTTTTGCGTTTTGCCGAGCATAAATTAATGCGCCTTGGTGGGGTACTTTTTAGGATATGCTTTATAACGAGAAAGAGAAAATAAAGAAATTTGATTAGTATTAAAAAGAAGAATATGTACAAAGTGTTTACCCTTTTGACTAGGTCGGGTGTCCTACTTAACCGGGTGTCTCATTAAAAACCCTCGTGGGGAAAAAGAGTACACCTCGGGTTAAGTTATTCTAGCTGTAGTATCGTCTTAGGTTACAGGCGTGCCAGGTTCTGGGCAGCTCATTGCCTTCTAGGTCGGATATCTTGTAGTAGCCTGTCCCTAAGATTTCTGTTACTTTGTAGGGCCCCTTCCAATTTGCGGCTAGCTTTCCTTCTCCCGATTTTTGTGTTCCGATGTCGTTTCGGATTAAAATCAGGTCGTGAGTGGAGAAGCTTCGTTTTATCACCTTTCGGTTATATCTGAGGGCCGTTCGTCGTTTTAAGACTTCTTCTCTGATTCGGGCTCTTTCTCGGACCTCGGGTAGGAGGTCGAGTTCTTCCCTTTTTGCCTGAGGGTTGCCTCCTTCGTTGTAGAAGATGGTTCTGGGTGATCCTTCGTCTATTTCGACGGGAATCATTGCCTCCATTCCGTAGGCTAGTCGGAATGGGGGTTCTCCTGTTGTAGAGTGCGGGGTTGTCCGATATGCCCATAATACCTGGGGGAGTTCATCGGCCCATGCCCCTTTGGCCTCTTGGAGTCTTCGTTTTAACCCGGCCAAGATGACTTTATTTGCGGCCTCTGCTTGTCCATTGGCTTGCGGGTGTTCGACCGATGTGAACTGCTGTTTGATTTTTAGCTCGGCCACCAAGTTCTGAAAACTTGTGTCTGTGAACTGTGTTCCATTGTCTGTTGTGATGGAGTAGGGGACTCCGAACCTCGTGACAATGTTTTGTATAGGAATTTACGGCTTTTCTGAGCCGTAATAGTGGCTAAGGGTTCAGCCTCGATCCACTTTGTGAAGTAGTCGACCCCTACTATGAGGTACTTGACTTGCCCCGGTCCTTGTGGGAATGGGCCGAGTAGGTCGAGTCCCCACTTTGCGAAGGGCCATGGTGCGGTGATGCTTATGAGGTCTTCGGGCGGTGCTTTGTGAAAATTGGCGTTTTTTTTTTTTGGCAGGGGGGGCATATTTTCACAAACTCTGCCGCGTCTCTTTGCAAGGTCGGCCAGTAGAACCCGGCTCTGACTATTTTCTTGGACAGGGCCCGGGCTCCGAGATGGTTTCCACACATGCCTTTGTGGACTTCTTCGAGGACGCTCTTTGTTTCTGTGGTCGGGACGCACCTCAGGAGGGGGTTTGAGAATCCTCTTCTGTATAATACGTCGTGGATTAACGTGTAGTTCTGGGCGTCTTTGTAAGCCTTTTAGCTTCTTTTCTTTCGGCGGGGAGAGTTCCCGATTTCAGATAGTTGAGTATGGGGGTTATCCATCCTTGTTGTTGCCCGGATATATTTAGTATTTCTTCCTCCCTTAACACGGAGGGGGATTGTAGAGTTTCTTGGAGGAGACTTCTGTTGTTCCCTCCGGCTTGGTGCTAGCAAGTTTGAGAGGGCGTCTGCCCGGGCATTTTGCTCCCGGGGTATGTGCTGGATTTGTATTTCCGGGAAGTGTCGTAATTGCGCCTGTGTTTGGTTCAGGTATTTTTTCATAGTAGGGTCTTTGGCCTGGTAGCTTCCATTTACTTGTGATGTGACGACCTGGGAGTCGCTGAAGATCGTGATCCTCTTTGCTCTGACCTCTTCGGCTAGTTTTAGTCCCGCTAGTAGGGCTTCGTATTCGGCTTGGTTATTTGAGGCCTGGAACTCGAATTTTAGGGATAGCTCAATCCGTGTTCCTTGATCGCTTTCGAGTATAACACCGGCCCCGCTTCCTGTTTTGTTTGAGGATCCGTCGACATACAGATTCCATGAGAGTGGGGTTCCCGGGGTCTCAGTGTATTCTGCGACGAAGTCGGCTAGGTATTGAGATTTTATGGCAGTCCGGGCTTCATAGTGGAGGTCGAACTCGGACAATTCCACCGCCCATTGTAGGATTCGTCCTGCCATGTCTGTCTTTTGTAGGATGTGTCTCATGGGTTGGTTTGTCCGGACTTTGATGGTGTGGGCTTGAAAGTAGGGGCGGAGTCTCCGAGCTGTGAACGCTAGTGCATAGGCGAATTTCTCTATTTTCTGATAGTTTAATTCGGCCCCTTGTAGTGCTTTGCTTACGAAGTATATGGGGTGTTGCCCCTCCTCATTTTCTCGTATTAGTGCCGAGGCGACTGCCCGATGTCCGACCGACAGGTATAGTACGAGCTCTTCCCCTTTTAGAGGTCGGGTTAAGATTGGTGGCTGCCCGAGGAATTCCTTGAATTCTTGGAAGGCCTTTTCGCATTCCGGGGTCCAAGAGAAGGGTTTCCCTTTCTTTAGGAGTGAGTAGAGAGGGAGTGATCTTATCGCTGATCCTGCCAAGAATCTTGATAGGGCGGCTAGTCTCCCATTTAGTTGTTGTACTTCTTTGACACGTCGGGCTTTTCATATTGAGTATTGCTTGGCATTTGTCCGGGTTTGCTTCGATGCCTCTCTGAGTCAGCATGAAGCCTAAGAACTTCCCGGCTTCTGCGGCGAAGGTGCACTTTGTCGGGTTAAGTCTCATGTTGTGTTTCCGGAGGGTGTCGAAGATACTGCTGAGGTCGGCGACCAAGTTTCTGTCTTCTTGTGTCTTTGCTAGCATGTCGTCGACGTACACCTCTAGCTGTAGCCCGATGTGTTCTGAGAACACTTTGTTCATTAGCCTCTGGTAGGTTGCCCCTGCGTTCTTCAGCCCGAAGGGCATTACTACGTAGCAGTAGTTTGCCCTTGGGGTTATGAACGAGGTCTTTTCTTGGTCGGGTCCATACATCGGGATTTGATTGTATCCCGAGTATGCATCCATGAAGGAGAGGTATCTGTAGCCCGAAGCGGCATCGACTAAGGCGTCGATGTTCGGTAGTGGATATGGATCTTTGGGGCAGGCTTTGTTGAGATCCGTGTAGTCGACGCACATCCTCCATTTTCCATTGGGCTTCTTCACTAGGACCACGTTTGCGAGCCATAGGGGGTACTTTACTTCCCTAATGAACCCTGCATCTAGTAGTGCTTGCACTTGTTCTTCTATTGCTTGCATGCGTTCGGGCCCGAGCTTCCTGCGTCTTTGTTGGACAGGTCGGGATCCCGGGTATACTGATAGCTTATGGCACATCAGGTCGGGGCTTATGCCTGGTATATCGGAGGCTTTCCAGGCGAAGAGGTCGGAATTCTCCCTTAAGAGGGTTGTGAGTTCCTCCTTTAGGCCTGCCTCGAGGTTTGCCCCTATGTTTGTTACTTTCTCGGGTGTGTTCCCGATCTGGATCTTTTCGGTCTCTCCTTCTGGTTGTGGCCGAAGATCTTCTCGGGCTTGGACTCGCCCGAGTTCTATTGTGTTGACCTCTTTCCCTTTTAGGCTCAGGCTTTCGTTGTAGCATCGTCGTGCTAGTTTTTGGTCGCCTTTTAGGGTAGCGATTCCCTTTGCGGTAGGGAACTTCATACAGAGGTGTGGGGTCGAGACTATAGCCGCTAGTCTGTTTAGGGTTGGTCGTCCGATGAGGGCATTGTATGCTGAAGTGACGTCGACTACAATGTAGTCGATGCTTAGTGTTTTGGTTTGCTCGCCTTTTCCAAAGGTAGTGTGTAATGAGATGTATCCCAAGGGGCGGATCGGGGTATCTCCTAGTCCAAACAGGTCAGTGGGATAGGCTTTTAGCTCTTTTTCTTCGAGTCCGAGCTTGTCGAAGGCTGCTTTGAACAGGATATCTGCTGAGCTTCCTTGGTCGATCAGGGTTCGATGTAAGTTGGCGTTGGCTAGGATGATGGTGATCACCATAGGGTCGTCATGTCCGGGTATTATTCCAAGAGCATCTTCTCGGGTAAATGAGATAGTAGGTAACTCGGGTAAGGGGCTGTCTTCTCGGACATGGTAGACTTCTTTGAGGTGTCTCTTCCGTGAGGATTTGGATGTCCCTCCCCCTGCGAAACCTCCGTTTATCATGTGTATGTGCCTTTCAGGAGTTCGCGGGGTTCGTGTTTGCTCGGCCCGATCTTCGTTATCTCCCCGTCTTCTCTTTCTGGTTTCTTCTCCTTTCTCAGCTATGTATCTGTCGAGTTTTCCCTCTCTGGCTAGCTTTTCTATAACATTCTTTAAGTCGTGGCAGTCGTTAGTAGAGTGGCCGTAGAGTCTGTGATATTCGCAGTACTCGGACCGATCTCTTCCTGCTCTCTTGTGCTTCAGAGGTTTGGGTGGTGGGATCTTCTCGGTGTGGCATACTTCTCTGTAGACGTCTACCAGGGAGACTCGGAGGGGAGTGTAGCTGTGGTATTTTCGTGGCTTGTCCGAGTTGGATTCTTCTTTCTTTTCTGTTCCCGATCTCGATCTCGGGGCGGGTAGGTTGACTCCTTCCTGGAAGAGTCTCTCAGCTGGGAGGTTTCTTCCATGTTGATATACTTTCCTGCCCGTTCTTGTACTTCGTATAAGGAAGTCGGGTATCTTTTGGATAGGGATTGGCTAAACGGTCCTTCTTTTAGGCCGTTTGCTAGTCCCATGATGGCTGCTTCCGTGGACAAGTGTTGTATGTCCAGGCAGGCCTTGTTGAATCGCTCCATGTACTCTCTGAGAGTTTCTCGGTTGCCTTGTTTGATCCCGAGTAGGCTGGGGGCATGTTTTGCCTTGTCCTTTTGAATAGAGAACCTTGTTAAGAATTTTTTGGTCAGGTCTTCAAAGCTGGAGATTGATCCTGGTGGCAGGTTGTCGAACCACTTCATGGCTGACTTAGTGAGAGTGGTGGGGAAGGCTTTGCATCGAATCGCGTCGGAGGCGTCGACTAAGTACATTCTGCTTCTGAAATTGCTGAGGTGATGACTTGGATCGGTGGTGCCGTCGTAGAGGTCCATATCTGGTGGTTTGAAGTTTCGCGGTACCTTCTCTTTCATGATCTCTTGTGTGAAGGGATCATGGTTGCTTTCGGGAGTGGTGCCGTGTTCCGTCCGATCTTTTAGGTTGGCCTCTCTCTTCCGCAGTTTTTCTTCCAATTCTCTGCGTTTGCGAGCTTCCCTTCTCAGATCCTGTTCAGTTTCCTTCTGCTTCTTTACGTCCTCTTCGAGTTGTCTCAGCCGGCTTTGTTGTGCCCGAACTGTTTCCAGAATCTCCGAACTTTTTTCTCTTTCGGGATTTTGTGGATCTTTGTCTGGGGGTGATGTCTTTGGGCGATTCTGTTTGTTTCCTCCTGGAGTGCGTGGTGATAGAGGGCTGTCCGGCCGTTCTCCAGTGTCAACTTCCTCTTCTTGTTCTGATGTAGCGTGGTTATTGTTGGGAGGGTCGTCCGCCATGGTAAAGGGATGACTTCCAGGTCCCCGACAACGGCGCCAATGTTCCGAGGGTTACCTGAAACGTGTAGCTCGGTCGTCTGGCAAGACCCGAGGTAGGGGTTCCGTGACCCGAGCTTGGTGTGCTGAGCGGCTGGGGGTTGTACCTGCAATGACACTCCGATGCTTAAGTTAGCATGGGTCCAAGCAGATATTGAGTAGAATTAGAGTATGAGTTATACCTGGGTGCTCCAGTGTATTTATAGTAGTTGGCTGCGATCATCCCTGGATAAGATATTCTTATCTTATCTTATCTTTTGGGAGATTCATCTCTATCTTTGCGGAACCGCCTTTCCCAGGCCCTTTCGACCTTTAGGTTTTGGGCTTAGTTCCTTCTGATGGGCCTTTCTTTGGCCTGTTTGTCCGAGGTCCGACCTCGAACGTGGGCCTTGGGTCGAGGTCGGGCCTTCTATCAGCTTTACCGAGTTTGGAGAGCTCGGTCAGGGTATGAACAGTAGGGTTTGACGAATTTAATCTTGATTGATTGTGTTTGAGTTGTGTGATTATGATATGGTTTGGCTGTGCTTGAAATTGATTGTTTGTATGAGTAATTCTTGTTGAAATTTTGGTGAAATTTTGATGAAATTTGATGAAATTCAAGCTATGAATGTGTGTTCTTATGGCTGCTGGAAAACGAAACCCTAGAGCTTAAATTGGGGTTCAATTTGTGTTGAAATCATGTAGGAAAGATGGGGTTTTAGTGGCTGCTAATTTATTATGAATTTTGGTAAAAATCGATTGCTGAAAAGACTGAAAAACAGGTAAAAACAGAGAAAGAATTTGAAGAATATACGAAGAACATGAAGAACACTTTGAGTGTGGTGAAGAACATTGAAGAACAGGCCTTAGATCTTAAAAAGGGCAAGGAAGTAAAATTTTTGGTGTTTTAGGGGTTGTTTGGTAATTTCTGAAAGTTAGGGTGGTAAAAGTAGAAATATTAAAAGTTACGGGTGGTAAAAAGTGAATTTTAAAGGTTAAAAGTAAAAGTGAGTTAATTTCCGAAAATTTAATAATAAAATAATAAATAATAATAAAATATTAAATAATAATATTTAATTAAAAATAATATTTTAATAAAAATAATAAAATAATGCAGAAAAGGCAGTTTTCTGTAAAAGCTTTAGAAAGACAACTTTAAGTGCAGAATTCTCCTAGTTACCTTCATAAAACACTTAGGGAGTGGTAAGAACATATTAGTGAGGTAAAGATAAAAGAAAGATAAAAGTCAAAGGAAAGATAAAAATCGAAGAGAAAGTCTGTAAAATTTTAACAACAGAGAAACAGACAGAGACTAGTGAACAAACTAGGGCAACATAGTTGGTTCTTGATTTGCGAATAGGGTTAGGTATTATATGAAAAGTTAAACTGTTTCAGTATAGACTTAATGAACCTATACTTGGGGCAGGCTAACTAATCATATCAAAATTTACATAAGCTTTAAATGCATACATTAAACAGAAAAATCAGAACAGAGTAAAGAAACACAGAGAACAGAGTAACCAGAGCAGAATAAAGGGATACAGAGAAAAGAGTAATGTGATAAAGAGAAATGGTTTGAGTTACGATGTTGAAAAAGTAAAAGCTGTAAAGTTTGTATAGCATGATTAAACAGAGAAAGAAAGAGGTACTGCATAAGAATGTGAAAGTGACGATGATAATGAGAATGATTATGTGATGATCTGCTGCGTGAAGGCAGTCAGATAGATGGTGGTACGACCACTGAGAGTGCTTTCCTGGGATACTTAGCTATAATGCTATTCTGTAAGT
Source organism: Arachis stenosperma (assembly GCF_014773155.1). Classification (NCBI taxonomy): domain Eukaryota; kingdom Viridiplantae; phylum Streptophyta; class Magnoliopsida; order Fabales; family Fabaceae; genus Arachis; species Arachis stenosperma. The sequence goes on along the minus strand of NC_080378.1, from coordinate 61,456,097 downwards.
CAGAGGACTCTTACAGAGGTATCGAGAACACATGACTAGCATATACTCCTGTAAGTCAAAGAACTCTTACAGTGAGAGTGTGTGTATGCTCTTGTAAGTCAAAGGACTCTTACAGAGAGTGTGTTGGGCAGATATAAGTTAACTAGCTCCGCCATGCAAGTCAAAGGACTCTTGCAGTGGGTTGCTAGTGCCACCCTGCAAGTCAAAGGACTCTTGCAGTGGTTTGCCTCACAAGTCAAAGGACTCTTGCGAGGGACATTGCCAACAGGAAAGCCTTACCTGGTCAGAGGACTCCGGGTAACGTCGGGAGCGGGTATGTAACCGACAAATGAGCTCATTACCTGCACTAGGGCTAGACATGCATCATTCTTGTCTGCGCATCATTCTCTGTTGCATTCCTTTCTGTGTGTGATCTATTTCTTTGTGTTTGTCTGCTTGTATGCTATTTCTATGTTTTATTTTCTTGTATTCTTTTGTTTGTGTTCTGCTTTCTATTGCCTCTACTTTCTCTTTCTAGCTTTATCTTTTGGTTACTGCTTCACTATATTCTATCATTCGTCTGCTAATCGACCCCAAATAAATGAATATAACTAATAACCCCGACCCTACTAAGAACTCCCCAGTTCTTACCCCTTCTCTCTCCCTTCCCCCTTCAGATGGAAGTAAGAGTACCTTACCGTAGTTCGCTGATGACCGTTCGCAAGAAGAGGATTCTGCTCTAGATAGTTTTCTTAGTCTAGGGTGAATATCGTTCTCTGATTATACGTATATACTGTGAGACCAGCCAACGTCTACACCCCGTTCGTATGCGCACTTTAACCTAAATCCTGTGTACGAGATTCCTATTGTGTGGCTACTTCATGAGGTACCAGAGAGACGTCCTGTGGAAAAGTCTGATCGTGCAGAGGAGTAGCAGATGATGTTCTATCTTTTGATGATGTTCCACCTGACTTGAGTTGTGAAGACTTAGAATGTACTTTCCCTCGCTTTAGTAGTTTAGAGGGACTAGGTGAGTATAGAGTCTAGGCTAGCCTAGGTGCCAGCTTAGGGACCTCTTGAACAGGTCAGGACCTGGAATGTTGTATGTATGTATATGTATATAGTTATTATCTAGCTATATCTAGGGGTGTTCTAACTAAAAGTCTATTCTTAAACAAAGGCTGGATCACTGAATGTTGTTAACTGCTTGTGATGTATTTATGTGTGGTTGTTTATAACTGTTTTATCTGTTATTACTTGTGAATTGATTATGAGTGATTCCGTCTATTAATTCAAACGTTACCAAAAAAAAAAATATACCTCGCAATTTAACTACGCTTTTAATAACGAATCAGGCTCATATGATAAATAATAGATAATAATTAGGAGGACAAATTGGTAGCGCTCAGTTTCCAGTATGATCTAGACATATTGAAAATTGGGTCGTTACACTAATTCACCTCTGTTGACATCTATCACAGCTCCTGCTGTGGCTAGGAAGGGTCTTCCAAGGATGATGCAATCATCCTCTTCCTTCCTAGTGTCTAAGATTATGAAATCAGCAGGGATGTAAAGGCCTTCAACCTTTACTAACACGTCCTCTACTATTCCATAAGCTTGTCTCAATGACTTGTCTGCCAATTGTAATGAGAACAAGGCAGGTTGTGCCTCAATGATCCCCAGCTTCTCCATTACAGAGAGTGGCATAAGATTTATCCCTGACCCCAGATCACACAGAGCTTTTTCAAAGATCATGGTGCCTATGGTACAAGGTATTAAGAACTTGCCAGGATCTTGTTTCTTTTGAGGTAGAATTTGCTAAATCCAGGTATCCAGTTCACTAATGAGCAAGGGAGGTTCACTTTCCCAAGTCTCATTACCAAACAACTTGGCATTCAGCTTCATGATAGCTCCTAAATATTGAGCAACTTGCTCTCCAGTTACATCTTCATCCTCTTCTGAGGAAGAATAGTCTTCAGAGCTCATGAATGGCAGAAAGAGATTTAATGGAATCTCTATGGTCTCTATATGAGCCTCAGATTCCTTTGGATCTTTAATAGGAAACTCCTTCTTGCTTGAGGGACGTCCCAGGAGGTCTTTCTCACTAGGATTTTCGTCCTCCTCCTCCCTTGTGCATTCGGCCACATTGATTATATCAATGGCCTTGCACTCTCCTTTTGGATTTTCTTCTGTATTGCTTAGGAGAATACTGGGAGGAGTTTCAATGACTTTCTTACTCAGCTGGCCCACTTGTGCCTCCAGATTTCTAATGGAGGATCTTGTTTCACTCATGAAACTGAAAGTGGCCTTTGACAGATCAGAGACTACATTGGCTAAATTAGAGGTGTTTTGTTCAGAATTCTCTGTCTGTTGCTGAGAAGATGATGGATATGGCTTGCTATTGTTCAGCCTGTTGTGTCCACCATTGTTAAAGCCTTGTTGAGGCTTTTATTGATCCTTCCATGAGAAATTTGGATGATTTCTCCATGATGAGTTATAGGTGTTTCCATAAGGTTCACCCATGTAATTAATCTCTGCCATGGCAAGATTCTCAGGATCATAAGCTTCTTCAGAAGCTGCCTCTCTAGTACTGTTGGATGCATGTTGCCATCCATTCAGATTTTGAGAGATCATGTTGACCTGTTGAGTCAACACTTTGTTCTGAGCCAATATGGCATTCAGAGTATCAATTTCAAGAACTCCTTTCTTCTGAGGTATCCCATTATTCACGGAATTCCTCTCAGAAGTGTACATGAATTGGTTGTTTGCAACCATATCAATGAGTTCTTGAGCCTCTTCAGGCGTTTTCTTTAGGTGAATAGATCCACCTGCAGAATGGTCCAATGACATTTTCGAAAATTCAGATAGACCATAATAGAATATATCTAATATGGTCCATTCTGAAAACATGTCAGATGGACATCTTTTGTCAGCTGCTTGTATCTTTCCCAAGCTTCATAGAGGGATTCACCATCTTTTTGTTTGAAGGTTTGAACATCCACTCTCAGCTTGCTCAGCTTTTGAGGAGGAAAGAATTTATCCAAGAAGGCTGTGACCAGCTTATCCCAGGAGTCCAGGCTATCCTTAGGTTGTGAATCCAACCATATTCTAGCTCTGTCTCTTACAGCAAAAGGGAAAAGCATGAGTCTGTAGACTTCAGGATCAACTCCATTCGTCTTTACAGTCTCACAGATCTGCAAGAACTCAGCTCAAAGTTGTTGGCTCCAATGGCAGGAATGGAGATGCTTCTTCCATCAAACTTGGACGTTGGCTTTGTGAAGTCACCAAGCATTCTCCTTGCATTATTATTATTTTCGGCTGCCATCTCCTTCTCTTGTTCGAAAATTTCTGAAAGGTTGTTTCTGGATTGTTGTAATTTAGTTTCTCTTAATTTTCTCTTCAAAGTCCTTTCAGGTTCTGGATCTATTTCAACAAGAGTGCCTTTTTCCCTGTTCCTGCTCATATGAAAGAGAAGAAAACAAGAAAAGAAAGAGGAATCCTCTATGTCACAGTATAGAGATTCCTTTATGTTAGTAGAAAAAGAAAGGGAAGAAGAATCCAAACACAAGGGATATATTATGTTCGAATTTTTAGATGAAGAGAGGTGAAGAGAAGTGTTAGTAATTAAATAATTAAATAGAAGAAGAGAAGAGGAAGAGAATTCGAAAATAATTTTAAAAAAAGGTTAGTGATTTTCGAAAATTAGAGATAAATTGTAATTAAAATAAAAATTATTAATTAATTAAAAAGAATTTTTTGAAAAAGAGAAAGGTATTTTCGAAAATTAGAGAAGGAAAAGTAGTTAAGTGGTTTTGAAAAAGATAAGAAACAAACAAAAAGTTAGTTAGTTGATTGAAAAAGATTTGAAATCAAATTTTAAAAAGATAAGAGGATAAGAAGTTAGATAAGATATTTTGAAATCAAATTTTGAAAAAGATAAAATTTTGAAAAAGATAAGATGAGAGATAAGATAAAATTTTAAGAAAAAGATATTTTGAAAAAATTTAATTTTTAAAATGACTTAACTAACAAGAAACTACAAGATAAGATTCTAAAATTTTAAAGATTGAACCTTTCTTATCAAGAAAGTAACAAACTTCAAATTTTTGAATTAATCACATTAATTGTTAGCATATTTTTGAAAGTATGATATAAAGATAAGAAAAAGATTTTGAAAAATAATTTTTTTATAAAATTTTCGAAAATAAGGAAAAAAAATGGAAGAGATATGATTTTTGAAAAAGATTTTGAAAAGATAAGATTTTTAAAATTGAAATTTTGACTTGACTTGTAAGAAACAACTAATTTTTAAAAAGTTTTGACCAAGTCAACCCAAAATTTCGAAAATTTGGAGGGAAATAAGGAAAAGATATATATATATTTTTTTTTGAATTTTTAATTATGAGAGAGAAAAACAACAAAAATACTGAATGCATGAAATTTTTAGATCAAAACAATGAATGCATGCAAGAATGCTATGAATGTCAAGATGAACACCAAGAACACTTTGAAGATCATGATGAACATCAAGAACATAATTTTGAAAATTTTTTGATGCAAAGAAAACATGCAAGACACCAAGCTTAGAAATCTTTAATGCATGGACTCTAACAAACAAAAAATGCATATGAAAAACAACAAACAACACAAAACAAGAAAACATCAAGATCAAACAAGAGGACTTATCAAGAACAACTTGAAGATCATGAAGAACACTATGAATGCATGGGATTTTCGAAAAATACAAGAAAAATTTTTAAAAGCATGCAATTGACACCAAACTTAAAAATTGACTCAAGACTCAAACAAAATATTTTTAGTTTTTATGATTTTCTAATTTTTTTGTATTTTTATTAATTTTTTCGAAAATAATGTTAGGAAAAATGAAAAATAAAAGAAAAATTTTGAAAAAGATTTTTGAAAAGAAAATTACCTAATCTGAGCAACATGATGAACCGTCAGTTGTCCATACTCGAACAATCCCCGGCAACGGCGCCAAAAACTTGGTGGTGTTGCCGGATCAAAAAAAAACTTGGCGCTCTAGTTGCACGTAATTGTAATTCAAACAATCCCCGGCAACGGCGCCAAAAACTTGGTGTTGTTGCCGGATTAAAAACTTGGCACCATTGTAGGTTGGACGAAATTGTGATCTATTGTCTTTGTACTTGTATGAAATTTGATAATTGGCTCTATTTGAATTCACAACTCCGTTCAACTAACCAGTAAGTGTACTGGGTCGTCCAAGTAATAAACCTTACGTGAGTAAGGGTCGATCCCACAGAGATTGTTGGTATGAAGCAAGCTATGGTCACCTTGTAAATCTCAGTTAGGTAGATTAAATTGATTTATGTATTTTCGAATAATTAATAATAAAATAGAAAATAAAAAGGGATAGAAATACTTATGTAAATCAATAGTGGGAATTTCAGTTAGGTGTATGGAGATGCTGTGTTCCTCTTGAAACTCTACTTCACTACTCGCTCTTCCTTCAATCCTTCTTACTCCTTTCCATGGCAAGCTGTATGTAGGGCATCACTATCATCAATGGCTACTTTTAATCCTCTCGGGAAAATGGTCCTATGCACTGTCACTGCACGGCTAATCGTCTGGAGGCATCACCCTTGGTTGATAGCTACATCCCATCCTCTCAGTGAAAATGGTCCAAATGCTCTGTCACAGCATGGCTAATCATCTGTCGGTTCTCAATTAGGTTGGAATAGAATCCATTGATTCTTTTGCGTTTGTCATCACGCCCAGCCTTCAGGAGTTTGAAGCTCGTCACAGTCATTCAATACCGGAATCCTACTCGGAATACCACAGACAAGGTTAGACTTTCCGGATCCTCATGAATGCCGCCATCTATCTAGCTTATACCACGAAGATTCTGTTGGGGAATCTAAGAGATATGCGCCCGGCCTAAAGTAGAACGGAAGTGGTTGTCAATCATGCGCGTTCATAGGTGAGAATGATGATGAGTGTCACGGATCATCACATTCATCAAAGTGTTGTGCAACGTATATCTTGGAATAAGAATAAGAGAGAATTGAATAAAAAGTAATAGTAATTGTATTGAAACTTGAGGTACAGCAGAGCTCCACACCCTTAATCTATGGTGTGCAGAAACTCCACTGTTGAAAATACATAAGTACAAGGTTCAGGCATGGCCGAATGGCCAGCCCCCTAAATGTGATCACAAGATTCAAAATACAATCCCCGGATGATAATATGATAGTAAAAAGTTCTATTTATAATAAACTAGCTCCTAGGGTTTACATGAGTAAGTAATTGATGCATAAATCCACTTCCGGGGCCCACTTGGTGTATGCTTGGGCTGAGCTTGATCAATCCACGAGCTGAGGCTTCTCTTGGAGTTGAACTCCGAGTTATGACGTGTTTTGGGCGTTCAACTCCGGATCATGACGTTTTTCTGGCGTTTAACTCCAGACAGCAGCATGTACTTGGCGTTCAACGCCAAGTTACGTCGTCAATTTCCGAATAAAGTATAGACTATTATATATTGCTGGAAAGCTCTGGATGTCTACTTTCCAACGCCGTTGAGAGCGCGCCATTTGAAGTTCTGTAGCTCTAGAAAATCCATTTTGAGTGCAGGGAGGTCAGATTCCAACAGCATTAGCAGTCCTTTTGTCAGCCTTTTTCAGAGTTTTGCTCAAGTCCCTCAATTTCAGCCAGAAATTACTTGAAATCACAGAAAAACACACAAACTCATAGTAAAGTTCAGAAATGTGAATTTAACATAAAAACTAATGAAAACATCCCTAAAAGTAGTTTAAACTTACTAAAAACTACCTAAAAACAATGCCAAAAAGCGTATAAATTATCCGCTCATCAACGCCACTCATAATTCACTTTTCATGTTTTAGATGTAGTTTTAGAGAGAGAGGTTCTCTCCTCTCTCTCTTAGGATTAGGATTTAGGACTACTTTTAGTTTTTGGAGTGACTCTCGATCCCAGGTTTAATATTCCTTTTACTTTATATTTTCTACTTTAATTTACTCTAATACTTTTATTTATAATTGATTTATGTTGCCCAATTGGCTTGTGACTCTTTCCATGTTATGACTTGAATTTATGTTTAGACGTAGTTTGATTGCTTTATTTACGTGAATTCTTTTAATTTAGTTTAGATATTTTTCCTTTTGGTTTTGGTTAAGAAATCAGTAACTCAGGAGTTATCCAACTCAATAGTATAATTGATAATTGTTATCTTGCTAATTAAATTGAACTTCAATAATCCCAATCTGTTCTTAGGAATTAACTAGGATTTGAAGATCTCACTAATTAGTCACTTGACCTTCCCTTGCTTTAGCAAGGGTTAACTAAGTGGAGTTACGATTCAATTTTCATTATTATTGATAAGGATAACTAGACTTGGACTTCTAAATTCTTATACCTTGCCAAGAGATTTTATTGTTATTATTTTAACGACTTGTTATTTTACATTACTTGCTCAACCCTTTTGAAAACCCCAAAACATGCCTTTGCATAACCAATAATAAGAACATACCTCCCTGCAATTTTTTGAGAAGACGACCCGAGGTTCAAATACTCGGTTATCAATTTTAAAGGGGTTTGTTACTTGTGACAACCAAACGTTTGTACGAAGGAATTTCTGTCGGTTTAGAGACTATATCTACAACGCGAATGTTTTTTATGAATTCCTTTACTGGCAAAAATCCTAACGTCAAAATGGTGCCGTTGCCGGGGAATTGCAAACGTGTGCCTTATTATTGGTTATTGTAAATATTTCTCAAAAATTTTTTTTTTCTTTTACTTGTTTATTTGTTTCTCCTTTTTCCCCCTTATTTCTGATAACTGGTATGAATTCTCACCCCTCTCGCTTTGAGTTTGGTTCTAACTTTGTTGAAGGAAATAGAAACCACAGCAGGAATATGCATCAAGGTCAGACCAATCAAGGATGGATGGAGCCAAGAGGATCTAATCAACCCTTTAGGCAACAACACCCTCCGAGATATCCTGGACAAAGACCATTCTACAATGCATACCCAGCTGAAAGATACGGTGGACAACCTTGTAACTACCAACAAGCCCCACCCCGTGCATATAGGCCACCCTTTCAACATAACCTCGAACTACCACACTCACAAGCTTCTTTTCATCATTCGCCACCATATGATCCTTCCTTACCCCAGTACCAACCCAATCACTCCCAATCACCACCACCCTATTTTGTATCATGTCCAAGTCCGGCAACCCGAGAAGCAGAGGTTCGCCTAAAGGAAACAGTAGATAATCTTCAAACCACCATTCGACAACTGGAGCAAGCAGTAATTCAATGGGTTTCTAGGCGCTCAAATATACAAGGATCAGCCACAACTCCATGTGGACAGTCTAATGAAGTGCGGAGCATGAAAGAGATACCAGAAACTCCAGTGGACAAGACAGGAAATGAATTTGTACTAGAACAAGTAGAAGAAGCTGTCATTGTTCAAGAAGAAGAGTTGGTTGAAGATCTAGGAGATGCTGAACCTCCATGGGAATCCAGAGCTGAGGATAACTCCGCTAGGGATGTTACAGTTGATGTTAAGGAGGGTGTACAACCTCCAAAGCATATCATGGTTGAAGACTTTGAAGGAGACGATCAAGAGATGGATTCAATCATTAATGAATTCTTATCTACATTTGAATCCTCTCCTATTGGACTTGACATGGAGATTACAGAAGAAGAAACACAACCTCCCTTGCCCTTGGTGAACACTGAAGAAGAGATTGAATTGGAAGAAACTCATCAAGAGGAAGAGGTTGATATTGAAGAAGATTGCCAAGAGGTGGAAGATGTCGAAGAAGAGCACAAGGGAGTGGAGCTTGCACGTTCATTAGAAACACCTTCCCCTAAGTTGCCATCACCCTTCACAACATTCAAGTGGGTGAAATTCATATCCCCTAGCTTTCTAATTCCACTTGAATACGGGCTACTGGAGACGGATGGTCAACTTAGAGCTCTCTGTGGTATTAAGAGTAAGAAAAAGATGGTCAGTGATAAGATTTATCCTGTAAGGTTCAACTTGGTTGTGTGCTCAACATTCAAACGCAAAGGTTGGTTTAGAGCTCAACTGACTGGGTCTAGGAAGTTGTTTGGCAGCTCTAGTGAGAATTCAGATTGCTTGCTACCCGGATGGAATCATGATGATCTACACAAAGACGGGTGCAAAGGCAAGGTCTGTGACCACGGAATCCATTCTATCAATCACCACTCTTGGGGCCTTGTCACTTGCTTTAACTTACTTGAAGGCTTTCTGAGCCTAGTTTGGGACCCCAAAAAAGCTATTGGAAGTACAAACATTGGTGGGGATTCCTGGATTAGTACAAGCATAAACCACCATAACAGGAAGCTCACCAATTGTCCAACTTAAGGACTTTAACTAAAAGTGCTAGGTGGGAGACAACCCACCATGGTATGATCGTTCCTTTTGCAATTTTAATTTTATTTATTTTTATTTGTTTTTGAGTTTTATTTTATTTTATTGAACCTGGAATCATGCATAGCATTCACATTAAGCATTGCATTCTGCATACTGCATAAAAAAAAGATGCCACGCGACCGCATCAGCGACGCGTCCGCGTCCTAAGGAGAGGGGAGAAAATAAAAATGAACAGAGAGTCACGCTGGAGCGTGGCTGGAGGCGTGCCAGTGGCACAAATCGACCCACGCGATCGCGTCGCTGACGCGTCCGCGTCACATGGGCATAATGGCCTCCCACGCGACCGCATGCCCCACGTGGCCGCGTGCCCTGATTTTCGACGTCAAAAAGGTGCATGGCCGAAAGTTGTGCTGGAATTGGGCTAGACTCGTGCTAGAAGCCCAAGCCCTCCCACGCGACCGCGTGCCCCACGCGGCCGCGTCGTTTTCCAAAAATGGCCATCCACGCGATCGCGTCACTCCAATTTTGGCAAATAAATTAATTTGAACAGAGAGTTGTGCTGGCGCGAGGCTGCACTCGCGCCAGAAGCATAACATGGGTCACGCGACCGCGTCCCCTTACTTAAAGCGCAATCGCGCGAACGCGTGCCCTACGCGTCCGTGTCGCTTGCGCCGCACAGCTTATCTTAATTTACCAAATATCTTATCTTTTCTTCCCGAATCCTAATTTTTCCTCCCTCCTTTATTCTTCCCTTCTTTCCCTTCTAATTCTTCTTATTTTTCTTTTTATTTTATTTTTATTTATTTGCATATTTCATTCATTGCATTTTAATTTTGTGCACATTTTTATTTTCTTTTCTGAATATTTTATTTTTCCATTGGTGTTAAAAATTTTTCTTATTCAACTGTTGCTTCTTTTCTTTAATTTATTTTGGTAACTTGTTTTACACTGTGGGATGATATTTATTATATGCCAATGCCAATCTTTTATGATACTTGCACTCCATTTGCATTGACATGAGCTTGTATTGATACTTCTACTACCCGCACTCCTCCCCTATGTTACAAATTTTATACCACTGGTATGCCATGGCTTCTATTGTTTTCTCACGTACACGTTGAAGCTTCCATGTAAATGAGACCATTATCATTTGGCATTACCCAACCCATATTTCATTTATTCTCTTATCTTTATTTCTGGGTTACTTTTCTCCCCTTTTTCTTTCAGGATGGCCATCCGGAGGGGAACCAGAAGACGTTTACATGGGGAGACAGACAAGTCCATCTGCAAAATCTTGAAGAAAAGCATCAGTTGGAACAACCCATCCACCTGCACATCTCAGCATGCACCGAGGACGGTGCAATCTTTAAGTGTGGGGAGGTCGATACCGATCTCCATGGGTTAGTACTTTCTTGTCTCAAACACCAATGTTTAAATTTTCTATGTAGATTAGTTGTTGCATTTGCATACTTGTTTGATTTTTGCATATTTTACCACTTGGTTAAAGTAATATTTTCTTTTTCAAGAAACCTTTTAGAGCATTTCACTAATTCGAATAAAATTTAATGTTACACATGTTTGAAGAAATATTATTTTGGAACATGGTTTAGAGTTCGGACACACAAAACCTGTGAGATTTTGAGCCTATTTGAATTGGTTGCATTTTATCAACCAAAATTTTGTTTTAGTGTGTTTTTCTCTCTAAAATTGTGATCTTTATCTTGCTTAATTCTATATTTCCATTGTTTGATGTATACATGCACTGATATGATTGAGGCCTTATTTCACTGAGCTTACATACCCATATGGCCTTCCCTTCCATTATCCTTTGCAAACCAATTTGAGCCTAATACACCCATTTGTTCTTTACTTTAGCACATTACTAACTCTGAGCGGAAAACAATAATGTCCTTAATTTGAATCCTTAGTTAGCTTAGACTAGTAAAAGTGCTCATGATTTAAGTGAAAAGTGCTCATGATTTAAGTGTGGGGAAGTTGGGTTTGGAAATATTTGGTTTGAATAATTGGGTGCTGTATATTTTAGTGAAAATGTGCAAAATAATGGTTGAGCACATGTTATTGCATTCAATACTTTAATCATATGCATTAAAAAAAAGTGAAAAAGAAAAGAAAAAGAGCAATTAAGAAAAGGGGACAAAATGCCCCAAAATAAATAGTGAGATCAATGCATATGAGCTGTACTCAAAACTTAGAATGCATAAATATGTAGTCAATACAGTTAATGGGAAGTTAGATTTTGGATTGTCTTAAGTTAGGTGGAAAGTTTATGTTAATTAAGGATTCAAATTTTAGTCCACTTGGCCAAATACAATCCTACCTTGACTCTAACCCTATTACAACCCTTGAAAGACCTCTTGATTTCTGTATTGGTGCATTAAAATTTTGTTGATTGTTAGATGAAGAGCAAGCTATAGAAAGCAAGACTAGTAGAGAATTGAGAGAATTGAACCTAGACACTTGAGAGTTATAATGATATACACTACCAGTAAGGGCTCAGTGCTCAATTCTATGTTTCCTGCTTTCATGAGCTATCTTTTTCTTGCAAGTTATTTGTATTGTATTTTGTGATTTGAATTAGTGAAATCCAGTTCATACTTGTTCTCGAAAGAATTATTTGCTTTTTCACCAAAAGGGTAGAATCATCTTTGCATGTAGTTGCATTCACATTCATAGGTTGCATTGCATGAATCTTGCCTTTTCCTACTCATTTATTTGGTCTCCTTGAGTTTAACATGAGGACATGCTAATGTTTAAGTGTGGGGAGGTTGATAAACCACTATTTTATGGTTTACAATGTGTTTAATTGTGTGGTTTTATCATGATCTTTACCCACTTATTCATGTATTTAGCATGTATTTATATTTCCTTCCTAAAATTATTACATGATTGAAAACATGCTTCTTTGCTCTTAATTTAGCTAATCTTAATTCTCTCTTATTACTATTCGATGCCTTGATCTGTGTGTTAAGTGTTTTAGGCTTCATAGGGAAGGGATGGATTAGAGGATGAAGAGGAAGTGTGCAAAAATGGAAGGAACACAAGGAATCGATGAGGTGACCAGCGAGAAGTCACGCGGTCGCATGGCTCACGCGACCGCGTAAAATGGAAGAAATCAGAGTGACGCGATCGCGTGCCTGACGCGACCGCGCGGATTGGAAGCTGCATATACGACGCGAATGCGTGGACGACGCGGACGCGTGATACGAAAAACGCTGAGTGACGCGGTCGCGTGGACGACACGGACGCATGACATGCGCGATCTGCAGAATTACAAAAGTCGTTGGCAGAGATTCTGGGCCGCATTTCAACCCAGTTTTCGGCCCAAAAACACAGATTAAAGTCAGGAAACTTGCATAGACTCATGACGCCACTCATAATTCACTTTTCATGTTTTAGATGTAGTTTCAGAGAGAGAGGTTCTCTCCTCTCTCTCTTAGGATTAGGATTTAGGACTACTCTTAGTTTTAGGAGTGACTCTCGATCCCAGGTTTAATATTCCTTTTACTTTATATTTTCTACTTTAATTTACTCTAATACTTTTATTTATAATTGATTTATGTTGCCCAATTGGCTTGTGACTCTTTCCATGTTATGACTTGAATTTATGTTTAGACGTAGTTTGATTGCTTTATTTACGTGAATGCTTTTAATTTAGTTTAGATATTTTTCCTTTTGGTTTTGGTTAAGAAATTAGTAACTCAGGAGTTACCCAACTCAACAGTATAATTGATAATTGTTATGTTGCTAATTAAATTGAACTTCAATAATCCCAATCTGTTCTTAGGAATTAACTAGGATTTGAAGATCTCACTAATTAGTCACTTGACCTTCCCTTGCTCTAGCAAGGGTTAACTAAGTGGAGTTACAATTCAATTTTCATTATTATTGATAAGGATAACTAGACTTGGACTTCTAAATTCTTATACCTTGCCAAGAGATTTTATTGTTATTATTTTAACGACTTGTTATTTTACATTACTTGCTCAACCCTTTTGAAAACCCCAAAACATGCCTTTGCATAACCAATAATAAGAACATACCTCCTTGCAATTCCTTGAGAAGACGACCCGAGGTTCAAATACTCGGTTATCAATTTTAAAGGGGTTTGTTACTTGTGACAACCAAACGTTTGTACGAAGGGATTTCTGTCGGTTTAGAGATTATATCTACAACGCGACTGTTTTTTATGAATTCCTTTACTGGCAAAAATCCTAACGTCAAAGAGACAGGAATGTCAGGATTTCATCCAGATCGTCAATGATCTGAGACAGAAGATCTTCATGCAACCCAAGGCGATGCCGTGTCTGAGATCGTGCTGCGGGAACATGAGGTAGAGGAAGGCTAGAGTGGTTCCAGTGGTGGTGAACTATGGAGGTCACCAAGTTTAATTTTTGACCAAGGGAGAGCATCAATTCGAATTGTCTAGCTGAGGCTTCAGAAGGCATATGGAGTGGGGTCTACTCAACACTCCGAACCGTTGACGGGAAAAGGCTATTATGGATCTTGGCAAGAGGAGGAAGGAGGGCGCTATTGGTGATGCCCCGGTTCCTGCTACGAAGACAGCTTGGTGTGACGGCAGCCCAGTCACAACAAATGCTCGGCGTCCCCACTCCGGTGGCGTCAGTAACCATGCATGCTTCAGATCCTTTCGCCGGCGAACCGAAGGAAGGAGTCACGATGAATCACGGGCTGAAGAGAGCCTCTCACTCTCACGACAAGGGAGGGGATACAGGGATGAATAACGGGTTGGTTTGGGGGGTTTGGATCTCTATTCTGGACCTGGGCCGGACTGTTGGCCCGGATCTCCGTCCAAAAAATAAAGAACCTTTTGGAGGGTTTGCGGTGGGAGAACCAAAAATGGTATATGAGGGGCTAAAATAAATGTAAAATAAATTAAAATATAATATAATAAAAAATTTACAAATTATACTTTATAATATATATTTCAAATCAATAATTATATTATATAGAAGGTACATTTAGTAATATACTTTAAGATTTTAATATTTGTAGACTTTTTTAATAATATTTTATACAATTAAATAATTATTTATCATATTTGAATTAAATTTTAAAATATATTTTTTAAATATATACAATTATTGAGTTTGAGAAAAATAATAATAATAATTTGATGATGACTAACATTACAATCTTAGATTGAAAGCCAAAAAATACATGTGATGTGTGTGTTTATTGTGCAGGCCAAGTTTAATGAGCTAGAAATCATTAAGGCCCAAGAAAAATTACAAACATTTTACTCCCATATAGCCCAATTGCAACAAAACTTATGCTCTTCTTTAGCCCGTAAACCAAATGTTCAACTCTCCAACCGAACAATTACTTTTCTCTTCTGGCCATAACCCACATGATTAATCCCTGAGTTAAAGAAGAAAGAAAAATTTTACAAGCAAAAAAGGACTGTTTAAATTAAGGTTCCATCAAAGTGAAAAAGATAATCACCAAATCCAATCAATAAAAAGAAAAGAAGAAGAAAAGTCAAAAGTTGAAGCTAAGAAGTAAAATCAAATCTGATTTGATTCAAAGACAAATCAGAGAAGACAAGTTTCCATCTTTGTGCTTCTATACTAACTTGTTAAAGTTGTCTTTCTCCTGTATATACCATTCGGGTAAGATGAAGAAAATAGAGATTATGTATCACTGCTACAAATCAAAGGTAAAAAATAAAATTTGGAGCCAAAGAATGGATGGATGGCTCAGATCCTTAAAGACAAAAAAAAAGGAAGAAAGAGAAGCAGATAGGTAAAGATGTATGCCAACTCTAATCACTGCTACTATCCCATCTCTTTTCTGTGTTACTACTCTGATATTCTGGAAAAGAAGAACAAGTTAAAGGTATCCAACCAAGTTCAAATTTTGGAAGCTTTACTCTTCTTTAAAAAAGGTAAATGACCAGAAATTAAAGCAAGGAGAGTGGACACACTGTTTGAGTTCTCATAACTTTCGAGCTTAATCTTCTTCTCCTCATGATCTTACATTAAATTTTCTGTTCTTTAGTTTTATTTTTCTCTGTTTCTTATCAATGAAAATAGGCATTAGTTGAGGTTTTAGAAAAAAACCATTGAGAGAAAAGGCATAAGAGAGAAATCTTGGAGAAAAAGCCAGAAAATTATTTTAATCTCTGATGTGGAGAATTACGACGGTTCAGAAATTTAGCAAAATAATTTCTTCGTTGGTAGCATAGTCCAAACTGACAAGTAACCCTCTCAATCAAAGTTTAAAATTTCTAATTCAAATTAAACGAGAGTAATCAAACCTCGTGTCATTTTTTCCTAGGAACTAATGCCTAAGAGCGCACAAAATTGGTTGTGAAAATCAAGAAGGTTTTCATCAATAATGAAAGCAAACAATTAAGAGATAAAAGAACGCTCAAAATTGCAATTAATAAACTAATAAAGGAACAAAAGAACTATGTATGTAATATGGACAAGTAAGACTCAAAATTGATGGAAAAGTGGTTCAAAACACAAATAGAACCTTGACTTGGGATGAGTTATGGAATCCCTTCCCTGTCATAACCACAACTATGATAATTATGATGGATTAATCTCACTAAGTTAACCCTTAACATCGAAGAATAAGTCAACTGAGCATAATTGTTATTAATCCACAAATCCTAGCTAACTTACTAATTACATTAGTAAGTTACTAGCGTTAGTGGACACAATAACAACTAACAACCCAAGAATTATCACTAAATGTCGGACATTATGAATCTAGTAATCCATAAGCTCATTTCCCCAAGCCAAGGGATGAAAATCTACCCCATAATCAAAATTGGCATTTCATAAAACACATGGACGGCATAATAATAAAACATAGCAAAATTGGAAAAATGATAAAAATTATAAACCACAAAAGAACAAAATCAACAATGACACTCCAACAAACATATAAAAACCATCAAACATCAAATTCATTAACCAAAACTCAAAATTGCAAACCTATATATATTGACAAGGGAAATTAAAATATATGAAAGTGTAGAACAAGTAATGTGATAAAAGAGAAAATTAAGGAATACTTACAATGAGATAGCAAAATCCAAGACCAAAATTAAACTATAAAATGCTACATTGAAAACCTAATAAAAACCTTAAGAGAGAATTTGTATGCTACACTACCCCTACTCCTACTATGTGTTTTTTTCTAATCTAAAGTGAGCTCCCTTTCATATGTGTTATTGCCCCTTCATATAGCACTTTGATTTCATCTTCAGCCTTCCAAACCTGGGCCAGGAGGCCCACAAAATTGTGAGCCACGTGCTTCATTAATGAAGTCACGTGCTGGTACCTGTGCGTACGCACAGAAAGTTGTGCGTATGTACACTTGACTGTGTGCTTCTCCTTTGTTTTCTTCATATTTTCTCCCAATTGCATGTTTCTCTTCCACTTTTATCAAGCCATTCTAACCTATTACACCTGAAATCACTCATAAAAAATATCAAGGCATCGAATGGAATGAAAGTGGAATAAAATTGATCAAATTAAGCACAAAATAGCATGTTTTCACCATTAGGTGCAATTTAGAGAGAAAACACAAAAACATACTATTTAGATGAATAAATGTGGGTTTAAATGATGAAATCCACTAAATCAATCCAAAATTTATCATCAAATATGAATTCATCAATTCCCCCACACTTAAAGAATAGCATGTTGATTCCTCTTCCAAGGTTCCTATAAAACCCAAATACATTCAATCTCTTTTCCAAGATAATTGAATGCTAGAATGAAGAAAGAAATCCCTTCTAGTAAATCAAAGAGAGATGAAGAGAAGAAGAAGAATAAAAATAATCAATCCATTGAAAAATAATAGAGCTATCTTTCCCAATGAAAAGAGTTAGTAATTCATAACTAAAAGATATTTACAAAAGTAAGAAAGAAAAGAAAGGAAGCTGATGGTGAACAGAGAGGGTCTGAAGACACCCCCAATCCAGCATACCTAATTCCATGAAACTAAGGCCTTTAAATAGGCTCTCCTAAATTACAATCTTAAATGAAATTAAAAGCAAATTACAATGAAATGAAAATAAACTATTCTAGATGGTTCTTGTGGCCTTGATTGATTGATGAGTGTGGCTTGAATGAGAGTTGGAGTGGGCTTGGTTGAAGGTTGGGGACTGCAGGAAGAAGTTGGCGTGTGGTTTCAAGTGCCACTCCCACTTGATTTTGCCCTTTGGAGTGTGACCCACTTTACAACGTTGAAAGCATGGAATTTCTTAGGCCTTAAAATGAATGTCCACTATGACGTATTATATATGGTTGGAAACCCTGGATGTCAGCTTTCTAATGCTTTTGGAATCAACTCATTTGGACCTTTGTAGCTCATGTTATGCCCATTTGAAGGTGACTAGGTCAATTTGTCAGGTAGCCCGGCGTGCCACGCCCATTTCTGGCGTGCCACGCCCCATATGTTGTGAAATTGGCGTGCCACGCCCAAAACTGGTGTACCACGCCCTCAATGATGCACTAAAATCTCCTCTCTGGTCATTTGAACTGGCGTGCCACGCCCAAGACTCCAAGTGGCACGCCCATTATGAAAATAAAGCTGGTGTGCCACGCCTTCGATATCAAGTGGCACGCGCAGGTTTTGTACTGCTGAAATAATGGCCTTTTTCACCTTCAGTTTTAACGTCCACCATAACGTGTTATATATCTTTGGAAAGCTTTTGATGTCAGCTTTCCAACGCCACCAAGATTTTCGCATTTGGACCTCTACAACTCAAGTTATGTGCCTTTGAAGATAAAGAGGTCAGGCTGATAATTCTGTAGTGACGTGTTTTTCTTCTTGTGTTTTCGGGGTCAATATCTTCCTCAATTCTAGTTTCCATTATAAAGTGTTATATATTTTTGGAAATATCTGAATGTCTAATTTCTAATGGCACTAAAATCATTTCATTTGGAGTTGTGTAGCTCAAGATATCTTCATTTGAATGAGAGGAGGTCAGGCTGGCATATGCCCCGGCATGCCACGCCCAATGCTTGGCGTGCCACGCCTATAGTAGGGCTCAAAATCACTCCTCTGTAAGTTAAGCCTGGCGTGCCACACCTATATCACCAAGTGGCACGCCCTCTTTGAGATTTGACTTCACAAACTTGGCGTGCCACGCCCATAGCACCAAGTGGCACGCCTAAGTCACAATTAAGGTTGGCTTGCCACGCCTTCGACATCAAGTGGCACGCCCATGTTAAACTCTTCAATCTCTCTTGCTGGAATGTTTGCTTGGTGTGCCATGCTCAGAACACCAAGTGGCATGCCCATTGATGAGAATAGGCTTCAAAATCTTGGCGTGCCACGCCCAGATTCCAAGTGGCACGCCCATTGTGTTTTTCCTCATTTTTATTGCTCTTTTCACCTAAAATTCAGCACAAACCCATTTCAAAGCAATGTACCATAATATATATATTTTGATTCATGAAATTGCAATTATTGAACGAGATTATGCTCTTTTTATGGCCCTTTTAGATAAGAAAAAGAGTACATGATGCAAAGTCATCACATGTCCTCATGCTAATCACAATCAAAGGAGATGGATAAAAGGACAAGCAACTTATTCAATGCAACTACTTACATGCATGCGACTATGCTAAATGTTAACTATCTCTATCTATAATATGGTTCCTATGGAGTTTGGCAAGAAAAAAACAATAGAATTCTAATCAATCCAAAACAAGCCTTGGGGCCAAGGCAAATAATCAACGCAATGTGATCAATGTCCAAAAATTTGATTTGAAGTTTTCAAAATTAATTTCAACAACTTGCAAGAAAACACAAAATAAGGGATGGAAACATAGAATTGAGCAATCGAACCCCTCATCGGATGTGTATTAACTCTAATCGCTCAGTGTTTAGGGATTAATCACTCAATTCTCCTTCAATCATGTTTTCTAGGATTTGCTAGTCATCTAACAATCAACACATACTTGATACATGAATGCTAATATCATGAGGTCTTTGGAGGGTTGTAATAGGGTTAGGATAAGGATAGGATTAATATGGTTAAGTGGGCTAGTAGATTGGATCTTTGATTAGCTCAAGTATCCTACCTAATCCTATATTAACCTATTTACACCAAAGAAACCAACATAACTCCCTATTTATCCCATTTCTCACATTCACTCATGCACCTTTTTTCTAATTCACACACATATGCATCCTTTATTTACATTATTATTATAATCCATTCTTTTTTCTTTTCTTTTCTTTTCTATTTTTTTTGCAAGCAACATATGTACACTAAGATTTTTCTTTTCTTTTACCATAAAAAAGAGATGTATATGTTTTAATTAATGAATGCATGAGTATTTACCCATTTTTCCAAATATTCTTAATGAACATCCAAAGTAACTTTCTACCAATGTTTCCCCACAAATCCCCCCCACACTTGATTAACACACATTCTTCAACCTTAGCTACTCAAAGGTACATGTAAGAACCAGAGTTTTCACGTAAAATCGTTTTAATAAAATAATAATTTTCAAGTGTCCGGAG
The DNA here is from genome assembly GCF_014773155.1 of Arachis stenosperma. Lineage (NCBI taxonomy): Eukaryota > Viridiplantae > Streptophyta > Magnoliopsida > Fabales > Fabaceae > Arachis > Arachis stenosperma. The sequence continues at coordinate 61,436,181 of NC_080378.1, read as the reverse complement.
TAGATTCAAAATTTAGAAGTTTAATTTGAAAATCTAAAGGTGAAATTTGATTTCAATGAATTTTTCTGAGTTGGAAAATTTATCTTTTTTTGAAAAGTTTTTGTAAAAATGCGTACTGGCGCTTAAGCTAGCAGTACCGGCTCTAGTCTGTCCAATACCGCCTATTTAGGAAAATAAGATTTTGAAAATTGATTTGTTGTTTTGAAAGGACAAAAATAATTTAGAATCGAAAATCAGACACTAATCTTAAAGGTTTTGGCCCAATGTAGGCCAAACGGACCAAAAACACTTAGCGGGTTGGATTGGACCCAAGTGGGCCCAAGTCCACATATATATGCCCTAACTAATGAGCTTTGAGCTCATTTTCCATCGGAAAGAGAGAGAGAGAGAGAGGCGCGGTTTCAGAGAAGACATGAGAAGAGGTGATGTTACTATTCATCATCACCTTCCGGGAGCCATATCTTGAGCTACGGAGCTCCGATTGACGAGCTGTTTGTGGCCACGCGAAGCTCTTACTGAGCTCTTTGATTCTAGCTAGGCATTGTTGGTAAGATCTCTCAACTCGTTCTCCAGTTTCCAGCCCTAGAATTTTTGCGTTTTTGGGTTTGATTTTGAGTAGATTTTGTGATTTTGCTTGTTTAGGTGATCTCTAGTAGCGGGTAATTTTGGGCTTTGCCCTAATCACCATTTGATAAGGTAAGGAACCTCTATATCCTGGTGGTTTAGTGTAGTGTGAGCTTTAGTTGTAGATGCATGGTTATGTTGTATGTATGAAGTTTGTTTTTGGAGTTGGTTGTGGCTTTTTGTTTGGCTTTGGTGGTTTGGAGCTTGATAGAAGCTTGTTGGAGCCAAGCTTTTGGTGTTTGAGCATATGGGGAATCGGCCAAGGTATGGTTTTGGTTTTCTTTATGTAATATGTAATATTTCTGGACACTTAGGCTAGTTGACCTTAAGATAGGATTGGATGTTTGGGTGTATATTTAATTGTATGTAAATTTGATGTTTAATGATAAGTTGTATGGAGGTGGATGATGAATGTTGTGATTTATTATTGTTGATGATGGTTTGATAATATTGATGAAGAGTGGGAGGTTTATAAGGGGTATGAGGGTTATTGGTGTTAATGATATATTATGATGCTGGTTGATATTGATGAGTGTGTATGTTGATTATGGTAATATGAATGTGGATAATGATTGATAATGTTGAGGTTAATTGATGAGGAGTATGAATATTGATTTTGATGACAATTGGTGAAGGATTTGAGTTTTATGAGGATAATGCGGGGAATAAGTATTTAGATAGATTTGGTTAATGTTAGATATTGTTTGGTGATGGTTATTGAAATTGATGAGTATTTGTAGTGGTTATTGATGTTGTTGTTGGTTGATGATGATTATGAGTGTTTATGATGGTTTTGGATGTTGATGATTAAGGATTTTGATGGTGTATGTAAATGGGATATTATGGATGATTGAGTTGGGAGAAGAAGGGTATGGACTTTTATGTTGTTTTGGTATTGTTTGGGTTGTGATTAGTTTGGTTTTGAATTAGGCGTTTTGGTAAAATTAAGGTTTAGAGATTTTTGTAAAAATGGTTTTTGGTGAACTTTGACAGATCATATCTTGAGCTATGATTTTTGAAATTGAATGAATTTTATATCAAATTAAAGATAATTCAAAGATCTTTAAAACGGTATAGATTTTATGAAAATTAGAATTTTGTAGAGAAAGATATGATCATCGGAAGTTGGTGCCATAAATCTAAATTTTGTTATGCAGAATTTGTGATTTCTGGTTTGTGTGCGCACGCACACTCTGGTGTGCACGCTCACCTTATGAATTTTGCAAGTTGTGCATACGCACAACCCCGAGTGCACACACACGTTGGAAGGTGCACTCTGTTGAGGGCATTTGCACGACTTGTGAGGATGATCAGAGTTGAAATTTTTACTCCTTGTGCGTACGCACACCTCTATGCGTACGCACACGTCTTGAAAATCCTCTTGGGCATACGTACGCACACCCCTGTGCGTATGCACACTACCCTATTTTTCAATAAAAACTTTATTTTTAACTGTTTTACCTTTCTGGCAAGCTTGCAAACTTCCGTAACACCTATTTAAAACCTTTTTGCTAGTTTTAAGGTCTTGAATCAAGGGAGAGAATAATAAAGGAATAAATATGGGTATTGTTAGTTATGAGTATAGAGCCGGTGACATCGGTTTAGAATGTTTGTGTAATTTCTAGGTTCAATTGGTGAATGTTGAGTAGTAAAGTGTATGATTAAAGGGGTTTATGAGGAATAGGAATGCTTATGATGTAATTGAAAAGTTAAAAACCGGTGATGGGATGGTTACGATGAGTTGAGAACTCAGAAAGGAATGATGAAATTATTGAATTATATGGGAGTGTGCGGAGCCTATATCTCTGGCATGGTAGATTTTTCTGTCGTATGACTAGTTGTTATTGAGAGTGTGCAGAGCATATATCTTCGGCATAGCAGATATCTCTGCTGCATGAAGAGTTGTCGTTGAGAGTGTGCAGGCCTTATATCCCTGGCATGGTAGATTTTTCTACTGCATGATTTGTTGTGGTTGTTTCCTTCTCTGTTGCATGAAGTGTGCGGGGCCTATATCCCTGGTAGATTTTGCCTAATTGTATAATATGCCTACTTGCTTTTTGAATTACTTGTTATATATGAACATTACCTATGTTTTACTTGCTTGCTTTATCTGTGATTGTCTGCTACTGAGGAGGTTAGGTAGGCGGTGAGATACAGCGGTGTGACTAGTTAGTTCTAGTTAGAAACCCCCTAAGTTTAGATAACTCTACTTATGGATCATGGTTTAATTTATTTATTTATGTTAAGTTTGAATATCTGTTTGGTGTGAAGTTTTACGATTGCCTTCGGTGTCCCGGAACCTTACATATTACATTATTGGGCACTGTAACCATATTGAGAACCTCCGGTTCTCATTCCTCACCTCGGTGAAATTTTGGACATGGTGACAGAGTGGAGTATGGTTCTTTCCTTGTTTATTTCTGTTTTACTTTTGTCATAGTATTCTCTCAACTTTTGTATATTTAACTTTTTTACCTTAGGGGCTTTATTTTCTAAAAACTTTGAGAGATAGTTTGTTGCTGTTTTAAACTTCGAATTCTGTTATATTCAATTTGACTAGCCGGCCTAAACTCCGCATGTTGTGACTAGTTTTCTTTTTGGTATGAATACTTATATATATTTATATGTTGTTATTTTGAGTATCGCTTTGTTTTTCCTGGAGCTATCTACAAGGTTTTATATATATCATGTCTTGTTCCTTTCGTACCTATGTGTTTAGTATTCGTGTGTGAACGCTTCGTATTTTCGTAATTCTGCTTTATGCGACTTAGAGCTTTACTCTTTCATCGAGCTTCTAGAATATATTATTTCTTTCTATATAAATGTATAAGTCTTAGAATTGTCGTAACCTTTGATTAACCTTTGCTTTACGGCTAGAGGTAAGGCTTAGGGTAATCGGGGTGTTATAGTACAATTCATGGACATTAATAGTTTTTCGCTTAGGGAGAAAGATGTGCTTAAAATTAGAACAAAGGGGAGTTAAAGGCTCAAAATTGGGTTACAAAGGTAGATGTAAGGGTTGGCCATATGGTTTAGTGAGTTTAATTTCAGAAATGACCTCAATCATACTAAATGCATTCAAAACATCAAATATAGGACATAAATATTCAAGTAAATCTAAGATCACAATCATAAAAGGAGTATAACACACAAGAACAAAATTTTGTGGTCGAAAATGTGCAACTACACCATTAAAGCTCAAATCTCACTATGTATTTTGTTCAAGCTCTTTTCTATGTTCTATAAAAATACTTCAAGCAAGTCGAAAAACAAATTTTCAAATTCAATCAATGGAACGCCCTAAAAGAGATTTCTTGAAAATTCCTTGTTGTTTTTACCAACTTATTTCCTATACTAGGTAACATGTAAATAAAACTATAAGCAAACTAAAATAAAACTATAAGCAAACTAAGATATATATAAGCAAACTAAGCAAAATACAATGAAATACCAACAAATATTCACAAAAATATAACTATCAAAACTAGAAATAGTGCAAAGTATTGAGAGAGAGAAATTTACGCCCCGAAAATTGCGGATCCTCCCCCACACTTAAACGTTGCACAGTCCTCCGTGCATGCACATATTCCGGGGGTGGAGAGATGTGAGGCTCTACCTTCAGCTGGTGGGCGCTGGGGCTCGAACTGCTATATAAACAAATAAAGAGGAATTGAGGAAAAATTAGATGTGTGTGGTATGATAAAAGACAATGTGTTTATTCTAAGTGTTCATGATTTAGAACACACACATTGGCCGAGTAAAAACGGTGATCACATATTTAAAAGAAATAGCATGTGTTCCTCAATTAAGTAGTCTAGGTTGCAAGTAAAGATAAGCAAGAGTGAAGGTACAAATAAACCTAGGTAACTACAACTAAAGTGAATTGACATTTGAGATATTGTATATTGAAATTGTGCAAATGAAAGCGCAAGATGAATATAGAAGAACGATAAACAATAACCAATCCAATGATAAAAGTAAACTACTTGTTTATCCCCAACATCATGCAATAGTCACATAATTAAGGTACTTGTTGCAAAAAGTAACATACTTGATAAGAATCAAGTTGAGTCACTCAAACAAATGCAAAGCATTAAAAACAAACAAGTGCCTTGTTATGTGACGAATTTGATATGAAAATCATAATGAACAAGTAATTTCACTCAATTCACTTATATTCAATACACACTTATAAATAACTTGTTCTAGGATGCAATGAAAACATGAATCATAAAACCCACTAGGAACTAGTATTTAAAGCAAAGTATAAGTGCATTGATGAAATCCAATCAAGAAGCAACCCAATCAACATCAAACAAACACTTGCAATTTATTTAATTACCAAACAACTAAATCAAAACTAATATAATTACTAAAATAAAAATGAGATGCAATAAAAGCTAAGTAAAACAGGTAGAAAAACAGGGGAAAAGCAAGAGAAGAGAGGGATGGAGGGGGCAGAAGTGCGTTAGGGCTTAATTCAAAGAGCAATCAAAAGTATGCCCAAAACAGCACTTGTATGCACGCACACTAGGTGAAAAAATGGAAGGTGAGCGGACACACAAGAATGTGCGAACGCTCTGAATAGAGGAGATTAAGAAGTGTGCGTGCGCACAGAGATGTGCGTACAGCAGATTTTTTGCTCTCTTTTTTTTAAGTTGCAAGATATGTACACCAAGATTTTTCTTTTATCATTAAAAAGATATGCATATGCTTTAAGTAATGAATGCATGAGTGTTCACCCATTTTTCTAAATTTTTCACAATGAAAATCCAAAGTACTTATTACCAATGTTTCCCAACAGTTTCCCCCACACTTGAGTAACACAGACCACTCAACCCAAGCTAATCCAAGGTCCAAATAAGGGACATTTATTTTTTTCGCTTTAAGGCTAATGATGTGCTTCAAATTAGAATAAAGGAGGGTTAAAAGGCTCAAAAGTAGGTTACAAGGGTAATTGTAGGGGTTGGCCATATGGGTTAGTGAGTTCAATTTCAAAAATGGCCTCAATCATACTAAATGCATTCAAACACCAAATATAGGACATAAAGACTCAAGCAACTCTAAGATCACAATAAAAAAGGAGTATAGCACACAAGAACAAACTGTGGTTGAAAATATGCAACCACACTATTCAAGCTCAAGTCTCGCTATTTTACGGTTTATCTTGTGCTTAATTTAGTGGATTTTATCCACTATTCTCACACTTATTCATAGAAATTGCATGATTTACATTTTCCTTCCCAATTTTGTGCTACGATTGAAAACATGCTTCTTTGGTCCTAAATTTGCTAATTTTAATACTCTCTTATTACCATTCGATGCGTTGATATGTGTGTTAAGTGATTTCAAGATTTATAGGGCAGGAATGGCTTAGAGGACGGAAAGGAAGCATGAAAAAGTGGAAGGGATACAAGAAATTGAAGGAATTGTAAAGCTATCAAGCCTGACCTCTTCGTACTAAATCGACCATAACTTGAGCTACAAAGATCCGAATGAGGCAGTTTCAGTTGTAATGAAAAGCTAACATTTGGGGCTTCAAAATGACATAAAATTTGCCATAGTTTCTGTTCATACCCTGACCGAACTCCTCCAAACTCGGCAAATTCATAAAAGGTCCGACCTCTTCCTAAGGCCCACGCCTAAAGGTCGGACCTCGGACAATCAAGCAAAGGAAGGCCCATCAAAAGGAACGCAGCCCAAAACCTAAAGGCCGAAAGGGCCTAGAAAAGGCGGTTCCACAAAGATAGAGATAAAACTCCCAAAGATAAGATAAGATAAGAATATCTTATCCAGGGAAGATCACGGCCAACTACTATAAATACACTGGAGCACCCAGGTATGGCATTCATTCCACATTCTACATATATCTGCTTGGACCCATGCTAACTTAAGCATCGGAGTGTCATTGCAGGTACAACCACCAACCACTCTACATATCAAGCTCGGGTCCCTGACCCCCACCTCGGGCCTTTCCAAGACGACCGAGCTACACGTTTCAGGTAACCCCGCGAACATTGGCGCCGTTGCCAGGGACCTGGAAGTCATCCCTCTACCATGGCGGACGACCCTCACAACAATGACCGCGCTGCATCTGAACAAGAGGACGAAATTGACACCGGAGAACGTCCGGACAGCCCTCTATCACCACGCACTCCAGGAGGAAACAAACAGAATCGCCCAAAGACATCACTCCCAAATAAAGATCCACAAAATCCCGAAAAAGAAAAGAGCTCGGAAATTCTAGAAGCAGTCCGGGCACAACAAAACCGACTGAAACAACTCGAAGAGGACATAAAGAAGCAGAAAGAAACTGAACAAGATCTGAGAAGGGAGGCTCGCAAGCGCAGAGAATTAGAAGAAAAACTACGGAAAATAGAGGCCAACCTGAAAGACCGGACAGAACGCGGCACCACCCCCAAAGACAACCATGATCCCTTCACGCAAGAGATCATGAAGGAGAAGGTACCGCGAAACTTCAAACCACCCGATATGGATCTCTACGACGGCACCACCGATCCAAGTCACCACCTCAGCAACTTCAGAAGCAGAATGTACTTAGTCGACGCCTCCGACGCGATTCGGTGCAAAGCCTTCCCCACCACTCTCACCAAGTCAGCCATGAAGTGGTTCGACAACCTGCCACCAAGATCAATCACCAGCTTCGAAGACCTAACCAAAAAATTTCTAACAAGGTTCTCTATTCAAAAGGACAAGACAAAACATGCCCCCAGTCTACTCGGGATCAAACAGGGTAACCAAGAAACTCTCCGAGAATACATGGAGCGATTCAACAAAGCCTGCCTGGACATACAACACTTGCCCACTGAAGCAGCCATCATGGGACTAGCAAACGGCCTAAAAGAGGGACCGTTTAGCCAATCCCTATCCAAACGATACCCGACCTCCCTATACGAGGTGCAGGAGCGGGCAGAAAAATATATCAACATGGAAGAAACCTCCCAGCTAAGAGACTCTTCTAGGAAAGAATCAACCTACCCACTCCGAGATCGAGATCGGGAACAGAAGAAGAAAGAAGAACCCAACTCGGACAAGCCACGGAAGTACCACAACTACACCCCCTCCGAGTCTCCCTGGTAGACGTCTACAGAGAAGTATGCCACACCGAAAAGATCCCCCCGCCCCGACCTCTAAAACACAAGAGAGCGGGGAGAGATCGGTCCGAATACTGTGAATATCACAAGCTCTACGGTCATTCTACTAACGACTGCTACGACCTAAAAAATGTTATAGAAAAGCTAGCCAGAGAAGGAAAACTCGACAGATACATAGCAGAGAAAGGAGAAGAGACCAGGAAGAGAAGGCGGGGAGATAACGAAAATCGGGCCGAACAAACCCCGCGAACCCCTGAAAGGCACGTACACATGATAAATGGAGGTTTTGCAGGCGGAGGAACATCCAGATCCTCGCGAAAAAGACACCTCAAAGAAGTCTATCATGTCCGAGAAGACAGTCCCCTGCCCGAATTACCTACTATCTCATTTACCCGAGAAGATGCTCAAGGGATAATACCCGGGCACGACGATCCAATGGTAATCACCATTATCCTAGCAAATGCCAACTTACATCGAACCCTGATTGACCAGGGAAGCTCAGCAGATATCCTGTTCAAAACGGCCTTCGACAAGCTCGGACTTGAAGAAAAAGAGCTAAAGGCCTATCCCACCGACCTATTTGGGCTAGGGGACACCCCGATCCATCCCTTAGGATACATCCCGCTACACACTACCTTTGGAAGAGGCGAGCAATCTAAAACATTAAGCATCGACTACATTATAGTCGACGTCACTTCAGCATACAATGCCCTCATTGGGCGACCAACCCTAAACAGACTGGCAGCTATAGTCTCGACCCCACACCTCTGTATGAAATTCCCTACCGTAAAAGGAATCGCTACCCTAAAAGGCGACAAAAAACTAGCGCGGCGATGCTACAACGAAAGCTTGAGCCTAAAAGGGAAGGAGATCAACACAATAGAACTCGGACGAGTTCAAGCCCGAGAAGATCTTCGGCCGCAACCAGAGGGAGAAACCGAAAAAGTCCAGATTGGGAACACACCTGAAAAAATAACAAACATAGGAGCAAACCTCGAAGCAGGCCTAAAAGAGGGACTCATAACCCTCTTAAAGGAGAATTCCGACCTCTTTGCCTGGAAAGCCTCCGACATGCCAGGCATAAGCCCCGACCTGATGTGCCATAAGCTATCAGTATACCCGGGATCTAGACTGGTCCAACAAAGACGCCGGAAGCTCGGGCCCGAGCGCATACAGGCAATAGAAGAACAGGTACAAGCACTGCTAGATGCAGGGTTCATTAGGGAGGTAAAATACCCCCTATGGCTCGCAAACGTGGTCTTGGTAAAAAAGCCTAACGGAAAATGGAGGATGTGCGTCGATTACACGGATCTCAACAAAGCCTGCCCCAAAGACCCATATCCATTACCAAACATCGACACCTTAGTAGACGCAGCCTCAGGCTACAGATATCTCTCCTTCATGGACGCATACTCGGGATACAATCAAATCCCGATGTACGAACCCGACCAAGAAAAGACCTCGTTCATAACCCCAAGGGCAAACTACTGCTACGTAGTAATGCCCTTCGGGCTGAAGAAAGCAGGGGCAACCTACCAGAGGCTAATGAACAAAGTGTTCTCAGAACACATCGGACTACAGCTGGAGGTATACGTCGACGACATGCTGGTAAAGACACAAGAAGACAGAAACTTGCTGACCGACCTCACCAGTGTCTTCGGCACCCTTAGAAAACACAACATGAGACTTAACCCGACAAAGTGCACCTTCGCCGCAGAAGCCGGAAAGTTCTTAGGCTTCATGCTGACTCAAAGGGGCATCCAAGCGAACCCGGACAAATGCCAAGCGATACTCAAAATGAAGAGTCCGACGTGTGTCAAAAAAGTACAACAACTGAATGGAAGGCTAGCCGCCCTATCAAGATTCTTGGCAGGATTAGCGATAAAATCACTACCTCTCTACTCACTCCTAAAGAAAGGGAAACCCTTCTCATGGACCCCGGAGTGCGAAAAAGCCTTTCAAGAATTCAAGGAATTCCTCGGACAGCCACCAATCCTGACCCGACCTTTAAAAGGAGAAGAACTCGTACTATACCTCTCGGTTGGAAATCGAGCAGTCGCTTCAGCGTTAATACAAGAAAATGACCAAGGACAACGCCCCATATACTTTGTAAGCAAGGCACTACAAGGGGCCGAATTAAACTATCAGAAGATAGAAAAATTCGCCTACGCCCTAGTGTTCACAGCTCGGAGGCTCCGTCTCTACTTTCAAGCCCACACCATCAAAGTCCGGACAAACCAACCCATGAGACACATCCTGCAAAAAAAAGACCTGGCAGGACGAATACTACAATGGGCGGTGGAACTGTCCGAGTTCGACCTCCACTATGAAGCCCGAACTGCCATAAAATCTCAATATCTAGCCGACTTCATCGCAGAATACACTGAGACCCCTGGAACCCCACTCTCATGGAACCTGTATGTCGACGGGTCCTCAAATAAAACAGGAAGCGGAGCCGGGGTTATACTCGAAAGCGACCAAGGAACACAGATAGAACTATCCCTAAAATTCGAGTTCCAGGCTTCGAACAACCAAGCCGAATATGAGGCCCTACTAGCAGGTCTAAAGCTAGCCGAAGAGGTCGGAGCCCAGAAAATCACGATCTTCAGCGACTCCCAGGTCGTCACATCACAAGTAAATGGAAGCTACCAGGCCAAAGACCCAACTATGAAGAAATACCTGGACCAAACACAGGCACAATTACGCCACTTTTTAGAAATACAGATCCAGCACATACCTCGGGAACAAAACGCCCGGGCAGACGCCCTCTCAAAGCTCGCCAGCACCAAGCCCGGAGGCAACAACAGAAGTCTCCTCCAGGAAACCTTACGATCTCCCTCCGTGCTAAGAGAGGAAGAAACGCTAAATATATCCAGCCAACAGCAAGGATGGATGACCCCCATACTCAACTACCTGAAGTCGGGAACTCTCCCCGCCGAAAGAAAGGAAGCCAAAAGACTCACGAAAGACGCCCAGAATTATACGCTAATTCACGACGTATTATACAGAAGAGGATTCTCAAACCCCCTCCTTAGGTGCGTCCCAACCTCAGAAACAAAAAGCGTCCTTGAAGAAGTCCACGGAGGCATGTGTGGGAACCATCTCGGAGCTCGGGCATTATCCTAGAAAGTAGTCCGAGCCGGGTTCTACTGGCCGACCTTGCAAAGAGACGCAACGGAATTTGTGAAAATATGCCCCCCCTGCCAAAAACACGCCAATTTCCACAAAGGCACCACCAGAAGACCTTATCAGCATCACCGCACCATGGCCCTTCGCAAAATGGGGACTCGACCTACTCGGCCCGTTTCCCCAAGGACCGGGGCAAGTCAAATACCTCATAGTAGGGGTCGACTACTTCACAAAGTGGATCGAAGCTGAACCCTTAGCCACCATTATGGCTCAGAAAAGCCGCAAATTCCTATACAAAAACATTGTCACAAGGTTCGGAGTCCCCTGCTCCATCACAACAGACAATGGAACACAGTTCACGGACATAAGTTTTCAGAACTTGGTGGCCGAACTAAAAATCAAACAGCAGTTCACCTCAGTCGAGCACCCACAAGCCAATGGACAAGCAGAGGCCGCAAATAAAGTCATCTTGGCCGGGTTAAAATGAAGACTCCAAGAGGCCAAAGGGGCATGGGCCGAGGAGCTCCCCCAGGTACTATGGGCATATCGGACAACCCCACACTCTACAACGGGATAATCGCCATTCCGACTAGCTTACGGGATGGAGGCAATGATTCCTATCGAAATAGATGAAGGGTCACCCAGAGTCATCTTCTACAACGAAGAAGGCAACCCGCAGGCACAAAAGGAAGAACTCGACCTCCTCCCCGAGGTCCGAGAAAGAGCCCGAATCCGAGAAGAAGCCTTAAAACGGCGAACGGCCCTCAGATACAATCAAAAGGTAATAAAGCGAAGCTTCTCCATTCACGACCTGATTCTAATCCGAAATGACATCGGAACACAAAAGTCGGGAGAAGGAAAGCTAGCTGCAAATTGGAAAGGACCCTACAAGGTAACAGAAGTCTTAGGGACAGGCTATTACAAAGTATCCGACCTAGAAGGCAATGAGCTGCCCAGGGCCTGGCACGCCTGTAATCTAAGACGGTACTACAGCTAGAAAAATTTAACCCGAGGTGTACTCTTTTTCCCTACAAGGGTTTTTTAATGAGACACCCGGACAAGAAAAACACCCGACCTAGCCAAGGGTAAACACTCTGTAAATATTCTTTTCTCTTTTAATACTAATCGAATTTTTCTTTTTCTTTTCTTTTTTCCCTTCTCGTGATAAAACAAATCCTGAAAAGTATCCCGCCAAGGCGCATTAATTTATGCTCGGCAAAACGCAAAAAATCATTTGCCAAGAGGCCACACAAGGTCGGCAAAGATAAAAGCGACGAGGTTCAAATTAATGTGAGAAGTTATAAAGCAACTCTGAAAAGGCTCAAAAGCCAAAATAAAAGAAGTTGCAAAAATAACTTAAAGAACCGACCAATAACAAGGTCGGACCCAACAAAGGGAATACACCGAGGTCCGAGTAAAAGCCCGGATACAAGAAAAAGCCTTAAAACGGCGAAAAGGCCAAAGAAAACAAGGATTTCGAAAAACGCTTACTAAAAAGTTGCTATACAAAAACAACTAAAAAGTACAAGCGAAAAAACGAAATCAAAGGATAAAAGCGCTAGCTAAAAGGTTGTTATCCGAAAACAACTAAAAAGCATAAAAGCGGAACAAAAAGTCAAAACGCGAACAAAACACCGCTTAATAAGCTAAAAAGTTACTACAAGTAGCTAAAAGCGAAAAGGTGTCCAAAGCATCCACAGAAACCATCCAAAAACAAAAGAGCCCACAGGCCGGGCAAAAAACCAAAGATAAAAGGATTACAGAGAATCAAGATCCTTTCCGGACTCCACATCAACAGAAGGTTGCGGAGGAAACATAGAAATCGGGACAGCATCGACGGCACCGTCATCTCGGTTCAAAACCTCCACACCAGATCCATCCCCGGCCAAAGATGAAGTCGGGTTCACAACCGGAACTTTGGGGTCGGACACCGGAACCTCATCCTCGTTGGGAGCAGGAACAATCTTTCCCTCCACAACAACATTATCCATACTGAATAAACTCAGATCCAGGTCAGGGGCAAGAACCCGGACCTGAGCCTTCAAATTTTCATACATAGCATCCATACCCTTAGCCACATGCCCTTCTAGCTCATAAAAATCATCCTGAGCGGATTGCAACTTCTCCTTCGCCTCCACAAGCTCGGCAAATGTTCGAGTATAACTCTCCTTCGCCGCCTTCGCCATCTCCTCAGATGCATTCGCTGCCGCCACAGCCGCAGTAGCTTTAGCTTTCTCCTTCTCCAAAGATGCCTCCAGTTCAGTAATCCTAGCAGCCTTCAGCTTACTAAACCTCTCGAGCTCAGACTGAACTTTCTCAAGTCGGGAACTGGTCGCACCAATGGGGGATTTCTTGAACTCCCGGGCAATAGCGGCATGAAGACTTGCCATCCAGACACAACTCCGCGCCATATACTGAAAATGATGCTCCATAGACACATCATCAGTAGAAATAAAGGTCTGAGGGAGAATATGCTGTTCAATCCATCCAAGAGCATCAAAATCCTTGTCATTAAAACCCGCAAGCTCTTGAGAGACCTTCTGTTTCTTGGGAGGAGGACCCGAGGACGAAGGCGGGGAAGAGTGACCGGGTCCAGAGGTCGGAGGATCTTGATTTATAGCTCGGAACTGAGGAGTCGGAATAGTCTTCGACCGAGTAGTAACACCCACAGTAGTCTTCTGCGGAGAAGATCGGGCAGAAGCCTCCACAGCCTCAATATTTCGAGCGGCCACAGACTTCTTCGTCCGACGAAGGTACTTCATGGAATCCGCCTGAGAAGACATCTCTGCAGAAATAAAAGAAAAGGATTACCACAACAAAAAAATCCACCAAAACAAGCAAAGCCAAAATACTGAAAAAGATGAGTCTCGGAGAGGTCGGGAACTACCTAACTCGGAACGGAGAAGGCTTGGATCTCCCAACATTTTCTTCGTATTCAAGTGAGGTGCCCGACCCCATAAACTGCTCACCACACCCACAAAAGCCTGCTCCACCTCATCTAGACTCTCAAAGGTATACTTAGCAGACACTACATTCTCCTGCCAACAAAGAGGAAAAGAAGGCTCCCCACTCTCATCTAGAAAGAAAGGTCGGACGTCTCCAGTAGCCCGGACCTTGAAATAAAAGTTCTTAAAATCATAAAAGGACTCATCATACAGGGTACAAAACTTCCTTCCCTGGTTAGCCCTAAAAGAGACCCAAGATACCTTCCCTCCACCCGACCCCGGCTTCGTCAACACAAACAAATAGGAAAAAAGAGAAATAGAGGGAGCGACGCCCAAAAACTGACACAATAGTTGAAACAGCTTTAGAAACGCCCAAGAATTTGGATGGAGCTGCGTAGGGGCAAGGTTACAAGACCATAACACCTCGGACTCCAGGTCGGTAAAGGGAAGTCGGACACTCAGCTTAGAGAAAAAACAATCATAAGCATAAAAGAAGAGCTTCTCGGAACTATCTAGCGGCGGGAAGCACACTCTCTCCTCGGAATCCGGGGCTACTAGTTCATAATCCCTCTCAGACTCTCTATTTTCACATATGCTACAGTGCCTACGGAACCTAGCTAAATACTCAGAATCTACCACAGAAGGGACTTTTAGAGGAAGAGGGTCTACCCAACCAAGACCACTTGGAATCTTGGTCGACATCGCTTGAAGAACCTTTCGAGACATAAAACTCTTACCTACAAAGAAGAAATACAACAGCAAACAAAAATCACATAAAGCAGACAGCGAAAACCCGTTCAGCCAAGCAAGAAACAAAAACCCAACGAAGAAAATACGGCAACCCGGAACAAAGTACCAGAAAAGAAATAGAGCCCCCCCCATATACAAACAACAAGCAATGGCGGCGCCTTTTTTCGGGGCAACCCAGGCATAAAGAAAAAGAAACAAACAAAGGCCACACAAAGAACAGAAGCATATGTGCATAAGAAAAGAGAAGCATGGGAACAAACCTGGAAGAAAAAAAACGAAGACGACAAGCTCCGAAAAACGAGACGACGGCACACAGAGAGATTCGGGGAAGCAGAGCAAAGAGAAGGAAGAAGCAATGCTCGAAAAAGATAAAGAAAAACGGTGAACGCAGAAAAAAGGAGGAAAGGGGCAAATAAATAAAGCCTTCACAGAGCCCGAACGGAAATCGAGGAAAAACTACTGTGCCCGAGCTCGACCTCCCAAAAAGGACGAACTCGGGCAGGGGCACTGTTCATACCCTGACCGAACTCCTCCAAACTCGGCAAATTCATAAAAGGTCCGACCTCTTCCTAAGGCCCACGCCTAAAGGTCGGACCTCGGACAATCAAGCAAAGGAAGGCCCATCAAAAGGAACGCAGCCCAAAACCTAAAGGCCGAAAGGGCCTAGAAAAGGCGGTTCCACAAAGATAGAGATAAAACTCCCAAAGATAAGATAAGATAAGAATATCTTATCCAGGGAAGATCACGGCCAACTACTATAAATACACTGGAGCACCCAGGTATGGCATTCATTCCACATTCTACATATATCTGCTTGGACCCATGCTAACTTAAGCATCGGAGTGTCATTGCAGGTACAACCACCAACCACTCTACATATCAAGCTCGGGTCCCTGACCCCCACCTCGGGCCTTTCCAAGACGACCGAGCTACACGTTTCAGGTAACCCCGCGAACAGTTTCCATGCAGTTAAGCAACACGCACGCGTGAAGCACGCGTACGCGTGACTTGAAGAATGCGCATCGACGCATACGCGTGGGCGACGCGTACGCGTGATGGAGCCATGTGCTAGGCGTATCAGAAATTACTGGGGGCGATTTCTGGGCTGTTTTTGGCCCAGTTTTTAGCCCGAAAATAGAGATTAAAGGCTGCAGAGTGGAGAAATCAATGAGAGACTTCTCATTCACATAATTTTAGGTTTTAGATGTAGTTTTCTAGAGAGAGAGGTGACTCTCTCCTCTCTCTAGGTTTTAGGGTTCTTAGACTTATTTCTTCTTAATTTCAGATTTCTAATTTACTTTAATTTTGGTTTCTTCTACTATTATTGTTCTAGCACTTTAGTTATCTATTCATCATTGTGATTTTCTTATTTTGCTAATTTAGTTTATGAACTCTTCATGTTAGATTCAATTTCTTATTAATACAATTTGAGGTATTTTATATTTATTGCTTCTTCCTTCAATTGTCCTCATTTATATTTGCAATTGGTTGTTTAGATTTATTGTTCTCCTATTACTTTTCTATACTTTTATTTTATGCCTTCCAAGTGTTTGATAAAATGCTTGGAAGGATGATAGAGTAGGATTTTATGTTCTTGGCTTGGGATGTTAACTTAGGAACTCTTGAGTTACTAATGTCTAAGTAATTGATGACTGATAGCCATTGACTATAGTTTTCACTAATTGAATTAGTGGAGAGTTAGTACTTATGGACTTGGATTGATATAGCTCATTTAACTTTCTTTTACTAGTTAGAGGATGATTTAATGGGACTGATCCTTGCCAATTCCCATGTTGTGGTTAGTGATAAGGATAGAGATCCTTGACCACCAAATTTTGCCAAGACCTCTTTATCATTTGATGTTCATTACCATTTACTTTTTCTTGTTCTCTTATCCAAAATCTCCAAAATATACAACTCATAACCAATAACAAGAACACTTCCCTGCAATTCCTTGAGAGACGGCCCGAGGTTTGAATACTTTGGTTTATTTTTATAGGGTTTGTTACTTGTGACAACCAAATGTTTGTATGAAAGATTCTTGTTGGTTTAGAAGCTATACTTTCAACGAGAATTTGTTTGTGAAATTCTTTACCACACAAAAATTCGTTCATCACTCCCCCACACTTAATTAATGCACGATCCTCCGTGCATGCTCATAATCCGAGAGGTAGAAAACTAGGGACTCCACCTTCAGCTGGTGGGCACTAGGGCATGGGTTGGTCATTTTCACCGTCTTCCTCACATCCAACTCTTTGATTGGCAAAGTTGCCCGGTTCATCGCTCCGATGATAGGAGGGACATGGGAGAGCATTCTCCGGGTCCACCGGTTGTGGAGCCGGCGCTTTGCCTTTTTTGTGCATCCTAAAAAGGAGAGATAACGAAATAGATTTCAAGATCATATGGTAACAACTAAATACGATTAATAAGGAAGCACAAACAATGTAGAGAAGGATTGAAATTCTTAATTAAGAAGCTTTTCAATATAGTGTGGTTTAGAAGATAATGTGTGCATTCCGAGAGTGTGTGCGATTAGAACACTCACATTGGCCGATTGAAACGGCAGTCACACTACTAAACAATCAAAGTTCAATGTTTCTCAATCAAGTTCTTAAGTTGCAAGTTTAAAAAATTAACATGCAATCAACCTTAAGCAAGCACAAGATGACTTAATTGAATTCCTTATGGAAATGGTTATTGGGGTTGTGGACATGAAAGCTCATTATTACGAAAATGTACAACTACCATAACCATTTAAGCAAAGTGAAACATCATGTGTTCATCCCGAAGGTGTGAGAATCACATAAAGAATGTCCTTGAGTTAATGCAAAAGATGTTTGATCAAGACATCAAGAAATGAACATTTGTAACTAAGATGAACAATGATGAACAATGAAAATTGAATTTAATTAAGATCAATGCATTCATAAACAAGTCACCCATTATCAAAGGAACAAAAGTCATGTAACACATGGGTATTTGGAACTTCAAGTTCAAAAAACAAGGAAATGCATTGGTAAATTCAAGTTGATCATCATCAAAGATCATATTTGAAGTTGCACAAATCATATAATATGCCAAACAAGAGATAAGTTGAGAGCATATGATGGCCATTTCATATGAATCAAACAAAGGTTTCACCTAGGCATTTCATCAAACACTTAATGTGCATTGTGCAAACTTATCATAATCAAGCTAAAATTCAATCAAGACAACCCAACAATTCAGAGATCAAATAATTGTAATACAAAGATAATTAAATAAAGCAATAAAACTTAATATAATTCATTCAACTAAAGTTAAAACAAGCTTAAAATTTAATATGAAAAGAAGTAAAAACCTAAAAATGGAAGGATGAAGAAAGCAAGATGAGAAGATGAAACAATGGTACTAGTGATAGCCACTGCGAGGTCATGGCGGTTAGCTTCACCAGAGACACACCAGAGTTCCACAAAGGTGTAGAAGCTCTACGGTGGTAGAGAAAGAAAAGAGAAAAAGAAGAAAGAAAGGATGAAGAAAGAGAGAAGAGAGAGAAAGAGGGGTGGCGGTGGCTGATGGCGGCAGGTGTCTGGGCGGGGCGCGCAGCAGCAGCAGCTAGGAGAAGAGAGAATAAGTCTGCGCTCGACAGGGTTTTGTTCTGATTAGCGCCCAGATTGACATATGTGCATATGCACACAGGTCCGTGCGCACGCACAAGAAGCGAAACAGAGGGGGATGCGGACACACATAGCATGCGAGTGCTCCCAAAATTATAGCACTCATTGCACTTAGTGTCCCCGACAACGGCGCCAAAAACTTGATGTGGAGAATTACGACGGTTTGGAAATTTAGCAAAACAATTTCTTCCTCGGTAGCATAGTCCAAGCCGACAAGTAACCCTGCCAATCAAAGTTTAAAATTTCTAATTCAAATTAACTGAGAGTAATTAAACCTTGGGTCGTTCTTCCCTAGGAACTAATGCCTAAGAGCGCACAAAATTGGTAGTGAGAATTAAGAGGGTTTTCAATAATGAAAGCAAACAATTAAGAGATAAAAGAACACTCAAAATTGCAATTAATAAACTAATAAAGGAACAAAAGAACTATGTATGTAATATGGACAAGTAAGACTCAAAATTGATGGAAAAGTGGTTCAAAACATAAATGGAACCCTGACTCGGGATGAGTTATGGAATCCCTTTCTTGCCATAACCTCAACTATGATAATTATGATGGATTAATCTTACTAAGTCAACCCTTAACATCGAAGAATAAGTCAAGTGAGCATAATTATTATTAATCCACAAATCCTAGCTAACTTACTTATTACTTTAGTAAGTTACTAGCGTTAGTGGAAACAATAACAACTAACAACCCAAGAATTATCACTAAATATCGGACATTATGACTCTAGTAATCCATAAGCTCATTTCCCCAAGACAAGGGGTGAAAATCTACCCCATAATCAAAATTGAAATTTCATCAAACACATGGAGGGCATAATCATAAAACATAGCAAAATTGGAAAAATGATGAAAACTATGAACCACAAAAGAACAAAATCAACAATGACAATCCAATAAACATATAAAAACCATCAAACATCAAATTCATTAACCAAAACTCAAAATTGCAAAACTATATATATATTGACAAGGGAAATTAAAATATATGAAAGTGTAGAACAAGTAATGTGATAAAAGAGAAAATTAAGGAATACTTACAATGAGATAGAAAAATCCAATACCAAAATTGAACTATAAAATGCTACATTGAAAACCGAATAAAAACCCTAAGAGAGAATTTGTATGCTACACTATTCATACTCCTACTATGTGTTTTTTTCTAATCTAAAGTGAGCTCCCTTTCATATGTTTTGTTGCTCCTTCGTATAGCACACTGATTTCAGCTTCATCCTTCCAAAACTGGGCCAGGTGGCCTCCAAAATTGCGATCCACATGCTTCATTAATGAAGTCATGCGCTGGTACCAGTGCGTACGCATAGATGTGTGCGTACGCACACTTGCTGATTTTCCTTCTGTGCGTACGCATAAAAAGTTGTACGTACGCACACTTGGATGTGTGCTTCTCCTTTCTTTTTTTCATGTTTTCTCTCAATTGCATGCTTCTCTTCCATTTTTTGCTGAGAGTTTTTTTGGGGTGTAGCCTTGTAGACTTTTTCATGAGTCCTTACTTTATCTTTGCCTCCAAAGGATGCCCGTGGGCCTTGGTGTGTGTCTTGGGGTCTTCCTTTTGCTATTTTGTATTGTTCTGAGTCATGTTTTGTCCGAGCTGTTTTGATTTTGCATGAGTTGTTAGTAATCCATTCTCTTTTTCTTGTTTGTAGGACTAGTTGGCCATGTCTTCTCGCAAAAATATTGTTGAGACGTCTTCTAAAGTTCCTGAGGGGATGCCCGACTGGTTGGATTCCCTTGTGTTGATGTGTGTTTCTGTGGTAAATGCTGAGTTTTGTGCGGAGCTTAGAAAACATCACCGACTCTGTAAGAATAGAGATCAGGAAAAAAACTATGAACTGGTAGCACCTGATTCTGATGAGAGGGTTTGCTTTCCTGCTTTGACCTCGGGGGAACGTCCCTTCTTTTATGCTTATGACTATTTTTTCAACCAGTTGAATATTTCTTTTCCTTTCACTTCCTTTGAGACCGACTTGTTGTGGTTGTGTAACGTAGCTCCATCCCAACTCCATCTGAACTCCTGGGGTTTTATTAAGATTTTTCAGTTGCTTTGCTAAGAGCTGGACGTCTGGTGCACGAAATTGTGATCAAGACTTTTCACAACTCAAATAATCCCCGGTAATGAATCCAAAAACTTGGCGTTCAATACCATGGCATAAACACAACTTCGCACAACTAACCAGCAAGTGCACTGGGTATGGGTGATATATGAATAAAACATAAAGATAAGGATAGAGATACTTATGTAATTCATTGGTGAGAACTTCAGATAAGCGTATGAAGATGCTTTGTCCCTTCCGTCTCTCTACTTTCCTACTGTCTTCATCCAATCCTTCTTACTCCTTTCCATGGCAAGCTGTATGTTGGGCATCACCGTTGTCAATGGCTACAGTCCCGTCCTCTCAGTGGAAATGTTCAACGCACCCTGTCACGGCACGACTATCCAGCTGTCGGTTCTCGATCATGTCGGAATAGAATCCAGTGATTCTTTTGCGTCTGTCACTAACGCCCCATAATCGCGAGTTTGAAGCTCGTCACAGTCATTCAATCATTGAATCCTACTCAGAATGCCACAGACAAGGTTTAGACCTTCCGGATTCTCTTGAATGCCGCCATCAATTCTAGCTTATACCACGAAGATTCTGGTTAAAGAACCCAAGAGATATCCACCCAATCTAAGGTAGAACGGAGGTGGTTGTCAGTCACACGTTCATAGGTGAGAATGATGATGAGTGTCACGGATCATCACATTCATCAAGTTGAAGAACAAGTGATATCTTGGAATAAGAACAAGTTGAATTGAATAGAAGAACAATAGTAATTGCATTAATACTCGAGGTACAGCAGAGCTCCACACCTTAATCTATGGTGTGTAGAAACTCCACCGTTGAAAATACATAAGAACAAGGTCTAGGCATGGCCGTGAGACCAGCCTCCCAATGATTTAAGATAGCATAAAACTACTCAAAGATAGCTACCAAGATGTAAAATACAATAGCAAAAGGTCCTACTTATAGGGAACTAGTAGCTTAAGAATTACAAAGATGATTAAATGACATAAAAATCCACTTCCGGGCCCACTTGGTGTGTGCTTGGGCTGAGCATTGAAGCATTTTCGTGTAGAGACTCTTGTTGGAGTTAAACGCCAGCTTTTGTGCCAGTTTGGGCGTTTAACTCCCATTCTTGTGCCAGTTCCGGCGTTTAACGCCGGGCAGTTTTGAGCTGATTTGAAACGCCGGTTTGGGCCATCAAATCTTGAGCAAAGTATGGACTTTTATACATTGCTGAAAAGCCCAGGATGTCTACTTTCCAACGCCGTTGAGAGCGCGCCAATTGGGCTTCTGTAGCTCCAGAAAATCCACTTCGAGTGCAGGGAGGTCAGAATCCAATAGCATCTGCAGTCCTTTTCAGTCTCTGAATCAGATTTTTGCTCAGGTCCCTCAATTTCAGCCAGAAAATACCTGAAATCACAGAAAAACACACAAACTCATAGTAAAGTCCAGAAAAGTGAATTTTAGCTAAAAACTAATAAAAATATACTAAAAACTAACTAAATCCTACTAGAAACATACTAAAAACAATGCCAAAAAGCGTACAAATTATCCGCTCATCAACGTCACACCTTCTCATACTCTCTTTCTTTATCTTTTTGTTTTGACTAAGCCCGGGATTTCCTCGAAAAAGAAATCCTCTTGGATTTCCTTTCGATCTGCCCAGGGACATAAAGTGTTTGCTATGTATGACGAGTCCTTTAGGGACTTTAAGAATTAATTTTTTAAGGTCCGAGCTGTTGAGGGAGCTCGACCGTTTTTCTTAGAAGCGAATAATGAACCTGCCTTCCCTTTGTGTTGGCAAAAGAATGTTGTGGTGTCTCGATACACGTGGGAGATGCTTGACGAGGTTGAGCAGGCTTTTGTAAATGTTTTAGAAGATATCTGGGGAGAACCTCCCCATCTTGACACCAAGAGGTTTTTGGGGTACCCTTCCCTAGTCCTAACTGTGTTGGGTTTTGGCCGACTTATTTTGCTCTGTTTTTACTTTGCTTCCTTCTCTTTCCAGTTTGTAACCTTCTTCTATGGTTGATTTTATTTTTCAGAGATGGCCAAGAATAATGACTCCATGAAAGCCTTTAAAAAGGCAAGGAAGGCTACTGGTGCATGAAATTGTAATCCCAATATCAAAATCAAGATTTCTTATGACTTCGTATCACTAACCAGCAAGTGCACTGGGTTGTCCAAGTAATACCTTACGTGAGTAAGGGTCGATCCCACGGAGATTATTGCTTTGAAGCAAGATATGTTTATTTTATTATTCTTAGTCAGGATATCAATTATAATTATCAGTTTGAATTATTAGAAAAAATAAAAGAGCGTGAAATAATTACTTGTTGTGTAGTAATGGAGAATATGTTGGGATTTCGGAGATGCTTTGTCTTCTGAATTCCTGTAATGTAATATTCAACTCAATGCAAAAGTGCAAAGTTCCTTCCATGGCAAGCTCTATGTAGGGTGTCACCGTTGTCAATGGCTACTTCCCATCCTCTCAGTGAAAATGGTCCAAATGCTCTGTCACAGCATGGCTAATCAGCTGTTGGTTCTCGATCATGTCGGAATAGAATCCATTGATTCTTTTGCGTTTGTCATCATGCCCAACACTCGCGAGTTTGAAGCTCATCACAGTCATCCAATCCCAGAATCCTACTCGGAATACCACAGACAAGGTTTAGACTTTCCGGATTCTCATGAATGCCGCCATCAATTCTAGCTTATACCACGAAGATTTTGGTTAAGGAATCTAAGAGATACTCATTCAATCTGGTGTAGAACGGAGGTGGTTATCAGACACACGTTCATGGATTGAGGAAGGTGATGAGTGTCACGGATGATCACCTTCTCCATAGTTAAGCGCGAATGAACATCTTAGATAGGAACACGCATGTTTGAATGGAAAAACATAAATAATTGCATTAATTCATCGAGACGCTGCAGAGCTCCTCACCCCCAACAATAGAGTTTAGAGACTCATGCCATCAACGAGTATAAAATTCAGATCTAAAAATGTCATGGGATACAAAATAAGTCTCTAAAAGTTATTTAAATACTAAATTAGTAACCTAGGTTTACAGAGAATGAGTAAACTAAGATGGATAGTGCAGAAATCCGCTTCTGGGGCCCACTTGGTGTGTGCTGGGGCTGAGACTTAAGCTTCTCACGTGCCTGGGCTGTTTCTGGAGTTGAACGCCAAGTTGTAACGTGTTTCTGGCGTTCAACTCTGGTTCGTGACGTGTTTCTAGCGCTGGACGCCAGACTGCAACATGAAACTGGCGTTAAACGCCAGTTTACATCGTCTATCTTTGCGTAAAGTATAAACTATTATATATTGCTGGAAAGCCCTGGATGTCTACTTTCCAAACCAATTAAGAGCACGCCAAATGGACTCCTGTAGCTCCAAAAAATCTATTCCGAGTGCAGGGAGGTCAGAATCCAACAGCATCGGCAGTCCTTTTTCAGCCTAAATCAGATTTTTGCTCAGCTCCCTCAATTTGAACCAGAAAATAGCTGAAATCATAGAAATACACACAAACTCATAGTAAAGTCCAGAAATATGATTTTTGCTTAAAAACTAATAAAATTCTATCAAAAACTAATAAAAACATGCTAAAATCTACATGAAATTACCCCCAAAAAGCGTATAAAATATCCGCTCATCACAACACCAAACTTAAACTATTGCTTGTCCTCAAGCAACAAGATAAATATAATAGGATGAAAAGAAATTAAGAAGAAATAATATTTCAGAGTTTTAAGTGGAGCTCAGATTCTTATTTAGATGAGCGGGGCTAGTAGCTTTTTGACTTCCGAAGAGTTTTGGCATCTCACTTTATCCTTTGAAATTCGGAATGATTGGCATCCATAGGAACTCAGAATTCAGATAGTATTATTGATTCTCCTAGTGTAGTATGTTGATTCTTGAACAAAGTTACTTTATGAGTCTTGGCCGTGGCCCTAAGCACTTTGTTTTCCAGTATTACCACCGGATACATAAATGCCACAGACACATAATTGGGTGAACCTTTTCAGATTGTGACTTAGCTTTGCTAAAGTCCCCAATTAGAGGTGTCCAGAGTTCTTAAGCACACTCTTTTGCCTTGGATCACGACTTTAACCACTCAGTCTCAAGCTTTTCACTTGGACCTGCATGTCACAAGCACATGGTTAGGGACAGCTTGATTTAACCGCTTAGGCCTGGAATTCCTTCCTTGGGCCCTCCTATCCACTGATGCTCAAAGCCTTGGATCCTTTTCACCCTTGCCTTTTGGTTTTAAGGGCTATTTGCTTTTTTTCTTTTTCTTGATCCAATGATTCCTTGTAATTTTTCTCTCTTTTTTTTCACTGCTTTTTCTTGCTTCAAGAATCAAATTCATGAATTTTCAGATCATCAATAATATTTTTCGTGTTCCTCATTCTTTCAAGAGCCAACAATTTTAACATTCATGAAATTCAGGATAAAAAACATGCACTGTTCAAGCATTCATTAAGAAGACAAAAGTATTGCCACTACATATAATTAATTACAATTTTTCTTATTAAGAACTCAAAAAATATAAATTAGCTCTTTATTCTAAAAATCTACTATTTTATTCATGTTTGATGATGATGAGAAAAATAAATTATAACTTAATTGAAAATAAATCAAAATAGATATACTAATTACCACTACTCCTATATATCTTCTAAGGTAAATTCCTATAACAACAACTATCTTAGAGTTAAAGCTAAAATTAGAACTTAACAACCTGTATTTTGGGAAGTGGATGTTCCTCTAGTCTGTGGGGTGCTTGGTCCTTCAAGAATTAATTTCTGACGCTTCAGTTCCCTTAAGTCACGCCCTTGCTCCTCTTGTTCCCTAAGCAATTTGCAAAGCATGCTATTTTGATTATTCTGTTCTTCCTTTATTTGGTCCATAGCTTCTTGCAACTTGGAAACAGATGCCTTAAGTTGCTCCCAGTATTCAAATTGAGGGATTTCTGGGAGGAATTCATGTGCTCTCCTCTTGATGGGGTCATCCTGCAACTGTTGTTTTTCCATTGATATTTTAGTGATTGACCGCTCAACTGAGATATACTCAGTTATTCCCATCCTTACTCCAGCATCTTTGCAGAGCATAGAAATTAGGCTTGGATAAGCCAACTTGGCATCTTTGGATTTCTTGTTTGCTATTATGTAGAGTTCACACGAAATTAACTGATGAACTTCTACTTCTTTTCCCAACATAATGCAGTGAATCATCACTGCTCTTTTAATAGTGACTTCAGAACGGTTGCTAGTGGGCAATATGGAACACCCAATGAAGTCCAGCCAGCCTCTGGCTACTGGTTTGAGATCTTCTCTCTTGAGTTGATTTGGGACACCCGTGGTGCTGGTGGTCCACCTGGCTCCAGGGATGCATATATCCTCTAGAATCTTGTCCAGGCCCTTGTTTGTTCTCATCATTCTCCTATTAATGGAGTTTGGGTCATCTTTCAGCTGAGGCATCTTAAAGATCTCCCTGATTTTGTCAGGGTGGATGTGAACAATCTTTCCTCTGACCAAGGTCCAATAGTCATAGAGGGCAGTTCTAGATATTCTCTGCCTGTCTGTTTGACACAGATTAGCGTAGAACTCCTGAACCATATTCCTTCCCATTTTTGTTTCAGGATTAGCTAGGATTTCCCAGTTTCTGTTTCGAATTTGCTCTTGGATCTCCGGATATTCATCTTCTTTCAGATCGAACTTGACTTCCGGGATCACGGACCTTAGACCCATTATTTTGTAGTAATGGTCCGAATGTTCTTTGGTTAAGAACCTCCCTTGATTCCAAAGTGGTTTTGGAATATTCTCTTTCTTGCCTCTTGGAGTGGGTTGTTTTCCTTTAGGAGCCATGATCTTAGTGAGTATATTTTTGTGATCACGGATAAACACACCAAAGTTAGAGGTTTGCTTGTCCTCAAGCAAAAGAAAAGAAAGGAGAGGGATAGAAGGAGAGCTAATGTCGAATGGTGGATGAGAAGAGGGAGGCCAAATGTGAATTTAAAAGGGAGGGGGTGGGTTTTCGAAAATTTTAAAAAGATAAGATAGAAGATATGATTTATAAAAGATAAATATGATAAGAAAAAGATATAATTTAAAATTAAAAAGTTGTGAATGATATTTGAAAAAGATAAATCTGAATTTTTAATTTGAAAAAGATTTTAAAAGATAATTGAGTTTTGAAAAATTTGAAAAAGAGTTGGATTGGATTGGAAAAAGATTTGTATTTATGTATTAAGATATATTTGATATTTTTGAAAAAGGGATTTTAGAAATTAGGGTTTTTAGAAAAAAATTTTTTTTTTGAAATTGAAGGATGACATTTTGAACATGTTTATGCAAAAAATCATGAATTGAAACATAAAAAATTAGAAAATTTATGAAGAAAAACAAATTTTTCTTCCTCCCCACCATCTTGGCGTTAAACGCCCAAACGCTGCATGTTTTGGGCGGTTAACGCCCATTTGCTGCTTCTCCTGGGCGTTCAACGCCCAGCTGTTGCTTCTTTCTGGCGTTGAACGCCAGGAAGTCCTTTGTCACTGGGCGTTTTTCTGAACGCCCAGGACGCTGTAATTCTGGCGTTAAACGCCCATAAGGAGCTTCTTTCTGGCGTTCAATGCCCAGAAGATGCTTCTTTCTGGCGTTTAACGCCCAGATGGCTATCCTTACTGGCGTTGAACGCCCAGTGGATGCTTCTTTTGGGCGTTCAACGCCCAAAATATTTTTTACTGGTTTTTTTACGCCAGTGAGCTTCCAAATTCCCCTGTAACTCTGTGAACTCAAGCAATTGCTATTCTACCTTGAAGATAACTGAGATATACCTATAAAAATTAATTAATTAATAAAAACTTTGTAACTGACTGGGTTGCCTCCCAGTAAGCGCTTCTTTATTGTCTTTAGCTGGACTATTACTGAGCTTTAATCAAGCCTCAGTTTTGTGCATTCTAGCTCAAAATTGCTTTCAAGATAATGTTTAACTCTCTGTCCATTAACAATGAACTTTTTGTTAGAATCATTATCCTGAAGCTCTACGTATCCATATGGTGACACACTTGTAATCACATATGGTCCTCTCCACCGGGATTTCAATTTCCTGGGGAATAATCTGAGCCTAGAATTAAATAGCAGAACTTTCTGTCCAGGCTCAAAGACTTTGGATGACAGTTTCTTATCATGCCATCTTTTTGCTTTCTCTGTGTAAATTTTTGCATTTTCGAAAGCATTGAGTCTAAATTCCTCTAGCTTATTTAACTGGAGCAAACACTCTTCTCCAGCTAACTTGGCATCAAGGTTTAGGAATCTGGTCGCCCAGTAGGCCTTATGTTCCAGTTCCACTGGCAAGTGACATGCCTTTCCATACACAAGCTGGTATGGGGAGGTCCCTATAGGGGTTTTGAATGCAGTTCTGTATGCCCACAGAGCATCATCTAAGCTTCTTGCCCAATCCCTTCTACGGTTAATTACAATCCGTTCCAGGATTCTTTTAAGTTCTCTGTTAGAGACTTCAGCTTGCCCATTTGTCTGTGGATGATATGGAGTGGCTACCCTGTGGCTAACTCCATAACGAACCAAAGCAGAGTAAAGCTATTTATCGCAGAACTGAGTGCCCCCATCACTGATTAGTACTCTAGGGGTGCCAAATCTACTGAAGATGTATTTCTGGAGGAATTTTAACACTGTCTTAGTGTCATTAGTGGGTGTTGCAATAGCTTCCACCCATTTGGATACATAATCCACTGCCACCAGAATATAAGTGTTTGAGTATGATGGTGGGAAAGGCCCCATGAAGTCAATACCCCATACATCAAACAACTCAATATCCAAGTTCCCTTGTTGAGGAATGGCATAATTGTGAGGCAAATTACCAGATCTTTGGCAACTGTCACAATTAAGTACAAACACTCGGGAATCTTTATAGAGAGTAGGCCAGTAGAAGCCACATTGGAGGACTCTTGTGGCTGTTTGCTCACTTCCAAAATGTCCTCCATATTGTGATCCATGGCAATGCCATAGGATCTTCTATGCTTCTTCTTTAGGCACACATCTACGGATTACTCCGTCTGCACATCTCTTGAAGAGATACGGCTCATCCTAAAGATAATACTTTGCATCCGTGATCAGCTTCTTTGATTGCTGCCTACTGTATTCTTTGGGTATGAATCTCACTGCCTTGTAGTTCGCAATGTCTGCAAACCATGGCACTTCCTGGATGGCAAATAGTTGCTCATCTGGAAAATTTTTAGAGATCTCAGTAAGTGGGAGGGACGCCCCTTCTACTGGTTCTATTCGGGACAGGCGATCTGCTACTTGATTCTCTGTCCCTTTTCTGTCTCTTATTTCTATATCAAACTCTTGCAGAAGCAACACCCATTTTATGAGTCTGGGTTTTGAATCCTGCTTTGTGAGCAGGTATTTAAGAGCTGCATGGTCAGTGTACACAATCATTTTTGATCCTACTAAATAGGATCTGAACTTGTCAATGGCGTAAACCACTGCAAGTAGCTCTTTTTCTGTGGTTGTGTAGTTCTTCTGTGCGTCATTTAAAACACGACTGGCATAGTAAATGATGTGCAGAAGCTTGTCATGCCTTTGTCCCAATACTGCACCAATGGCATGGTCACTGGCATCACATATTAATTCAAAAGGTAATGTCCAGTCTGGTGCAGAAATGACTGGTGCTGTGACCAGCTTAGCTTTTAGAGTCTCAAATGCCTGCAGACACTCCTTATCAAAGATAAATGGCGTGTCAGTAGCTAGCAGATTACTTAGAGGTTTGGTGATTTTTGAAAAATCCTTTATAAACCTCCTATAGAATCCTGCATGCCCCAGAAAGCTTCTGATTGCCTTAACATTGGCTGGTGGTGGTAATTTTTTAATTACCTCTACCTTAGCTTGATCCACCTCTATTTCCTTGTTTGAGATTTTGTGCCCAAGGACAATTCCTTCAGTCACCATAAAGTGACATTTCTCCCAATTTAAAACTAGGTTAGTCTCTTGGCACCTCTTTAGAACAAGTGCTAGATGGTCAAGACAAGAGCTGAATGAGTCTCCAAATACTAAAAAGTCATCCATGAAGACTTCCAAAAATTTTTCCACCATATCAGAGAAAATTGAGAGCATGTATCTTTGAAAGGTTGCAGGTGCATTGCACAGGCCAAATGGCATCTTTCTGTATGCAAATACTCCAGATGGACATGTGAATGCCGTTTTCTCTTGATCTTGGGGATCTACTGCAATTTGATTATAACCTGAATATCCATCCAGGAAGCAGTAGTATTCATGACCTGCTAGCCTTTCTAGCATCTGGTCTATGAATGGTAAAGAAAAATGATCCTTTCTGGTAGCTGTATTGAGCCTTCTATAATCAATACACATACGCCACCCAGTAACTGTTCTTGTAGGAACCAGTTCATTTTTTTCATTATGAACCACTGTCATGCCACCCTTCTTAGGGACGACTTGGACATGGCTTAACGAGGGGCTATCAGAAATAGGATAAATGATCCCAGCCTCTAGTAATTTAGTGACCTCCTTCTGCACCACTTCCTTCATGGCTGGATTCAGCCGCCTTTGTGGTTGAACCACTAGCTTGGCATCACCTTCCAATAGAATCTTGTGCATGCATCTGGCTGGGCTAATGCCCTTAAGATCACTGATGGACCACCCAAGAGCTGTCTTGTGTGTCCTTAGCACTTGAATTAGTGCTTCCTCTTCCTGTAGCTCTAAGGTAGAGCTTATGATTACAAGAAAGGTATCACCTTCTCCCAGAAATGCATATTTCAGGGATGGTGGTAATGGTTTGAGCTCGGGTTTAGGAGGTTTCTCCTCTTCCTGAGGGATTTTCGGAGGTTCTATCATTCTCTCTAATTCCTCCAGATCAGGCTGAACATCTTTAAAGATATCCTCTAGCTCTGATTCGAGACTCTCAGTCATATTGACCTCTTTTACCAGAGAGTCAATAATATCAACACTCATGTAGTCATTTGGGGTGTCTGGATGCTGCATAGCTTTGACAACATTCAACTTGAACTCCTCCTCATTGACTCTCAGGGTTACTTCCCCTTTTTGGACATCAATAAGGGTTCGGCCAGTTGCTAGGAAAGGTCTTCCTAGAATGAGAGTTGCACTCTTGTGCTCCTCCATTTCCAGCACAACAAAGTCAGTAGGAAAGGCAAATGGCCCAACCTTGACAATCATGTCTTCAATCACGCCTGATGGGTATTTAATGGAGCCATCAGCAAGTTGGAGACATATCTGAGTTGGTTTGACTTCTTCAGTCAAACCAAGCTTTGTGATAATAGATGCAGGTATTAGGTTGATACTTGCCCCAAGATCACATAGAGCTTGCTTGGTACAAGTACCCTCTAATGTGCATGGTATCATAAAGCTTCCGGGATCTTTAAGCTTCTTAGGTAAGCTTTTCAGAATGACTGCACTGCATTCTTCAGTGAGGTAAATGGTGCATGAAATTGTGATCACTACTTTTCACAACTCAAATAATCCCTAGTAATGGCCCCAAAGACTTGGTGCTCAATACCATGGCATAAACACAACTTCGCACAACTAACCAGCAAGTGCACTGGGTCGTCCAAGTAATAAACCTTACGCGAGTAAGGGTCGATCCCACGGAGATTGTTGGTATGAAGCAAGCTATGGTCACCTTGTAAATCTCAGTCAGGAAGACTCAAATGGTTATAGATGATATATGAGTAAAAGATAAAGATAGAGATACTTATGTAATTCATTAGTGAGAACTTCAGATAAGCGAATGGAGATGCTTTGTCCCTTCCGTCTCTCTGCTTTCCTACTGTCTTCATCCAATCCTTCTTACTCCTTTCCATGGCAAGCTGTATGCAAGGGTTTCACCGTTGTCAGTGGCTACCTCCCATCCTCTCAGTGGAAATGTTCAACGCACCCTGTCACGGCACGGCTATCCAGCTGTCGGTTCTCGATCATGTCGGAATAGAATCCAGTGATTCTTTTGCGTCTGTCACTAATGCCCCACAATCGCGAGTTTGAAGCTCGTCACAGTCATTCAATCATTGAATCCTACTCAGAATACCACAGACAAGGTTTAGACCTTCCGGATTCTCTTGAATGCCGCCATCAATTCTAGCTTATACCACGAAGATTCCGGTTAAGGAAATCCAAGAGATAAACATTAGAGCCTTGTTTGCTTGTAGAACGGAGGTGGTTGTCAGTCACGCGTTCATAAGTGAGAATGATGATGAGCGTCACATAATCATCACATTCATCAAGTTCTTGAGTGCGAATGAATATCTTGGAATAAGAACAAGCTGAATTGAATATAAGAACAAAAGTAATTGCATTAATACTCGAGGTACAGTAGAGCTCCACACCTTAATCTATGGTGTGTAGAAACTCCACCGTTGAAAATACATAAGAACAAGGTCTAGGCATGGCCGTGAGGCCAGCCCCCAGTGATCAAAAGATTCAAAGATCTCAAGATGAAAAATACAGTAGTAAAGGGACCTATTTATAGGGAACTAGTAGCTTAAGAATTACAAAGATGAGTAAAAGACATAAAAATCCACTTCCGGGCCCACTTGGTGTGTGCTTGGGCTGAGCATTGAAGCATTTTCGTGTAGAGACTCTTCTTGGAGTTAAACACCAGCTTTTGTGCCAGTTTGGGCGTTTAACTCCCACTTTGGTGCCAGTTCCGGCGTTTAACGCTGGGAATTCTGAGGGTGACTTTGAACGCCAGTTTGGGCCATCAAATCTTAGGCAAAGTATGGACTATCATATATTGCTGGAAAGCCCAGGATGTCTACTTTCCAACGCCGTTGAAAGCGTGCCAATTGGGCTTCTGTAGCTCCAGAAAATTCACTTCGAGTGCAAGGAGGTCAGAATCCAACAGCATCTGCAGTCCTTTTCAGTCTCTGAATCATATTTTTGCTCAGGTCCCTCAATTTCAGCCAGAAAATACCTAAAATCACAGAAAAACACACAAACTCATAGTAAAGTCCAGAAAAGTGAATTTTAATTAAAAACTAATAAAAATATACTAAAAACTAACTAAATCCTACTAGAAACATACTAAAAACAATGCCAAAAAGCGTATAAATTATCCGCTCATCACAACACCAAACTTAAATTGTTGCTTGTCCCCAAGCAACTGAAAATCAAATAAGATAAAAAGAAGAGAATATGCAATGAATTCCAAAAACATCTATGAAGATCAGTATTAATTAGATGAGCGGGGCTTTTAGCTTTTTGCCTCTGAACAGTTTTGGCATCTCACTCTATCCTTTGAAATTCAGAATGATTGGCTTCTTTAGGAACTCAGAATCCAGATAGTGTTATTGATTCTCCTAGTTAAGTATGATGATTCTTGAACACAGCTACTTTACGAGTCTTGGCCGTGGCCTAAAGCACTCTGTCTTCCAGTATTACCGCATACATGCCACAGACACATAATTGGATGAACCTTTTCAGATTGTGACTCAGCTTTGCTAGAGTCCCCAAGTAGAGGTGTCCAGGGTTCTTAAGCACACTCTTTTTGCCTTGGATCACAACTTTATTTCTTTCTTTTTTTTTTCTTTTTCTCTTTCTCCCTTTTTCGTTTTTTTTTCGTTCTTTTCCTCTCTTTTTTTTTTGTATTCACTGCTTTTTCTTGCTTCAAGAATCATTTTTATGATTTTTCAGATTCTCAGTAACATGTCTCCTTTTTCATTATTCTTTCAAGAGCCAACATTCATGAACCACAAATTCAAAAGACATATGCACTGTTTAAGCATACATTCAGAAAACAAAAGTGTTGCCACCACATCAAAATAATTAATCTGTTATAAAATTCAAAATTCATGCAATTTTTCTCTTTTTCAATTAAGAACATTGTTTATTTAAGAGAGGTGATGGATTCATAGGACATTCATAACTTTAAGGCATAGACACTAAGACACTAATGATCATAAGACACAAACATGGATAAACATAAGCATGAAAATTCGAAAAACAAGAAAATAAAGAACAAGGAGATTAAAGAACGGGTCCACCTCAGTGATGGCGGCTTGTTCTTCCTCTTGAAGGTCTGATGGAGTGCTTGAGCTCCTCAATGTCTCTTTCTTGTCTTTGTTGCTCGTCTCTCATGATTCTTTGATCCTCTATAATTTCATGGAGGAGGATGGAATGTTCTTGGTGCTCCACCCTTAGTTGTCCCATGTTGGAACTCAATTCTCCTAGGGAGGTGTTGATTTGCTCCCAATAGTCTTGTGGAGGAAAGTGCATCCCTTGAGGCATCTCAGGGATTTCATGATGAGTGGGGTCTCTTGTTTGCTTCATCCTTTTCTTAGTGATGGGCTTGTCCTCATCAATGAGGATGTCTCCTTCTATGTCCACTCCAACTGAATAACAGAGGTGACAAATGAGATGAGAAAAGGCTAACCTTGCCAAGGTAGAGGACTTGTCCGCCATCTTATAGAGTTCTTGGGCTATAACCTCATGAACTTCCACTTCCTCTCCAATCATGATACTATGAATCATGATGGCCCGGTCTATAGTAACTTCGGACCGGTTGCTAGTTGGAATGATTGAGCGTTGGATAAACTCCAACCATCCTCTAGCCACGGGCTTGAGGTCATGCCTTCTCAATTGAACCGGCTTCCTTCTTGAATCTCTCTTCCATTGGGCGCCCTCTCCACAAATGTCAGTGAGGACTTGGTCCAACCTTTGATCAAAGTTGACCCTTCTAGTGTAAGGATGTTCATCTCCTTTCATCATGGGCAAGTTGAATGCCAACCTTACATTTTCCGGACTATAATCTAAGTATTTCACCCGAACCATTGTAAGCCAATTCTTTAGATCCGGGTTCACACTTTGATCATGGTTCTTGGTGATCCATGCATTGGCATAGAAGTCTTGAACCATTAAGATTCCGACTTGTTGAATGGGGTTGGTAAGAACTTCCCAACCTCTTCTTCGAATTTCATGTCAGATCTCCGGATATTCACTCTTTTTGAGTTTGAAAGGGACCTCGGGGATCACCTTCTTCAAGGCCACAACTTCATAGAAGTGGTCTTGATGCACCCTTGAGATGAATCTCTCCATCTCCCATGACTCGGAGGTGAAAGCTTTTGCCTTCCCTTTCCTCTTTCTAGAGGTTTCTCCGGCCTTGGATGCCATAAATGGTTATGGAAAAACAAAAAGCAATGCTTTTACCACACGAAACTTAAAAGGTTTGCTCGTCCTCGAGCAAAAGAAGAAAGAAGAGAGTAGAAGAAGAAGAAATAGAGGAGAGGAAGATGGCTTTGTGGTTCGGTCAAAAGGGGGAGAAGTAGTGTTTAGAGTGTGTGAAAATGAAGGAGTGAAGATGGGTTTATATAGGGGTGGAAGGGAGGGGTAGGGTTCGGCCATTATAGGTGGGTTTGGGAGGGAAAGTGGTTTGAATTTGAATGGTGAGGTAGGTGGGGTTTTATGAAGGATGGATGTGAGTGGTGAAGAGAAAGATGGGATTGGTGAATGGGTGAAGAAGAGAGAGGGTGGTGGGGTAGGTGGGGATCCTGTGGGCTCCACAGATCCTGAGGTGTCAAGGAAAATTCAACCCTGCACCAAGTGGCGTGCAAAACTGCATCCTTTGCCAATTCTGGCGTTAAACGCTGGGCTGGTGCCCATTTCTAGCGTTTAACACCATGTTCTTGCCCTTTCCTGGCGTTTAACGCCAGTCTGGCGCCCCTTTTTGGCGTTAAACGCCCAGAATGGTGCCAGACTGGGCGTTAAACGCCCAACTGCTACCCTTACTGGCGTTTAAACGCCAGCAGGATCTTCCTCCTGGGTGTGCTATTTTTCTTCCTGTTTTTCATTCTGTTTTTACTTTTTCAATTGATTTTGTGACTTCTCATGATCATCAACCTAAAGAAAACATAAAATAACAAAAGAAAATAGATTAAATATAACATTGGGTTGCCTCCCAACAAGCGCTTCTTTAATGTCAGTAGCTTGACAGAGGGCTCTCATGGAGCCTCACAGACTCAGAGCAATGTTGGAACCTCCCAACACCAAACTTAGAGTTTGACTGTGGGGGTTCAACACCAAACTTAGAGTTTGGTTGTGGCCTCCCAACACCAAACTTAGAGTTTGACTGTGGGGGCTCTGTTGACTCTGTTTTGAGAGAAGCTCTTCATGCTTCCTCTCCATGGTGACAGAGGGATATCCTTGAGCCTTAAACACAAAGGATTCTTCATTCACTTGAATGATCAGTTCACCTCTATCAACATCAATCACAGCCTTTGCTGTGGCTAGGAAGGGTCTGCCAAGGATGATGGATTCATCCATGCACTTCCCAGTCTCTAGGACTATGAAATTAGCAGGGATGTAATGGTCTTCAATCTTCACCAAAACATCCTCTACAAGTCCATAAGCTTGTTTTCTTGAGTTGTCTGCCATCTCTAGTGAGATTCTTGCAGCTTGTACCTCAAAGATCCCTAGCTTCTCCATTACAGAGAGAGGCATGAGGTTTACACTTGACCCCAAGTCACACAGAGCCTTCTTGAAGGTCATGGTGCCTATGGTACAAGGTATTGAGAACTTCCCAGGATCTTGTCTCTTTTGAGGTAATTTTTGCCTAGACAAGTCATCCAGTTCTTTGGTGAGCAAAGGAGGTTCGTTCTCCCAAGTCTCATTACCAAACAACTTGTCATTTAGCTTCATGATTGCTCCAAGGTATTTAGCAACTTGCTCTTCAGTGACATACTCATCCTCTTCAGAGGAAGAATACTCATCAGAGCTCATGAATGGCAGAAGTAAATCCATTGGAATCTCTATGGTCTCAGTGTGAGCCTCAGATTCCCATGGTTCCTCATTAGGGAACTCATTGGAGGCCAGTGGACGCCCATTGAGGTCTTCCTCAGTGGCGTTCACTGCCCCATCCTCCTCTCCAAATTTGGCCATGTTGATGGCCTTGCACTCTCCTTTTGGATTTTCTTCTGTATTGCTTGGAAGAGTACTAGGAGGGAGTTCAGTAATTTTCTTGCTCAGCTGTCCCACTTGTGCCTCCAAATTCCTAATGGAGGACCTTGTTTGAGTCATGAAACTTTGAGTGGTTTTGATTAGATCAGAGACCATGGTTGCTAAGTCAGAGTGGCTCTGCTTAGAATTCTCTGTCGGTTGCTGAGAAGATGATGGAAAAGGTTTGCCATTGCTAAACCTGTTTCTTCCACCATTATAGTTGTTGAAACCTTGTTGAGGTCTTTGTTGATCCTTCCATGAGAGATTTGGATGATTTCTCCATGAAGAATTATAGGTGTTTCCATAGGGTTCTCCCATGTAATTCACCTCTTCCATTGAAGGGTTCTCAGGATCATAAGCTTCTTCTTCAGATGAAGCATCCTTAGTACTGCTTGGTGCATTTTGCATTCCAGACAGACTTTGAGAGATCAAATTGACTTGTTGGGTCAATATTTTGTTCTGAGCCAGTATGGCATTCAGAGTATCAATCTCAAGAACTCCTTTCTTCTGATTTGTCCCATTGTTCATAGGATTCCTTTCAGAAGTGTACATGAATTGGTTATTTGCAACCATTTCAATGAGCTCTTGAGCTTCTGTAGGTGTCTTCTTCAGATGAAGAGATCCTCCAGCAGAGCTATCCAAAGACATCTTGGACAGTTCAGACAGACCATCATAGAAAATACCTATGATGCTCCATTCAGAAAGTATGTCGGAGGGACACTTTCTGATCAATTGTTTGTATCTTTCCCAAGCTTCATAGAGGGATTCTCCTTCCTTCTGTCTGAAGGTTTGGACTTCCACTCTAAGCTTACTCAATTTTTGAGGTGGAAAGAACTTTGCCAAGAAGGCATTGACTAGCTTTTCCCAAGAGTTCAGGCTTTCTTTAGGTTGTGAGTCCAACCATATCTTAGCTCTGTCTCTTACAGCAAAAGGGAATAGCATAAGTCTGTAGACCTCAAGGTCAACCCCATTAGTCTTGACAGTGTCACAGATTTGCAAGAACTCAGCTAAAAACTGATGAGGATCTTCCAATGGAAGTCCATGGAACTTGCAATTCTGTTGCATTAGAGAAACTAATTGAGGCTTAAGCTCAAAGTTGTTTGCTCCAATGGCAGGGATAGAGATGCTTCTCCCATAGAAGTCGGGAGTAGGTGCAGTAAAGTCACCAAGCACCTTCCTTGCATTGTTGGCATTGTTGTTGTTTTTAGCTGCCATGGGTTCTTCTTCTTTGAAGATTTTTGTTAGGTCTTCTACAAAGAGTTGTGCCTTAGCTTCTCTTAGCTTTCGCTTCAAGGTCCTTTCAGGTTCAGGGTCAGCTTCAACAAGAATGCTTTTGTTTTTGCTCCTGCTCATATGAAAGAGAAGAGAACAAGAAAATATGGAATCCTCTATGTCACAGTATAGAGATTCCTTGAGGTGTCAGAGGAATAGAAGAATAGAAGGAAGAGGTAGAAGAATTCGAACTTAGTGAGATAGAGTTCGAATTTGTGCATTGAGGAGGAGTGGTACTCCATAAATAGAAGGATGTGAAAAGAGGGGAAGAGATTTTTCGAAAATTAAGTAAAAGATTTTAAAAACATTTTGAAAAAGATTTTGAAGAAGATATGATTGAAAACTTTTTTGAAAAAGATGTGATTTAAAAGTTATGGTTTTAAAAAGATATGATTGAGAAGATATGATTTGAAAAACAATATAAAAAGATTTGATTTTAAAAATTAATGACTTGGCTAACAAAAAAAGATATGATTCAAACATTAAACCTTTCTCAACAGAAAAGGCAACAAACTTGAAATGTTGAATCAAATCATTAATTGATAGCAAGTATCTTTGAAAAAGGAAAGAAATTGATTTGAAAAAGATTTGATTGAAAGGATATAATTTGAAAAAGATTTGATTTTGAAAAACTTTGAAAACTTGAAAAAAAATTTGCATTAAAAACAGAATCTTCCCTCTTGTGCCATCCTGGCGTTAAACGCCCAGAATGGTATCCATTCTGGCGTTTAACGCCCAAAATGCTACCTTTTTGGGCGTTAAACGCCCAGCCAGGCACCCTGGCTGGCGTTTAAACGCCAGTTTATCCTTCTTCACTGGGCGTTTTGAACGCCCAGCTTTTTCTGTATAATTCCTCTGTTGCATGTACCGAATCTTCAGTTCCCTGTATTATTGACTTGAAAATAGAACCAAGATCAAATAAACAATGCATGCAAGACACCAAACTTAAAATTAGACACTAGACTCAAACAAGAAACATAAAATATTTTTGGTTTTTATGATTTTGTAATTTTTTTGGATTTTTCGAAAATTAAGTGGAAAAGAAAATAAAGGTATCAAAATTCTTAATGAGAATTCCAGGAATCATGACATGCTAGTCTAAGACTTCGGTCCAGGAATTAGACATGGCTTCACAGCCAGCCAAGCTTTCAAAGAAAGCTTCGGTCCAAAACACTAGACATGGCCAATGGCCAGCCAAGCCTTAGCAGATCATTGCTCCAATAGCAAGATTGATAGAAATCAACAAGCTCTTGTGATGATAAGTTGAAACCTCAGTCCAATAAGATTAGACATGGCTTCACAGCCAGCCAGACTTTAACAGATCATCATGAAACTCTAGAACTCATTCTTAAGAATTCTGAAAAATACCTAATCTAAGCAACAAGATGAACCGTCAGTTGTCCATACTCGAAACAATCCCCGGCAACGGCGCCAAAAACTTGGTGCACGAAATTGTGATCACTACTTTTCACAACTCAAATAATCCCTAGTAATGGCCCCAAAGACTTGGTGCTCAATACCATGGCATAAACACAACTTCGCACAACTAACCAGCAAGTGCACTGGGTCGTCCAAGTAATAAACCTTACGCGAGTAAGGGTCGATCCCACAGAGATTGTTGGTATGAAGCAAACTATGGTCACCTTGTAAATCTCAGTCAGGCAGACTCAAATGGTTATAGATGATATATGAATAAAAGATAAAGATAGAGATACTTATGTAATTCATTGGTGAGAACTTCAGATAAGCGAATGGAGATGCTTTGTCCCTTCCGTCTCTCTACTTTCCTACTGTCTTCATCCAATCCTTCTTACTCCTTTCCATGGCAAGCTGTATGCAAGGGTTTCACCGTTGTCAGTGGCTACCTCCCATCCTCTCAGTGGAAATGTTCAACACACCCTGTCACGGCACGACTATCCAGCTGTCGGTTCTCGATCATGTCAGAATAGAATCCAGTGATTCTTTTGCGTCTGTCACTAACGCCCCACAATCGCGAGTTTGAAGCTCGTCACAGTCATTCAATCATTGAATCCTACTCAGAATACCACAGACAAGGTTTAGACCTTCCGGATTCTCTTGAATGCCACCATCAATTCTAGCTTATACCACGAAGATTCCGGTTAAGGAAATCCAAGAGATAAACATTAGAGCCTTGTTTGCTTGTAGAACGGAGGTGGTTGTCAGTCACGCGTTCATAAGTGAGAATGATGATGAGCATCACATAATCATCACATTCATCAAGTTCTTGAGTGCGAATGAATATCTTGGAATAAGGAACAAGCTGAATTGAATATAAGAACAATAGTAATTGCATTAATACTCGAGGTACAGCAGAGCTCCACACCTTAATCTATGGTGTGTAGAAACTCCACCGTTGAAAATACATAAGAACAAGGTCTAGGCATGGCCATGAGGCCAGCCCCCAGTGATCAAAAGATTCAAAGATCTCAAGATGAAAAATACAATAGTAAAGGGTCCTATTTATAGGGAACTAGTAGCTTAAGAATTACAAAGATGAGTAAAAGACATAAAAATCCACTTCCGGGCCCACTTGGTGTGTGCTTGGGCTGAGCATTGAAGCATTTTCGTGTAGAGACTCTTCTTGGAGTTAAACGCCAGCTTTTGTGCCAGTTTGGGCGTTTAACTCCCACTTTGGTGCCAGTTCCGGCGTTTAACGCTGGGAATTCTAAGGGTGACTTTGAACGCCGGTTTGGGCCATCAAATCTTGGGCAAAGTATGGACTATCATATATTGCTGGAAAGCCCAGGATGTCTACTTTCCAACGCCGTTGAAAGCGCGCCAATTGGGTTTCTGTAGCTCCAGAAAATCCACTTTGAGTGCAGGGAGGTCAGAATCCAACAGCATCTGCAGAAAAACACATAGTAAAGTCCCTCAATTTCAGCCAAAAAACACCTGAAATCACAGAAAAACACACAAACTCATAGTAAAGTCTAGAAAAGTGAATTTTAATTAAAAACTAATAAAAATATACTAAAAACTAACTAAATCCTACTAGAAACATACTAAAAACAATGCCAAAAAGCGTATAAATTATCCACTCATCAGTAAACTTTTTCAGTTTCCCTCCAATCCTTCTTATGACTTAAGATCTCTTTCATGAACTTAGCATAAGAGGGTATTTGCTCAAGTGCCTCTGCAAACGGAATCTTTATTTCAAGAGTCCTGAGATAGTCTGCAAAGCGGGCAAATTGCTTATCCTGTTCCGCTTAGCAGAGTTTCTGAGGATAAGGCATTTTGGCTTTGTATTCCTCAACCTTAGTTGCTGCAGGTTTATTGCCTACAGATGTAGGTTGAGAAGCCTTTTTAGAAGGGTAATTATCAGCACTTGTATGTGTCTGATCCCCCATTGGCATTTGAATGCCAGGGGTGGAAGCTAGAGTGGCGTTAGACGCCAACTCTTCACCTGTTTCTGGCGTCTGAACGCCAGAACTATGCTTCCTTTGGGCATTTAACGCCAATTCCTTGCTTGTTTCTGGCGTTGAACGCCAGGACTGAAGATGGTTTGGGCGTCCAGCGCCAGCTTCCCACCCATTTTCTGGCGTTTGAACGCCATAATTATTCCTCTCTGGGCTCTTAATGTCCTCAGAGGAATTTTGGGTAGTTTGCTCATTTCTTGGCTTCCTGCTATCTTGAAGTGATGTTTTTAATGTTTTCCCACTTCTTAATTGAACTGCTTGGCACTCTTCTGTTATTTGTTTTGATAGTTGCTGTTCTGTTTGCTTCAACTGTACTTCCATATTCATATTAGCCATTCTTGTTTCTTGTAATATCTCCTTGAATTTGGCTAACTGTTTTGTTAGAAAGTCTAATTGCTGATTGAATTCCATAGCTTGTTTTGCAGGACTGAGTTCAGCAGTCACTGTTTTAGCTTCTTCTTTCATGGAAGATTCACTGCTTAGGTACATATGCTGATTTCTGGCAACTGTATCAATAAGCTCTTGAGATTCTTCAATTGTTTTTCTCATATGTATAGATCCACCAGCTGAGTGGTCTAGAGAAATCTGAGCTCTCTCCGTAAGCCCATAATAGAAGATGTCTAACTGCACCCACTCTGAAAACATTTCAGAGGGACATTTTCTTAGCATCTCTCTATATCTCTCCCAAGCATCATAAAGAGATTTATTATCTCTTTGTTTGAAGCCTTGGATGCTCAGTCTTAGCTGTGTCATCCGTTTTGGAGGAAAATAGTGATTCAGGAATTTTTCTGACAGCTATTTCCATGTCTTTATGCTGTCCTTAGGTTGGTTATTTAACCACCTCTTAGCTTGACCTTTTACAGCGAATGGAAACAGTAATAATCTGTAGACATCCTGATCTAGTTCCTTATCATGTACTGTGTCAGCAATTTGTAAAAATTTTGCCAGAAACTCTGTAGGTTCTTCCTGTGGAAGACCGGAATACTGGCAACTTTGCTGCACCATAATAATGAAGCTGAGGATTCAACTCAAAGCTACTGACTCCGATGGAGGGTATATAGATACTACTCCCATATGAAGCAGTAGTGGGGTTAGCATATGACCCTAGAGTCCTTCTGGACTGTTCATTTCCACTTAGTTCCATGATGGAGCAAGGGAGATGATATGGATGTTGATATTATTTATTTTATTATATATAAAAATTTATTTTTGAAATAATAAAATAAAATAAGATAAAATAAAAATGAAATAAAAATAAAATTAAAAAAAATTGAAAATGTTTTGTGAAGATTTTCGAAAAAAATTGAGGAGAGAGAGAAAGTGGTTAGGATATTTTTGAAAAAGATAATAAAATATTATTATTATATATATATATATATATTTAAAAAAATCTTAAAAGGATAAGATTTGAAAAATTTTGAAATTGAAATCTGAATTTTTATAAAAAAAAAATTTCGAAAAAGTAGCTTAAAAATAGTTAGAAAAGATATTTTTTGAATTTTGAATTTTATGATGAAAGAGAAAAACACACAAAAGACACAAGACTTAAAATTTTTAGATCTAATGCTCCTTGTTTTCGAAAATTTTGGAGGAAAAACACCAAGGAACACCAAACTTAAAAATTTTAAGATCAAAACATAAAGAAAACTCAAGAACACTTTGAAGATTCACAAGAATAACAAGAACAAAAGAAAGAACACCAAACTTAAAATTTTTAGAAAATTTCAATAAAATTTTCTTAAAATTATAAAAAAGATTAACAAGAAAACACAAAACTTAAAGTTTGGCACAAGAATTAATCAAAGAAAAAT
This sequence comes from Arachis stenosperma, assembly GCF_014773155.1. Taxonomy (NCBI): domain Eukaryota; kingdom Viridiplantae; phylum Streptophyta; class Magnoliopsida; order Fabales; family Fabaceae; genus Arachis; species Arachis stenosperma. Next base: position 61,393,393 of record NC_080378.1, on the reverse strand, counting down.
TATTTTTGAAAAAGTTTTAAAAAGAAGATACCCAATTGCCAAGAACATAAGCCAACGCTCTAGCCAACTGAGCTATAAATGTAACGTGTTTTAAAGATGTATTATTTTTATAGATAAAAATAAATAATTTTTTTTTGAAAACTAATATTTTGAAAAAGCACAAGAAAAACAAGAAAAGACACAGAACAAGACAAACCAAAGATCAAACAAGAAAAATTGACAAGAACAATTTGAAGATCAAGGAAAAACAAAGAACACTAATTCGAAAATTTAAAAGGATAATATAAAATATGCAATTGACACCAAACTTAGAACAAGACACTAAACTTACGTAAAAAAATTAAAATTTGATAATGAAAAATAATTATTTTTGAAAAATTTTTGAAACGGGAATAAAGGACTTAAAATTTAATGACTATATAGCAACAAAAATAAATTATTCCTAATCTAAGCAACAAAATAAACTTTTAGTTGTTCAAAGTCGAACAATCCCTGGCAACGGCGCCAAAAACTTGGTGCACGAAATTGTAATCCCAATATCAAAATTAAGATTTCTTATGACTTCGTACCACTAACCAGCAAGTGCACTGGGTCGTCCAAGTAATACCTTACGTGAGTAAGGGTCGATCCCACGGAGATTATTGGTTTGAAGCAAGCTATGTTTATTTTATTATTCTTAGTCAGGATATCAATTATAATTATCAGTTTGAATTATTAGAAAAAATAAAAGAGCGTGAAATAATTACTTGTTGTGTAGTAATGGAGAATATGTTGGGATTTTGGAGATGCTTTGTCTTCTGAATTCCTGTAATGTAATATTCAACTCAATGCAAAAGTGCAAAGTTCCTTCCATGGCAAGCTCTATGTAGGGTGTCACCGTTGCCAATGGCTACTTCCCATCCTCTCAGTGAAAATGGTCCAAATGCACTGTCACAGCATGGCTAATCAGCTGTTGGTTCTCGATCATCTCGGAATAGAATCCATTGATTCTTTTGCATTTGTCATCACGCCCAACACTCGCGAGTTTGAAGCTCGTCACAGTCATCCAATCCCAGAATCCTACTCGGAATACCACAGACAAGGTTTAGACTTTTCGGATTCTCATGAATGCCGCCATCAATTCTAGCTTATACCACGAAGATTCTGGTTAAGGAATCTAAGAGATACTCATTCAATCTGATTTAGAACGGAGGTGGTTGTCAGACACACGTTCATGGATTGAGGAAGGTGATGAGTGTCACGGATCATCACCTTCTTCATAGTTAAGCGCGAATGAACATCTTAGATAGGAACCCGTTTGTTTGAATGGAAAAACATAAATAATTGCATTAATTCATCGAGACGCTGCAGAGCTCCTCACCCCCAACAATGGAGTTTAGAGACTCATGCCGTCAAAGAGTATAAAAATCAGATCTAAAAATGTCATGAGATACAAAATAAGTCTCTAAAAGTTGTTTAAATACTAAACTAGTAACCTAGGTTTACAGAGAATGAGTAAACTAAGATGGATAGTGCAGAAATCCGCTTCTGGGGCCCACTTGGTGTGTGCTGGGGCTAAGACTTAAGCTTCTCACGTGCCTGGGCTGTTTCTGGAGTTGAACGCCAAGTTGTAACGTGTTTCTGGCGTTCAACTCTGGTTCGTGACGTGTTTCTGGCGCTGGACGCCAGACTGCAACATGAAACTGGTGTTAAACGCCCGTTTACATCATCTATCTTTGCGCAAAGTATGGACTATTAAATATTGCTGGAAAGCCCTAGATGTCTACTTTCCAACCCAATTGAGAGCGCGCCAAATGAACTCTTGTAGCTCCAAAAAATCGATTCCGAGTGTAGGGAGGTCAGAATCCAACAACATCAGCAGTCCTTTTTCAGCCTAAATCAGATTTTTGCTCAGCTCCCTCAATTTCAACCAGAAAATACCTGAAATCACAGAAATACACACAAACTCATTGTAAAGTCCAGAAATATGATTTTTGCTTAAAAACTAATAAAATTCTATTAAAAACTAATAAAAACATGCTAAAATCTACATGAAATTACCCCCAAAAAGCGTATAAAATATCCGCTCATCACAACACCAAACTTAAACTGTTACTTGTCCTCAAGCAACTAGATAAATAAAATAGGATGAAAATAAATTAAGAAGAAATAATATTTCAGAGTTTTAAGTGGAGCTCAGATTCTTATTTAGATGAGCGGGGCTAGTAGCTTTTTGACTTCCGAACAGTTTTGGCATCTCACTTTATCCTTTGAAATTTAGAATGATTGGCATCCATAGAAACTCAGAATTCAGATAGTATTATTGATTCTCCTAGTGTAGTATGTTGATTCTTGAACACAGTTACTTTATGAGTCTTGGCCGTGGCCCTAAGCACTTTGTTTTCCAGTATTACCACCGGATACATAAATGCCACAGACACATAATTGGGTGAACCTTTTCAGATTGTGACTTAGCTTTGCTAAAGTCCCCAATTAGAGGTGTCCAGAGTTCTTAAGCACACTCTTTTGCCTTGGATCACAACTTTAACCACTCGGTCTCAAGCTTTTTACTTGGACCTACATGCCACAAGCACATGGTTAGGGACAGCTTGATTTAGCCGCTTAGGCCTGGAATTCCTTCCTTGGGCCCTCCTATCCACTGATGCTCAAAGTCTTGGATCCTTTTCACCCTTGCCTTTTGGTTTTAAGGGCTATTTGCTTTTTTTCTTTTTCTTGATCCAATGATTCCTTGTAAATTTTCTCTCTTTTTTTTTCACTGCTTTTTCTTGCTTCAAGAATCAAATTCATGAATTTTCAGATCATCAATAATATTTTTCGTGTTCCTCATTCTTTCAAGAGCCAACAATTTTAACATTCATGAAATTCAAGATAAAAAATATGCACTGTTCAAGCATTCATTAAGAAGACAAAAAGTATTGCCACTACATATAATTAATTACAATTTTTCTTATTAAGAACTCGAAAAATATAAATTACCTCTTTATTCTAAAAATCTACTATTTTATTCATGTTTAATGATGATGAGAAAAATAAATTATAACTTAATTGAAAATAAAATCAAAATAGATATACTAATTACCACTACTCCTATATATCTTCTAAGGTAAATTCCTATAACAACAACTATCTCAGAGTTAAAGCTAAAATTAGAACTTAACAACCTGTATTTTGGGAAGTGGATGTTTCTCTAGTCTGTGGGGTGCTTGGTCCTTCAAGAATTAATTTCTGACGCTTCAGTTCCCTTAAGTCACACCCTTACTCCTCTTGTTCCCTAAGCAATTTGCAAAGCATGCTATTTTGATTATTCTGTTCTTCCTTTATTTGATCCATAGCTTCTTGCAACTTGGAAACAGATGCCTTAAGATGCTCCTAGTATTCAAATTGAGGGATTTCTGGGAGGAATTCCTGTGCTCTCCTCTTGATGGGGTCATCCTGCAACTGTTGTTTCTCCATTGATATTTTAGTGATTGGCCGCTCAATTGAGATATACTCAGTTATTCCCATCCTTACTCTGGCATCTTTGCAGAGCATAGAAATTAGGCTTGGATAAGCCAACTTGGCATCTTTGGATTTCTTGTTTGCTATTATGTAGAGTTCACACGAAATTAACTGATGAACTTCTACTTCTTTTCCCAACATAATGCAGTGAATCATCACTGCTCTTTTAATAGTGACTTCAGAACGGTTGTTAGTGGGCAATATGGAACGCCCAATGAAGTCCAGTGCGCCAAATGGACTCCTCTAGCTCCAAAAAATCCATTCTGAGTGCAGGAAGGTCAGAATCCAACAGCATCAGCAGTCCTTTTTCAGCCTAAATCAGATTTTTGCTCAGCTCCCTCAATTTCAGCCAGAAAATACCTGAAATCACAGAAAAACACACAAACTCATAGTAAAGTCCAGAAATATAATTTTTCTTAAAAACCAATAAAATTCTATTAAAAACTAATAAAAACATGCTAAAATCTACATGAAATTACCCCCAAAAAGTGTATGAAATATCCGCTCATTAGCTACCACGGCCCAAAACATCTCAGCCAGAGTGACTGGGAAGGGTCTTCTCATGTTTCTCAAAAACAGTCTGTGCTGAGCTCTTCTGGACCGAGGAGGATGATTCCTACCCCTTGGGTTCATGTGCTCGATCCTTCTCAGGCTTCTACTGCTACCTCTTCTCCTACAGCCGTTCCTCCTTAAAAAAGACCTCGGACTATTTAGCCCTTCAATCTAGATGCTCTTGACTTTGATGCCATTGGGTTTGTCGACTAGCAGATTGCTCCTTATGGTGTTATTCCTACTGACGATGTCTCTCTTCTTTGTCATTTGGATTTTATTACTCGGAGCAATATCAAGATGGCTCATATGGGAGCAGCTTTATATCGGACCACCCAAGATCTTCCTATCCATGCAACAAAGGCTTTTATGGAAGAGGCCAAGTCGGAGTTCGACCGGATCAAGGGTTTGAAAGAGGAGCTCGAGGTGAAAGTGACCACGCTGGAAAAAGAGTTGGAGGGTGAAAAGACTAGAGCTATTGTTTTGGCGGCCTCTGCAAAGTTGGCTGAGGTACGGCGTTGAAGCATAAGGAGAGCTATGTCACCACTTATAGGGAGATTATGGGTCTTAGGGAGTGTTTGGAGTCTGTCCGAGCTGATTATGCCGAACTTCAAGGTCATCTTGTAGGCAGTGTCAATGCTGCTTATGAAAATTTGAAGGAGCAGGTTCAAGTTCTTGTGCCCGAGCTTGACCTTACTCTTTTCAACTTGGACAACATTGTAAAAGATGGTAAAATTATCCCTGATGACCCTGATGATGATGACGATGTCGAGCCTCCTCTTGTGCCTACTGCCAAAGTCTCTGTTGCCCCTACTTCCTCAGCTCTAATAGCTGAAGTTGGTCAGCCTGAGTCTGATCCTGATGTCCAGATCCTGAACTGGGATGATGGGACGGTAGATGTTGTACCCCTTCAAACTCGTCCTCCTTCACCCCATGATGCAGCTACTGGGAAGTCTTTGGATTCTCTATGATTATTTCTGGTACATTTGTGTATAGCCCGAATTTGTAGTCTTGGCTTCTGGATACTTTGGTTGCTTTTCTGTTAGCAACTTTATTTTGGAAAAAATAAAGTAGTTTCTCAGGCTCTTGGGGTTGACTTCGGGTAGCTTTTTGGGTCTTTGTTTATTATAGCAGTTTGGTTCCTGCCAGTTGGTTGCTCGCTTAGTATTTAGGCTTTTTCAAGGTGTTGAAATACTGTTTTTCGACCTCTTTGATTGCCTTTATACTTTCATACTTGTAGCTTTAATTCTTTTGGGTCATGGCTTTCTGGGTTCGACTTGAAGTCCCTTATAGCGCATGCCTTCTGTTTGGCTAACTCCTTCGCCTCAGTCTGCTCCTTCTTAAGTTATTTTAGTAATCCATTTTGTTTGGATCTTTGTCGCATCTCTCTTATGGATTACCTTGTATAACTTTTTGTAGGTTTTTTGGGGGCCGACTTCATCATGTCAGTCTTTTCTAAGTTATTTCTAGTAATCCATTTTGGATCTTTGTCATATCTCTTTTATGGATTACTTTAATAACTTTGGCTTGTGGGAGGCCGACTTCATCATGTCGGTCTCTTCTAAGTTATTTCTAGTAATCCACTTTGGATCTTTGTCAAATATCTTTTATGGATTACTTTTATAACTTTGGCTTGTGGGAGGCCGACTTCATCATGTCGGTCTCTTCGAAGTTATTTCTAGTAATCCTCTTTTTTAGGACTGGCCAGGCCTCTTTCCAGGGATTTACTTTTTATAACTTTGTTGTTGTGGTCGACTGGTCCGACTTCTTCATGTCGGTCTGTCTTTTAAGTTATTTTTTAGTAACCCATTTTTATTAAGAACTCGTCAGGTCCTTTCCTATGGGTCACTTTCGATAACTTCTTACATTTAATCTGTTTTGTTGCTTCTCATCTTTGTCGATTTTATAGAAATTGGGTTTGATCCTCGCTTGGTCGACCTTTGATGAATTCAGTTTTCATCTTTGTTGGTCTTTATCGTGATCGGGCAGTGAATTTAGTTTTCACTTTTGCCGATCTGTAGCTTTATAATCGGGCGATGAAATTTTGCGTTTCAGATTAATGCGTCTTGATAAAGGATTTGTAGAAAATCTGAAAAAAATTTATTAAAAAAATAAAAAATATGAAAATATATACATGTGTGAGTTTTACCCCACTAGGTTAGGTATTTCATGGATCTTGGCTTGGTGCCTCGTTAAAAAACCTTTTTAAGGAAAAGGAGTGCACCTCATCCTAAGATCTTTATTACCTCATAACTGTAGTACCTCCTTAAGTTGCAGGCGTGCCATGACCTTGGGAGTTCTCACCCTTCGAGTTCTGATAGCTTGTAGTAGCCTCTTCCGAGTACTTCTATGACTCGGTAGGGTCCCTTCCAGTTTGCTGTCAGCTTTCCTTCTCCAGGTTGAGTTGTTCCGATGTCATTTTGGATTAGGACGAGATCGTTCTTGGAAAAACCTCGCGGCACTACCTTTTGATTGTATCTTAAAACCATTCGATGTTTTAATGCCTCTTCCCTGATCCGGGCTCTTTCTCAGATTTCTGGAAGTAGGTCGAGTTCTTCCCTTTGAAGTTGGGAGTTGGCCTCTTCACTGTAGTGGATCACTCTGGGTGATCCTTCTTCGACCTCCACTGGGATCATTGCCTCCATTCTGTAAGCTAATCGGAGAGGTGATTCCTTTGTGGTGGAGTGTGGAGTTGTCCAATATGCCCATAGGACTTGCGGGAGCTCTTCAGCCCAGGCTCCCTTTGCATCCTGTAATCTCCGTTTTAACCCAGCTAATATGACTTTGTTAGCAGCTTCTGCTTGTCTATTGGCCTAGGGTATTCTACGAATGTGAATTGGTGTTTTATGTTCAGATCGGCCACCAATTTTCTAAAGCCTGCATCTGTAAATTGAGTGCCATTGTCTATGGTGATGGAGTATGGAACCTCAAATCTTGTGACAATGTTTCTATACAGGAATATTCGACTTCTTTGAGCAGTAGCGTTAGCTAGGGGTTCTGCCTCAATCCATTTTGTGAAATAGTCTACTCCCAAGATGAGGAATTTGACTTGTCTGGATCCTTGAGGGAAAGGACCAAGAAGGTCGAGTCCCCATTTTGCGAATGGCAAGGGTAAGGTTACGCTGATAAGCTCCTCTGGTGGGGCGATATGAAAGTTGGCATGTTTTTGACATGGTGGACATATCTTTACGAATTCTGTTGCTTCTTTTTGTAGAGTCGGCCAATAGAATCCGGCCTGGAGTAATTTTTTGGTAAGAGCCTGTGCTCCGAGATGGTTGCCACAGATGCCATTGTGTACTTCTCCTAAAACTTCCTTTGTGTTGAAAGTCGGCACACATTTTAACAGTGGTGTTGAAATTCCTTTCTTGTATAGAGTTTTGTTTATGATGGTTGATGAGCGGATAATTTATACGCTTTTTGGCATTGTTTTTATATAGTTTTTAGTATGATTTAGTTAGTTTTTAGTTTATTTTTATTAGTTTTTAAGCAAAATTCACATTTCTGGACTTTACTATGAGTTTGCATGTTTTTATGTGATTTCAGGTATTTTCTGGCTGAAATTGAGGGACCTGAGCAAAAATTTGATTCAGATTTTGACCTCTCTGCACTCGAAATGGAATTTTTGGAGCTACAGAAGATCAAATAAAGCGCTTTCAACTGCGTTTGAAAGTAGACATCCAGGGCTTTTCAGCACTATATAATAGCCCATACTTTGCCCAAGTTTAAACGACGCAAACTGGTGTTTAACACTAGCTTTTTGCCCTATTCTGGCGTTAAACGCCAGAAACAAGTTGCAAAGCAGAGTTAAACGCCAGAAACAAGTTACAAACTGGTGTTCAACCCTAAGGAAGACCACTACACCTGAAAGCTTTAATGCTCAGCCCAAGCACACACCAAGTGGGCCCGGAAGTGGATTTCTGCATCATTTACTCATTTTTGTATCCCTCGTAACTAGTCTAGTATAAATAGGACTTTTTACTGTTGTATTTTCATCTTGGTATCTATCTTTGATCAGTTTATGTGATCTTAGACATTGGGGGATGGCCTCGCGGCCATGCCTGGACCTCAAAGAGTTTCTACACACCATAGATTAAGGGTGTGGAGCTCTGCTGTTCCTCGAGTATTAATGCAATTACTAATGTTTTCTATTCAATTCATGCTTATTCTCATTCTAAGATATTCATTCTCACTTCAACCTGATGAATGTGATGATCCGTGATACTCATCACCATTCACAATTTTGAACGCGTGCGTGACAAACACTTCCGTTCTACCTACGAAAGCTAGAGTGTGTATCTCTTGGATTCCTGGTCCATGACGCATGGTTGCCTCTCCTAACAATAGAGCCTTCCATTCCGTGAGATCAAAGTCTTCGTGGTATAAGCTAGAATCCATTGGCAGCATTTTTGAGATCCGAAAAGTCTAAACCTTGTCTATGGTATTCCGAGTAGGATCTGGGATGGGATGACTGTGACGAGCTTCAAACTCACGACTGTAAGGCGTGGTGACAGATGCAAAAGGATAGTAAATCATATTCCTACACGATCGAGAACCAACAGCTGATTAGCCATGCGGGAAACCGTAGAGGACCTTTTTCACTGAGAGGATGGGAAGTAGGCATTGACAACGGTGATGCCCTACATACAGCTTGCCATAGAAAGGAGTATGAAGGATTGGATGAAGGCAGTAGGAAAGCAGAGATTCAAGAGGAATAAAGTATCTCCATACACTTATCTGAAATTCCCACCAATGATTTACATAAGAACCTCTATCTTTATTTTACATCCTATTTATCTTTTAATTATAAAAACTCTATAACCATTTGAATCCGCCTGACAGAGATTTACAAGGTGACCATAGCTTGCTTCAAGTTGACAATCTCCGTGTGATCGACCCTTACTCACGTAAGGTTTATTACTTGGACGACCCAGTGCACTTGCTGGTTAGTTGTGCGAAGTTGTGAAGAAGAGTGATATTACAATTGTGCGTACCAAGTTGTTGGCACCATTGAGATCACAATTTCGTGCACCAAGTTTTTGGCACCATTTCCGGGGATTGTTTGAGTTTGGACAACTGACGGTTCATCTTGTTGCTCAGATTAGGTAATTTTCTTCTTATTTTATTTTAAAGAAGTTTTCAAAATTCTTTCAGAAAATTTTTCTTCTTTTTCGTTTTTTTAAAAATAATTTTCAAAAAAAATTTATAAAATCATAAAATCAAAAATATTTTTGTGTTTCTTGTTTGAGTTTTGAGTCAAATTTTAAGTTTGGTGTCAAGTTGAAATCCAGAAGGCTTTATTCTTAGCTACCCCAGGCTTTGTCAACATAAAAAGATATAGAAAGAGAGTTTGGGTAGGTCAGACACCCAATTCCTGACACAACAGTTGAAAAATCTTTATGAAACCCCACGAGTTCGGATGGAGCTAAGAAGGGGCAACATTACAAGACCACAACAGGTCGGTCTCGAAAGAGGTAAAAGGGATGGTGATATTTAGCTGACTAAAAAAGTTGTTATAAGCATAAAAAAGGACCGTTCTCCCTGAGTTAAGAAAGGAAAACTAACCCTCTTCTCAGGGTCAGGCGACACCAACTTATAATTCTTCTCCTTGTCCTTATCACTACAAATCCTATGGAACCTCTTAAACCTCACACAGTACTCGGGATCAGCTGCGGTCGCACACATTAGAACTATCAAATCCAACCAATCGGCCATACCAGCAGGAACTTTCGAAAACATCTCGACAATATATTTTCGTAAAGACATAGGCCAACTATCCCTATAGTAAGAAAAAGAAAAAAACGGTCACTACCAAACAACTCGGACAATAAGAAAGTACCAAAAGAGGCAATCAGCAAGTGTCAGATATGGCAACAAAAGGGAACCCCAGGACTCACAAAAAACAAAGAATCAACACCAAAAGCCCAGGGGGACCTTTTGGAGGCAACAAGAAGAACAGGAACCCAGAAAAGGAAGACGACGCATAAACCGGAGACCTAACTTGCCTCAACCCTCTCAAAACAAAAGAAAATGCAAAATACCAGCAGTTTTTCATAAAAATAGCCAAAACAAAAGACTATAATAATCAAAATACAATGCCGCACAGGATCAAGAAAGAAAGTTTCAACCCCCTATTTTACAAAAATTCAACAAAGACGCAATCTTTTCCGGAATATTTCAGCCTTTTCAAAACAAGCCCAATAAAAGATCAAACAAGACAAGCATGCAACAGTGAAAGCATACATAAAGGCGACTATCAAAGCATAAAAAGGGAAGAGAATACCAACCTGTGGAAGAAAAGGAAACAAATGCGAGAGAAAGCTCAGACAGAAATGATGAATCTGCCCCAACAAATGACTCTTGAGCAAAAAAGAGAGAAAGCTTGGGGGCGTGAAAATAGAAAAATCAGATGACGAAGCACTCAGTAAACAACGAGCAAAGTAAGAGAAAAAGGAGGAAGAAACTGAAAGTGAGAGTAAAAACCTCTTCTTTAATTTCAAAATAAAATCTAAAGAGGGAAAGAAGAAACGGCAAAGGAGAAATTAAATGAGCTTTTAAAGCCCTCGCACACTTCCAAGAAAAGCGCAACGCGTGCTTCAAATTAAAAAGAAGAAAGAAACACTTCGCATTCAAGGAAGCAATATTATCATATGTTACTCAAAAGATCAGCAAATGCTTGAGCACGACTTCCTAAAAGGGGTCGAAGTCTAAAGACACGACCTCAAAGGAAAGACCGAACTCGAGCAGGGGCCCTGTTCATACCCTGGGTCGAGCTATACGACCCGGGCTGATAGAAGATAAAAGTGACTGACCTCTTCAGGTTGGGTCGCCCCCGATCTCTCCTTAAAGAGTTCGACCAAATCGCCATAGAGGCCCAAGCAGGCCCAAACGAAGGAACACAGCCCATTCTAAAGGCGGCAAAGCTTAGAAAGATAAGGCGGTTCCCCTAAAAGATAAGCTAACTAACTTATCTTAAATGACACTGCACACTACTATAAATACACTGGAGCACCCAGGTATAACTCATACTCTGATTCTATACAAAACCCTGCCTAAAGCACGTGCTAACTTAAGCATCAGAGTCTTTTGCAAGTACCACCACCCTTCGGTGACGAAGGATCAGCAGCATCTCCAACTCTACCAGGTTGGACACAGCAGCACTGACTAGCACAGAAGATCTCGTCTGAGATCGACCTTTAGTTTCAGGTAACCCTCGGAACACCTACAAAAACCACCCCTCTAGTTTACGGAGATAATAGATGATACTTGGTTATCCAAGCATTGCATTTGGGACAGTTCTCTCTGCTATGCGTTAGAGGTTTTCAGGGACTTCAATATTTACCACCTCACTTATCATAATGCTATGGATCATGATAGTTCTGTTTCTAGTTACCTCAGAATTGTTGGAGGTGGGTAGGATTGATCTTCTCACTATCTCAAATCACCCCCTTGCTACTGGTATTAGCTCATTTCTCTTCAATTGGTTTGGAACTCTATTGGCATCACAGATCCATTGAGCCTCCAAGTATGCAAATATATGAAAATATCATTTATGATTTCCTCATACCTTGGATAAGTACTTATCCTCATTTCATAACATGTTTGTGAAGATGGGGAAGGCATTGCCTTTAAGTTGAGGGCTCTCTGAATGGTATTTGGCCCAAAATCCACTAGTGTTTCCCTCACGAAGCTCATGAAAGGAGGCTCTCCTTAGTTCTTTTTAACAGCATTGGCATAGAATTATTGTACTTGAATGAGGCTCACCATGGTGGGTGGATCACAAAGGAGTCCCATCCTCTTCTCTTGCTTTCCCTTTGGATTATTGATGAGTTCATACTTGATGATAATTTTTTGCTTGAATTAGACGGATTTCATCACATGAACTCACACTTAATCACCAAAACAGCATACTCTAGTGATTTCTCTCTAGAATGGACCTAAATGTAAAAAAACCATGCATTTTTGTGCTTAAATTGATCATTTTAATTTTAATTTTATTCCATTCGATGCTGTGATATATTTTATTACGTGATTTCGGGTCAATTAGGCATGAATGGCAAGGCAAAAGTGGAAGGAGGCATGCAAAATGGGAGATTTCATAAAGAAAACAAAGGAGAAGCACACAGTCACGTGTGCGTATACACAACCTCCTGTGCGTACGCCCAAGTCCCAATGCGTGACTTTATTAATGAAGCACATGGCTCGTGATTTTGGGGGCCTCTTAGCCTAATTTTGGATGAGCTGAAGCTGATTTGGAGTGCTATATCTAGGGGGATCATTTCATATCAAAAGGGGAGCTCACGTTTAGATAGAATACAACATTTTTAGGAGTAGGAGTAGTATAGTTTAGGAAATTCTCTCTTAGGGTTTACATAGATTTCATTGTAGAATTTTATACTCTCAATTTTGATCTTGGATTTCGCTCACCTCTTTTGTAAGTACTCCTTAATTTTTCTTTAATTACATCACATTTACTTTTGCTTTCTTATAATAGAAGTTCTTTTGTTAGTTTGTTCAATTTTGATTTCTAGAATCTTTGGTTGATGAATTTAATGTTTTATGATTTATATATACTTGATTAAGTTTCTATTGTTGATATTGTGAATAGTTTGGTTATAGTTTCATTTTCTTTTGCAATTTCCTATGTTTTGCTTTATTGCACACCAAATGTTTGTGAAAAGGCCACTTGGAAATTTTGAGTAGATTTTCACACCTTGGCTTGGGAAATGAGTTCCTAGGATACTAGAGTCATAATGTCCGACATTTAGTGGTAATTCTTGCTTCCATTGAGCTAGCTTTTTACTAAGTTAATTAGTAAGTTAGCTAGGACTTATGGATTAAGGTCAATTATGCTTGCTTGACTTACTCCTCAATGTTGGGGGTTGACGAAGCGAGATTAACTCATCATAATTGTCATAGTTGTGGTTATGACGATGATAGGATTCCTTGATTCTCATTCCCAAGTCAAGGATCTTTTATGCTTTTATCACATTTTCACTAAGTTTTGATCTTGTTTCCCTTTTAATTACATTAATTTCCTTTTTGATCATTTGTTAGTTCTTTTATTTCTTAGTTCTTTTTTATCATTTGTTAGTTCTTTTATGCTTACAAACCCCTCAGGATTTCACAACCAAAAGTGGACACCAAATTTGAATGGTCCGAGGGAGACGACCCAGGACTTCAAACTCCCAGTTTTTAATTGTTTTGGATTGTGACAAATTCTTTATTTAAACTTTGATTGAAAGGATCAATTGTCGGTTTCGATTACACTTGTAACGGAAGATATTTTGTCTAAATTTCTGAACCGACAAGATTCTTTCTATTAAGTTTTGGCGCCATTGCCGGGGACTATACAGTTGGTGTCATATTTTTGGTTGTTGTGAATATGTCAATAGTGTAAATAGCTTACTTTTTGGTTATTTGGTTGTTTTTGTTAATACTTAAGTGTTTGTTTTTCTTGTTTATTGATGTCTTTTGCTTTTATTTTCTACTTTCTCTATGAGTTATCACCCTTGTTGCTTGGAGCTTGGTTATGATCATATTGTAGGGTATGATGATTTTAAATATGGATTACATCATGGAATGGGAGAATCAATTGAGGGAGGAATCGTTCGCATATAAGCAACAGTCATGGCAACCACCTCCCCCATGTTACAATGAGCCAAACCCTCCCCAATGTGCATACCAAATCCAAAGATATGAACGGTACCCCCTACACAACTCTCAACTACCAAACCTTCAAGCACCACACCATCCACCTCCATGGAATGTTTATATACCTTGCTACCAACCATATGAACCATCACCTCCTTACACACCACCTCTATACACTCACCCACACAACACATCTTCTAACTATACAACTTTTCTCCCAACCAATGAACCTCCTTTTTTATCTAAATGTGAAGTTCTCCAACTCTTGTCCCAAGAACAAGAAGATCTTCAAGCTTTTCTCCAAGAGCAAGAAGAATTTTGAAGAAAGCAAGGGGAATTCATGGCTACCATAGGCGAAGCGATGAACCGCTTAGCCCTACTACGCTCAAGCAATTAAGACATTCCTATTAAAGAATATGGAGGATCAACTAAGGAGTATAGTGAGGAGAAGATTACAGAGTCTAATATAGAAGAAGTGGAGCTAAGGCTTGAGTCACAAGAGGGGGAGGTAGAACAATTGAACTAAAAGAGGTAAATGGAGAATTGAGGAAAAATGATCAAGAAGTGGATTCCATCATCAATGATTTTTTGTTCACCTTGGTCAATCCCCTCAATGATCTTGATAAACCTTTCCCTTTTGAGTTTGAGAGAGATATGAAAGTAGACTTCACACAACCTTTTAAGTATGGATTGAATGATAGTAGAGAAAACTTAGAGGAGGTTAGTGACGAAGAGCTAGAAAAAGGTGGGGATGAAGAGGTAAACACTCAAGAAGTGGAAGCTTTCATGCAAGATTCCAATCGAATGACTCCAATCCAAGAGCAAATTGGGTGGGTAACAATATCATCAATGAGCTTCATAGGCCCACATCAATTTGCTATCTTGGAAACAGATCACCAACTTAAGATCCTTCTTGAAGTATTTAACAATGAAGAAATGGGTGTTGGTTGCCAAAGGAGTTCAAGGCTCACCAATCAAGAAGTGGAATTCAAAGGTGGTGCAAGGTTCAATTAGGAGGATTCCAAGATTTAAGTGGATGCTTCAAAGATGATTTGGGAGTTTGTCCATCCGACTGCGAAAATGAAGATCAACAAGAGGATGATCGGAAAACTAGAATATGGGATCCCAGAGAATTTTGGAAGAGCAAACATGGGTGGCAACTCAAGAATGAGTGGAAGCATTAGCTACTTTGACACAAGCTTCATTCAAAAAGTCCAACTTAAGGACTTTAAACCAAAGTGTTAGGTGGGAGACACCCCACCATGGTAACATCCTTCTAACCCCTCTCTTTTTTTAGCTTTTGCTTATTGAACTTTGTTTCCTTTGGTTAGTGTTAGTTTAATTAGATCCTAGGCTTAATTTAGATGCATTTTAGATTTGATCATGTGTTTTTGATGAATAATATGTTTTGTTGTTGAAAAACCTTTGATTGATATCATGTTTGGTGTCTTAGAACTCTTAAAATTTTTGAAGCAACAGAGCATTGTGTACACACATGATGCCTAGGCATCTTAGGCTAGTTTCACAAGCCTTTTTCATTTGTTTTCATTTGGTTTCATGCACTTTCTTGAGCAATAAGTAAGTATTTGGATGAGAATTTCATGCATATCTTGATTCAATCAAACATGGTTAATTATGTGCATTTTCATGAGATTTATGCAATATATACTTGATGCTATGAATGATGCAAAATCTTGTGACTATGGCAAGACTATGATGCATTTGTTTGGTTGATGATAGGTGAAAAGAAGCAAAGGAAGGGCCAGGAAGAAGTAGAGAAAGCCACGTTGGTGGCCAAAGTTGGCTCACCAACGTTGCCTCAAACGTTGCAAAGAGAAGAAAGAAGCAACGTTGGTGGCCAAAGTTGGCTCACCAACATTGCCTCAAACGTTGATAGAGGACGACAAAGCAACGTTAAAAGTTGAAAGGGTGCCAACGTTGGTGGGAAAAAATTGCCTGCGATGCGCATGCGTGGGCGACGCGTACGCGTGAGCATGGACATTAACACTACACGCGTACACGTGGCTGACGTGCACGAGTGTCCAGGCCAACGTTGGTGTCCAAACATTGCCTCAAATATTGCTCACCAACGTCTTCAATAAAATCCTTGGAAAAATTTGTTGTGACATGTACGCATGGATGACGCGTACGCGTGAAAATGGAAAAATAGCAAGTTAGGCGCACGCGTGGATGACGCGTAGGCATGAAATGGCAAAAAAATAGCTTTGACGCATACGCGTGGGCCACGCACACACGTGACTAGGCAGACGTTGGTGCACCAACGTTGAGTACAAACGCTATGATATCTCCAATCCCTAATGAATCATTTTCTCTGTTATTTCTTACTTTGATTGCCTTGAGTATCATTTAATTGCGTTGAATTTACTGCTTCCTTTAATTTCCCAGCACCCAATCCCTATTTACTTTTAATGAAATTTAGTTTTCGTTGCCATTTACATTATTGATTTTACTCTGTTGTTATTTATATTACAGCTCATTCAAGTTTCTTGCTCTTTAAGATTCAGCTCTTTACTTTTCTTGCCATTTAAGTTTCTGTCAATTTATTTTCAGCACTTTAAATTCCTTGCAATTTATATTCTGTTGATTTAATTTCACCTTTCAATATTAGCTTGACTAGACATATCACCTCACTAAAGTTGCTTGATCCATCAATCCCTGTGGGATCGACCTCACTCATGTGAGTTTTACTACTTGATGCGACCCGATATACTTGCCGGTAGTTGATGCGGATGCAATTTTTCCATCATCAGCACACACCTGTGCGTACGTACACTCCCCCCAATTTTCGTCATTTGTGCATACGCACCCAGCTGTACGTACGCACACTCATTTGCAACCCCTCTGTTGGGAGCGCTCGCAGCCCAAACTTTTTCGCCTTTGTTCATACACACGCCAGCGTGCGCGTACGCACACATGATCCTTTCTTAACAAATAAGAAATAGTGATTAGTTGAAAAAGATTTTAAAATAATTTTGAAAAGATAAGAAGTTAGAAAAAAGTTTGAAATCAAATTAAAAGAGATATGATTGAAAAAATTTGATTTTAAAAAGATATGATTTTAGAAAGATATGATTGAAAAGATATGATTGAAAAAATTAAAAAAAAAAGATTTGATTTTTAAAATTGATGACTTGACTAACAAGGTATTAAAAGATATAATTCTAAAATTCAAATATTGAACCTTTCTTAACAAGAAAATAACAAACTTGAAATTTTTGAATCACAACATTAATTGTTAGCAAGGATTTTCGAAAATATTAAACGAAAAATGGAAAAGATTTGATTTTGAAAAAGATATGATTGATATGAGAGGATATGAAAAAGATAAGATTTTGAAAAATTAGTTTTAAAACTTAAACAATTGAAAAATATTTGAATTGAAAACAAAATTACCTCCTTGGTGCTATCCTGGCGTTAAACGCCCATAATAGTATCCATTCTGGCGTTTAACGCCCACTTGGCTATCTCCTTGGGCGTTAAATGCCAGAAATCCTTCTTTACTGGGCGTTTTGAACGCCCAGCTTTTAATCTGTGATTCCTCGGCTGTATGTTATGAATCTTCAATTCTCTGTATTATTGACTTGAAAAGACATAATTTTGAATTTTTTTTCAAATTTTTTTTATGAGGGAGAAGAACAACAAAATGAAACTAATCATGAAAAACTAAGATCAAATAAGGGATGCATGCAAGAACACTTTGAATGTCAAGATGAAAATTAAGAACACCATGAAGGTCATAATGAACAAGAAGAACATATTTTTGAAAATTTTTAAGAAAAGAAAGGCATGTAAGACACCAAACTTAGAAATTTTCATACTAGAGACACTAACAATTTAAGAATACACATGAGAAACAACAAAAGACACAGAACAAGAGAATTTAAAGATCAGACAAAGAAAATTATCAAGAACAACTTGAAGATCAATGAAGAACACAATGCATGAGTTTTTGAAAAATGCTAGAAAAATACAAGCATGTAATTGACACCAAACTTAAAAATTTGACACTAGACTCAAACAAGAAACACATTATTTTTTTGATTTTATGATTTTATGAAATTTTTTTTGTATTTTTTTTATTTTTCAAAAATTATTTTGAAAAATAAAATAAGAAATTCAAAATTTTTAATAAGAATTCCAGGAATCATGCAATGTTAGTCTAAAGCTTCAGTCTAAAAAGATTAGACATGGCTAGCCAAGCTTTAGCAGGACATTACATACAACAGCCAAATTGATGGGAATCAACTAGCTCCTGTGATGATAAAAGCATCATCTGAAACTTTAGAATTCGTTCTTAAAAATTCTGAAGAACAAAGTAAAAAAAAATACCTAATCTAAGCAACAAGATGAACCGTCAGTTGTCCAAACTCGAACAATCCCCGGCAACGGCGCCAAAAACTTGGTACACGAAATCATGAGTTCACACTTTTCTCACAACTTCGTGCAGCTGACCAGCAAGTGCACTGGATCATCCAAGTAATACCTTACATGAGTAAGGGTCGATCCCACAGAGATTGTCGGCTTGAAGCAAGCTAGGGTCACCTTGTAAATCTCAGTCAGGCAGATTCAAATGGTTATGGGGTTTTGATAATTAAAAGATGAAGAAGACATAAAATAAGGTAGAGATACTTATATAATTCATTGGTGGGAATTTCAGATAAGCGTATGGAGATGCTTTGTTCCTCCTGAATCTCTGCTTTGTGATGCCAAGGCATCTTGGCTAGTTTTACTAGCCATTTTTTGTATGCTTTAGGTTGGATTCATGCATTTTCTTAGGAAAAAAGCAAGTATTTGGTTAAAAATGCATTCATACCATGATTCAAGCAAACATTGTGAATTTTGAATGATTTCATGAGAATTATGCATGAATTGAATGATAAAATGGATGATGCATAATTTCATGATTAAGAGCAATACTTTGATGCACTTTGTTAGATTGATTTCAGGTAACAAGAAGCAGAGAAGAGCCACGTTAGTGGCTACATTAGTGCTACTAACGTGGAAAGAAGGAAAGTTGGAACGTTAGTGGGAACGTTAATGGTATCAACTTTGAAGAAGGAGCAGCGTTATTGGCAAAAGTGAGTGCCAATAACGCTAGCGAAGGGCAAGAAGACCCACGTTAGCTTCCACGTTAGTTACATTAACGTGGGAACTAACATGGAAGGAAAGAGAGACGCCAACGTTAGTGGAAAAGGTGAACACCACTAACGCTAGCGAAGCAAAAGAAGACCCACGTAAATGGCCACGTTAGTTACACTAACGTGGACACTAATGTGGGCAAAAATCTCAATGGCAGCCTGACCATGCCTTCTTCAAACAAGAATAACTTGAGCCACAAAGCTCCAAATAAAGTGATTCTAGTGGAATTGGAAAGTAGGAGTCCAGAGCTTTCCAAGCATATATGGAACTACATGGTGGACACTAAATTTCAGGGAGAAAACCTGCCCCGAAATTGTAAAGATGAACATGGTATTAACCTGTAGTAAGGCTAACTGACCTCTTCACCTTCCAAGAAGTGTAACTCGAGCTGTAGAGCTCCAAATGATGCGCTTCCAAAGGCTTTGGAAAGTAGACATCCAGAGCTTTCTAATATATAATAGTATGGGGTGGATGATGATTGGATTTTTGATGGTTTAGAATTTCACTAATGAAATCTCGTTGTAAAGTATAGTTTCTAAACCAACAATAACCCTTTCATACAAAAGATTGTTTGTCACAAGTAACAAACCCCTAAATTTATAAACCGAAGTATTCAAACCTCGGGTCGTTCTCCCTAGGGAGTGCAATAAAGTGTCTTGTTATTGGTTATGAGTTATTTTGGGGTTTTGATAAGAGGCATGAAAGTAAATGGCAATGAAAATAAACTAACAACTAATAAAGCTCTTGGTAAGATATGAGAACTAGAAGTCCTATCCTAGTTATCCTCCTCAATTGTGATGAGAATTGTTCATTGCTCCCACTTAGTTAACCTCTAACCATGGAGGGAAGTCAAGTGGATGAATCAATTTGATCCCTCTAGTCCTAATTAACTCCTAGAGGAATGACTAGCTTTAGAGGCATTCAAATCAATTAGCAACTTCTAATTATCAATCAACAAAGGAATTAGATAACTCAAGTGTCACTAATTACTCTGCCTAAGCCAAGAGGAACAAAACCTACACTAAAATCCAACCAAGCATTTCATCAAACACTTGGAAGGCATAAAAGGAAAGCATAGTAAATCAACAACAAGAATGAAATCTAGCAACAATTATTGCAAAGAATTAACAACAACAAATCAAGGAAATCACAATTATCATGAATTACCTCAAATTGCATTATTGAAAGAAAACAAATGAACAACAATCTATCCAAAACAAAATGAAGAATTACAATTGTTAAAGTGCATAACTAGAAAGGGGAAGATGAGAAGATTAAGACTTGATGAAGGAAAAGTAAATTGAGGCAAGAGTTAAACCTAGATCTAAGAAGAGAGATTAATCTAACCCTAATCCTAATTCTAGAGAGAAGTGAGAGCTTCTCTCTCTAAAAACTAACTCTAAAACTAATCCTAACTATACTATATGCTAGACTTGTTAGATGCCTTCCCCTCAATCCTTGATCCTTTTATCCCTTTTCTCTTAGCAATTGGCGCCAAAATGGGTTCAGAAAACCCTCTCAAATCGCCAGGCACGTGTTGCATTAATGAAGTCATGTGCGGTCATCGACGCGTGCGCGGACGGTACGCGTGCGCGTCCCTGGCTGATTCTGCAATGTGCGCGCGAGCGCCTTGTGCGCGTGCGCGTGCATGATCAAGATCAGTTCTTTGGCTTTTGTGCTTCTCTCCACTTGCATGCTTTCTTCCTTGCTCCCTTGATCCATGACTAGCCTATTTCAACCTGAGATTACTAGCAAACACATCAAGGCATCTTATGGAATTAAAGATGAATTAAAATTATCAAAATAAGGCTTAAAAAGCATGTTTTTACACTTAAGCACAAATACGGGAGAGATTACAAAACCATGCTAATTCATAGGTTAAATGCGAGAAAAGGTTATCAAAATACTCTAAATTCAATACAAGATAAACCCTAAAAATGGGGTTTATCAGTGGACATTAAGTTTGAGCTCCAGAACCTGGCAATATTAAGCCCCTGATCACTAGCGTTATCGTGGCTCACCTTTTCCAGTAATGCTAGCAACTATGCCAGCGACCTTGTCCACTTCAAAGGAGCATAACTTGAGTTACAGAAGTCCAATTGAGATGGTTCTAGTCGCGTTGGTAAGTAGACATCCAGAGCTTTCCAACAATATATAATAGTATGGGTGGACATTAAGTTTGAGCTCCAGAACCTGGCAATATTAAGCCCTTGATCACTAGCGCTATCGTGACTCACCTTTTTCCAGTAACGCTAGCGACTATGCTAGCGACCTTGTCCACTTCAAAGGAGCATAACTTGAGTTACAGACGTCCAATTTAAGTAATTCCAGTTGCGTTAGAAAGCTGACATTCAGAGCTTTCCAACAATATATAATACATCATAGTGGGCATGAAATTGGAGTACAAACAATAGGCATGTTTTAAGCCCCAAAAATACCAACTGGATAGCAAGTGTGATGTTAGCCACACTAACTTCAGCACTAACGCCACAGTTGTAGCGTTAGTATGGCTAACGGTAGCACTAACCTTAGCACCTGGACCTCAACTTGATTCACTTCTCTTTCAAGGACCACCCAACCTCAAGGAAGCAAGCCCACAAGTATCAACCAATCAAGGCCACAAGAAGCATCTAGAATAGAAATTTTCCTTTAATTGTAATTTACTTTTAATTTCATTTTGTAATTTAGGAGAGCCTATATAAGGGCCTTAGTTTTTACATTAAAAAGTAATTCGGGAATTGGGGGATTGAAGAGGGGTCTTCGGACTCCCTCCCCTCACACACTTTTCCTTCTCTTTCTTATCTTTGTACTTTTCATTTATGAATTTGGAAGTTTCAATGTTAGTTTTAATCTTCATTTTTACTTTTCTGCACTTCCTTTCTTTTCTATTTTGGTAGAGCAATGACCAACTAACTCTTTTCATTGGGTTAGAGAGCTCTATTGTGATTCAATGGATCAATTGTAGTTCTTATTCTTCTTCTTTCTTTTCTCTTGATTTTACTAGAGAGCTTTCGATCTTCATCCAATTGGTTAGCTATCTTGGAAGAGAAGCTCTCCATAATTGGATCTCCTCGGAACCTTGGAAGAGGAATGAGGAGATCATGCTAGAAATGCTCTCTCACATTGGATTAGGTTGGGGTTTGGGCGGATATAGTGACATGTAAACCTCCCAACACTTTGATCTATGAATGTGTGTGGTATAATCAGTGACCAAACTTCATCTCTTCCCATGAGCAATTAAATAAAGGAATTGGGAAATTGTTCAAGCTTAGAGAGATTAGATTGCTAAGGAATTGGGATCCAATCACTTAAGATTGCCAAGGAGATCAATGAATGCATTGATTGAGGAAGAGATGAGAATGAACTTGATCCAGAGGATTGCAATATCTCTTGATCCCAATGTTAATTTTATTTTTAGTTCTTACATTTACTTTTCTTGCCATTTTACTTATCTGCACTTTATTGCTTTCTTTACTTTTATGCCATTTACATTTTCTTGTTACTTATCACTCCAATATGATTCGTCTAACTAGGATAATCAATTAACCATTGATTGTTTAATCCGTTAATCCCTGTGGATTCGACCTCACTCTATTGTGAGTTTTTACTTGACGACAATTCGGTATACTTGCCGAAGGGAGATTTGTTGAGAGACAAGTTTTCGTGCATCAAGTTTATGGTGCCGTTGCCGGGGATTAATTGTGATTAACAAACTGCCGGTTGATTGATTTACTAGATTAGACAATTTTCTTTTGTCATTATTTTCTTTTGTTTCTTTATTTTCTTTTGCTAACTAACTGTTTTTGATATTGCCTCACTGGGAATTTCCCCATCTGTGACAAGGGGAATTCCAAATCTCTTTTATCTTGGTGATTGTTGTTTGATACAGAGTAATTTAAAGAAAAATGTAGTATAGATCATCTTTTGGTCAATCAAGTTACTTGGGATACTTCTCAGCACCACAAAATAATTCATGCTATTTGGTGCACGAAATTGCAATCACACTTTTGCAATCCGCACAACTAACCAGCAAGTGCACTGGGTCGTCCAAGTAATACCTTACGTGAGTAAGGGTCGAATCCCACGGAGATTGTTGGTTTGAAGCAAGCTATGTTTATTTTATTATTCTTAGTCAGGAGATCAATTATAATTATCAGTTTGAATTACTAAAAAAATTAAAAGAGCGTGAAATAATTACTTGTTGTGCAATAATGGAGAATATGTTAGAGTTTTGGAGATGCTTTGTCTTCTGAATTCCTGTAATATAATATTCAACTCATGCAAAAGTGCAAAGTTCCTTCCATGGCAAGCTCTATGTAGGGTATCACCGTTGTCAATGGCTACTTCCCATCCTCTCAGTGAAAATGGTCCAAATGCACTATCACAGCACGGCTAATCAGCTGTTGGTTCTTGATCATGTCGGAATAGAATCCATTTATTTTTTTGCGTTTGTCATCACGCCCAACACTCGCAAGTTTGAAACTCGTCACAGTCATCCAATCCCAGAATCCTACTCGGAATACCACAGACAAGGCTTAGACTTTCCGGATTCTCATGAATGCCGCCATCAATTCTAGCTTATACCACGAAGATTCTGGTTAAGGAATCTAAGAGATACTCATTCAATCTGATATAGAACGGAGGTGGTTGTTAGACACACGTTCATGGATTGAGGAAGGTGATGAGTGTCATGGATCACCACCTTTTCCATAGTTAAGCGCGAATGAACATCTTAGATAGGAACACGCATGTTTGAATGGAAAAACATAAATAATTGCATTAATTCATCGAGACGCTGCAGAGCTCCTCACCCCTAACGATGGAGTTTAGAGACTCATGCCATCAAAGAGTATAAAGTTTAGATCTAAAAATGTCATGAGATCCAAAATAAGTCTCTAAAAGTTGTTTAAATACTAAACTAGTAACCTTGGTTTACAGAAAATGAGTAAACTAAGATAATTGGTGCAGAAATCCACTTCTGGGGCCCACTTGGTGTTTGCTGGGGCTGAGACTTAAGATTCTCACGTGCTTGGGCTATTTCTGGAGTTGAACGCCAGGTTGTAACGTGTTTTTGGCGTTGAACTCCAACTTGTAACCTGTTTCTGGCGCTGGACGCTAGACTGCAACATTGAACTGGTGTTGAATGCCAGTTTACGTCGTCTATCTTCGCGCAAAGTATGAACTATTATATATTGCATGAAAGCCCTGGATGTCTACTTTCCAACTCAGTTGATAGCGCGCCAATTAAACTCTTGTAGCTTCAAAAAATCCATTCCGAGTGCAGGGAGGTCAGAATCCAACAGCATCAGCAGTCCTTTTTCAGCCAGAAAATACCTGAAATCACAGAAAAACACACAAACTCATAGTAAAGTCCAGAAATATGATTTTTGCTTAAAAACTAATAAAATTCTATTAAAAACTAATTAAAACATGCTAAAATCTATATGAAATTACCCCCAAAAAGCGTATAAAATATCCGCTCATCACAACACCAAACTTAAACTGTTGCTTGTCCTCAAGCAACTAGATAAATAAAAGAGGATAAAAAGAAATCAAGAAGCAATAATATCTCAGAGTTTTATGTGAAGCTCAGATTCTAATTAGATGAGCGGGGCTAGTTGCTTTTTGCTTCCAAACAGTTTTGGCATCTCACTTTATATTTTGAAATTCAGAATGATTGGCATCCATAGGAACTCAGAATTCAGATAGTATTATTGATTCTCCTAGTTTAGTATGTTGATTCTTGAACACAGCTACTTTATGAGTCTTGGCCGTGGCCCTAAGCACTTTGTTTTCCAGTATTACCACCGGACACATAAATGCCACAGACACATAACTGGGTGAACCTTTTCAGATTGTGACTTAGCTTTGCTCAAGTCCCCAATTAGAGGTGTCCAGAGTTCTTAAGCACACTCTTTTGCTTTGGATCATGACTTTAACTACTCAGTCTCAAGCCTTTCACTTGGACCTGCATGCCACAAGCACATGGTTAGGGACAGCTTGATTTAGCCGCTTAGGCCTGGATTTATTTCCTTGGGCCCTCCTATCCATTGATGCTCAAAGCCTTGGATCCTTTTCACCCTTGCCTTTTGGTTTAAAGGGCTATTGACTTTTTCTACTTCTTTTGCTTTTTTTTCGCAAGCTTGTTTTTCACTGCTTTTTCTTGCTTTAAGAATCAATTTCATGATTTTTCAGATCATTAATAACATTTCTCTTGTTCATCATTCTTTCAGGAGACAACAATTTTAACATTCATAAAATTCAATATAAAAAATATTCACTATTCAAGCATTCATTCAAAAGACAAAAAGTATTGCCACCACATAAAAATAATTAGAATGTGACAAAAAGCATTCATTAAATTGCCTTTTTATTCTAAAAATCTACTATTTTATTCATGTTTGATGATGATGAGAAAAATAAATTATAACTTAATTGGAAATAAAATCAAAATAGAGATACTAATTACTACTACTAATATATAACTTCTAAGGTAAATTCATAATAAGAACAATTATCATAGAGTTAAGGCAAAGAATAGGACTCAACAACCTTTATTTTAGGAAGTGGATGTTCCTCTAGTCTGTGGGGTGCTTGGTCCTTCAAGAGATAATTTCTGACGCTTTAGTTCCTTCAAGTTACATCCTTGCTCTTCCTGTTCCCTTAGGTGCCATGATCTTGATGAGTTTTAGCTCAGTGATCATGGCAAATCACACCAAATTTAGAGGTTTGCTTGTCCTCAAACAAAAGAAAGGAAAGGAGAGCAATATAAGGAGAGGCAATTTCGAAATTCAAAAGATATGATGAGTTGAAAAAGATTTGAAAAAGAGTTGGATTGGATTGGAAAAAGATTTGTGTTTATGGATTAAGATACATTTGATTAATTTTTTTTTAAAAAAGAATTTTAGAAATTAGGATTAAAATTTTTGGAATTGAGGGATGAGAGTTTGTAACATGTTTATGCAAGAAATCATGAATTGAAACATAAAAAATTAAAAATATTGAAGTAAAAACGAATTTACCTCCTCCCCACCATCTTGGCGTTAAACGCCCAAACGCTGCATGTTTTGGGCATTTAACGCCCAAACGCTGCTTCTCTTGGGCGTTCAACGCCCAGCTGTTGCTTCTTTCTGGCGTTGAACGCCAGGAAGTCCTTTGTCACTGGGCGTTTTTCTGAACACCCAGAATGCTGTAAATCTGGCGTTAAACGCCCAGAAGGTGCTTCTTTCTGGCGTTCAACGCCCAGAAGATGCTTCTTTCTGGCGTTCAACGCCCAGAAGATGCTTCTTTCTGGCGTTTAACCCTAGATGGCTATCCTTACTGGCGTTGAACGCCCAGTGGATGCTTCTTTTGGGCGTTCAACGCCCAAAACAGCTTTTACTTGCTTTTTCGCACCAGTGAGCTTCCTTTTTGTTGTTTTATCCTGCGAATCCTTCTATAACTCTATGAACTTAAGCAATTGCTATTTTACCTTGATGATACTTGACATATACCTGTAAAAATCAATTAATTAACAAATAAACTTTGTAAATGGCTGGGTTGCCTCCCAGCAAGCGCTTCTTTATTGTCTTTAGCTGGACTATTACTGAGCTTTAATCAAGCCTCGGTTTTGAGCATTCTTGCTCAAAATTGCTTTCAAGATAATGTTTAACTCTCTGTCCATTAACAATGAACTTTTTGTTAGAATCATTATCCTGAAGCTCTACGTATCCATATGGTGACACACTTGTAATCATATATGGTCCTCTCCACCGGGATTTCAATTTCCCGGGGAATAATTTGAGCCTAGAAATAAATAGCAGAACTTTCTGCTTTGGCTCAAAGACTCTGGATGACAGTTTCTTATCATGCCATCTTTTTGCTTTCTTTTTGTAAATTTTTGCATTCTCGAAAGCATTGAGTCTAAATTCCTCTAGCTCATTTAACTGGAGCAATCGTTTTTCTCCAGCTAACTTGGCATCAAGGTTCAGGAATCTGGTTGCCCAATAGGCCTTATGTTCCAGTTCCACTGGCAAGTGACATGCCTTTCCATACATAAGCTAGTATGGAGAGGTCCCTATAGGGGTCTTGAATGCTGTTCTGTATGCCCACAGAGCATCATCCAAGCTTCTTGCCCAATCCCTTCTACGGTTAATCACAGTTCGTTCCAGGATTCTTTTAAGTTCTCTGTTAGAGATTTCAGCTTGCCCATTTGTCTGTGGATGATATGGAGTGGCCACCTTATGGCTAACTCCGTATCGAACCAAAGCAGAGTAAAGCTGTTTATTGCAGAAATGAGTGCCCCGATCACTGATTAATACTCTAGGGGTATCAAATCTGCTGAAGATGTGTTTCTGGAGGAATTTCAGCACTGTCTTAGTATCATTAGTGGGTGTTGCTATAGCTTCTACCCATTTGGATACATAATCCACTGCCACCAGAATATAAGTGTTTGAGTATGATGGTGGGAATGGCCCCATGAAGTCAATACCCCATACATCAAACAACTCGATCTCCAAGATCCCTTGTTGAGGCATGGCATAACTGTGAGGCAGATTGCCAGATCTTTGGCAACTGTCACAATTGAGTACAAACACTCGGGAGTCTTTATATAGAGTAGGCCAGTAGAAGCCATATTGGAGGATTCTTGTGGCTGTTCGCTCACTTCTAAAATGTCCTCCATACTGTGATCCATGGCAGTGCCAGAGGATCTTCTGTGCTTCTTCTTTAGGCACACATCTACGGATTACTCCATCTGCACATCTCTTGAAGAGATATGGTTCATCCCAAAGATAGTACTTTTGCATTTGTGATCAATTTCTTTGATTGCTGCCTACTGTACTCTTTGGGTATGAACCTCACTGCCTTGTAGTTTGCAATGTCTGCAAACCATGGCACTTCCTGGATGGCAAAGATTTGCTCATCCAGAAAGGTTTCAGAGATCTCAGTAAGAGGTAGGGACGCCCCTTCTACTGGTTCTATTCGGGATAGGTGATCTGCTACTTGGTTCTCTGTCCCTTTTCTGTCTCTTATTTCTATATCAAACTCTTGCAGAAGTGATGAGCGGATAATTTATACACTTTTTGGCATTGTTTTTAGGTAGTTTTTAGTAAGTTCAAGCTACTTTTAGGGATGTTTTCATTAGTTTTTATGTTAAATTCACATTTCTGGACTTTACTATGAGTTTGTGTGTTTTTCTGTGATTTCAGGTAAATTCTGGCTGAAATTGAGGGACTTGAGCAAAACTCTGAAAAAGGCTGACAAAAGGACTGCTGATGCTGTTGGAATCTGACCTCCCTGCACTCAAAATGGATTTTCTGGATCTACAGAACTCGAATTGGCACGCTCTCAACGGCGTTGGAAAGTAGACATCCAGAGCTTTCTAGCAATATATAATAGTTTATACTTCATTCGGAAATTGACGACGTAACTTGGCGTTGAACGCCAAGTACATGCTGCTGTCTGGAGTTAAACGCCAGAAAAACGTCATGATCCGGAGTTGAACGCCCAAAACATGTCATAACTCGGAGTTCAACTCCAAGAGGAGCCTCAGCTCGTGGATGGATCAAGCTCAGCCCAAGCATACACCAAGTGGGCCCCGGAGGTGGATTTATGCATCAATTACTTACTCATGTAAACCCTAGGAGCTAGTTTATTATAAATAGAACATTTAACTATTGTATTAGACATCTTTGGTCTCAGTTTTGTTTTATTCTTCATCCTAAGAGGCTATTGATCACGTTTTGGGGGCTGGCCATTCGGCCATGCCTGAACCTTTTACTTATGTATTTTCAACGGTGGAGTTTCTGCACACCATAGATTAAGGGTGTGGAGCTCTACTGTACCTCAAGTATTAATGCAATTCTATTTTCTTCCATTCAATTCAACTTGTTCTTATTCCAAGATATTCATTCGCACCCAAGAACATGATGAATGTGATGATTATGTGACGCTCATCATCATTCTCACCTATGAACGCGCGTGATTGACAACCACCTCCGTTCTACATGCAACCGAGCTTGAATGTGTATCTCTTAGATTCCCCAACAGAATCTTCGTGGTATAAGCTAGATAGATGGTGGCATTCATGAGGATCCGGAAAGTCTAACCTTGTCTGTGGTATTCCGAGTAGGATCCTGGGAATCCGGAAAGTCTAACCTTGTCTGTGGTATTCCGAGTAGGATTCCAGTAATGAATGACTGTGACGTGCTTCAGACTCGCAAGTGCTGGGCGTTAGTGACAGACGCAAAAGAATCAAGGGATTCTATTCCATCAGGAGCGGGAACCAACCAGTGATTAGCCGTGCTGTGACAGAGCGCGTGAGCATAGTTTTCACTGCGAGGATGGGATGTAGCCTTCGGCCAGTGTGATGCCTCCAGACGATTAGCCATGCGAGTGACAGCGCAGAGGACCATTTTCTCGAGAGGATACAAAGTAGCCATCGTCGAACGGTGAACCCCTATACACAGCTTGCCATGGAAAGGAGTAAGAAGGATTGAGTTGAAGCAGTAGGAAAGCAGGCGTTCTCGAGCCATACAGTATCTCCATTCACCTATCTGAAATTCCCACTATTGATTTACATAAGTATTCTATCCCTTTTATTATTTCTATTTTATTATTAATTTTCGAAACCATAAACAAATTTAATCTGCCTAACTGAGATTTACAAGGTGACCATAGCTTGCTTCATACCAACAATCTCTGTAGGATCGACCCTTACTCACGTAAGGTTTATTACTTGGACGACCCAGTACACTTGCTGGTTAGTTGAACGGAGTTGTGTCCACTCGTGCCAATTTCAAATTCCATAAAAGTACAAGGAGTACAACTTAAAGAATATGGATCACAATTTCGTCCACCAAGTTTTTGGCGCCGTTGCCGGGGATTGTTCGAGTATGGACAACTGACGGTTCATCTTGTTGCTCAGATTAGGTAATTTTCTTTTCAAAAATCTTTTTCAAAAATTTTTTCTTTTATTTTTCGTTTTTCCTAACATTATTTTCGAAAAAAATAATAAAAATCCAAAAAAATTAGAAAATCATAAAAATCAAAAATATTTTGTGTTTCTTGTTTGAGTCTTGAGTCAATTTTTTAGTTTGGTGTCAATTGCATGCTTTTAAAAATTTTTCTTGCAATTTTCGAAAATCCCATGCATTCATAGTGTTCTTCATGATCTTCAAGTTGTTCTTGGTAAGTCTTCTTGTTTGATCTTGATGTTTTCTTGTTTTGTGTCTTTTCTTGTTTTTCATGTGCATCTTTGCATTCATATTTTCCAAGCATTAAAAATTTCTAAGTTTGGTGTCTTGCATGTTTTCTTTTCTTGAAAATTTTTCAAAATTATGTTCTTGATGTTCATCATGATCTTCAAAGTGTTCTTGGTGTTCATCTTGACATTCATAGCATTCTTGCATGCATTCATTGTTTTGATCTAAAAGTTTCATGCATTAAGTATTTTTGTTGTTTTTCTCTCTCATAATTAAAAATTCAAAAATTCAAAAAAATATCTTTTCCTTATTTCCCTCCAAATTTTCGAATTTTTGGGTTGACTTGGTCAAAAATTTTCAAAATTATTTGTTTCTTACAAGTCAAATCAAAAATTTCAATTTTAAAAATCTTATCTTTTCAAAATCTTTTTCAAAAATCATATATTTTTTTCCATTTTTTTTCTTATTTTCGAAATTTTTTTTAAAAAAAAATTATTTTTCAAAATCTTTTTCTTATCTTTTATACCATATTTTCAAAAATATGCTAACAATTAATGTGATTGATTCAAAAATTTGAAGTTTGTTACTTTCTTGATAAGAAAGGTTCAATCTTTAAATTTTAGAATCTTCTCTTGTAGTTTCTTGTTAGTTAAGTCATTTTAAAAATTAAATCTTTTTTTAAAATATTTTTTTATTAAAATTTTTATCTTATCTTTTTATCTTATCCTTCTCAAAATTTTATCTTTTTCAAAATTAGATTTCAAAATTTTTATCTAACTTCTTATCTTCTTATCTTTTTAAATTTTGATTTCAAATCTTTTTCAATCAACTAACTAACTCTTTGTTTGTTTCTTATCTTTTTCAAAACCACCTAACTACTTCTCCCTCTTTTATTTTCGAAAATATCTCTCTCTTTTTAAAAAAATTCTTTTTAATTAACTAAATGTTTCATGTTTTAATTTTAATTACAATTTATCTCTAATTTTCGAAAATCACTAACCCCTTTTTAAAATTATTTTCGAAATTCTCTTTCTCTTTTCTTCTTCTATTTAATTATTTGTTTACTAACACTTCTCTTCACCTCTCTTCATCTAAAAATCCGAATTCTTCTTCATTCTTCTACTCCCTTCTTTTTCTACTAACATAAAGGAATCTCTATACTGTGACATAGAGGATTCCTCTTTCTTTTCTTGTTTTCTTCTTTTTCATATGAGCAGGAACAGGGATAAAGGCACTCTTGTTGAAATTGATCCAGAACCTGAAAGAACTTTGAAGAAAAAATTAAGAGAAGCTAAATTACAACAATCCAGAAACAACCTTTCAGAAATTTTCGAACAAGAGAAGGAGATGGCAGCCGAAAATAATAATAATGCAAGGAGAATGCTTGGTGACTTCACAAAGCCAACGTCCAAGTTTGATGGAAGAAGCATCTCCATTCCTGCCATTGAAGCCAACAACTTTGAGCTGAAACCTCAGCTAGTTGCCTTAATGCAACAAAACTGCAAGTTTTATGGACTTCCATCTGAAGACCCTTATCAGTTTTTAACTGAGTTCTTGCAGATCTGTGAGACTGTAAAGACGAATGGAGTTGATCCTGAAGTCTACAGACTCATGCTCTTCCCTTTTGCTGTAAGAGACAGAGCTAGAATATGGTTGGATTCACAACCCAAGGATAGCCTGGACTCATGGGATAAGCTGGTCACTGCCTTCTTGGATAAATTTTTTCCTCCTCAAAAGCTAAGCAAGCTGAGAGTGGATGTTCAAACCTTCAAAAAAAAGATGGTGAATCCCTCTATGAAGCTTGGGAAAGATACAAGCAGCTGACCAAAAGATGTCCATCTGACATGTTTTCAGAATGGACCATATTAGATATATTCTATTATGGTCTCTCTGAATTTTTGAAAATGTCATTGGACCATTCTGCAGGTGGATCTATTCGCCTGAAGAAAACGCCTGAAGAGGCTCAAGAACTCATTGATATGGTTGCAAACAACCAATTCATGTACACTTCTGAGAGGAATTCCGTGAATAATGGGATACCTCAGAAGAAAGGAGTTCTTGAAATTGATGCTCTGAATGCCATATTGGCTCAGAATAAAGTGTTAACTCAACAGGTCAACATGATCTCTCAAAATCTGAATGGATGGCAACATGCATCCAACAGTACTAGAGAGGCAGCTTCTGAAGAAGCTTATGATCCTGAGAACCCTGCCATGGCAGAGGTTAATTACATGGGTGAACCTTATGGAAACACCTATAACCCATCATGGAGAAATCATCCAAATTTCTCATGGAAGGATCAACAAAAGCCTCAACAAGGCTTTAACAATGGTGGACGCAACAGGCTGAACAATAGCAAGCCATATCCATCATCTTCTCAGCAACAGACAGAGAATTCTGAACAAAACACCTCTAATTTAGCCAATGTAGTCTCTGATCTGTCAAAAGCCACTTTCAGTTTCATGAGTGAAACAAGATCCTCCATTAGAAATCTGGAGGCACAAGTGGGCCAGCTGAGTAAGAAAGTCATTGAAACTCCTCCCAGTATTCTCCCAAGCAATACAGAAGAGAATCCAAAAGGAGAGTGCAAAGCCATTGACATAGTCAATATGGCCGAATGCACAAGGGAGGAGGAGGACGAAAATCCTAGTGAGAAAGACCTCCTGGGACATCCCTCAAGCAAGAAGGAGTTTCCTATTAAGGATCCAAAGGAATCTGAGGCTCATATAGAGACCATAGAGATTCCATTAAATCTCCTTCTGCCATTCATGAGCTCTGAAGACTATTCTTCCTCAGAAGAGGATGAAGATGTAACTGGAGAGCAAGTTGCTCAATATTTAGGAGCTATCATGAAGCTGAATGCCAAGTTGTTTGGTAATGAGACTTGGGAAAGTGAACCTCCCTTGCTCATTAATGAACTGGATACTTGGATTCAGAAAATTCTACCTCAAAAGAAACAAGATCCTGGCAAGTTCTTAATACCTTGTACCATAGGCACCATGACCTTTGCAAAAGCTCTGTGTGATCTGGGGTCAGGGATAAATCTTATGCCACTCTCTGTAATAGAGAAGCTGGGGATCATTGAGGTACAACCTGCCTTGTTCTCATTACAACTGGCAGACAAGTCATTGAGACAAGCTTATGGATTAGTAGAGGACGTGCTAGTAAAGGTTGAAGGCCTTTACATCCCTGCTGATTTCATAATCTTAGACACTAGGAAGGAAGAGGATGAATGCATCATTCTTGGAAGACCTTTCCTAGCCACAGTAGGAGCTGTGATAGATGTCAACAGAGGTGAATTAGTCCTTCAATTGAATGGGGACTACCTTGTGTTTAAGGCCCATGGCCATCCCTCTGTGACAAAAGAGAGTAAGCATGAAGAACTTCTCTCAGTTCAGAGTCAAGAAGAGCCCACACAGTCAAACTCTAAGTTTGTTGTTGTGAAGCTACAACTAAACTCTAAGTTTGGTGTTAAGACCCCATATCCAAACTCTAAGTTTGGTGTTGGCAACTATACAAGATTGACCTGATCACCTTGTGGCTCCATGAGAGCCACTGTCAAGCTATTGACATTAAAGAAGCGCTTGT
Organism: Arachis stenosperma; assembly: GCF_014773155.1. Lineage (NCBI taxonomy): Eukaryota > Viridiplantae > Streptophyta > Magnoliopsida > Fabales > Fabaceae > Arachis > Arachis stenosperma. The sequence goes on along the minus strand of NC_080378.1, from coordinate 61,359,764 downwards.
TGGGAGGCAACCCAATTTTATTTATCTAATTTTTATTTATTTTATTCTATTGTTATTTTGTGTTTTATTAGGTACATGATCATGAGGAGTCACGAAAAAATCATAAAAATTAAAAACAGAATCAAAAACAGCAGAAGAAAAAAATTCACACCCTGGAGGACGCACAGGCTGGCGTTCAACGCCAGTAAGATGCATCTGGCTGGCGTTCAACGCCAGAACAGAGCATCATTCTGGCGCTGAACGCCAGGAATGTGCGCAGAGAGGAAAAACTGGCGCTGAACGCCAGTAACATGCATGAAACTGGCGTTCAACGCCAGAAACATGCTTTACATGGGCGTTGAACGCCCAGAATGTGCACCAATGGGCGTTTAAACGCCAGAATGATGTGCAAAGGCATTTTACATGCCTATTTGGTGCAGGGATGGAATTCCTTGGCACCTCAAGATCTGTGGACCCCACAGGATCATCTCAGAATCTGTGGACCCCACAGGATCCCCACCTAACATATTCCCACCTTACCTCCTAATCCTAATTACACTCTCCTAATCCTATTTTACTCTTCCCCATGTCACACTTCCCAACAACTTCAATCTCTGAATCTCTCTTCCCAATAAACACTCTTTCCCAAAACCCTTCACCACTCACATCCATCCACTCTTCCCCATGAACCCCACCTACCTTCAAAAATTCAAAACCAATTTCCCACCCATTCCCACCCAAAATGGCCGATGAGAGTATAGGGAGGTTAATAAAAAGAAAAGAAAGCAGAGAGCTTGGTGGAGGGTTATTGGGAGAATTGCAGGAAGCGAAAGGAAAATACCAACTCTCTGATTCTCAGGTTTCTTATAATCTCATTTGGTGTTATCTTCGCTGCACATGACACCATTGCAACTGCTCTTACTTGGCTTCTCAAATACTTGCACGACAATCCCAATTTTTAATGCATTAAACCAATTTATTAATATATGTTTATGTTTTAATTTTCATCAGGTAATCCAAGAAACGTTGAGAAGTGCAAGCATACGACAGTCATTCACATTCAGAGAAGTAGTGGAAGATGTGGAGCTTCAAGATTACTACATTCCCAAAGGCTGGAATGTATAAGTCTGCACAGAGAATTTCTTGTTCATTTTGGGCCGAGAGTTGTAGCCTGTAGAGCAAAAGACGAATGGGGTTCAGAAGAGATTATTTTCTGGGTGAATCTTGCTTTAGAAGCTTCCTTGCCTTCATTCATATTAATCACCAAGTAAAAATTCTGCTACCACAAGTAGTGTAAAAAGAAATAAATTTAGGCAACTTTTACAAATAAAGTGAAGGAATCCATAGCATTTCTATAAAGAGAATACTCAAATAACACTCCTAGTATAAAATGATTTGCCACCTTCTTCAGAGTCAAAAGGATTTGCATATTGGCAATGCTCAGCTGCAACAGCACGCTCCCTTTTGGGTTTCTTAGCGTCTTGTTTCTTACTACCTGCTATAGCAGAAATCTGAGAAAAAGTACCCTTCACCAACCTAGTTTGATGAATCATGAACGTAACATATTATTTCTATCACTCATAATAGAAGCAGCTATGTTCATATAAAAGAGAAGACACCTCTTTTGTCAGTCTCACACTAGCTTTTGCAGATTTGATGGTTTAGATCTTCCTGAACATTGGACCCTGAATAATAATCAGGTTGATCCTCTGCCTCAGATTTATTTCTCTGATAGTTGCTTACATTGGACCCTGAATATCAAATACTGTTAAACTATTCAGGGATAGGAACTCACATTCAAAGGCCAGACAAAGTCATCATATATCCTAAGTATCCTTTCATGGACTGCAGCATCAAAAGCAAAAAGAACTAAGAATCAAGCTGAATTGGTGAACCTAATGTGGGACATCATATATCCTAAGTATCTTTTTATGGACTGCTGCTACAGAAGATACTATGAACCTAATGAGGGACATCACAGAGTAAATAAGATGGAGTAAATAAGGGATAGTAAATAAGAGATAGTACATGAGTACATAGTAAAAGTTGGTGAACCTGGTTCATTAGGATTTTCTCTCTTTCGCTACAATTAAATGGAATAGTGTTCATAGTTCCTAATCAGTAACATAGGCTTTCTTAGTTGGACTATGTGGAAGACTAGAAACCAGTTCATATTTCAAAATATAAAAATTAATCCAACAACAACAACTATCTGAGCAATTAAGCATTGTGAATCAGAAACATTGCCTTTTGCTCGTTTATGCCTTGAATCAGGTGCACAGCCTTGTGTGATAACATGCCAAATCCACTTGAACAGTTTCAATACTAAAAATTGATTAAAAATGTTAAAATAGACACAGACTTTGTATTTGGTCCTAGCTCAGTATAATAACAACTATAGTAATTCATATATCAAACACCGTGGTTTACTACTTGTATGCGAAAGTAAGTACAATTAAAGAATAAAACCCTTAGTTTATGCATACATGTTTTCTAAATTTCATGAAACAAAAGCAGAAAAAATAAATCAATTACTCTATTGTAAGCAACCTGTAAATGATTCGCAAGCAGATCAATGGTGTCTCGCTTAAGAAACTTCTTTGCTGAATTTCTCTTTCTCCTTATCACATTGATCCGATTCCTTGATTGTTTAATCAACAATTTGCTGAAAAACAAAAGGAGATAAACTGCAAAATTGAAAATTGAAATCTCCATAATTACAATCAATGAAAAGTATTAAGAAGGAAGAAAAGAAGAAGAGAAATCAAAGTGCAGAACCATTTCACGATGAATTCCCAATCAAAGAGGCCATCAAAAATTTTGGCAGATCTAATTTGGTGGCGCGAGGGGATGAGAAACAACGACGAGATGAACGATAGCTACGAAAGATGAAGGGTGACAAGAGATTAGGGTTCATCATTCACATCACTCACACTTTCTCGTACGCAGCAACACTAATCACTCTTTCATCTGGAGCATTCGATCTAAAACCTCTGCATCGGGCTTCCATGCCGCAATATATCTAAAAATCATGGAGAAGAAGATGCATTACTCAGAGAGAGAGGGAGAGAGAGAGAAGAGGTAATTAACGCATTCCAGAGAAAAAGAAAAGAAATGAGAATTTTGTATACAAACCTAGAAGTGAGAACGCAGATCCCATCAATGGAAGCTGTGAACTCTGAAGAGGCATCGCCGGAGGAGAAAACTCACTCTCGCGCACTCTACTTGCCAAGCTAGGTTTGCATAAATGAGGTTTCTCTTTAATTAATAAAAGAATATATCGGCGGTGGTTCTAACCGCCGAAATCACAAAAACTGCCATATTCAACAAGAAAGTTACGACAACAACATGTACCGCCGAAAATAAAGAAAATTATGGCATTTATAAAGAACCGCCCTAATAACAATGTTGTTTTAAACCAGTTTTTTTGTAGAGATAGCACCATTGTCTTCCCCGGCAACGGTGCCATTTTGATTTTAAAAGGAGTTTGTCATGTCGGTATAGAATTTCTCAATGAAATTAATTCTCGTTGTAAGTATAGTTCTACACCAACAAACAATCCTCCCAAACAAAAATTTGGTTGTCACGAGTAACAAACCCCAAATAAAAATTAACCGGAGTATTTAGACTCCGGCTCGTCTCCCTAGGAATCACAATGAAGTGCTTGGTTATTGGCTATAAGGTGTGTTTTTAGGTTTTTTTTTGAAATGATAGACATGAAAATAATTAATAACGAAGATTAAATGACAAAGGGGTCTTGGCAAGGGTTGGTGGTCAAGGATCTCTATCCTAATCACTAACCACAACATGAGAATTGGCAAGGATTGACCTCATTAAGTTGTCCTCACTCCCCCTCTCCCTATAAATACCCTTCCATTCTACTTCATTTTCACACAACACAAACCCCTCTTCTCCCACTTAGCCGAACCCACATCTCTCCCTCTCCACCATATTTTCTTCTTCTTCTTCTTCTCTTCTTTCTTCTCTTGCTCGAGGGCGAGCAATATTTTATGTTTGGTGTGGTAAAAGCATAAGCTTTTTGTTTTTTCATTACCATCAATGGCACCTAAGGCCGGAGTATCCTCTAGAAAAGGAAAAGGGAAGACAAAAGCTTCCACCTCCGAGTCATGGGAGATGGAAAGATTCATCTCCAAGAGCCATCAAGACCACTTCTATGATGTTGTGGCCAAGAAGAAGGTGATCCCTGAGGTCCCTTTCAAGCTCAAGAAAAATGAGTATCCGGAGATCCGACATGAAGTCCGAAGAAGAGGTTGGGAAGTCTTAACCAACCCCATGCAACAAGTCGGAATCTTAATGGTTCAAGAGTTCTATGCCAATGCATGGATCACTAGGAACCATGATTAAGGTATGAACCCGAGTCCAAAGAATTATCTCACAATGGTTCGGGGGAAATACTTAGATTTTAGTCCGAAAAATGTGAGGTTGGCATTCCACTTGCCCATGATGCAAGGAGATGAACGCCCCTACACTAGAAGGGTCAACTTTGATCAAAGGTTGGACCAAGTCCTTATGGACATTTGTGTGGAAGGAGCTCAATGGAAGAGAGACTCCAAAGGCAAGCCAGTCCAACTAAGAAGACTGGACCTCAAGCCTATAGCTAGAGGATGGTTGGAGTTTATTCAACGCTCCATCATTCCTACTAGCAACCGACCTGAAGTTAATGTGGATCGGGCCATCATGATTCATGGCATCATGATTGGAGAGGAAGTAGAAGTTCATGAGGTCATCTCCAATGAAATCTACAAAATAGCCGACAAGCCCTCACCCATGGCACGGCTAGCTTTTCCTCACCTTATTTGCCATCTATGTTACTCAGCTGGAGTTATCATAGAATGAGACATCCTCATTGAAGAGGATAAGCCTATCACCAAGAAGAGGATGGAGCAAGCAAGAGAGACCCTTCACGGTTCTCAAGAGATGCATGAGGAAGCTCATCATCAAGAAATCCCTGAGATGCCTCAAGGGATGCACTTTCCTCCAAACAACTATTGGGAACAACTCAACACTTCCTTAGAAGATTTGAGCCACAATGTTGAACAATTAAGGGTGGAACATCATGAGCACTCCATCATTCTCCAATAAATAAGAGAAGATCAAAGAGCAATGAGGGAGGAGCAACAAAGGCAAGGAAGGGACATAGAAGAGCTTAAGGACATTGTTGGACCTTCAAGAAGAAGACGCCACTAAAGGTGGATTCATTCCTTGTTCTCTATTTCTTTCTGTTTTTCGGTTTTTAATGTGTGTTTATCTATGTTTTGTGTCTTTATTTCATGATCATTAGTATGTAACCATGCCTTAAAGCTATGAATAAAATCCATCAATCCTTCACCGCTCTTAAAAGAAAAATGTTTTAATTCAAAAGAACAAGAAGTACATGAATTTCGAATTTATCCTTGAATATAATTTAATTATATTGATGTGGTGACAATACTTTTTGTTTTCTGAATGAATGCTTGAACAGTGCATATGTCTTTTGATCTTGTTGTTTATGAATGTTAAAATTGTTGGCTCTTGAAAGAATGATGAACAAAGAGAAATGTTATTGAGGATCTGAAAAATCATTAAATTGATTCTTGAAGCAAGAAAAAGCAATGAAAAAGAAAGCTTTCCAAAAAAAAAAATTGGCGAAAAAATAGAAAGAAAAAGAAAAAGCAAGCAGAAAAAGCCAATAGCCCTTAAAACCAAAAGGCAAGGGTAAAAAGGATCCAAGGCTTTGAGCATCAATGGATAGGAGGGCCCAAGGAAATAAAATCCAGGCCTAAGTGGCTAAACCAAGCTGTCCCTAACCATGTGCTTGTGTCATGAAGGTCTAAGTGAAAAGCTTGAGACTGAGTGGTTAAAGTCGTGATCCAAAGCAAAAAGAGTGTGCTTAAGAGCTCTGGACACCACTAACTGGGGACTCTAGCAAAGCTGAGTCACAATCTGAAAAGGTTCACCCAGTTATGTGTCTGTGGCATTTATGTATCCGGTGGTAATACTGGAAAACAAAGTGCTTAGGGCCACAGCCAAGACTCATAAGTAGCTGTGTTCAAGAATCAACATGCTTAACTAGGAAAGTCAATAACACTATCCAAAATTCTAAGTTCCTAAGAGATGCCAATCACTCTAAACTACAAAGGAAAAAGTGAGATGCCAAAACTGTTCAGAAGCAAAAAGCTACAAGTCCCGCTCATCTAATTATAGTTAATATTCATTGATATTCTGGAATTTATAGTATATTCTCTTCTTTTTATCCTATTTGATTTTCAGTTGCTTGGGGACAAGCAACAATTTAACTTTGGTGTTGTGATGAGCGGATAATTTATACGCTTTTTGGCATTGTTTTTAGGTAGTTTTTAGTAAGTTCAAGCTATTTTTAGGGATGTTTTCATTAGTTTTTATGTTAAATTCACATTTCTGGACTTTACTATGAGTTTGTGTGTTTTTCTGTGATTTCAGATAAATTCTGGCTGAAATTGAGGGACTTGAGCAAAACTCTGAAAAAGGCTGACAAAAGGACTGCTGATGCTGTTGGAATCTGACCTCCCTGCACTCAAAATGGATTTTCTGGAGCTACAGAACTCCAATTTGCACGCTCTCAACGGATTTGGAAAGTAGACATCCAGAGCTTTCCAGCAATATATAATAGTCTATACTTCATTCAGAAATTAACGACGTAACTTGGCGTTGAACGCCAAGTACATGCTGCTGTCTGGAGTTAAACGCCAGAAAAACGTCATGATCCGGAGTTGAACGCCCAAAACACGTCATAACTTGGAGTTCAACTCCAAGAGGAGCCTCAGCTCGTGGATTGATCAAGCTCAGCCCAAGCATACACCAAGTGGGCCCCGGAAGTGGATTTATGCATCAATTACTTACTCATGTAAACCCTAGGAGCTAGTTTATTATAAATAGAACATTTAATTATTGTATTACACATCTTTGGTCTCAGTTTTGTTTTATTCTTCATCCTAAGAGGCTATTGATCACGTTTTGGGGGCTGGCCATTCGGCCATGCCTGAACCTTTTACTTATGTATTTTCAATGGTGGAGTTTCTGCACACCATAGATTAAGGGTGTGGAGCTCTACTGTACCTCAAGTATTAATGCAATTCTATTTTCTTCCATTCAATTCAACTTGTTCTTATTCCAAGATATTCATTCGCACCCAAGAACATGATAAATGTGATGATTATGTGACGCTCATCATCATTCTCACCTATGAACGCGCGTGATTGACAACCACCTCCGTTCTACATGCAACCGAGCTTGAATGTGTATCTCTTAGATTCCCCAACAGAATCTTCATGGTATAAGCTAGATAGATGGCGGCATTCATGAGGATCCGGAAAGTCTAACCTTGTCTGTGGTATTCCGAGTAGGATCCTGGGAATCCGAAAAGTCTAACCTTGTCTGTGGTATTCCGAGTAGGATTCCAGTAATGAATGACTGTGACGTGCTTCAGACTCGCAAGTGCTGGGCGTTAGTGACAGACGCAAAAGAATCAAGGGATTCTATTCCAGCAGGAGCGGGAACCAACCAGTGATTAGCCGTGCTGTGACAGAGCGCGTGAGCGTAGTTTTCACTGCGAGGATGGGATGTAGCCTTCGGCCAGTGTGATGCCTCCAGACGATTAGCCATGCGAGTGACAGCGCAGAGGACCATTTTCCAGAGAGGATACAAAGTAGCCATCGTCGAACGGTGAATCCCTATACACAGCTTGCCATGGAAAGGAGTAAGAAGGATTGAGTTGAAGCAGTAGGAAAGCAGGCGTTCTCGAGCCATACAGTATCTCCATTCGCCTATTTGAAATTCCCACTATTGATTTACATAAGTATTCTATCCCTTTTATTATTTCTATTTATTATTAATTTTCGAAACCATAAACAAATTTAATCTGCCTAACTGAGATTTACAAGGTGACCATAGCTTGCTTCATACCAACAATCTCTGTGGGATCGACCCTTACTCATGTAAGGTTTATTACTTGGACGACCCAGTACACTTGCTGGTTAGTTGAATGGAGTTGTGTCCACTCGTGCCAATTTCAAATTCCATAAAAGTACAAGGAGTACAACTTAAAGAATATGGATCACAATTTCGTCCACCAAGAAGCAACACCCATCTGATGAGTCTGGGTTTTGAATCCTGCTTTGTGAGTAGATATTTAAGAGTAGCATGATCAGTGTACACAATCACTTTTGATCCTACTAAATAGGATCTAAACTTGTCAATGGCGTAAACCACTGCAAGCAACTCTTTTTCTGTGGTTGTGTAATTCTTTTGTGCGTCATTTAAAACACGACTGGCATAATAAATGACGTGCAGAAGCTTGTCATGCCTTTGTCCCAACACTGCACCAATTGCATGGTCACTGGCATCACACATTATTTCAAATGGTAATGTCCAGTCTGGTGTAGAGATGACTGGTGCTGTGACCAGCTTAGCTTTCAGAGTCTCAAACGCCTGTAGACACTCCTGATCAAAGATAAATGGCGTGTCAGCAGCTAGCAGATTACTTAGAGGTTTGGCAATTTTTGAAAAATCCTTTATAAACCTCCTATAAAATCCTGCATGCCCCAGAAAGCTTCTGATTGCCTTAACATTGGCTGGTAGTGGTAATTTTTCAATTACCTCTACCTTAGCTTGATCCACTTCTATTCCCTTGTTCAAAATTTTGTGTCCAAGGACAATTCCTTCAGTCACCATAAAGTGATATTTCTCCCAGTTTAAAACCAGGTTAGTCTCTTGGCACCTCTTTAGAACAAGTGCTAGATGGTCAAGACAGGAGCTGAATGAGTGTCTAAATACTGAGAAGTCATCCATGAAGACTTCCAGAAATTTTTCCACCATATCAGAGAAAATTGAGAGCATGCACCTTTGAAAGGTTGCAGGTGCATTGCACAGACCAAACGGCATCCTTCTGTATGAAAATACTCCAGATGGACATGTGAATGCTGTTTTCTCTTGATCCTGGGGATCTACTGCAATTTGATTATAACCTGAATATCCATCCAAGAAGCAGTAGTATTCATGACCTGCTAGTCTTTCTAGCATCTGGTCTACGAATGATAAAGGAAAATGATCCTTTCTGGTTGCTGTATTGAGCCTTCTGTAATCAATACACATACGCCACCCTGTAACTGTTCTTGTAGGAACCAGTTCATTTTTTTCATTATGGACCACTGTCACGCCGCCTTTCTTAGGGACGACTTGGACAGGGCTTACCCAGGGGCTATCAGAAATGGGATAAATAATCCCAGCCTCTAGTAATTTAGTGACCTCCTTTTGCACCACCTCCTTTATGGCTGGATTCAGCCGCCTTTGTGGTTGAATTACTGGCTTAGTGTCACCCTCCAATAAAATCTTGTGCATGCATCTGGCTGGGCTAATGCCCTTAAGATCACTGATGGACCACCCAAGAGCTGTCTTGTGTGTCTTTAGCACTTGAATTAGTGCTTCCTCTTCCTGTGGCTCTAAGGTAGAGCTTATGATTACAGGAAAGGTATCACCTTCTCCCAGAAATGCATATTTCAGGGATGTGGTAATGGTTTGAGCTCGGGTTTAGGAGATTTCTCCTCTTCTTGAGGGATTTTCAGAGGTTCTATTATTCTCTCTGATTCCTCTAGATCAGGCTGAACATCTTTAAAGATATCCTCCAGCTCTGACTTAAGACTCTCAGCCATATTGACTTTTTTTACCAGAGAGTCAATAATGTCAACGCTCAGCAATCATTTTGGATGTCTGGATATTGCATGGCTTTGACGACATTCAACTTGAACTCATCCTCATTGACTCTCAGGTTTACTTCCCCTTTTTGAACATCAATGAGGGTTCGGCCAGTTGCTAGGAAAGGTCTTCCTAGAATGAGAGTTGCACTCTTATGCTCCTCCATTTCCAACACCACAAAGTCAGTGGGAAAGGCAAATGGCCCAACCTTGACAATCATGTCTTCAATCACGCTTGATGGGTATTTAATGGAGCCATCAGCAAGTTGGAGACATATCCGGGTTGGTTTAACTTCATCAGTCAACCCAAGATTTTTGATAGTAGCTGTAGGTATTAGGTTAATACTTGCCCCAAGATCACATAGAGCTTGCTTGGTACAAGTACCTTCTAATGTGCATGGTATCATAAAGCTTCCCGGATCTTTAAGTTTCTCAGGTAAGCTTTTCAGAATGACTGCACTGCATTCTTCAGTGAGGTAAACTTTTTCAGTTTCCCTCCAATCCTTCTTATGAGTTAAGATCTCTTTCATGAACTTAGCATAAGAGGGTATTTGCTCAAGTGCCTCTGCAAATGGAATCTTTATTTCAAGAGTCCTGAGATAGTCTGTAAAGCGGGCAAATTGCTTATCCTGTTCCGCTTGGCGGAGTTTCTGAGGATAAGGCATTTTGGCTTTGTATTTCTCAACCTTAGTTGCTGCAGATTTATTGCCTACAGATGTGGGTTGAGAAGCCTTTTTAGATGGGTTATTATCAGCACTTGTATGTCTCTGATCCCCTACTGGCATTTGAATACCAGGGGTGGAAGCTGGAGTGGCGTTAGACGCCAACTCCTTACTTGTTTCTGGCGTTGAACGCCAGGACTGAGCATGGTTTGGGCGTTCAACGCCAGCTTTCCACCCATTCTTTGGCGTTTGAGCGCCAGAATTATTCTCTCTGGGCTCTTACTATCCTCAGACGGATTTTGGGTAGTTTGCTCATTTCTTGGCTTTCTGCTATCTTGAAGTGAGGTATTTAATGTTTTCCCACTTCTTAATTGAACTGCTTGGCACTCTTCTGTTATTTGTTTTGATAATTGTTGTTCTGTTTGCTTCAGCTGGACTTCCATATTTATATTAGCCATTCTTGTTTCTTGTAGTATCTCCTTGAATTCGGCCAGCTGTTTTGTTAGAAAATCCAGTTGCTGATTGAATTCAGTAACTTGTTCCACAGGACTGAGTTCAGCAGTTATTGTTTTAGCCTCTTCGTTGATGGAAGGTTCACTGTTTAAATACAGATGCTGATTTCTGGCAACTGTATCAATAAGCTCTTGAGCTTCTTCTATTGTCTTTCTCATGTGTATAGATCCACCAGCTGAGTGGTCTAGAGAAATCTGAGCTTTTTCTGTAAGCCCATAGTAGAAGATGTCTAATTGCACCCACTCTGAAAACATTTCAGAGGGGCATTTTCTTAGCATCTCTCTGTATCTCTCCCAGGCATCATAAAGGGATTCGTTATCTCCTTGTTTAAAGCCTTGGATGCTCAGTCTTAGCTGTGTCATTCGTTTTGGAGGGAAATAGTGATTCAGGAATTTTTCTGACAGCTATTTCCATGTCTTTATGCTGTCTTTAGGTTGGTTATTTAACCACCTCTTAGCTTGGTCTTTTACAGCAAATGAAAACAGTAATAGCCTGTAGATATCCTGATCTACCTCCTTATCATGTACTGTGTCAGCAATTTGTAAAAACTGTGCCAGAAACTCTGTAGGTTCTTCTTGTGGAAGACCGGAATACTGGCAACTTTGCTGCACCATGATAATGAGCTGAGGATTCAACTCAAAACTACTTACTCCAATGGAGGGTATACATATACTACTCCCATATGAAGCAGTAGTGGGGTTAGCATATGACCCCAGATATGGATGTAAATATTATTTATTTTATTATATATAAAAATTTATTTTCGAAATAATAAAATAAAATAAAATAAGATAAAATAAAAACGAAATAAAAATAAAAAATTTTAAAATATTTTGTGAAGATTTTCGAAAAAGTTGAGGAGAGAGAAAGTGGTTAGGATATTTTTGAAAAAGATAATAAAATATTATTATTTTTTTTTAAATCTTAAAAGGATAAGATTTGAAAAATTTTGAAATTTAAATCTGAATTTTTAAAAAAAAAAATTCGATAAAGTAGCTTAAAAATAGTTAGAAAAGATATTTTTTTGAATTTTGAATTTTATAATGAAAGAGAAAAACACACAAAAGACACAAGACTTAAAATTTTTAGATCTAATGCTCCTTGTTTTCGAAAATTTTGGAGGGAAAACACCAAGGAACACCAAACTTAAAAACTTTAAGATCAAAACATAAAGAAGACTCAAGAACACTTTGAAGATTCACAAGAACACCAAGAACAAAAGAAAGAACACCAAACTTAAAATATTTGGGAAAACTAAAATAAATTTTTGAAAATTATAAAATGATTAACAAGAAGATACCAAACTTAAAGTTTGGCACAAGAATTAATCAAAGAAAAATTATTTTTGAAAAAGTTTTAAAAAGAAGATACCCAATTGCCAAGAACATAAGCCAACGCTCTAGCCAACTGAGCTATAAATGTAACGTGTTTTAAAGATGTATTATTTTTATAGATAAAAATATTTTTTTTTGAAAACTAATGTTTTGAAAAAGCACAAGAAAAACAAGAAAAGACACAGAACAAGACAAACCAAAGATCAAACAAGAAAAATTGACAAGAACAATTTGAAGATCAAGGAAAAACAAAGAACACTAATTCGAAAATTTAAAGGAAAATACAAGATATGCAATTGACATCAAACTTAGAACAAGACACTAATTCACGAAAAATTAAAAATTAATAAGGACAAGTAATATTTTCGAAAAAATTTTTAAGAGAAATTAAAGGACTCAAATTTAATGACTCTATAGCATCAATACTATATTCCTAATCTAAGCAACAAAATAAACCTTTAGTTGTTCAAACTCAAGCAATCCTCGACAACGACACCAAAAACTTGGTGCACGAAATTGCAATCACACTTTTGCAATCCTCACAACTAACCAGCAAGTGCACTGGGTCGTCCAAGTAATACCTTACGTGAGTAAGGGTCGAATCCCACGGAGATTGTTGGTTTGAAGCAAGCTATGTTTATTTTATTATTCTTAGTCAGGAGATCAATTATAATTATCAGTTTGAATTACTAAAAAAATAAAAGAGCGTGAAAGAATTACTTGTTGTGCAATAATGGAGAATATGTTGGAGTTTTGGAGATGCTTTGTCTTCTGAATTCCTATAATATAATATTCAACTCATGCAAAAGTGCAAAGTTCCTTCCATGGCAAGCTCTATGTAGGGTATCACCGTTGTCAATGGCTACTTCCCATCCTCTCAGTGAAAATTGTCCAAATGCTCTGTCACAGCACGGCTAATCAGCTGTTGGTTCTCGATCATGTCGGAATAGAATCCATTGATTTTTTTGCGTTTGTCATGCCCAACACTCGCAAATTTGAAGCTCGTCACATTCATCCAATCCCAGAATCCTACTTGGAATACCACAGACAAGGTTTAGACTTTCCGAATTCTCATGAATACCGCCATCAATTCTAGCTTATACCACGATGATTCTGGTTAAGGAATCTAAGAGATACTTATTCAATCTGATATAGAACGGAGGTGGTTGTTAGACACACGTTCATGGATTGAGGAAGGTGATGAGTGTCATGGATCACCACCTTCTCCATAGTTAAGCGCGAATGAATATCTTAGATAGGAACACGCATGTTTGAATGGAAAAACATAAATAATTGCATTAATTCATCGAGACGCTGCAGAGCTCCTCACCCCCAACGATGAAGTTTAGAGACTCATGCCGTCAAAGAGTATAAAGTTTAGATCTAAAAATGTCATGAGATCTAAAATAAGTCTCTAAAAGCTGTTTAAATACTAAACTATTAACCTAGTGATGAGCGGATATTTTATACGCTTTTTGGGAGTAATTTCATGTAGATTTTAGTAGGTTTTAATTAGTTTTTAGTAGAATATTATTAGTTTTTAGGCAAAAATCATATTTCTGGACTTTACTATGAGTTTGTATGTTTTTCTGTGATTTCAGTTATTTTCTGGCTGAAATTGAGAGAGCTGAGCAAAAATCTGAGTTAGGCTGAAAAAGGACTGCTGATGCTGTTGGATCCTGACCTTTCTGCACTCGGAATGAATTCTTTGGAGCTACAGAAGTCCAATTGGCGTGCTCTCAATTCGGTTAGAAAGTAGACATCTAGGGCTTTCCAGCAATATATAATAGTCCATACTTTGCGCGAAGATAGATGACGTAAACTGGCGTTTAACGCCAGTTCCATGTTGCTGTCTGCCTTCCAGCGCCAGAAACACGTCACGAACCAGAGTTGAACGCCAGAAACACGTTACAACTTGGCGTTCAACTCTAGAAACAGTCCAGGCACGTGAGAAGCTTAAGTCTCAGCCCCAGCACACACCAAGTGGGCCCCAGAAGTGGATTTATGCACTATCCATCTTAGTTTACTCATTCTCTATAAACCTAGGTTACTAGTTTAGTATTTAAACAACTTTTAGAGACTTATTTTGGATCTCAAGACATTTTAGATCTGAAATTTGTACCTTTTGGCAGCATAAGTCTCTAAACCCCATTGTTGGAGGTGAGGAGCTCTGCAGCGTCTCGATGAATTAATGCAATTATTTTTGTTTTCCATTCAAACATGCGTGTTCCTATCTAAGATGTTCATTCGCGCTTAATTAAGATGTTCCTATCTCATGAGTGTCACGAATCATCACCTTTTTCATAATTAAGCGTGAATAAACATCTTAGATAGGAACACGCATGTTTGAATGGAAAACAGAAATAATTGCATTAATTCATCAAGACGTTGCAGAGCTCCTCACCCCCAACAATGGGGTTTAGAGACTCATACTGCCAAAAGGTACAAATTTCAGATCTAAAACGTCTTGAGATCCAAAATAAGTCTCTAAAAGTTGTACCCCAGTAGTCCTAGCCGTAAACGATGGATACTAGGCGCTGCGCGTATCGACCCGTGCAATGCTATAGCTAACGCGTTAAGTATCCCGCCTGGGGAGTACGTTCGCAAGAATGAAACTACTAGTAAACTAGGTTTACAGAGAATGAGTAAACTAAGATTGATAGAGCAGAAATCTGCTTCTGGGGCCCACTTGGTGTGTGATGGGGCTGAAACTTAAGCTTCTCACGTGCTTGGGCTGTTTCTGGAGTTGAACGCCAAGTTGTAACGTGTTTCTGGCGTTCAACTCTGGTTCGTGACGTGTTTCTGGCGCTGGACACCAGACAGCAACATGGAACTGGCGTTAAACGCCAGTTTATGTCGTCTATCTTCGTGTAAAGTATGGACTATTATATATTGCTGGAAAGCCCTGGATGTCTACTTTTTAACCCAATTGAGAGCGTGCCAATTGGACTTCTGTAGCTCCAAAAAATCCATTCTGAGTGCAGGGAGGTCAGGATCCAACAGCATCAGCAGTCCTTTTTCAGCCTAACTCAGATTTTTGCTCAGCTCCCTCAATTTCAGCCAGAAAATAACTGAAATCACAGAAAAACATACAAACTCATAGTAATGTCCAGAAATATGATTTTTGCCTAAAAACTAATAATATTCTACTAAAAACTAATTAAAACCTACTAAAATCTACATGAAATTACTGGGGAGAGGCACTCTAAACAAAGGGCATTAACTGGCTTCTCTTTCCTCTTGAGGTCATTCCTCTTAACAAACTGGAAGAAGAGGAAGAAAGTCATGAACAACATGTCAAGATAATGACATTAAAAGAGCGCTTGTTGGGAGGCAACCCAACCGTAGGTAACATTTCCTTGCTTTGCTTAGTTTACTTTCAATAATTTGGCATATGATTGCATTCTAAGTTTGGTGTTGCCATGCAATAATTTGAATTTCAATCTTCACTTGGTACTTGCAACATTCTAAATTGAGAGTGTCACACTAAGTTTGGTGTTGCCACTTATCTTTCATGCAAGGTACCACGCATACCACTTATTAATGCAATCAAAATGTCTCTGTTTGTATCTCTTATGCCTTTATTGTATCCTTAATCTTGCTTGTTGAAACACATGCATACTCACACTTTATTCTAAGACATTCATGATCCATCATAGACCCCATCACCACTGTTTTACTTGTTGCTTGAGTATAAGCAAGCATTCTAAGTTTGGTGTGAGAAGGGGAAGAATAGGAGGAAAAGGGCAACAATAATGAAGATGAACAACAAGGTGGTAAAGTTTCTTTTTCCTCTTACTTATTTCCAGCACTTTAAATTGCATGATTGTCTTATATTTTCTTTGTATGCATGTGTGATTACTCCTTGTGAATAAGCATAATTTGATATTTGATTTGTGACATGTTGCTATGATATCATGATTATCATCTTAAGTTTTACTTGCACCCAATATCTTTAAGAATGCAACAAAGAAATCATTCTTTTGAAAGGAAAATGTTGAAAAATTTTATAAATCATGGGGCAAGCAAAAGATTAAGAGGAGTGGAGGTTCTGATTGTATGATTGTGTATTGAGGTTGCATGTTTGTGAAAATTTGCATGGGAGCTCATAGACAGGAAATGAAGTTTAGAGAAGTATTATGGAATTTCTCAAACATCTATTGATCCAAGAAGTAGTAACAAAAGAAAATAAAAGAAAAAGAAAAACAAAGAACAAGCCCAAGGCTCTGAGCATCAATTACTAGGAAGAAAAAGAAAGAAACAAGAACTCAAAGAGTTATTATCCTAGTTAAATGCTTGTGGTGGATTTGTATCAAAGAGAGAGGCTTGAGCAAGTAAATCCTAAGGGGTGCTTCAACACCTAATACCTTAGACCAACTGGTTTGGGAGTATTGATTGAAAGCTTATCTTAAAAAGCCGCTTTGATACATGACACCTAGAGTCGAGGCCAAGATACAAAAAGAAAAGAAAAATGCTAGAAAATAGGTGCTGCTTCAAGGTGACAATCTATAGAGAGGATTCCATAATATCATTTGAATGAAAGTCCTAAGATATAAGACTTCCAAAATGTAAGGACTAATGAACACTGGAATCCTTGCATAAGCATATAATTTAGAGTTCACCCCACTGTCACTTATTCACTTCACCCACTAAGGCATCATAAGAAATTCTTCAATACATTCCAATTAAGAGAATTCTTTGTGCATAGTTCTTTTCTTGCTTGGGGACAAGCAAGATTTAAGTTTGGTGTTGTGATGCCAGGGTATCTTGGCTAGTTTTACTAGCCATTTTTTGTATGATTTAGGTTGGTTTCATGCATTTTCTTAGGAAATAAGCAAGTATTTGGTTAAAAATGCATTCATACCATGATTCAAGCAAACATTGTGAATTTTGAATGATTTCATGAGAATTATGCATGAATTGAATAATAAAATGGATGATGCATAATTTCATGATTAAGAGCAATACTTTGATGCATTTTGTTTGATTGATTTCAGGTAACAAGAAGCAGAGAAGAGCCATGTTAGTGGCTACGTTAGTGCTACTAACGTGGGCACTAACGTGGAAGGAAGGAAAGTTGGATCGTTAGTGGGAACGTTAATGGCATCAACTTTGAAGAAGGAGCAGCGTTATTGGCAAAAGTGAGTGCCAATAACGCTAGCAAAGGGCAAGAAGACCCACGTTAGCTTCCACGTTAGTTACATTAACGTAGGAACTAACGTGAAAGGAAAGGGAGACGCCAATGTTAGTGGAAAAGGTGAACGCCACTAACACTAGCAAAGCAAAGGAAGACCCACGTTAATGGCCACGTTAGTTACACTAACATGGACACTAACATGGGCAAAAATCTCAACGGCAGCCTAACCATGCCTTCTTCAAACAAGAATAACATGAGCCACAAAGCTCCAAATGAGGTGATTCCAGTGGCATTGGAAAGTAGGATTCCAGAGCTTTCCAAGCATATATGGAACTACATGGTGGACACTAAATTTGAGGGAGAAAACCTGCCCCGAAATTGCAAAGATGAACATGGAATCAACCTGTAGTAAGGCCAACTGACCTTTTCACCTTCCAAGAAGTGTAACTCGAGCTGTAGAGCTTAAAATGATGCGCTTTAAAACGCGTTGGAAAGTAGACATCCAGAGCTTTCCAACAATATATAATATTATGGGGTGGACATTAAGTTTGAGCTCCAGAACCTGGCAATATTAAGCCCCTAATCGCTAGCGTTATCGTGACTCACCTTTTCCAGTAACGCTAGCGACTATTTCAGCGAGCTTGTCCACTTCAAAAGAGCATAACTTGAGTTACAGCGGTCCAATTGAGGTGATTCCAGTTGCATTAGAAAGCGGACATTCAGAGCTTTCCAACGATATATAAGACTTCATAGTGGGCATGAAATTGGAGTACAAATGATAGGCATATTTTAAGCCACAAAAACACCAACTGGATAGCAAGTGTGACGTTAGCCACACTAACTTCAGCACTAACGCCACACTTGTAGCGTTAGTATGGCTAACGGTAGCACTAACCATAGCACCTGGACCTCAACTTGATTCACTTCTCTTTCAAGGACCACCCAACCTCAAGGAAGCAAGCCCACAAGTGTCAACCAATCAAGGCCATAAGAAGCATCTAGAATAAAAATTTTCATTTAATTGTAATTTGCTTTTAATTTCATTTTGTAATTTAGGAGAGCCTATATAAGGGCCTTAGTTTTTAGATTAAAAATTAATTCGGGAATTGGGGGTTTGAAGAGGGGTCTTCGGACTCCCTCCCCTCACACACTTTTCCTTCTCTTTCTTTTCTTTGTACTTTTCATTTATGAATTTGGAAGTTTCAATGTTAGTTTTAATCTTTATCTTTACTTTTTTGTACTTTCTTTCTTTTCTATTTTGGTAGAGCAATGATCAACTAACTTTTTCATTGGGTTAGAGAGCTCTATTGTGATTCAATGGATCAATTGTAGTTCTTATTCTTCTTCTTCTTTCTTTTCTCTTGATTTTACTAGAGAGCTTTCGATCTTCATCCAATTGGTTAGCTATCTTAGAAGAGAAGCTCTCCATAATTGGATCTCCTCGGAACCTTGGAAGAGAAATAAGGAAATCATGCTAGAAATGCTCTCTCACATTGGATTAGGTTGGGGGTTGGGCGGATATAGTGACATGTAATCCTCCCAATACTTTGATCTATGAATGTGTGTGGTATAATCAGTAACCAAACTTCATCTCTTCCCATGAGCAATTAAATAAAGGAATTGGGAAATTGTTCAAGCTTAGAGATATTGGATTGCCAAGGAATTAGGATCCAATCACTTAAAATTGCCAAGGAGATCAATGAATGCATTGATTGAGGAAGAGATGAGAATGAACTTGATTTGGAAGATTGCAATATCTCTTGATCCCAATGTTCATTTTATTTTTAGTTCTCACATTTACTTTTCTTGCCATTTTACTTATCTGCACTTTATTGCTTTCTTTACTTTTATGCCATTTACATTTCTTTGTTACTTATCACTCCAATATGATTCATCTAATTAGGATAATCAATTAACCATTGATTGTTTAATCCGTTAATCCCTGTGGATTCGACCTCACTCTTTTGTGAGTTTTTACTTGACGACAATTCGGTATACTTGCCGAAGGGAGATTTGTTGAGAGACAAGTTTTTGTGCATCACTTTCCTACTGCCTTCATCTAGTCATCCATACTCCCTTCCATGGCAAGCTGTATGTTGGGGGATCACCGTTGTCAATGGCTACCATCCGTCCTCTCAGTGAAAATGGTCCGGCTACGGGTTACGTAGGGCTAATCATCTGTTGGTTCTTAATCGTGTCGGAATAAGATCCAATTATCCTTTTGCGTACTATCACTGAGCCTAGCACTCGCGAGTTTGAAGCTTGTCACAGTCATCCCATCCCAGATCCTACTCAGAATACCACAGACAAGGTTTAGACATTTCGAATCTCAAGAATGCTGCCAATTGATTCTAGCTTATACCACGAAGACTCTGATCTCATAGAATGGAAGGCTCTATTGTCAAGAGAAGCAACCATGCATCGTGGACCAGGAGGCCAAGAGATACACACTCAAGCTATTGCATGTAGAACGGAAGTGGTTGTCAGGCACGCGTTCATATGGAAGAATGATGATGAGTGTCACGGATCATCACATTCATCAGGTTGAAGTGCGAGTGAATATTTTAGAATAAGAATAAGCTTGAGTTGAATAGAAGAACAATAGTACTTTGCATTAATTCATGAGGAACAGCAGAGCTCCACACCTTAATCTGTGAGGTGTAAAAACTCCACCGTTGAAAATACATAAGTGATGAAGGTCCAGCATGGCCAAATGGCCATGTCTCCCAAATAACATGAAACAATCGAAAAAAGGTTCAAAGACCTGATCCCAAGATCAAAGATGATCAAATGATGAAAATACAATAGTAAAAGGTCCTATTTATAATGAACTAGTAACCTAGGGTTTACAGAAATAAGTAAATGATGCAAAAATCCAATTCTGGAGCCCACTTGGTGTGTTCTTGGGCTGAGCATTGAAGCTTTCACGTGCATAGGATTTTCTTGGAGTTAAATGCCAGCTCTGGTGCCAGTTTGGGTGTTTAATTCCAGCTTTTATGCCAGTTATGGTGTTTAACGCCAGAAACGGCGTTTTGACGCCAGTTTGGGCCATCAAATATCGGGCAAAGTATAGACTATTATACATTGCTGGAAAGCCCAATATATCTACTTTCCAACGCTATTAAGAGCGCGCCAATTGGACTTCTGTAGCTTCAGAAAATCCATTTCGAGTGTAGGGAGGTCAGAATCCAACAACATCTGCAGTCCTTTTTCAGCCTCTGAATCAGCTTTTTGCTCAGGTCCCTCATAGTAAAAACACAAAAACTCATAGTAAAGTCCAGAAATGTGATTTTTGCATAAAAACTAATAATTATATACTAAAAACTAACTAAATCATACTAAAAACTACCTAAAAAATGTCAAAAAGCGAATAAATTATCTGCTCATCAGTCTGCATCCCTTGTATTTTCACCTGTTGTGCATATGCATGGACCTGTGTGCGTACGCACAAGTGCTAAATTGGGTAGCAATTAGAAAAAAAACCCAGTCACGCTAGAACTCTTTCCCAACCCCTTTTGCTTCTTCGTTCTGGCCACAACCCACCCAACCCTCCCTTCTTCCGGTGACACCGCTGATGCACGAAAACTTGTCTCTCAACAAATTTCCCTTCGGCAAGTATACCGAATTTTCTTCAAGTAAAAACTCACAATAGAGTGAGGTCGAATCCCAAAGGGATTGATTGGTCAAGCAACTTTAGTTGGAAAGATGTGCTAGTTGAGCTAACAGAAATTGAGTTAAGAATTGTAGAAAATTTAAATAGCAGAAAAGTAAAGTGAAAAAAGTGAATTGCAGAATCTTAAATGGGGATTTGGGCAAATGAGCATGAAGATAAATGGCAAAAATTAAAGAGAATGGGTAAGATCAGAAATGGGGGATTCATTGGGCTTAGGAGATGTTGCATTCTCCGGATCAAATTCATTCTCATCTCTTCCTCAATCAATGCATTCATTGATCTCCTTGGCAATCATAGGTGATTGGATCCTAATTCCTTGGCAAACCAATCTCTCTAAGCTTGAACAATTGCCCAATTCCTTGATTTAATTGCTCATGGGAAGAGATGAAGTATGGTCACTGATTATACCACATGTATTTCCAAATCGAAGTGTTGGGAGGATTACATGTCACTATATCCATCCAAACCCCAATTTGGTCCAACATGAGAAAGCATTTCTAGCATGATCTCCTCATCCCTTTTCCAAGGCTTAGAGGAGATCCAATTATGGAGAGTTTCTCTTCCAAGACAACTAACCAATTGAATTAAGATCGAAAGCTTTCTAGTAAATCAAGAGAAAAGAAAGAGGAAGAAGAATGTAAACTATAATTGATCCATCAAATTACAACAGAGCTGCCTAACCCAATGAAAGGGGGTTTAGTTGTTCATAGCTCTAGAAATGGAAAATGGTAGAAAAGAGTACATTCCCCAGTAACTAGAAAAGTGCAGAAAAGTAAATATACAAGGTGTAGTTCTCCAAATTGCCTCGCCTCTCTAGTTCAAAACTACTCCTATATATACTGCTCTTCTTGATCTTCTAGTTAGTTCTTCAAGTCTTGGATATGGGCCTTTGATCTTGAGTTGAAGCAATTATAATCTTCAGTGGGCTCAGCTTTGCTTGCAGAAAAGTGTGAGTTAGGCATGGACGTTAGTTAGGACGTTAGTGGTGTTAACGTTAAGTGAGAATGTGGGTTCGAGAACGTTAGTGACGATCACCTTTTCCACTAACGTTCCAACCCACTAGTGATCCACGTTAACTTCAACGTTAGTGGCACTAATGTGACCACTAACGTTGCATCTTGGTCCTTCGCAAACGTTATTGGTGTTCACTTTTTTCAATAACGTTGGTTCTTTGGGTCTTCTCCCTACGTTAGAGTTCACGTTAGTGTAACTAACGTGACCTTTAACGTGGGCATGCCTAAGCTTCGAGAGCGTTAGTGACACTTACCTTTGTCACTAACGCTCCAAACGCCCTTCCTTCCCACGTTAGAGTTCACGTTAATTGGATTAACGTGACCCCTAACGTGGTGGTGATTGCCATCTCCAATGTTAGTGACAAAGGTGAGTGTCACTAACGTTGGCCCATCATACTTAGCTCCACGTTACTCTTCACGTTAGTGGTCTTAATGTGACCACTAACGTGGGCACTCTTGGCTTAGTCCAACATTAGTGACAAAGGTGAGTGTCACTAATGTTGGCGATTGCTTCCTCCCCCCACGTTAGAGTTCACGTTAATTAGATTAACATGGCTCTTAGCGTGGCTAAATGTGCCTTTGTAGAACGTTAGTGGCATTCACTTTTACCACTAACGTTGGAGCTTCTCTTTTCCTCCACGTTAGCTACCACATTAATGTACTTAACGTGGCAACTAATGTGGGCTATGATGGCGTCGAAGGCGTTATTGGCGATCACTTTTTCCATTAACGCTACAAGCTTGTCCCCATTCCACGTTAGTGGTTACGTTAATTAGCTTAACATGAAAACTAACGTGGCTCCTCTTGCTTCTTTTGTCCTGAAATCAAGCAATTAAAGTGCATCAAAACTCTGTTCCAAGTCATGAGATTATGCATCATCAATTATATTATTCAATTCCTGCCTAATTCTCATGAAATCATGTAAAGTTCACAATGTTTACTTGAATCAAGGTGTAAGTGTATTTTCATCCAAAACTTGCTTATTTACTGAGAAAATGCATGAAACTACCTTAAAACAGTAAAGAAAAGGTCAGTGAAACTGGCCAAGATACCCTGGCATCAACCGCCGCCGCCGGCGCCACCAATGCCGCACCACCCTACCCTTCCACTTCCTTCTTCCACTTTCTTCTTCTTCTTTCTTCCCTCTTTCTTTCTTCAACTGTGAGTTGCCCTGTTCTTCTTCCTCAAGCCGCCGGTATCTTCTCCAGTAAAGCTCAGCCGTCGTGAGCTCTGCAGTGACCACCACCAGTGCCACTACTCTATCTTCTTCTCCTCCATTCTTCAACTTTACAATTTTCAACCTTTAATCTTCTTTGTTTTGTTTATTCACTTTCTTAATTTTCATTTTATTTATTTAACTTTGGTAATCTAGGTTAGGTTTATATGTCTTAATTGGTTGTTGTTGAATCGCAAGTGTTCAATTTCTGATTTTTGGGTTGTTGATGCTTGAATTTTGCGTTGAAATTGTCGAATATGTGCACTGCATGCCGAGTGTTTGCTTAAATGCCTGAATAAACCTTTAGTTCAATGCATGTGTTGTAGCTACCATATGTGTTAAGTTTGGCATTCGATTCAAGAATGGTGCACTATTGCATGATTATTATGCTATTTTGGATTGAAATTTCAATAATGTACTTGTTTATAGCTCTGAGTTGAGAGCACCAAATTCATATAAAAAGTGACATTTGATTTCATATTTGGTGAAATTTTTAATAATTACATATTGAATTTAGTGAATTGAATTGAATTGCTTGTTCATCATGGTTTTCAAATCAATATAATCACATAACAAGGTACTTATTTCTTGTCAATGCTTTGCATTTGCTTGAGTTGACTTGACTTGATTCTTATCAAGCTTGTCACTTTTTTGTAACATGCACCTTATCCATGTGATTATTTCATTATTCTTGAGAATGAATAAGTAGACTTCTTTTCATCATTAAATTGGTTATTGTTTATTGTACTATTTTATATTAATCTTGCGCTTTCATTTGCACAATTTCAATATCCAATATCTCTTAAAATTCAATTCACTCTTGCTGTAATTGCCTAAGCTTGCTTGTGTTTAATTGATGCTCACCATTGCTTACATCTTAGGTCATTTAATTGAAGAATTCATGCTTACTTTTTGATTGTATGGTTGCCGTTTTAACCAGCCAATGTGTGTGTTCTACCCGTGGACATTTAGAATACACGCATTGTACCTTATTATACCATACTCATATGAACTCCTCCTCAATTCATGTTTAAAATGTTTTATACTGCAGCCTGAGTCCCTGCATCCGCCAGCTGAAGGTGGAGTGCTTTACCGCCATTCCCCCTGGATTGTGTTCATGCACGGAGGAACATGCAATGCTTAAGTGTGGGGGAGGATTCATGATTTTGGAGCGTAAATTTTGTTTTCCAAACACTTTACACTCTATTTTTGTTTTCTTTTATTATGTTTCTTGTAGATATTTGGAGTATATTTTACTATTGTATTGTATTTTCTTCTGGTACATTTATCTTAACTTATCAATAGTTTATTTCTAGCTATTGCATTTGGCATTTTTGCTTTTGCATGGTATATAGTTTTCAGATATTGGTTGTGATTGAATGTTGTGAATAGTATAGCACCTAGTTCAATTTTGTCCTAAATGTTCATGATGATTTTTGGAAAGTGGAAATTAGGAAAGAACTAGGAAATTTTGAAATTGCATCTGACACAACATACATACATACATAGAAAATAATTTTGGTGAAAAACAACAAAGATTTTCAACAATTTTGTTTTTAGGGCGTTCTATTGAATTGATTCGGAAAACTATTTTTAAACTTGCTTGAACTATTTTGTGGAGCATAGAAAAGAGATAGAACATATAACCTTGTGAGTTATTGAGCTTTTAATGTGTGGTTGTTCATTCCAACCACAAATTTTGTTCGTTGTGTGATATGCTCCTTCTATGAATGTAATCTTGGTTTGCTTGATTCTTTATTTCCAATAATTGATATTTGAATACATTGAGCATGATTGAGGCCATCTTTGAATTTAAGCTCACTAACCCATATGGTCATACCCTTGCATCTACCATTGTTAACCCTTTTGAGCCTTATTTATCCCATTATTTTTAACCTTAAAAGAAAAAACCATGAATTTCCTTGATTTGCTTCTTTGATTAGCTTAGGTTGAGATGTGTGTTACATTTAAGTGTGGGAGAATTTTGGAGGAACTATGGTAGAAAGAATAAAAGTATTTTGGATGCATTGAAAAATTTTGAAAATGGGTGCATTCATGTATGAATTCTAAGGACATATGCAATTGATTTTCTAATATATATATATATATATATATATATATATATATATATATATATATATATATATGAATGCTATCCTACCCTCTCTAAAGTAACATGTAAGTTACCCTCTATGATGTGTCATATTCTAATTGGGTGTTTATTTTAACCTAAGTTACCCTCTCTACTCTTTCGTCATCGTTGCACCTCCCAAGCATCACCGTCTCATTGGTGTTTCATTTTCTCTTCCTAAATCATTCTTCTAGAAAAGGTACTCCAACTCTCTCTAATTGCGTTTACTCCTCCCCACTCCTTCGTCGTCGTCATTACGCTTTCGAAGTATCACCATCTCATTGGGTGTCTTATTTTCTCTTCCCAAATCATTCTTCCAGAAAAGGGCCTTCCAAGCATCACCATTTCATTGGGTGTTTCGTTTTCACTTCTCAAATCATTCTTCTAGAAAAGATACTCCAACTCTCTCTAATTACGTTTACTCTTCCCCATTGTACTCCTTCGTCGTCGTCGTTACGCCTCCCAAGTATCACTATCTCATTGGGTGTCTTGTTTTCTCTTCCCAAATCATTCTTCCAGAAAAGTTACTCCAACTCTCTCTAATTGCGTTTACTTCTCCCCACTCCTTTGTCGTCGCCGTTATGCCTCCTAAGTATCGCCGTCTTATTGGGTATTCCATTTTCTTCTTCTGTCAGGCTATCACCGTCTTCCAAAGATATTATTAACTCTCATGAGATTAGAGTAATTCATGTTAAAATAAACACCTAATTAGAATATGACACATCAGAGAGGGTAACTTACATATTACTTTAGAGAGGGTAGGATAGCATTCACCATATATATATATATATATATATATATATATATATATATATATATATATATATATATATATATATATCAAAAAGGGGACAGAAGTTACCCCAAAGAGGAAAGAAATGAATAAGGAATACATATGTGATTTGAATGAAAGAGCATATATGAATGTGTGTAAAAATAAAATGATGGAGGGTTAGGTTGCATTGTTGTTATTAGATTGATATAGGTTGAGTTGGATACTTAAACTAGTCAAGGATGTAATCTCTTAGTCCACTTAGCCATATCTATCCCACCTTAATCCTAACCACATTACAACCCTAAGAAGTCCTCATGATATTTGCATTCATGCATTATATGTTTGTTGATTGTTAGATGAAGAGCAAACCCTTGAAAGAATGATTAGAGGAGACTTGAGTGATTAAACCCTTAAACACTGAGCGACTAGAATTCATACACATCCGGTGAGGGTTCGATTACTCAATTCTATGTTTCCATACCTCTTATTAGGCATTCTTGCAAGTTGCTTCATTTTTGAGACTTGAATCAATTCTTTGGATTTTGATTGCATTGAATTATTTCTTTGTTTAGCCCTATATGTCTGATGAGCGAATATTTTATACGCTTTTTGGGGGGTAATTCCATGTAGATTTTAGTGTGTTTTAGTTAGTTTTTAGTATATTTTTATTAGTTTTTAGGAAAAATTCATATTTCTGGACTTTACTATGAGTTTGTGTATTTTTCTGTGATTTCAGGTATTTTTTGGCTGAAATTGAGGGAGCTGAGCAAAAATCTGATTTAGGCTGAAACAGGACTGCTGATGTTGTTGGATTCTGACCTCCCTTCACTCGGAATGGATTTTTTTGGAACTACAGGAGTCCAAATGGCGCGCTTTTAAGTGAATTGGAAAGTAGACATCCAGGGCTTTCCAGCAATATATAATAGTCCATACTTTGTGCAAAGATAAACGACATAAACTGGCGTTTAACGCCAGTTCCATGTTGCATTCTGGCGTTCAGCGCCAGAAACAGGTTGCAAGTTGGAGTTCAGCGCCAGAAACAGGTTACAACCTGGCGTTCAACTCTAGAAACAGCCCAGGCACATGAGAAGCTTAAGTCTCAGCCCCAGCACACACCAAGTGGGTCCCAGAAGTGGATTTCTACACTATCCATCTTAGTTTACTCATTTTCTGTAAACCTAGGTTACTAGTTTAGTATTTAAACAACTTTTAGAGACTTATTTTGTATCTCATGACATTTTAGATCTGAATTTTGTACTTTTTGATGGCATGAGTCTCTAAACTCCATTGTTGGGTGTGAGGAGCTCTGTAGCGTCTCGATGAATTAATGCAATGATTTCTGTTTTCCATTCAAACACGCTTGTTCCTATTTAAGATGTTCATTCGCGCTTCACGATGAAGAAGGTGATGATCCGTGACACTCATCACCTTCCTCAATCCATGAACATGTGCCTGACAACCACCTCCATTCTATATTATATTGAATGAGTATCTCTTAGATTCCTTAATCAGAATCTTCGTGGTATAAGCTAGAATCCATTGGCAGCATCCTTGAGAATCCGGAAAGTCTAAACCTTATCTGTGGTATTCCGAGTAGGATTCTAGGATTAGATGACTGTGACAAGCTTTAAACTTGCGAGTGTTGGGCGTAGTGACAGACGCAAAAGGATCGATGGATCTTATTCCAACATGATCGAGAACCGACAGATGATTGGCCGTGCTATGACAGAGCATTTGGACCATTTTTACTGAGAGGATGGGAAGTAGCCATTGACAACAGCGATGCCCTACATACAGCTTGCCATGGAAGGAGCCTTGCATTTATGAAAGTGAGAAAGCATTATGTTGCAAGAATTCAGAGGACAAAGCATCTCCAAAACTCCAACATATTCTCCATTACTGCATAATAAGTATTTATTTCATGCTCCATTACTTTTTACAATTAAAACTAAAAATTATTATTGATATTATATCCTGACTAAGAATAATAAGATAACCATAGCTTGCTTCAAGCCAACAATCTCCATGGGATTCGACCCTTACTCACGTAAGGTATTACTTGGACGACCCAGTGCACTTGCTGGTTAGTTGTGCGGATTTCAAAAGTGTGATTGCAATTTCGTGCACCAATGTCCATATACTTGATTGGAAATTTGATTGTTTGTTTTCACCAAATCAATAGGACACTACAATATAGATAGATATAGATAGTATCTAGTATACTTGCATGCATATAGATAGTTACATTCAATAAGTTGCTACGCTTTGATCATTCTCCTTGTTTGTGTTTAGCATGAGGACATGCTATTGTTTAAGTGCGGGAGTGATGACAAGTCATCTTATGCTAGCTTTTCAAGCATTTTTCACTTGTTTCATTAGGTTTTATGCACTTTCTTGAGTTATAAGTAAGCCATTTGGGTAGCAATACATGTATGTCTGTATTCATTCAACTATGAGTAATTTGATGCAATTTTATGAGGTTTTATGCTATGATTACTTATATACTGATAATAATAAGAAGCCCCATGAGTTTAGCATAGCTTTGATGCATTTGTTGGTTGATAACAGGGAAAGAAAGGCATGGATGAAGGTTGAAGAAAAGAGACTTGGAGAAGAGAAACAGAACATAAATTTGCTGATGCTCACGTTTGAGGTAGCGTTGGACATCCAACGTTACCCCCAACGTGGTAATGAAAAGTTTCAATTCAGGGCAAAAAAAAGTTTTTTAGCGACGCCTACGTGTCTATGACGCGTACGCATGAAAAAGCAAAATTCTATATCCGTGCGAAAGTGTGCGTCACGCGCACGCGTGGAATGGCAAAACGACCATCCACGCGTACGCGTGGGTCACGCATTCGTGTCACTAAATTTTGACATTGGGGGTCCAATGTTAACTCAATCATAGCTTCCAACGTCTGTGATGCTCGGCCCAGAATTGAGATTTGAAAATCATGCAACGACGCGAACGCGTCGGTGACACGTCCGCGTGGATGGGGAAAAAAGCAAAGTACGCAAACGTGTGAAGCACGCGTACGCGTGAAAACGCCAATGTTGGAGGGAACGTTTGGGGTCCAACGCTGAGGCCAACGTCCTTAAAGCGGGAAAAATGATTTTTTTATCCACGCGAACGCGTGGAGCATGCGAACGCGTTGATAAGCATTTTTTAGCAGAATGCGCGAACGCACAGAGCACACGTACGCGTGAATTCGATGATGTTGGCCCTCCAACGTTGAGTCAAACGCCAATGATAGCAAGCCTTTCTGGTTTTTGCTGATCTGATTCAAAGTGGCATTTGAGTCAACGTTGACCCTCAAACGTTGACACAAACTTAAAGCACAGTATCCAATTCTCACACGGATCTCTTCTCAAGATCAAGAGCAATCAATTGGAGCCATCTTCAACCCAATTCCATCAAGGCCAAAAGCCCAATTCAAGACTTGAAGATCAAAAATAGAAAGTGTATAAATAGGAGTTAGTTTGATTTAGGAGGGACGGCTTTTGGGATTTTTGTTTTATTTTTGGTTCATTTTAGTTTTCATTTGGGATTTGGGATTAGATCTGGGTTTTCTTTTTCATTGTTCTTGCTTCTACATTTCTTACTTTTCATTTTGAATCTTAGATTGAGAATTAAAGGAATTCTGTTTCATTCTTGATCGGAGATCTCTCTTTGTTTACTCGCTGCATAATTTCAAAGTATTGTGATTTGGATCTAAGTTTCCTTTACTGTTTTCATCTTTACATCTTCTGCAATTATTCTCTGTTGGATCAAGGAAGGAATTGAGATCTAGACTTGTTTTCTAGTCTCATTTAACCCCTGAGATCTTCAACTTCTCTTTTAGTTATTACCATTGATTTACCTCCTGTTAGCTTCTTCAAGAAATTCCTCTTTTCTGTTTAGATTTGCTGCATTTTAATTCACCCTTTACTTTTCTTATTGATTATCATTTACTTTATCTTGTTTAATTTCTGAAATCCCAGCTCCCAAAGCCCTTTTACGATTCCTACAATTTTACATTTCTTGCACTCTAAGCTTCAGCCATTTACATTTCTTGCAATTTAAGTTTCAGTCATTTACATTACTTGTTCTTTAAGATTCAGCTTAATTTACATTTCCTGCACCTTAATTTACTGTCAAATTCCCCTCTCCTTTTAAATTTCATGCAATTTAGCTTCTGTTGGATACAAACCACTGAAATCAACACTTGTTTGCTTGACTAAATCAACCACCAAACTAAAATTTCTGAATCCTTCAATCCCTGTGGGATCGACCTGACTCATGTGAGTTATTACTACTTGATGCGACCTGGTATACTTGCCGGTGAGTTTTGTGTGGAATCTAATTTTCACCCATCAGGGAAAATTGATGATTTCATATTTGAAGATAATTTTTGGCTTGAAGTAGACGGATTTCATCACATAAACTCACATTTAATCACCAAATAGTATACTTTAGTGATTTCTCTCTAGATTGGACCTAAATGTAAAAATATGCGTTTTTGTGCTTAAATTGATCATTTTAAGTCCACTTTTATTCTATTTGATGCCGTGCTATGTTTTATTAAGTGATTTCTCTCAGCAAGTGTTGTGTGCGTACGCACAGGTCCCAACGTGTGACTTTATTAATGAAGCACATGGCTCGCGATTTTGGGGGCCTCTTAGCCCAATTTTGGATGTGCTGAAGCTGATTTTGAGTGCTATATCAAGGGGCACCATTTCATATCAAAAGGAGTGCTCACTTTTAGATATAATACAACATTATTAGGAGTAGGAGTAGTGTAATTTAGGAAATTCTCGGGTTTACATAGACTTTATTGTAGAATTTTATACTCTCAATTTTGATCTTAGATTTTGCTCACCTCTTTTGTAAGTATTCTCTAATTTCCCTTTAATTACAACACATTTACTCCTAGTTTTTTATAATAGAAGTTCTTTTGTTAGTTTGCTCAATTATGATTTCTAGAATCTTTGGTTGATGAATTTAGTATTTTATGATTTATATATGCTTGATTAAGTTTCTATTATTGATATTGTGAATAGTTTGGTTATAGTTTTCATTTTCTTTTGCAATTTCCTATGTTTTGCTTTATTGCCCACCAAGTGTTTATGAAAATGTCACTTGGGAATTTTGAGTATATTTTCATACCTTGGCTTTGGAAATGAGTTCCTAGGATACTAGAGTCATAATGTCTGACATTTAGTGATAATTCTTGGGTTGTTAGTTGATTCTTGTTTCCATTGACGCTAGCTTTTTACTAAGTTAATTAGTAAGTTAGCTAGGACGTATGGATTAAAGTCAATTATGCTTGCTTGACTTACTCCTTGATGTTAGGGGTTGACGAAGCGAGATTAACTTATCTTAATTGCCATAGTTGTGGTTATGACGATGATAGGATTCCTTGATTTTCATTCCCAAGTCAAGGCTCTTTTATGCTTTTATCACATTTTCACTATGTTTTGATCTTGTTTTCATTTTAATTGCATTAATTTCTTTTTTGATCATTTGTTAGTTCTTTTATTTCTTAGTTCTTTTTTATCATTTGTTAGTTCTTTTATGCTTGCAAACCCATCATGATTTCACAACCAAAAATGGACACCTAATTTGCATGGTTCGAGGGAGACGACCCGGGACTTTAATCTCCTGGTTTTTACTTGTTTTGGATTGTGACAAATTCTTTATTTAAACTTTGATTGAGAGGATCAATTGTCAGTTTGGACTATACTTGCAACGAAAGTTATTTTGTCTAAATTTCCGAACCGACATAATTCTTTCTATCAATTATTGAGTGGGAGTCTTTCTCAAGTTTGAATCCTTTTTCTAGTATTGCTCCCTTGTTTAACTTCTACCCAAAAAAATGGAGTTTATGGAAATAGGATTTGAATCTTGTCTCATCATATTGAGGCTCCTCCTCACGTTTTTTTCTTTCACTTTTCCTTTTCTAGAAGAGGAGGCATGAGACTTTTAAGCCATTAAATGTTTTGTCAAGAATGAGATGGCAACCACACCAAACTTAGTGGATTACTTATCCCCAAGCAAAAGATGAAATGCTAAGGAGGAGAGAAGGTCGTGATGGAAAGAAAGAAGAAGAAGAAAGGAGCACAAAAACAAGATATGAAAGGATTGATGAAGAGAGAATAGAGTATAAGAAGATGAGTGATGCTTTGGTTGTGAAGAGAAAGTGGTGAAAGATAGTATTTATAGGAAGTGATGGTGAGGGAATGGATGGTGGAGATTTATTATGGTGATCTCAATGGTTTGCATGTGATGGAGTTTATGGACAAACTGTTTAAGGTTGTGAAGAAGGTGTGATATGATGCATGTGAGGTAGGGGTTCAGTCATATTGTGAATGATGTATATAGACAAGAATGCTACTAGAGACATGTTAAATACAAGTGCAAAAGGTGAATGCATCATGAAGTCTCAGTGGTGGAAAGTGATAATGCCTTGTGACTAATGCATGAGAGATACTGTGCTTGATCATCAATTATTTTGACTAATGCATGTGACAAGGACAAGTGCATGTGTGATACTGAACCATGCATACCACAAAAGTTAAAATGTACATCATAGTTTAAGTGCTTCTTTTAAAATTTGATCATGCATACACGCATGCCCCATATGTTACTGAGTAAATTTCATGTACGTTGAAAGTGTTGTAGCACAAAACAAAGTGTGCATGTGACACAAGATAAATGTCGTTCTAGAAAAGCCAAAGGTTTTCAAACTCGAATGTCGCAAGTATAGTCTAAACCGACAAGTGATCCTCAATCAAAGTTTAGAAGAACGTCACAAGAATCAAATGAATTACTTGGAGTAGGATCCCGGGTCATTTTCCCTAGGACTTGCAATTGAGTGCACATCATTGATTAGGAAATTTTGGGGGGGGGATTTGAATTGCTTGCGCAGAAAGTAAAGTGACTAGAATTCTAAAAGCAATGAACAATTAAAAATTAAATTGAAACAACTAGAAACATCAATCAAGTAAATGACTATCTAACAAGCATGCAATAAGATGATAGCAATAAAAAGTGCATATAACTAAGAAATATGAAATTAAGCTAAGAGAGCTAAGGAATTAAAGTCAACAAAAAGGGATGACAATCAATCAATATAAAGAGCCTTGGTTAGGGTGAGAACTAGGCTTCCTATTCTTGTTGTTAACCACAAATATGGTAATTTGCAAGAGTAATCATACTTTGTTATCCTCTAATAATGAAGAAAAGTCAAGTAAGCATAATTGATTTCAATCCTCACGTCCTAACCAACTCACTAATTTGACTTAATGAAAGACTAGCATTAGAGGAAACTAAACCAATTAACAACTCTTAATTACCATCTAGAATTTGACATTAACAACTCAAGGATACCTAATTACTCAACCCTGAAGCCATGAAAGAAAATCTACTCCACATTCAAAGTAAACATTCTATCAAACACTTGGTGAGCAAGCAAAAAGAACATCATGTAATTGAGAAAATTAAGCACAATTAAATCTACCCACTACTAATTGGCAAGGATCACAACTCAATTAACACATATAAATCATGAAAGCTTCAATGCATTAATAGAAATTTAAAATTAACAAGATCCATAAACCAATAAACTAAGAAAAAGCAAAAAACAAAGTTTCTAAGTAAAATTAAGCTAGAGAAACTACAATTAAAACAACAAAAGGAAAATTCAACAAGATCTAAACTAGGAATTGAGATCAATGTAATCAAAGTGTACTAAAATCCTAGAGAGAAAGAAGAGTTTCTATTTCTAGAAACTTAGGAACAAAAACTAGCCAAAAATTGAGAATTTGGGTGTATGCTTGTGAGCTTTCATTCTCCCTTCAAAATGTAAATAAACTTGCAAGATAAAAGCTCATGAAGGCAGGAAACATAGTATTGAGCAATCGAACCCTCACCGGAAGTTTTTGCACTCTAATCTCTCTAGTGTTTGAGGGTTGATTCTCTAAATTCTCTTCTAATCTTGCTTTTTAAAACTTGTTCTTCTTCTACTAATCAACAAGTATTCAATACATGCATACAAATATTAAGAGGTCTTTCCAAGGGTTGTAATGAGGCTAGGGTCAAGGTAAGATTGCATTTGGTTAAGTGGATTAAAATTTGAATCTTTGATTAACCTAAACTTTTCACCTAACCTAACACAACCTATTAACTATTATGTAAAGCCTAACTACCCATTAATTTATGTTACATATGCATTATTTTTATTACTTTACCACAGGGTTAACCTTTGTCCCCTTTTCCTTTCTTTTCTTTTTTCTTTTTCTTTTCTTTTTTTTAAATGAATAGAAGGTTAATGCATATGGTTTCTCTTTTGATTCATGGATGTGTACCTAATTTTCCAAAGTTTTCCACAAGGAATGTAAAATACCTAATTCTCCCAACCAATATTTCCAAATCCAATTTCTCCACACTTAAATCATGTATACCCTCACTAGTTTAAGTTAATTAAAGATCCAAATTAAGGACATTTATTGTTTTTTACTTAAAGTTAGTGATATTGTAAAATAAAGAACAAAAGGGGTTAAATAGGCTTAAAATAGGTTAACAAGGGTTGATGAAAGGATAAGACCATTTAAGTATGTGAGCTTTAACGAAATAAAGGCCTCAATCATATAAATACATTCATATACCAAATAATGGATATATAGAATCAAACAAGTCAAGGATCACAATCCTAGAGAGAGCAACACTCACCAAAATAAAATATTGGTTGAAAAGATGCAACCAATAAATTAGGCTCAAAATCTCACTAGGTTTATGTGTTCTAGCTCTAAACTATGTTCCAAATTGATTTCTTCAAGAAAGTTGAATGAAAACTTTTTGGTGGTTGGATGGAATGCAAGGGAAATGCAATTTATATACATCCAATCACACAATAAAAATAAGAAAAGGTGAACAAAACATGGTAGAAGAGGGACTAAGAATCAAATCAAAGTTCTAGAGATATTTACAAGAAACTATCATGCAAAAAGTATTAAAATGAATTCTAAACACTTAAATTCTAACAAATAACTACAAAGCGTAAAGTATCAAAACTAACAAAAAAATTAAAGTCCAGGTGTTGGAGAGAAGAGTTGTTACCCATGGAAGTTGGTCACCAACCTCCCCACACTTAAACATTGACACGGTCCTCCGTGCCACGAGTGATGAGCAAGAGGGGCTCGGAATCTCCACCTCTAATAGCCTCAGGATGGTGTGATAGGGGCGCCTCCATGTCCTCCTCCTAATCGCTTTCTCTACCATGATCTGAAGTAGATTCTAGACTATTGGGCTCTTCCAAAGGTGGGTTACTACAGTTGATGAGCTTCATCAAGTATTCATAGCGTCTCTTGTTGCAATGCTCACTTTGATTGAGCATTCGGCCATGCCGATCTATCTTCTTGGTGAGCTCAATCAACAATTGGTGCATTAGTTGCTTAGGTTTAAATGGTGATGATGATGATGGAATTGATGGTCCCGTGGCATCTGAAGATGGGTTCATGTCCTTTGGTGCAACTTGAGGCTTGATCCATTTCCCATGTGGGACAAGTTCTTTGCCCTTAGGCATTATCGCTATCTCATCATCAGCATCATGTGGGACTCCAATCGCATATGCTAGTTGTGTAACGAAAATGGAAAACGGGATATTGTCAACTGTCTGAATTTGGCCCATGGCTTGTCGGATGAGTTTTGGGAGATTGAGAGGCTTCTCCTTCAAAATACACCAAACAAGGATGGTCATATCCACAGCGATGGCATAGTCATGAGTGCTTGGCATTACAAAATACACCAAACAAGGGAAATGCAATTTATATATATCTTAAAAGACAACAAACACTTATTTAACAAATGAACCACCCAAGTTAGAATTAAAATCGCTACCCAACACCCTAAAATATGCCTCCTTGAATCAAGAACAAGAAAAAGGATTGCTGCAAGTATTGAGGAGTAATAAAACTGTCATTGGGTGGATAATTAGTGATCTGAAGGGAATAAGTCCTACCATGTGCATGCACAAGATCCTACTTGAAGAAAACTCCAAACCAGTGGTGCAAGCACAAAGAAGACTCAATCCAACAATGAAGGAGGTGGTTCACAAAGAGGTAATAAAGTTGTGGGATGCGGGAATCATATACCCATCTCTGACAGTCCATGAGTGAGTCAGGTACAAGTGGTGCCCCAAAAGGGAAGGATTATGGTGATTTCTAATGAAAAAGATGAATTGATTCCCACAAAACAGTCACTAGTTGGAGAATGTGCATTAATTACTGGTGGTTCAACCTAGCTACAAGAAAAGACCACTTTTTCCTCCCATTCATTGATCAAATGTTGGAAAGGCTTGCTGGCCATGCATTCTAATGCTTCCTTGATGGGTATACAGGGTATAACCAAATTGTAGTTGACCCCCTTGATCAAGAAAAGACCATTTTCAGATGCTTTTATAGAGTTTTCGCTTATCAAAGGATGCCCTTCAGTTTGTGTAACGCACCGGCCACTTTTCAAAGGCGTATGCTTTCTATCTTTTTCTGATATGGTAGAAAAATTTATAGAAGTTTATGGATGATTTTTCTGTATTTGGTGACACATTCAATACATGCTTATACCACTTGTCATTAGTTTTAAAAAGATGCTAAGAAACAAATCTATTTTTAAACTGGCAAAAGTACCACTTCATGATCACTAAAGAAATTGTTCTTGGATAATAGATCTCAATTAAAGGCATAGAGGTTGACAAAACTAAGGTAGAGGTAATTGAAAAATTACTATCACTAGTAAATGTGAAGATAATTAGAAGTTTCTTGGGCATGCAGGCTTTTACAGAAAATTTATAAAAGATTTTTCAAAAATTGCAAAATCACTAAGTAACTTATTAGTTAAAGAAGCTCCATTTGATTTCAATGAAGAATGCATGCATGCCTTTGAAACTTTAAAGGCCAAACTTGTGTGCACACCGATAATTGCCCCTTCTGATTGGTCTATGCCCTTTGAATTAATATGTGATGCTAGTAACTATGCCATAGGCGCAGTCTTAGCACAAAGAAAAGATAAGTTATTATACATAATTTACTTTGCAAGTCATATTTTAAATGACGCACAAAAAAATTACATAACAACTGAAAAAGAACTATTAGTTGTAGTATTTGATTTTGATAAATTTAATTTTATTTAATTGGCTCAAAAGTAATAGTCTACAGTAATTATTTTTCTCTTAAGTATCTCTTGTCTAATCAGGATACCAAACCAAGATTAATAAGATGGGTCTTACTATAAGAATTTGATGTGAAAATTCAAGATAGAAGAGGAACAAAAAATCTAGTGGCAGATCATCTCTCCAGAATCCATCTTAAAGAAAACTCAAGCATCACAAGTACCCTTCAAGAGGAGTTTCCAAATTAGCCATCACAGTTATGCCATGGTTTGCTAACATGACTAACTACAAGGCTAGGAGGATCCTTCCCATGAAATTCAATTGGAATCAGAAGAAAAAATTAATTCATGATTCCCGGTACTTCATATGGGATGACACATACCTCTTCAAGAGGTATTCTGACAAGATCATATGGAGATGCATTCCTGAGGAAGAGATCCAAAAGCTACTATGACACTGCCTTGGTTTAAACTATGGTGGTCACTTTAGTGAAGAAAGGACGATGGCTAAAGTTCTTCAAAAAGACCTCTATTAGCCCACTCTCTTCAAAGACGCCTGGTTTTTTTGTTGAGAATTGTGATAAATGTCAAAGATCCAAAAACTTATTCCAGAGGTATGAGATGCCACAAAACTTCATACTTAAAGTGGAATTATTTGATATATGGGGATTGGTTTCTTGGGCCCATTCCCTTCCTCAAATTCAAACCTCTACATACTAGTCGTCATCGACTATGTATCTATATGGGTGGAAGCCATGCCATTACCCACTAATAATGCTAAGGTCATAATTGGTTTTTTAAAAAAGATCATTTTTAACATATTTGGGGTTCCAAGAACACTAATTAGTGATGGAAGAACTCACTTATATAATAAACAACTTGAAGCGATTCTTCAAAAATATGGAGTCAAACACAAGGTAGCAACTCCATATCATCCACAATCTAGCGAACAAGTGGAGATACCCAATGTAACACCCTCACTATCAGAATGTCACGCTTCCGGTTGCGTCACTCTGATAGCAAGAGATATTATGACGACTTCATGTATTTAATAATAAAATATGAGCCTTTGACTCGAAACCATGTCGCTATTTTATTTGAAAAACTGGAAAAATTCTTTTACAAAAAAAAAAAACAAACAAGCATATACGTAAAAAAAACTTCTTACTCAAGTAACTTATACATATTATATACATACAAATCATACAACTCATATCCCTCTTACAAAAATTATAATATTAATGGCGAAGGAAGAATAATAATAACTAAACTAATACATCCATATCGCATAAGTTAAACTAAAAAACACTCTTCATAAACTTCTTCGTCCGTTTCCTGAAAAGAAACGTTTGTAGGGGGTGAGAACATCATCCTTGAAAGGGTTCTTATTAGAGGATTTTTAAGAATTGTCATAAGAAGATATTATAATTAAAACTATTTAAATCTAAAATTCGTATTTCTCTTACGAAAATTTCATGTAAAATAACATTTTAACCAAAACTTTTCAGTAATCCAGTCAATCATGGCCTCCAGCCCAAACATAATCAAATCTCGGCCTCTGACCCAAGTCAAAGCAATTCACCATCGAAACTCAATCTCAAAAGAATCAATCACAAACACAAACAAATCCAAGGCAAACACATATACAGAACAGTTACAGCAAGTATCATAGTTACCAATTAAACAGATTTAATCAAATAAGCAAACTAAAACACTTAAGCACACCCAAAGAAAGCACACAAATGTAACATGATGCATGTTTATCCCTATGCAGGTAATGAGCTCATTTGTCGATTTTGACCCACACCCGACGCAATCTGACTCGCAAGTCAGATAAGGCATTCCAGCGGCATAACCTCTGCAAGGTTCCAAACCTTTGTAGGCGTTGATTCTCCAGCTGAAGTATGCCAAACATGACCTCTGCAAGTACTTGTAGGTGTTGATTCTCCAGCTGAAGCATGTAGCCCCTTTCTCCTGGAAGCCATTCGATATACACGGGCATCCCCGCACAATCATTCACACATAAAGCCCAGGGCTTAACATTTTCACATCAGCACATTAACTATTTACTTTCCATCACCCTCTCATGACCTTTTAATCATTTCATAAATCACACGTGCCGTATTCTCTTTTCCCCATCTTTCTTCTTCTTAACAAACCGAACTCAAATCATAACTTAGAAAAAAAAATCTCCCCTCCAAAAGATTGAATTTAAAACATTATACTTTTCTTAATAAATCGAATTGAAAATAAGACTCTTTCCGTAATAAATCGAAAATAAATAGTATTCCTAAATCAGATTTACTTTTAAATAACGCTTTAAACAAAGTCTTAGAGTTTTATAAAAATTTCGACAGTATTTCCTCCAAAACTGTGACTTTTGCCACACTTCAAGGGTCCCAACCAAAACATTTCTCAACCTTTTCAACCAATTCCAATAACTCAAACTAATTCCAATATTAGAAATCATCTTCAAAACTCAATTCATGACCAACAATTCAAACCAATTCCCAATGTTAAAAATCATTTCCAATAAATCAATAAAGTCCATTCCTAATATCCTAAATCGTTTCAAATGCTGATTCATTTTCAATATCTAATTAACCTCAAACCAAGAAAATCATTTTACATAGCATTTAACCAAACCAACTTTCCAACTCAATAATTAAAACAATTCACTCATCATCATAATAACCTTAAACCAAATACAAAACACAACTAAGCATCTTCAATCAATCAATAAACCATCCAAACTAGCAATTTACATTCATTCCAGGCAACTCAGTTTAATTCATAAAATTTGCGAAATCATAAAAATATATTTTCATATTATTATCGACTTAAAATAATTCTTTGTAGTAAATTAAGTTTAAGAAATCGTTCCTACCTCGATAAGTTGAAACTATAACCTAAACGCCTAACAGAATTCATTTCCTCTCGACCCGAGATCAACGGCAGCTTCCAATCACATCTCCGCACACTTTTGCAATAGTATAAACAGCTTTAAAACACAACATGCAACCTCGGTTACTAACTCCTACCACATTAATATTGCAAGGACCTATTACATGGAATAGAACATTAACACAGGAGTTTTTAAAACATAAATACTTACTCTAACAACAAAAGGAAGTAGCCACAAACTGCGAGCACAACATGCAGCACCGACACTTAACCCTATGACAGACAGCATCGCGACACTTCAACATACGGTATAGAAGTGACAAAAAGGGCTATTCGACCCAAGAACACTTACCAAGGCAGAGGATTCAATGAAGGTTTTCTAGAAGCAAAGGTAGCAGATGCAAGCTGCGATGACACCCAGTGGCTCCTCCTCCCTCTATGCGACCCAGACACCAGCTATCTAGGCTTCGGCGGTGGCATAAAGTGGCAAGGAATGGCAGCGAAGGCGCGGCGGTTCTAGGAACGTGACCTCACTCACTCGCGAGCTCTCTCTCCTCGCAGCTTTGTACTTGACGGCGACGGACCTGAAGGTGGCGGCGATGGCAAGATGTGATGGTGGAGACCCTCGGTGAGGATGACGATGGCACTTGGCTCCTCGGTGAGTTGTCGCGGTCTCCCTCTCTCTTCGTGGTTCTTTTCCCGCAGCCCTGTCTTCCCAACGGCACGGTGACACGATGGCGGCTGTGAACCCAGCAGCGTCGGCGTGGCTCGTCCCTCTCTTCCTCCCCTTCTTCTGCGTTTCTCTCTCTCTTTTCTCCTCCGCTATGTGTGGGTGTATGGTGTTGTGTGTGTGTGTGTCGTGTGTGTGTTTGGGGAGGGTGAGAGAGGTGAGGCGGTGAGGTGGTTAGGTTTGGGTTACATTTAGGACAAAATTAGGGGTTTGTGTATGAAATTTGGGATTTTGGATAGTTTTAGTAATTTTAATAAAATTAGGGTAATAGAGTAATTAAAATTAATTATAATCCAACACGAATATTTATAAAAATACTATATTAATTATCATTTTACAAATTTATTTTCAGATAAATACTC
Organism: Arachis stenosperma; assembly: GCF_014773155.1. Taxonomy (NCBI): domain Eukaryota; kingdom Viridiplantae; phylum Streptophyta; class Magnoliopsida; order Fabales; family Fabaceae; genus Arachis; species Arachis stenosperma. The sequence goes on along the minus strand of NC_080378.1, from coordinate 61,318,467 downwards.
TAATAAAATAACTAGAGTTAATTGAATTAATTTTCTTTAAATCATAAAAATAAGATTCAAAATCTAATTATTCAAATTAAAGTAGATAAAACTCTCATTATTTTTTAATCACTAAAGTTTTAAATCAATAATAAGAAAGTACTTAATTAATATGAAAATCTCTGAAAATATATTCTCGAATAAATAAAATAAATCATAAATAGTTTAATTTTCAAAATCTGGGGTCTTACATCCAACAGAGAGCTGAACAGAATCTTGGAGAAGATGGTCAATGCCTCTCAAAAGGACTGGTCTAAAAAGATCGATAATTCTCTATGGGCCTATAGAATAGCCTTCAAGACTCCAATCAGCATGTCACCCTATCAACTGGTCTATGGCAAGGTATGCCACTTATCTGTTGAGCTGGAGCACAGGAATTTTGGGCAATCAAATTTCTGAATTTTGATGCCAAGGCCGTTGATTTGAAGATTGTGACTTGAAGCAAGCTATAGTTATCTTATAGATCTTAGTCAGGCGCATAGAAAAGTTGGTTGATTGTTTATAATGAATAAAAGGAAAATAAAAAAAATGTTACTCAATTGATGGTGAATGTAATGATAAAAAGATGGTTAAAACTTCAGAAATACTTTACTCTTCTGAATCAATTCAGACTTACTGTCTCCACCAACTGTGAATGATTTCTTCTATGGTAGGCTGTATGTGATCAACGCCTTTCTTGAGAGGTCGCCAATGCTCCTCCAGTGCTAAACCCCAGGGATAGTGCGGATCCAGTCTAATTGAGGGTAGAGCTCCTGCAGTCCATTCCCCTTAGTGATCCTACTCAAAATGCCACAGACAAGGTCAAATCTTCCAGATCAAAGAATGTAGTGCCTTTGATTCTAGCATCTACCACAATGACTCTAATCTCCCCACACCTCGGCTGAACTGGTATCTCGAGAAGTCCCGAATGAAGTCATGGATTAGCCGTATAAGAGATGTATAATCAAGCTAGTGGTTCATCATTGTCCGATGAAAAACTCACTCTGAACCCATGTAGAATGAGATAACCTTATACCTGTTAAACGCATTCAAAAGGATGAAGAACGAAGATACATCTTATGCCTGATAGCAAATACAATGTGTAATTTGAAATATGCCAGTCGTCTCTTTGAATCGTGTAAAATTTCTTAAATAAATACTAGACTAAAATCCACTTTCGGGGCCCACTTGGTGAGTATTTGGGCTGAGCTTGATTGAGTTCCACGTGCTAGGGGGCTTCTAGGGCGTTGAACAGTGGCTAGGGGGTCCTTTTTGGGCGTTGGACGCTGGTTTCTTCTCCTTTGGGCATTGGACGCAAGAATAGGGCTGAAAACTGGCCTTGAACGCCAGTTTTGGGCCTTCAGTTTTGAAGCAAAGTATGGACTATTATAATTGCTAGAAAGTTGTAGATGTTAGCTTTCCATAGCCATTAAAAACGCTCCATTTGGACTTCTATAGCTCCAGAAAAGCTCTTTCGAGTGCAAGGAGGTTAGATCCTGACAACATCTGCAGTGCTTTCTCTGCCTCTGAATCATACTTTTGCTCCAGCTCCTCAATTTCAGCTAGAAAATACCTGAAATTGCATAAAAATACACATACTCAAAGCAGAATCTAAAAATGTGAATTTTTCACTAAAACCTATGAAAACTTAATAAAACTTAAACAAAACATACTAAAAACTATATGAAAACGATGGCAAAAAGCATATAAAATATCCGCTCTTCAAAACACCAAACTTAAACTGTTGCTTATCCCCAAGCAACTAAAAACAAAATAGGATAAGAAGAAGAGCAAGATACAATAAATCTCAGAGTTTTCAACAAAGCTCCATTTTAATTAAATGAGCGGGACTTAGTAGCTTTTTGCTTCTGAATAGTTTTGGCATCTCACTATCCATTGAAACTCAGAAGTGTTGGCATCCTTAGGAACTTAGAATCCAGATGATATTATTGACTCTCCTAGTTTAGTTCTTTTTTATTCTTGAACATAGATTTTTAGAGTCTTGGCCCTGGCCCTAAGCACTTTGTTTTCCAGTATTACCACCGGATATATAAATGCCACAGACACTTAAATGGGTTAACCCTTTCGGATTGTGATTTAGCTTTGCTAGAATCCCCATATAGAGGTGCCTAGAGTTCATAAGCACACTCTTTTTGCTTTGGATCATGACTTTAACTGCTCAGTCTCAAGCTTTTCACTTGAAACCTTCACACCACAAGCATATAGTTAGGGATAGCTTGGTTGAGCTACTTAGGCCAAGATTTTACTCCTTTTAGACCTTCCTGATGAGCGGATAATTTATACACTTTTTGGCATTGTTTTTAGGTAGTTTTTAGTAGGATCTAGCTACTTTTAAGGATATTTTCATTAGTTTTATGCTAAATTCACATTTCTTGACTTTACTATGAGTTTGTATGTTTTTTTGTGATTTCAGGTATTTTCTGGCTGAAATTGAGGGACCTAACAAAAAATCTGATGCTGTTGGATTCTGACCTCCCTGCACTCAAAATGGATTTTCTGGAGCTACAGAACTCCAAATGGCGCGCTCTCAATGGCATTGGAAAGTAGACATCCAGAGCTTTCCAGCAATATATAATGGTTTATACTTTGTTCGAGCTTAGACGACGCAAACTGGCATTCAACGCCAATTTCATGCTGCATTCTGGAGTAAAACGCCAGAAACACGTCACAAACCAGAGTTAAACGCCAAAAACACGTTACAACTTGGCGTTTAACTCCAAGAGAAGCCTCTGCACGTGTAAAGCTCAAGCTCAGCCCAAGCACACACCAAAGTGGGCCCCGAAAGTGGATTTCTGCACTTAGACTTATTTCTGTAAACACTAGTAGCTAGTATAGTATAAATAGGACTTTTTACTATTGTATTTTCATCTTTGGATGTCTAGTCCTTAGGTCTAGTCCTTTTCCCTAATTTTGAATTTCATATCATATTTTGGAGGCTGGCCATTCGGCCATGCCTAGACCACCATCACTTATGTATTTTCAACGGTGGAGTTTCTACACACCATAGATCAAGGGTGTGGAGCTCTGCTGTACCTCGAGTTTTAATGCAAAGTACTACTGTTTTCTATTCAATTCAGCTTATTCCTATTCTAAGATATTCGTTGCACTTCAACATGATAAATGTGATGATCCGTGACACTCATCATCATTCTCACCTATGAACGCGTGATTGACAACCACTTCCATTCTACCTTAGACCGAGCACATATCTCTTGGATTCCTAATGCACGACGCATCATTGCCCTCGCCTGACAACCGAGCCTTCCATTCCGTGAGATCAGAGTCTTCGTGGTATAAGCTAGAATCCATTGGCAGCATTCATGAGAATCCGGAAAGTCTAAACCTTGTCTGTGGTATTCCAAGTAGGATTCAGGGATTGAGTGACTGTGACGAGCTTCAAACTCGCAATTGTTGGGCGTAGTGACAGACGCAAAAGAATCAATGGATCTTATTCCGACATGATCGAGAACCCAGAGCTGATTAGCCATGCGGGAAACCGTAGAGGACCATTTTCACTGAGAGGATGGGAAGTAGCCATTGACAACGGTGACGCCCTATATACAGCTTGCCATGGAAAGGAGTAAGAATGACTGGATGAAGCAGTAGGAAAGCAGAGATTCAACAGGGACAAAGCATCTCTATACACTTATCTGAAATTCCTACCAATGATTTACATAAGTATCTCTATCTTTATTTTATGCTTTATTTATTATTAATTTTGAAAACCTTTAAAACTATTATAATCTGTGTGACTGAGATTTACAAGATGACCATAGCTTGCTTCATACCAACAATCTCCATGGGATCGACCCTTACTCACGTAAGGTTTATTACTTGGACGACCCAGTGCACTTGCTGGTTAGTTGTGCGGAGTTGTGACAAAGTGTGATTCACGTTTGAGAGCGCTACCAAGTTTTTGGTGCCATTGTTGATGATCACAATTTACGCACACCATGTTTTTGGCACCGTTGCCGGGGATTGTTTGAGTTTGGACAACTGACGGTTCATCTTGTTGCTCAGATTAGGTAATTTTATTTTCAAAAATTTTTCAAAAATTTTTCAAAAAATTTTTTTCTCTCTTTTTCATTTTTCTAAAGATTATTTTTGAAAAAAAATTTAATAAAATCATAAAAACCAAAATTATTGTGTTTCTTGTTTGAGTCTAGTGTCAATTTTTAAGTTTAGTGTCAATTACATGTCTTTAAAAATTTGTGCATTTTTCAAAAACTCATGCATGGTGTTCTTCATGATCTTCAAGTTGTTCTTGGTAAGTCTTCTTGTTTGATCTTGATATCTTCTTGTTTTGTGTTTTTTGTTGTTTTTCATATGCATTTTTGCATTCATAGTGTCTAAGCATTGAAAATTTCTAAGTTTGGTGTCTTGCATATTTTCTTTTCTTGAAAATTTTTCAAAAATAAGTTCTTGATGTTCATCAGGATCTTCAATGTGTTCTTGGTTTTCATCTTGACATTCATAGTGTTCTTGCATGCATCTTATGTTTTGATTCATAATTTTCATGTTGTGAGTCATTTTTGTATTTTTCTCTCTCCTCATTAAAAATTCAAAAATCAAAAAAATATCTTCCCCTTATTTCTCTCAAAAATTCGAAAATTTGAGTTGACTTAGTCAAAAAAAATTTTAAAACTTAGCTATTTCTTATAAGTCAAGTCAAATTTTCAATTTTAAAAACAATCCTATCTTTTCAAAATCTTTTTCAAAAATCAAATCTTTTCATTTTTTATTATTTTCAAAAATTTAAAATTATTTTTCAAAATCTTTTTCTTATCTTTATTTCAAAATTTCGAAAACTTTACTAACAATTAATGTGATTGATTCAAAAATTTGATGTTTGTTACTTTCTTGTTAAGAAAGGTTCAATCTTTAAATTTTAGAGTCATGTCTTTTAAGTTTCTTATTAGTCAAGTAATCAATTCTAATTTTAAAAATCAAATCTTTTTCCAAAATATCTTTTTCAATCATATCTTTTCCAAAATATCTTTTTTAATCATATCTTTTTCAAAATCAATTTCAAAATCTCTTCTAACTTATTATCTTTTCAAAATTTATTTTTAAATCTTTTTCAACTAACTAATTAACTTTTTGTTCATTTCTTATCTTTTTCAAAACCACCTAACTAATTTTATCTCTCTAATTTTCAAAAACTCCTCTCCCTTTTTCCAAATATTCTCTTTTTAATTAACTAATTGTTTCAAATTTTAATTTTAATTTTATTTCTTCTCTCAATTTTCGAAAATCACTAACTGTTTTTCAAAAACAATTTTCAAATTTTACCTTTAATATTTTTCTTTTATTTTAGTTAATTTTCGAAAACTCTTCTCTCTCATCTCTTTCTATTTATTTATTCATTTACTAACACTTCTCTTCATCTTAAAATCTAAACCCCCTCTTCCTCTCTGAGTTCGAATTTTCCTCTTTTCCTTCTTCTATTCTTGTCTTCTTCTACTAACATAAAGGAATCTCTCTACTATGGTAAAGAGGATCCCTATTATTATTTTCTGTTCCCTTATTTTTCATATGAGCAGGAGCAAGGACAAGGACATTCTTGTTGAAGCAGATCCTGAACCTGAAAGGACTCTGAAAAGGAAACTAAGAGAAGCTAAATTACAACAATCCAAAGACAACCTTACAGAAATTTTTGAAAAGGAAGAGGAGATGGCAGCCGAAAATAATAATGCAAGGAGGATGCTTGGTGATTATACTACACCTACTTCCAAGTTTGATGGAAGAAGCATCTCAATCCCTGCCATTGGAGCAAACAATTTTGAGCTGAAGCCTCAACTAGTTGCTCTAATGCAACAGAACTGCAAGGTTCATGGACTTCCATCAGAAGATCCCTATCAGTCTTTAACTGAGCTCTTGCAGATCTGTGAGATTGTTAAGACTAATGGAGTAGATCCTGAAGTCTACAGGCTCATGCTTTTCTCTTTTGCTGTAAGAGACAGAGCTAGAACATGGTTGGACTTACAACCTAAGGATAGCTTGGACTCCTGGGATAAGCTGGTCACGGCCTTCTTGGCTAAGTTCTTTCCTCCTCAAAAGCTAAGCAAGCTTAGAGTGGATGTTCAGACCTTCAAACAAAAAGATGGTGAATCCCTCTATGAAGCTTGGGAAAGATACAAGCAGATGACAAAAAAGTGTCCTTCTGACATGCTTTCAGAGTGGACCATTTTGGATATATTCTGTTATGGTCTATCTGAGTTCTCTAAGATGTCACTGGACCATTCTGCAGGTGGATCCATTCACCTAAAGAAAGCACCTGCAGAAGCTCAAGAACTCATTGACATGGTTGCAAATAACCAATTCATGTACACTTCTGAGAGGAATTCTGTGAGTAATGGGACGCCTCAGAGGAAGAGAGTTCTTGAAATTGATGCTCTGAATGCCATATTGGCTCAGAACAAAATGTTGACTCAGCAAGTCAACATGATTTCTCAAAGTCTGAATGGTTGGCAAAATGCATCCAACAGTACTAAAGAAGCATCTTTTGAAGAAGAAGCTTATGATCCTGAGAACCCTGCAATGGCAGAGGTAAGTTACATGGGTGAACCCTATGGAAGCACCTATAATTCCTCATGGAGAAATCATCCAAATTTCTCATAGAAGGATCAACAAAGGCCTCAACAAGGCTTTAATAATGGTGGAAGAAACAGGCTTAGCAATAGCAAGCCTTTTCCATCATCTTCTCAGCAACAGACAGAGAATTATGAGCAGAGCCCCTCCAGCTTAGCAAACATAGTCTCTGATCTGTCTAAGGCCACTTTAAATTTCATGAGTGAAACAAGGTCCTCCATTAGAAATTTGGAGGCACAAATGGGCCAGCTGAGTAAGAAAATCACTGAAACTCCTCCTAGTACTCTCCCAAGCAATACTGAAGAGAATCCAAAAAGAGAGTGCAAGGCCATTGACATAATTAAAATGGCCGAACCTAGAGAGGAAGGGGAGGACGTGAATCCCAATGAGGAAGACCTCATGGGACGTCTCCCAGACAAGAAGGAGTTCCCTATTGAGGACCTAAAGGAATCTGAGGCTCATATAGAGACTATAGAGATTCCATTAAACCTCCTTCTGCCATTCATGAGCTCTGAAAACTATTCTTCCTCTGAAGAGGATGAAGATGTAACTGGAGAGCAAGTTGCTCAATATCTAGGAGCTATCATGAAGCTGAATGTCAAGTTGTTTGGTAATGAGACTTGGGAAGATGCACCTTCCTTGATCATTAGTGAACTAGATACATGGGTTCAGCAAACTCTACCTCAAAAGAAATAAGATCCTGGTAAATTCTTAATACCCTGTACCATAGGCACCATGACCTTTGAGAAGGCTCTGTGTGACCTGGGGTCAGGTATAAATCTTATGCCATTCTTTGTAATGAAGAAATTGGAGATCTTTGAGGTACAGACTGCCACATTCTCTTTACAGATGGCAGACATGTCAGTAAGACAAGCTTATGGATTGGTAGAGGACGTGTTAGTAAAGGTTAAAGGCCTTTACATCCCTGCTGATTTCATAATCTTAGACACTAGGAAGGAAGAGGATGAATGCGTCATCCTTGAAAGACCCTTCCTAACCACAGCAGGAGCTGTGATTGATGTTAACATAGGAGAATTAGTCCTTTAATTGAATGGGGACTACCTTGTGTTTAAGGCCCAAGGGTATCCCTCTGTAAATATGAAAAAGAGGTACGATAAGCTTCTCTCAATACAGAGTCAAACAAAGCCCCCACAATCAAACTCTAAGTTTGGTGTTGGGAGGCCACAACCAAACTCTAAGTTTGGTGTTGAACCCCCACATTCAAACTCTAAGTTTGGTGTTGGGAGGTCCCAACAATGCTCTGAACATATATGAAGCTCCATGAGAGCTCACTGTCAAGCTATTGACATTAAAGAAGCGCTTATTGGGAGGCAACCAAATTTTTATTTATCTATATTTTTATTGTTCTTTTATGTTTTATTAGGTTCATGATCATATGGTGTCAAAAAAATAAATACTAAAATTAAAAACAGAATCAAAAATAGCAGAGGAGACAACACACCCTAGAGGAAGAGCTTACTAGCATTTAAACGCCAGTAAGGAGCATCTAGCTAGCGTTCAACGCCAGAATAGAGCATGAATCTGGCGTTCAACGCCAGAAATAAGCAACAGTCTGGCGTTCAAATACCAGGATTCCACCCTGAGGAAAGCTGGCGTTAAACACCAGAAACAAGCATGGAACTGACGTTTAACGCCAGAAACATGCTACAGATTAGCGTTCAACGCCAGAAACAAGCATCAACCTGGCGTTGAACGCCAGGATTGCATGCAGAGGGCATTTTACATGCCTCATTGGTGCAGGGATGATTCATCCTTAACACCTCAGGATATGTAGACCCCACAGAATCATCTCAGGATCTGTGGACCCCACAGGATCCCTACCTACCTCAACTCACCTTCTCTCTTCTTCACACAATCCAATAACACTCTTTCCCAAAAACCCTTCACCAATCACCTCAATTTCTCTTCCCCATCACCTCTTTACCACTCACATCCATCCACTCTTCCCCATAAACCCCACCCACCTTCAAATTCAAAATCCCTTTTCCCACCCACACCCTCCCTAATGACCGAACCTACTACCCTCTCCCTCCACTATATAAACCCCTCCATCTTTCTTCATTTTCACACAACACAACCCTCTCTTCTCCCCCTTGACCGAACCCACACATCTCTTCCTCTCCTCCATATCTTCTTCTTCTCCTTCTATTCTTTCTCTTCTTTTACTCGATGACGAGCAAAATTCTAAGTTTGGTGTGGTAAAAGCATAGCCTTTTTTTGTTTTTCCATAACCATTGATGGCACCTAAGGCCGGAAAAACCTCTAAAAAAAGGAAAGGAAAGACAAAAGCTTCCACCTCTGAGTCATGGGAGATGGAAAGATTCATCTCAAAAACCCATCAAGACCACTTCTATGAAGTTATGGCCAAGAAGAAGGCGATCCCTGAGGTCCCTTTCATGCTAAAAAAGAATGAGTATCTAGAGATTCGACATGAGATCAAAAGAAGAGGTTGGGAAGTTCTGATCAACCCATTCAACAAGTCAGAATCTTAATGGTTCAAGAGTTTTATGCCAATGCATGGATCACTAGGAACCATGATCAAAGTATGAACCCGAATCCAAAGAATTATCTTACAATGGTTCGGGGAAAATACTTAGATTTCAGTCTAGAAAATGTAAGGTTGGCGTTCAACTTGCCTATGATGCAAGAAGATGCACGCCCCTATACTAGAAGGGTCAACTTTGATCAAAGGTTGGACCAAGTCCTTATGGACATATGTGTGGAAGGAGCTCAATGGAAAAGAGACTCAAAAGGTAAGCCGGTTCAATTAAGAAGACTGGACCTTAAGCCTGTGGCTAGAGGATGGTTGGAGTTCATCCAACACTCCATCATCCCCGCTAGCAACCGATCCAAAGTTACTGTGGATCGGGCCATCATGATCCATAGCATCATGATTAGAGAGGAAGTAGAAGTTCATGAAGTCATCTCTCTAGAACTCTACAAAGTGGCCGAAAAGCCCTCTACCTTGGCAAGGCTAGCTTTTCCTCATCTTATTTGCCATCTATGCTACTCAGTTGGAGTTATCATAGAAGGAGACATCCCCATTGAAGAGGACAAGCCCATCACTAAGAAAAGGATGGAGCAAATAAGAGAGCCTACTCATAGATCTCAAGAGACGCATGAGGAAGCTCATCATCAAGAAATTCCTGAGATGCTTCAAGGGATGCATTTTCCTCCAAACAACTATTGGGCAACACTTCTCTAGAAGACTTGAGTTATAACATGGACCAATTAAGGGTGGAGCACCAAGAGCACTCCATCATTCTCAATGAGATTAGAGAAGATCAAAGAGCTTTGAGGGAGGAGCAACAAAGGCAAGGAAGAGACATAGAGGAGCTCAAGGACATCATTGGTCCTTCAAGAAGAAGATGCCACCATCACTAAGGTGGACTCATTCCTTGTTCTTATTTCTCTATTTTTCAATTTTTATGCTATATGTTTGTCAATGTTTGTGTCTTTCCTACATGATCATTAGTATTTAGTAACTATGTCTTAAGGCTATGAATAATTCCATGAATCATTCACCTCTCTTAAATAAAAAATGTTTCTAATACAAAAGAACAAGAAGTACATGAGTTTCGAAATTATCCTTGAAATTAGTTTAATTATATTGATATGGTGACAATACTTTTTGTTTTCTGAATGAATGCTTGAACAGTGCATATTTTTGATCTTGTTGTTTATGAATGTTAAAATTGTTGGCTCTAGAAATAATGATAAAAAAGAGAAATGTTGTTGATAATCTGAAAAATCGTAAAGTTGATTCTTGAAGCAAGAAAAAGTAGTGAATAACAAAAGCTTGCGAAAAAAAGAAAGTGGCAAAAAAAATAATAAAAGAAAAAGAAAAAGTAAGAAGAAAAAGTCAATAGCCCTTAAAACCAAAAGACAAGGGTAAAAAGGATCCAAGGCTTTGAGAATTTAAGAAATAGATTTTCTATAACATTATCAAATGTTTTTGAGAATATATTGTTGTGACAATTGCTGATAAAAGGCTGGTGAAATGTTGAGAAAGAGGAAACCCGTAAAGGTGGCTAAGTCCTATTTTTAGAAAAAATTATGTCCAAATTTTTATTACAATATAAGGATTTAATTAAAATAAATTTAAGGCTTGATGATAACTTCAACAATTCTTTTGAGAAGAGTAATCAGAGCAAAGTAAAGAGATACAGAGAAAAGAGTAACCAGAGCAGAGTAAAGAGATAAAGAGAAAAGAGTAATATAACAAAGAGATGTTTGTTTATTTATTTGTTGCTTGAGGCAACCCAAGAGATGTTTGTTTATTTACTTGTTGCTTGAGGCAACCCAAGTGATGTTTGTTTATTTTTCTGTTGCTTAAAGCAACCCAATAGCTTCTGTAGGGAAACTAGGATACCTACAGCAATTTTTCGTTCCTAAAAGTATATATTTTCTGCGAGTAGAAATCAGAGGTTATCTCGATAGAGATGCTAATAATTATATGGGCATTTATTTGAACAGAAAATCATATCTGGGAAATCGTGGAATCTTGACCGGATAAATGTCGGGAATACGGGTGCTAACCAACACATGATCTCATGGCCTGTACTAGGACTGGACATTCATCATATGCATCTATGTGAAATTGTTTGGGTGTGTATATTGTAATTTGTTTGTCTATGTGAATAATTTTGTTTAACTGCTAATTGCTATACTTGATGTAATTGCTCTTGATTGTGTTTAAACCTCATTAATTGTGTTTGTAACTGAATGTTTGGATTGTGGTGATTGGATGTTAATTGAATTGTTTGGGCCTGAGGCCATGGTTGGTATGTTTGAGATCTAGCTCTGTATAAAGTATCTGACTGGTTCAATATAGACTTAATGAACCTATGCTTGGAGGAGGATGATCATTTATACGGCTTAGGTAACTAGTAAGGTATGAAAAATCAAAATGGTTCAGCATAGACTTAATGAACTTATGCTTGGAACAGTTTAGTCATTCATAAAGTCTAGGAAAACTTTTAAGTATTTTATAAAGAAAAATATGGGTTTAAGATTAACTAATGCTTTTAAAGAAGGTTTTGAATTTTGAATGTTAAACCATTGGTTTTCAAAAGGATTCATAAGGTGAGTGGTTATTACTGCTGCAAATGAAAACAGTATCTCTGAACGAAATCAACTATTTGCGCTTTATTCTTTACTTTCACGGCATTCTCGATCTCTACTGAGAACATGTGGTTTGGTTCTCAACCCCAAATTTTTCTACCCATTCAGTGACACAGGTTTGAAGATTCACTATAAAGCTGTGAGCGATTAGTAGGTTTTCTTTATGATTTTATTTGCTTTCATAGAGTCCCCTCACTATTGTTCCTTGAGATTTTGTTTCACAAAGGGGTAGGTATGATTATGTTGTATTCAAGCTTCCTTTGATTTCTTTTGTATAACACTTATTATTAATAGTATTTATGTGATTATTTATTAGAAATCTTTGAAACATGACTTTAATGAATAAAAACAAAATTTTTCTGGCATTATCTTAAAATTGAAACGCAAACTCGATGCAAAGGCTCGGTAATTAAGTAGTTAATACTAGAAAAGGTTACATAGTGTTCTTTCTAGTAGAAATATCCTGACTTAAGCAAGGTATTTTGCTGGAAGGGACGTTACAGGAGGACCTTGCTTCAGTTATGAAACTATGAGTGGTCTTAGAGAGGTTGGAGACTATAGTTACCAAGTCAGAAAGGCTCTGCTTAGGGGTCTCCATATTCCCTTGAGAAGATGGAAATTGTGGTCGGTTGTTAAACCTATTCTGGGTTCTTCCACCTTGATTATTGCTGAAGCCTTGCTGAGGCTTCTGTTGATCCTTTCATGAAAGGTTAGGATGATTCTTCCATGAGGGATTGTAGGTGTTTCCATAGGGTTCTCCCATGTAATTCACCTGCCCCTTGGTGGGTTGGTCAGGATCATAAGCATCTTCCTCAGAGGAAGCTTCTTGAGTGCTGCCAGCTGCAGCTTGCATTCCAGTCAAATGTTGAGAGATCATATTGACCTGCTAGGACAAGATTTTGTTCTGAGCCAATATGGCACTCAGAGGGTCAACTTCAAGAACTCCTTTCTTCTGAGGAATCCCATTATTCACAGGATTTTTCTTAGAGGTGTACTTGAATTGGTTGTTTGCAACCATCTCAATGAGTTCTCTTGCCTCTTCAGGTGTTTTCTTCAAGTGGAGTGATCCACATGCAGAACTGTCTAATGATATTTTGGATATCTCAAACAAACCATCATAGAAGATACCTATGATAGACCATTCTGAGAGCATGTCAGGAGGACACCTCCTGATCAGTTATTTGTATCTTTCCCAAGATTCATAGAGGGATTCACCTTCTTTTTGTCTGAAGATTTGAACTTTCACTCTGATTTTGCTTATCCTTTGAGGAGGGAATAATTTGGCCAAGAAAGCATTGACCAGCTTCTCCCAAGATTCTAGGCTTTCTTTAGGTTGAGAGTCCAACCATATCCTAGCTCTGTCTCTAATAGCAAAGGAAAAGAGCATAAGTCTGTAGACCTCAGAATCCACTCCATTGGTCTTAACAGTGTCACAGATTTGCAAAAATTCTGACAGAAATTGGTGTGGATCTTCTAGTGGAAGTCCATGGAATTTGTAATTTTATTGCAATAGAGATAATAATTGAGGCTTAAGCTCAAAGTTGTTAGCTCCAATAGCAGGTATGCAGATACTTCTTCCATAGAAATCAAAAGTTGGTATGGTGTAGTCACCAAATACCTTTCTTGCATCTCCTCAATTATTAGCATTGTTTGCCATGTCTTCAGCTTCTTGTTCAAAATTTTTTTAGAGGTTTCTTGCGGAGTGTTGTGCTTTAGCTTGTTGTAAATGCTTCCTTAGAGTTTTCTTAGGTTTAGGATCAGGTTTAAAGAGAACCTCTTTATCTCTATTCCTGGTCATAAACAAGCAAAAGAAGACAAGAAAGAAGAAGAATGAGAGCTCTATGTTCAAGAACAGAGGACTCCCTGTGAGATGTGAAGAAGAAAGAAAAGAAGAATGAAGATAGATAAGAGAAAAAAAGAATTCGAAAAGAGAGGGATAGAAATTCGAAAATTAGAAGTAAAAAGAGAAAATATTTTTGTTTTTATTTTTAATTATTAATTAAATTCCAAAATTAAAGCTAATTAACTAAAAAGATTTGAAAATTAAATGATGAATTTTCAAAAAAGAAGATAGAGAAATAGAGAAGATATTTTCAAAAATTAGAAGAGAGAAGAATTAGTTAGGAAGTTTTGAAAAAGAAGAAAGAGAAAACAAGTAACTAAAAGATTTAAAAAATTTTGAATTTAAAATTTAAAGTTAGAAAAGATAAGATAGAGGTTGAAAAGATTTGAAAAAGATTTTATTTTAAAATTTTGAATTTAAAAAGATAAGATAAGAATTTGAAAAGATTTGAAAAATATTTAAAAGAGAGATAAGATTTGAAATTTGATTTTAAATTTTGAAATTTTAAATTTTAAATTTTAAATTTTGAAATTGAATTTTAAAATTTGAATTTGAAATAGGATAAGATTTTTGAATTTTTAAAGTAAGATAGAAAGATAGGATAGTAATTTGAAAAACATATGATTTTTGAAAAGATTTCAATTTGAAATTTAAAACTAAGATAAGATAAGATAATGATTTTGAAATTAAAATTTGAAAAATTTGTTGTATTTTTCGAAAATTGAGATAAAGATAAGAAAAGATATTTTATTTTTTGATTTTTGAATTTAATGAAGAAAGAGAAAAACAACAAAAAGACACCAAACTTAAAATTTTTAGATCTAAGACACCTAGAATTCGAAAATTAAAGAAAAACACAAAAAGATACCAAAATTAAAAATTTTAAGATCAAAATAAGAAGAAAAACAAGAACACTTTGAAGATTAAGAAAAACACTAAGAACAAAACTCAAAGGATTCAAAGAAAATAAGAACATACAAATGTCACTAAACTTAAAAATTTTAAAAACTAAAGACACAAATTTCAAAAATTTTAAAAGAAAAAATACAAGACACCAAACTTAAAGATTGACACAAGATTTAAACAAAAGACACTAATTGTGAAAATTTTTAGAAAAAGACTCAAGAAATTCGAAAAATTCAACAAGAACAAGAACAAAAGACTCAAACCAAAGATCAAGATTAATAAAGAAAAGTAAAGGTTTTGTAAAATGTTTTGATTTTTTTTTCGAAAAAGAAAAAGAAAATAAAAGACTCTAACAAAATTAAAAACAATACCTAATCTAAGCAACAAGACAATCCGTTAGTTGTGCAAACTCGAACAATGATGTAAGCGGAAATTGGCAGATTAAGAATTAATTAGGGAAATGGCGTTGCGAGTACAGCTCTTAACCGGAAAAAATCCACTTATCAATTTAGAAAAAAGGGTTGTCACAAATTTTAGAAATAAAATACTGGGAGTATGAGTCCCAGGTCGTCTCCCAACGAGTTGCAGGAAGATGTGCTATTTTATCAATCAGAGGTTTTCAAAAGGGGTTTTGAATTTGATGAACAGAAAATTATATTAGAGAATTTATATGATTTAAGTAAAATCTTGATCGGGAGAAGATTAATTGGAAGTTCTATCCTTGTTAGAGTTTTATCAAGAGCAATTAATAATTAGTCATTGTTTACATTTAGTTAACCCTCAACGAATGAAGGAAAGTCAAATTAAAAGTCAACTTCTATTCACAAGTCCTAATCCTCTCCCTTGGGAAGGATTAGAGTTAGTGACTAACAAGCCAACCAACAATGAACCAATTACAATTGAACTCTTGAGTATTCTAACTCAAGGTTCTCCTTTTTATAAACTCCCAATCAAGTTGGGGAACTACTCCATCATTATAAATGTAAACTTCACAAAATCAATAGGGGAAATAAGAAAAGACATAATAAATAATGATGAAAGAGATTAATTAAAAGTAGAAATAGTTTTGCATTAATAAACTATGAAAATAATCCAATATCAACTCTGGACAGATTGAGAATATGGAAGAGTAAATGAAAAGTAAATAACAAACTATAATGACCAGTACCGGAGGTAGACTCTTCTCAGAAGCTAAAGCCAAAAATCTTCAAATCCTATTTTTTGAATGTCAAAAAGAAAAACCTAGGGGAGAAGTAAAATCAGCTCTAAAAACTTCAAATTGTGCGGAATGAATTGTTGCCTTCTATCTCTGCATGTTCCCTAGCTCTAATCTGTGTTTCTGGGAAGAAAACTGGGTTGAAATGCGGCCCAGAATCTATGCTAGCGACTTTTGTAATTCTGCAGATCGCACACGTCACGCGGCCGCGTCGTCCACGTGTTCGTGTCACTCAGTCTTTTTCGTACCACGCATGCGCGTCGTACACGCATTCGCGTCGTTCGTGCAGCTTCCAATCCGCACGGTCGCGTCAGGCACGCGAGCGCGTCACTGTGATTTCTTCCATTTCGCGCGGTCGCGTGAGCCATGCGATCGCGTGACTTCTCACTGATCATCTCCTCAATTCCTTGTGTTCCTTCCACTTTTGCATGTTTCCTCTTCATTCCTTACGCCATCCTTGCCCTATGACGCCTGAAACACTTAACACACAGATCACGGCATCGAATGGTAGGAAGGAAAATAAAAATATACAACTAAAAGGTCTCTAGGAAGCAAGTTTCCAATCATAGAATATTTTTAGGAAGGAATTGTAAATACATGCAAATCATATGAATAAGTGGACAAAGACTTGATAAAACCACACAATTAAACACAATATGAATCATAAAATAGCGGTTTATCAACCAATCCCTGGCAACAGTGCCAAAAACTTGGTGCACGGAATTACACTTTGCACAGCTGAACCAACAAGTGCACTGGGTCGTCCAAGTAATACCTCAGTGAGTCAGGGTTGATCCCATGAGGATTGTGATTTGAAGCAAGCTATGGTTATCTTGTAGATCTTAGTTAGGCGAATAGAAAAGTTGGTTGATTATTTATAATGCATAAAAGGAAAATAAAGAAAATGTTACTCAATTGATGGTGAATGTAATGATAAGAAGATGGTTAAGGCTTCGGAGATGCTATGCTCTTCTGAATCAAGTCGGCCTTACTGTCTCCTCCAATTATGAATAATTTCTTCTATGGCAGGCTGTATGTGATCAACGCCTTTCTTGAGAGGTTGCCAATGCTCCTCCAGTGCTGAACCCCAGGGTTAGTGCGGATCTAGTCTAATTGAGGGTGAATCTCCTGCAGTCCATTTCCCTTAGTGATCCTACTCAAAATGCCACAAACAATGTCGAATCTTCTGGATCAGAGAATGCTGCACCTTTGATTCTAGCATCTTCCACAAAGACTCTAATCTCCCCATACCTCGGCTGAACTAGTGTCTCTAGAAGTCCCCAACGAAGTCGTGGATTAGCCGTCTAAGAGATGTATAATCAAGCTAGTGGTTTATCATTGTCCGATGAAAGACTCACTCTGAACCTATGTAGAATGAGATAACCTTATTCCAGTTCAACGCATTCATACTGATAGCAAATACAATGTGTACTTCGAAATATGCCAGTCATCTCTTCAAATCGTGTAGAAGTTCTTAAAAAAAATACTAGACTAATGACTAAGGATTACATAAGAAGGGTAAAACAATCTTTTAGTGCTAAAATCCACTTCTGGTGCCTACTTGGTGAGTGTTTGGGCTGAGCTAGATTGAGATCCACATGCTAGGAGGCTTCTAGGGCATTGAATGCTGGCTAGGGGGTCTTTTTGGGTGTTGGACGCTAGTATCTTCTCCTTTGGGCGTTAGACGCCAGAATAGGGCTAGAAACTAGCGTTGAATGCCAGTTTTGGGCCTTTAATTCTAAAGCAAAGTATAGAGTATTATAATTACTGGAAAGCCCTGGATGTTAGCGTTCCATAGCCGTTGAGAACACTCCATTTGGAGGTCTGTTGCTCCAGAAAAACTCATTCGAGTGCAAGGAGGTTAGATCCTGACAGCATCTGCAGTGCTTTCTCTGCCTCTGAATTAGACTTTTGCTCCAACTTCTCAATTTCAGCCAGAAAATACCTGGAATTGCATAAAAACACACAAACTCAAAGTAGAATTCAAAAATGTGAATTTTACACTAAAACCTATGAAAACTTAATAAAACTTAAACAAAATATACTAAAAACGATATGAAAATGATGGCAAAAAGCGTATAAAATATCCGTTCATTAGTAGACCAACAAACACATCCCAACCACCAACCTAAGAAACACAACATCAAGCTAGTGACGATAAAGAAGCACTTGTTGGGAGGCTATACACCCCGTAAAATTTGCGATTAATTAGTCAAAAAATTAAATTTTAATAAAAGAAATTAAGAATATTAATTTTATATTTTAATAAGATAGAACTAATTAAAACAAGAATTTTGACACTAGTTTTAAAGAATTTGGCCCAAGATTAGGCCGAACGGGCCGAACCGGTCAAACTAGGCCCAAACCAGACCAACTCATTAAACAAAAATGAGCATCAAGTCATCTTCTTTTCCATTTCACCATTTTACACTGGGAAAAAAGGAGAGGGGAAGAACACAAACTTCAAACCCTTGTTCTTGTTTTAAATCGAAATAATTTTTTATCCAGAGCTCCGATTGCCGGATCGTTTGAAGCCACACATCCGCAATGACGAACTCTACAAAGCCCGATGCTTAATTTGGCAAGGAACCTTCGATTTCGTTCTCAACCTCTCTTTCCCCTAAATTTTGAAAATTGATTAGAGTGGTGTTGAGATTTTGGTTCTTTGATGTTATAAGGTCCGGTTAGCTTGAGGAAAATGCTCACTCTTACTTATTTGGCGCTTGGGTAAGGTAAGGATCATAGAATCCTAGATAATTCTTTGATTAAGTGTGTTGGGTATTGAATTTTAGGTATGTACTGTGACAAATGTGTTAGGTGTATATATACATATGATATGAAGCAATTGGAAATGTTGGAAGCTTAATTGAAAGCTTGGAGTTGGTGCTAGTTGCTGAATTTCGGTGCTGAAGCTTGCAATTTTGCCTAAGTGGGTTTTCTTTGGTTATACGAGAAAATCGGCTAAGGTATGATTTTGGTTTCTCATATTTAATATATAATGTCTTCTGAAAACTTAGGCTAGATGACCATAGGACAGGAATGAATGCATGAGTATGTTAATTGTTTAGTACCTTTGATAATATTTGTTGATATGGATTGGGAATTTGTTGGTGTTTATTGATTATATTGGAATTAGAAATGATGAGTAATGGTTTGATGATGAGTGGTAAGTTGGCAATAATGAACATGTATATATGATGGAATGTTGATAGTTGTTGGTATAAATGTGAAGTTTATGTATGATAGTTTTGTGAAAATGAGGAATGGTGGGTGATGGAAGGGTGTGATATTGTGTTAATGTGATTGGTATGTTGTGGTGTTGAATTATATATATGGAATGTTGAGGTTTGAGTTGATTGTTAATGAAAATAGAGGTTGAAGATTTATGTGAAAAATTAATTTTTGGCCAAACTTCGGTGAGCCATAAGTCGACCTCCGGACCCCTAAATTGTTTCAAACTTGTTTCATAAGAAAATTTTGTCTGTGAAGTTTACACCATTTCAAGAACGGATGAAAAATTTTTTAAACGAAAAAGTTATGCTCGTCAGAAGTTTGAAGTGCAAAATTGAAAATTCTGCAGCATTCAGCATTTTTGCTATTCTGCATAGCTTGCGTACGCGACCACTGCACATGACCCGACCAAACTCTCCGGGTTTGGCATCTTGCGTACGCGGGAAGGATACTTGCGTATGCAGGTAGTGTGCTTGCGTATACGAGCAGTGGTTTTTGAGGGATTGCGTACACGACTACCTGCATGCGACGGGACCAACTTTTCCAGGTTGGGTATCTCGCGTACGCGTGGCCCCTGTTTCAGCAAACATGAATTTTGTGTTTTTAAAGCGTAATTTTAAACCTCTAAGCCTCTATTTTCATTCTTTTAGCCCTAGATCCTAATAGTATGCCTAGTAATGAGATGAAGCTCAAAAAAGGTGCTAACTTGGAGATGAAAAAAGCTTGAGAAGTGATGAATTAGGTATGAGGAGATAGGTTGCATATATATATATATATATATATATATATATATATATATATATATATATATATATATATACTTAAATTATTGCATCTGAGCACTCTTTCTTGAAAGTGCGACCCCAAGAGATGGTGGAAGGTGTGAATCCCCTTCTTTGTTCCTCCAGGTATTGTGAAATCGCCCCAGCGAGATGGTAGGAGGTTGGGATCCCCTCCTTTGTTCCTCATAGACATATGAGAACATAACTCCTGGGTAGACACAAGGGTTGTGATTTTGCCCTACTTACTCCAGGTTGGTTAGCATAGAGGCTCCCCGGTAGATGCAAGGGTGTGGTTTACCCCACTTGCTCCGGGTTATGTTGAACTATGTATGGAAGTGAAAATATATGATGTATAAGTAATGTTATGACTATAAGGAATGAATGTGAAATGAGTATGAATGTATATGAATGAAATGAGGCATATGTAATTATGTTATCTGAGATATGAGTTTCCTTGGGTAAAGTACCGTGGCTTGCCACCACGTGTTCCAGGTTGAGACTCGATACTCCGTTGACCCTACAACGTAAGGGTGACCAGACACTGGTGCACGAAATTGTGATAGCACTTTTCACAACTCCGCACAACTAACCAGCAAGTGCACTGGGTCGTCCAAGTAATACCTTACGTGAGTAAGGATCGATCCCACGGAGATTTATGGCTTGAAGCAAGCTGTGGTCATCTTGTGAATCTCAGTCAGAAGGATTCAAATGGTTATAAGGTTTTGATAATTAAAAGATAAATAAAAGGGAAAATAACATAGAGATACTTATGTAATTCATTGGTGGGGATTTCAGATAAGCGTTTGGAGATGCTTTGTTGCTTCTGAACCTCTGCTTTTCTATTGTCCTCATCCAATCATGCGTGCTCCCTTCCATGGCAAGCTGTAAGATCCTCTCAGTGAAAATGGTCTGGCTACGGTTTCTATACGGCTAATCAACTGTCGGATTTCTCGTCTCGGATGAAAAATACCAGGCATAGCTACCATAGGGCTAATCATCTGTTGGTTCTCACTTGTGTCGAAATAGGATCCATTGATCCTTTTGCACACTATCACTATGCCCAACAGTCATGAGTTTGAAGCTCGTCACTGTCATCCCTTCCCAGATCCTACTCGGAATACCACAGACAAGGTTTAGACTTTCCAGATCTCAGGAATGCTGTCTATTGATTCTAGCCTATACCACGAAGATCCTAATCACGGGGTCGGATGCTCTGTTGTCAGGAGAGACGATGCGAATCCGTGGATCAGAGACCCAAGAGAGTATACTCCGGCTGGCATCTAATGACTACGTTGAACATCATGTAGATCGATTTGTGGTTGTCAAGCACGCGGATCTTGGCTAAGCGAGTACTGAAGATAGTACAAGAGTATATCTTGGATAAGAAGTAGGCGTGAGTTGAAGGAAAAAACAATAGTACTTGCATTAATTTGTGAGGAACAGCAGAGCTCCTCACCTTAATCTATGAGGTGTAGAAACTCCACCATTAAAAATACATAAGAGAAAAAGGTCTAGGCATGGCCAAATGGCCAGCCTCCCCAAAGATGATCATAAAGCTCAAGGGTTCCAAAGAAGACCCCAATACAATAGTAAAAAGTGCAATTTATACTAAACTAGTAAACTAGGTTTACAGAAAATGAGTAGATATTGCAGAAATCTACTTCCGGGGCCCACTTGGTGTGTGCTTGGGCTGAGCTTTGAAACTTTCACGTGCATAAGCCATCCTTGGAGTTAAACACCAGCTTGGGTGCCAGTTTGGGCGTTTAACTCCAGTTCTGGTGCCAGTTCTGGCGTTTTACGCCAGAAAAGGGTCTCTGGGTGGCGTTTGAATACCAGTTTGGGCCATCAAATCTCGGGAAAAGTATGAACTATTATACATTGCTGAAAAGCCTAAAATGTCTACTTTCCAACGAAATTGAGAGCGCGCCAATTAGAATTCTGTAGCTCTAGAAAATCCACTTCGAGTGCAGGGAGGTCAGAATCCAACAACATCTGCAGTCCTTTCTCAGCCTCTGAATCAGATTTTTGCTCAGGTCCCTTAATCTCAGCCAAAAAATACCTAAAATTATAGAAAAATACACAAACTCATAGTAAAGTCTAGAAATGTAAATTTTTCATAAAAACTAAAAAACTATATACTAAAAAGTAAGTAAAACATACTAGAAATTACCTAAAAACAATGCCAAAAAGCGTATAAATTATCCGCTCATCACAACACCAAACTTAAATTGTTGCTTGTCCCCAAGCAATTGAAAACAAAATAGGATAAAAAGAAGAGAATATACAATAAATTCCAAAACATCAATGAAGCTTAGATTCAATTAGATGAACGGGACTAATAGCTTTTTGTTTCTGAACAATTTTGGCATCTCACTTTATCCTTTGAAGTTCAGAATGATTGGCATCCCTAGGAACTCAGAATTCAGATAGTGTTATTGAATCTCCTAGTTCAGTATGTTGATTCTTGAACACAGCTACTTATGAGTCTTGGCCGTGACCCTAAGCATATTGTTTTCCAGTATTACCACCGGATACATAAATGCCACAGACACAAAACTAGGTGAACCTTTTTAGATTATGACTCAGCTTTGCTATAGTCCCCAGTTAGAGGTGTCCTGTAACAACCCTGATTTTCGAGTACGCGAGATCTTTTCTAAAGGCACGGAATCCTCCGGAAGATCAGTAAAGGGAACACCTCTGTTATATCATCAAGCATCTCAATCCTCATTATCATTATGTCATCCTTAATCTAGAACCTCTTTTGAGGCAAACTTGACAACACAATCACGAGGAACCTAGTTTTTGAACCGTATCGGTTAGGAGTTTTTATTCTAGTTTTCGTAAATAGTCTCAGTTTGACAAACCGGACTCGATTAATGATAGAAGAGAGATAATAGTATAATATTAGTATTATATTAGTATTAGAAGATGATTGAATGATATTATAAGGTTACCTAGTCTGTTTTAGTTAGAAACAGAAAATCGGTTTAACCGGGTTTACGATTTACTGGTGCAGCTTAGCACCAGCACTCTCTAATGACTTTAGCAATGCTAAGGCCTCATTATTCATGTTTTATTCTTATAATAAATATGTTACTAGTGTCATTTATGTTAGTAGCTCAGAAAATAATTTTTAGAGATGTTTTTACGAGTGTTTCGATACACCTAGTTTTAGTAGTTGTACACCAGAGATATTTTAATATTATTTTAATCCACCTCCAAGCCAACCAATCACAACTCTTCCTACACCCCCAAGACCTCCAAGGCTGTCTCATTCATCATTTTGGCCGAAAATAACAAGAGAGAAAAGAGAGAAACTTTCATGAACACTTAATCTTCAAAGCTTGATTTCTTCTGAACTAAAATTCAAATCAAAACTCTGATTTCACCAAAATGATCCTATCTTCTTTCTCTACATAAACATGTGACTTATCAAGGCTGGAAATAAGGTGAGATGACTGTCTCCCTCCCTCTTCAATTCGGTTTTCAAGGAAAATCATGCAAAACATGTGTTTTCTTGATGTTTTTCCTTAGGAATCATGCTTAACTTGACTTGAGGGCCAAGAAACGTTAATTTCCAGCAAGTCTAAGGTGAGATATCTCTTCCTAACGTGCTGAGGGAGATTTGGTCAGTTGAGAGTTTGTGGATTTAAAGTTATTCTTGATGTGATTTAGGAGGAAAAAGTGCTTAAGGACCACCTGAAAGAGTAACCGGATTTGAAGCAGCAAATCAAGGTAGGGTGTCATGAAATTAATCTTGAATATTTGTGTTTGAGTTGTGTGAATGTTGTATGATTTGGCTGTGCTAAAAATTGGTTGCATATATGATTGATTCTTGGTGAAAATTTGGTGAAATTTTGATGAATTTTGATGAAATTCAAGCTATGAATGTGTGTTCTTGTGGCTGCTGGAAAACGAAACCCTAGGCCCTAAATTGGGGTTCAATTTGTGTTAAAATCATGTAGAAAATATGGGGTTTTAGTGGCTGGGAATTTATTTTGAATTTTGGTAAAAATCGGTTGCTGAAAAGACTGAAAAACGGGTAAAAACAGAGGAAGAATTTGAAGAATTTACGAAGAACACTTTGAGTGTGGTGAAGAACAATGAAGAACACCTTTTTGATTCATAAAAGGGCAAGGAAGTAATTAAGTTGGTGTTTGGGGGGTTATTTGGTAATTTTTGAAAGTTAAGGTGGTTAAAGTAGAAATATTAAAAGTTACCGGGGTAAAAAGTTAATTTTAAATGTTAAAAGGTAAAGGCAAGGTAATTTTCGAAAATTTAATAATAAAATAATAAATAATAATAAAATATTAAATAATAATATTTAATTAAAAATAATATTTTAATAAAAATAATAAAATAATGCAAAAAAGGCAATTTTCTGTAAAAGCTTTAGAAAGACAACTTTAAGTGCAGAATCTCAGAATTACTTTCATAAAACACTTAGGGAGTGATAAGAACATATTAGTGAGGCAAAGATAAAAGAAAGATAAAAAGTTGAAGAAAAGATAAAATTAAAGAAATGTCTATAAGGTTTTAATAACAGAAAAACAGACAAAAATTAGTGAACGAACTAGGGCAACATAGTTAGTCCTTGAGTTGCGACTAGGGTTAGGTATTGTATGAAAAGTTAAATTGTTTCAGTATAGACTTAATGAACCTATACTTGGGAAAGGCGAACTATTCATACCGAGATTTACATAAGCTTTAAATACATACGTTAAGCAGAGAAAAGAGTAACCAGAGCAGAGTAAAGAGATGCAGAGAACAGAGTAACCAGAATAGAGAAAAGAGATCAAGAGAAAAGAGTAATTTGATAAAGAGAAATGGTTTGAGTTAAGATGTTGTAAAAGTAAAAGCTGTAAAGTTTGTACGGGATGATTGAACAAAGAAAGAGAGAGGTATTGTATATGAATATGTAACTAGAGATGAATAACGAGAATGATAACTTATGATGATAATTACACTAATTCTTTTGAGGAAATGTATTTAGTTTATGAAATTGTTGGCAAGGACGTGGGTTTTGTCCCGCTTGCGTATTTATGATTATAAAAGAGAATAAAAAGCAGAGGACCTGTTGAAAGGTCATTTGTTGCTTGAGGCAACCCAAGAGATGTGTTTATTCATTTGTTGCGTTATGGCAACTCCTGAGATATTTGTGTGATGATCTGCTGCGTGAAGGCAGTCATATAGATGGTGGTGTGACCACTGAGAACGCTTTCCTGCGGTACAGATTTATATTTTGATTCTGTAAGGCAGAGGGGTTATTTCCTGCTACAGAAGTACCGTGACCACCTGTTCCATTTCTGTAGTGGCAGAGGAGTTATTTCCTGTATACAGAAGGTGTGTCGGTATACATCCCTGCAGTGGCAGATGTGTTATTTCCTGCGTGCAGTGGACCTTGTGGTGGCAGAGGGGTTATTTCCTGTACACAGGGGTATAGCCAACAGGAAAGCCATATCCGGCTGGTAATGCTGGGTTACGTTGGGAGTGGGTAGAAATCGACAGATGAGCTCATTACCTGCACTAGGGCTAGACATGCATCATACTTGGTTGCGCATTAACTCTGTTATGGTTGTTGTTTAAATGCATGCTTTCTTTGTTTGTATTCTACTCACCGTGTCTGTGTTTTATTTTCTTGTATTCTCTTGTTTGTGTTTTGCTTTCTATTTTCTCTGTTTTCTCTAGTTATCTGCTTCTTCTGTCCACTGCTTCTCGATATTCTACTATTTATCTGCTAAACAACACGGAATTAATGAACATAACTAATAACCCCGACCCTACTAAGAACTCCCCAGTTCTTACCCTTTCTCTCTCCCTTCCCCCTTCAGATGGAAGTTTGGGTACCCTTCTGTAGTTCGTTGATGACCGTTCATAAAGAGGATTCCACTCTAGGTAGTCTTCTGAGTCTAGGGTGAATCCCGTTTTCTATTCATATGTATATACGGTGAGGCCAGCCAATGTCTGCACCCTGTTTGTACGCGAACTTTAGCCTAAATCCTGTGTACGAGATTCCTACTGTGTGGCTACTTCATGAGGTACCAGAGAGGCGTCCAGTAGAAAAGTCTGATCGTGCAGAGGAGTAGCAGATGATGTTCTATCTTCTGATGACGTTCCACCTGACTTGAGTTTTGAAGACCTAGAACGTACTTCCCCTCGCTCTAGTAGTTTAGAGGGACTAGGAGAGTATAGAGTTTAGGCTAGCCTGGGTGCCAGCTTAGAGACCTCTTGAACAGGTCAGGACCTGGGATGTTGTATGTATATATATGTATATAGTTATTATCTAGTTATATCTAGGGGTGTTCTAACTAAAAATCTATACCTAAATAAAGGTTGGATCACTGAATGTTATTAACTGCTTGTGATGTATTTATGTGTGGTTGTTTATAACTATTTTATCTATTATCAGTTGTGGAATGATTATGAATGATTCCGTCTATTAATCCAGACATTGTCAAAAAAAAAATACCTCACAAATTAACTACATTTTTATCAACGAATCAGGCTCATATGATAAATAATAGATAATAATTAGGAAGACAAGTTGGTAGCACTCAGTTTCTGGTATGATCTAGACATATTGAAAATTGGGTCGTTACAATTTGGTATCAGAGCAGTTCGTTCCCAATAGAGCCTGGGGAGTAGACTAACTATGCTTCATTGCATACTCTGCTTGTGTGTCTCATGCTGTTAGGGTATCTTTAAGATACATTTGGCATGAATGTCTATGAGTGCTCATTTTGGAAATGTTCGTGCCTTACTTGAGATATTAAGACTGATCACCTTAATGTTGATTGTTTGGTGCGGATAGAACTTTAATGACTGCGAATAGGCATAGTTTAATCGAGCTTCAAACTACGAATCGATGCAAGGCACAGCTATCTTCATAGCTGTTATGATCTCCATGGCCATAGCTATGTTAGATTTGGATGCAGTAAGGAACGAACGCTTGCTTTACTTGTGAGGAATCTGGACACTTGGCGAGGAGTTGCCCAAAAGGACTTTCTCGAAACCCAATACGAACCCAGCAACAAGGTCGAGTGTTTGCCATGACTGCTGATGATGCTATGCAATCAGACGCCCTGATCCAAGGTCAGTGTATTCTCAAAGATCGATTTCTAACTGTACTGTATGACTCGGGTGCATCGCATTCCTTTATCTCTTTAACTGTTGCTCGTGAATTGGGACTAGATTTCTCTGAGTTTAACTTTGATCTAATTGTCCATACACCTGTATCTCAAAATGTTTGACTGGTTTAGTGTGCCTGCAAGTACCGTTCACTATTAGGAACAGAACTTTTATACATGATCTAATCTGTTTGCCTCTATGTGGTTTAGAAGTTATTCTAGGATTAGATTTGTTGTCCAAGTATCCTGTTTTCCTTGATTGCTTTGAAAGAACTCCTGTTATTCCGTCTGATAGTTTAGATATTAAACCATTTCTGTCTCATACTTTATATCTGAATTTCGTAAGAGTTACCTTAGATGGGAGTGATTGTGAGGGGTACGTTCTGTTAGCGGCTAGCTCGAATGACAGTGAATTCAGCTTAGAACGAATCCGAGTGGCGAAGGAATTTCCTGATGTTTTCCCGGATGACATACCTGAATTTCCTCCTCAGACAGTATTGAACTAGTACCTGGAACCGGACCAATTTCCATAGCACTGTACCGGATGTCACCATTGGAACGTGCAGAGTTGAGGAAGCAGTTGGATGAGCTACTTGGAACGAAATTTATTTGTCCCAGTGCATCACCTTGGGGAGCTCCAATATTGCTAGTAACGAAGAAGGATGGTGGAATGAGACTTTGCGTAGATTACCGACAGTTAAATAAAGTCACTATCAAGAACAAGTATCCCTTCCACGGATAGATGATTTGATGGATCAGTTGAAAGGTGCAACTGTGTTCTCAAAGATTGATTCGCGATCGGGCTATCACCAGATTCGAGTAAAAGAATCAGATATACCGAAGACTGCATTTAGAACTCGATATGGTCACTATGAGTATACGGTTATGTCGTTTGGACTAACTAATGCTCCTGCGATTTTCATGGATTACATGAATCGTATTTTTCGTCTGTACCTTGATCGGTTCGTAGTAGTTTTCATAGACGATATTCTCATCTATTCGAAGACAGAAAGAGAGCATGAAGAGTATCTAAGGACTGTATTGCGGAATTTGAGGACCTTAAGTTGGCTATGACTGAGACGTCAAGTGGAGTCTGTCTGGCCCAATTGCATATAACACCAGATTTTAAGATTATTATTCAGCAAGCACAAACACAGGATCCAGAAATGATGACGATGCTGAGACGGATGAAAGTAGAGGAACCAGAAGTTGTAAAACAAGATCGTAGCGGTCTCTTGAGGTACAAGAACAGGATTTGTGTGCCTAGCTCTGGGGATTTGCGACGGAGGACTCTTGTAGAAGCACATCAAAGTAGATTCTCCATGCATCCTGGAGTGACAAAGATGTATCAAAATTTGAAACAAATGTTCTGGTGGCCGGACTTAAAGAAAGAGGTTGCTGACTATGTCTCAAAATGTTTAACCTGCCAAAAGGTGAAGGTGGAACACTAGAAACCGTCAGAAACCCTGCAACCCTTAGAAATACCACAATGGAAATGGGAGCAGATCACTATGAATTTTGTCACGGGATTGCCAAGGACCTCAACAGAACACGATGCCATTTGGGTAATTGTGGATAGGTTGAGAAAATCAGCACACTTCCTTCCGATTCGAGTTGACTATACATTAGAAAGGCTGGCACGGATATATATTCAAGAAATCGTACGATTGTACGGAATACCTTCGTAAATTGTCTCAGATCGAGTTTCGAGGTTTACTACTGATGACAAGTCATCATATACCTATTTTTCTATGCTTTTTCATACAATAAATTGATGATTTGTGCTTAAATGATATATTTCTTGATCTTTTAATTTTATAAATCTTGTAGGAAATAAGAAGAAAAAGAAGCAAAGAAGCACAAAATAAGCTAAAAAGGAGAAAAAAAGAGCTTTGGGGTACACTTTGAAGTTGGGGTACACTTTGGAGCCTTAGGCCACGCTTTTAAAAGCGTGGCCCATGACCAAATCAAAGGAGGAAGCAACCAGCACGCACACTGCCCTGCTCTTGCCAAGGGCAGGGCAATATCTGATGGTGTTTTTGTGGAAAAACGAATTTCCAACACACATATCCAACCGGCAAGTATACCGGGTCGCATCAAGTAGTAATAACTCACAAGAGTGAGGTCGATCCCACAGGGATTGATGGATCAAGCAACTTTAGTGGGTGATTAGTTTAGTCAAGCTAACATTGAGTGAATTGTGTGAAGTGTAGCCAACAGAAAGTAAATGGCAGAAATCTTAAAGATGCAGAAAGTAAATTGGCAAGTAACTTAAAGAGTAAGAAATGTAAATTGCAAGAAATGTAAATTGCATTGAATGTAAATGGGGAGTGGGTGCTGGAAATTAAAGGAAGCAATAAATCAAGCAACTGAAAATTTAAATTGCAGGCAGAATAAAAGGATTTTGGGAGCTGGGATTCAAGAAATCAAACAAGAAATTGTAAATGGCAATCAAACAGAGAAGTAAAAGATGTAGTAACTTGCAACCGATCTCAAACAGAAAGCAGAATTGCTTGAAGAAGCAAACAGAAATTAAATTCAACTCAATTGGAAAATCAAAATAAAGATCTCAGGAAATCAAAGAGACTAGAAAACAAGTCTAGATCTCAATTCCTTCCTTGATCAAAGTAGAAAATAATCAGCAGAAGAGAAGTAACTCAAGCAGCAAGTGAAATGTAAATCCAATTCTCAATTATGCAGAAGAACAAAGCATAGATGTTGCAGATGGAGAATGAAAACAGAATTCCTTCCAATCTCCACCCAAGATTCAAAACAGAAATGAAAACTCAAAGAGAGAGCTATCTACTACTCCCTAATGAAGCAAGCCTTTTTCCTTTCTAATCGAGCTCCCCTTTTTGAAATGAGAGTGATGCCTTTATATAGGCTTTTTACAAAATGAAAATAAAATGAAATTGAAATTAAAAATAAATTCATAAAATGAAATTCGTAATCTAGCTTCTTTGTGTGCCTTTGAGTCATGTTGAGTGGGCTTTGCTTGATTTGGATTTGAGGGAGAATGGGTCTTGGATGGCCTTGATTCAATTTGGTGAGGAATTGAATTTATATGAAATTGAACTTTTGGCCCATGATTATTTGCTCCCAGGAGGCTGCCCTGCCCTTGTGGAGGGCAGAGCAGGGAAATTGTGCGTGCGGCTCATTGCGTGCGAGCTTGGTGTGTGAGGATGCTGCCCTGCCCTTGTGGAGGGTAGGGCAATGTTGCCTTGGTGTGTCTTGTGCGCGCACCACGTTCCTTGACCGTGCCATGATGCGCTTGTGTGCGCCAAGCCTAAGCCTTTACTTCCTTGAAGGTCTTGTGTTCGAACCTTGGTGAAAGCACTTGAGGAGCAATTTTTTTCTTTGATTTTCCATGAAGAGCACGACATTGTCCTGCTCTCCAAGAGGGCAGGGCAGAAAATTGAGCGCTACTTTGTTTTGGGGTGAGGCTCCAGCTTCGAGCCTTGGTGGAAGCACTTTGGTTTATTTTCGCTTATTTTTTGCCCTTAAAGATGCCTTTCGTTCCTGCCTCAATTGTATGCCAAATATGGATTGCTATATATCGTTGGAAAGCTCGGAATGTCAGCTTTCCAACGCAACTAGAAGCACATCAATCGGACGTATGTAGCTCAAGTTATAGCCCTTTGAAGTAGGCATGGTCATGCTGTGAGCGGCCAGATTTTAACTTAGCGAAAATTTGCTCCAACCTCACTTTGTTTCATCATGATTCTGCCCTGCCCTTGGCAAGGGCAGGGCAGTGTGCGTGCTGGGTGTTTTCCTCTTTAATTTGGTCATGGGCCACGCTTTTAAAAGCGTGGCCTAAGCCTCCAAAGTGTGCTCCAACTTCAAAGTGTGCTCCAAAGCTCTTTTTTTCCTCTTTTTTTGTGCTTCTTTGCTTCTTTTTCTTCTTATTTCCTACAAGATTTATAAAATTAAAAGATCAAGGAAATATACCAATTAAGTATAAAAGCATTCAATATTTAAGCACAAATCATCAATTTCTTGTATGAAAAAGCATAGAAAATGGGTATATGATGACTTGTCATCACAACACCAAACTTAAACCTTGCTTGTCCCCAAGCAAGAAAAGAATCATGCAATAAAGATTGACAATCCAAGGTAAGAAGAATAGCAACTCAATGTTCATGGTAAGCTAGTTTTCTAAGCATGCTTCAATCACAAAAGAAATGTAAATGATTGATGCTTCTATCTAGCTCATTTTATGAAATCTTTTCCTTATAATTCTTCCTTGAAACAAGCTTTTGATTTTTTTTTTAAGCTTCTCCTTTTGGGTGCTTTTCCCCATGAGTTAATAACAAAGCTACGACTTTGATGAGCGGATATTTTATACGCTTTTTGGGGGTAATTTCATGTAGATTTTAGCATGTTTTAATTAGTTTTTAGGCAAAAATCATATTTCTGGACTTTACTATGAGTTTGTGTGTTTTTCTGTGATTTCAGGTATTTTCTGGCTGAAATTGAGGGAGCTGAGCAAAAATCTGAGTTAGGCTGAAAAAAAGGACTGCTGATGCTGTTGGATCCTGACCTCCCTGCACTCGAAATAGATTTTCTGGAGCTACAGAAGTTCAATTGGCGCGCTCTCAACGG
The DNA here is from genome assembly GCF_014773155.1 of Arachis stenosperma. Classification (NCBI taxonomy): domain Eukaryota; kingdom Viridiplantae; phylum Streptophyta; class Magnoliopsida; order Fabales; family Fabaceae; genus Arachis; species Arachis stenosperma. Next base: position 61,286,985 of record NC_080378.1, on the reverse strand, counting down.
CGTTGGAAAGTAGACATCCAGGGCTTTCCAGCAATATATAATAGTCTATACTTTGCGAGAAGATAGATGACGTAACTTGGCGTTGAACGCCAAGTACATGCTGCTGTCTGGAGTTAAACGCCAGAAACACATCATGATCTGGAGTTGAACGCCCAAAACACGTTATAACTTGGAGTTCAACTCCAAGAAAAGCCTCAGTTCGTGGATAGCTTTAGTCTCAGCCCCAGCACACACCAAGTGGGCCTCAGAAGTGGATTTCTGCACTAATTATCTTAGTTTACTCATTTTCTATAAACCTAGGTTACTAGTTTACTATTTAAACAACTTTTAAAGACTTATTTTGTACCTCATGACATTTTCAGATCTGAATTACATACTTTTTGACGGCATGAGTCTCTAAACTCCATTGTTGGGGTGAGGAGCTCTGCAGCGTCTCAATGAATTAATACAATTCCTTTATTTTCCATTCAAACACGCTTGTTCTTATCTAAGATGTTCATTCGCGCTTAATTATGGAGAAGGTGATGATCCGTGACACTCATCACCTTCCTCAGTCCATGAACGTGTGTCTGACAACCACCTCCGTTCTACATCAGATTGAATGAGTATCTCTTAGATTCATTACTCAGAATCTTCGTGGTATAAGCCGGATTGATGGCGGCATTCATGAGAATCCGGAAAGTCTAAACCTTGTCTGTGGTATTCTGAGTAGGATTCCGGGATTGAATGACTGTGACGAGCTTCAAACTCCTGAAGGCTGGGCGTTAGTGACAAACGCAAAAGAATCAATGGATTCTATTCCAACCTGATTGAGAACCGACAGATGATTAGCCATGCTGTGACAGAGCATAGGAACGTTTTCACTGAGAGGATGGGAAGTAGCCATTGACAACGGTGACACCCTACATAGAGCTTGCCATAGAAGGGATTTTGCGTGTGGAGAAGGATTTCAAGGAAGAGTTGAAGTTCAGAGGACAAAGCATTTCCAAAACTCCAACATATTTCTCATTACTGAACAACAAGTAATGCTTTGATTCTCTTTTATTTTTCTAATAATTTTAAACACTTTGACTTCTTACAATTAAATCCAAATAATCTTACTGGCCTCCTGACTAAGATTAATAAAATAAATATAGCTTGCTTCAAACCAATAATCTCCGTGGGATCGACCCTTACTCACGTAAGGTATTACTTGGACGACCCAGTGCACTTGCTGGTTAGTGGTACGAGATCATAAGAAATTTTGATTTTGATATTGAGATTAAGATTTCGTGCACCAGACTTCTAAATGCTTTGTTTTCAAGTATTACCACTTGATACATAAGCACCACAAGCATTTAATTAGAGGACTTCATTAAGCTCATCATTTTTTTTCTTTTCTTGACTCTCTAATCATTGATGCTCAGAACCTTGAGCTTTGAGGGAGTGCTTTTGCACTTGAGCCTAGCCTTGACTTCTAAGTGTTTTGTTTTCAAGCATTTGGCTTGATACATAAACACTACAAGCACTTAACAAATAAATTGCCATTGGTACTCAGAGCCTTCAGCTTTCTCATTCTTTCCCTTTTTCTTTTCTTGCTTTAATTGTATTTGCTTCTTCAAGGTTTTCATGATTTCAAAAGATTTCACAAAATTTACTAGATGAAAAACTTCAATTAAATAAAATCCAATGCAATTGAGCAACAATCAATCATACTAGCTTTCCAATACTTGTATGCACATGCTAAATTCTTCTTTAATTCCTTGTTTGTTTATGATCATGATGCTTTTTTGCTTTTGAACTCACAAAACTCAAGTTGGTAGTCATAATGGTACAGCACCATTTTGTAAATCAAATTCAAGCTATGCTTAGTGATGAGCGGATAATTTGTATGCTTTTTGGCATTGTTTTTAGTATATTTTTAGTATGATCTAGTTAGTTTTTAGTATATTTTTATTAGTTTTTAGTTAAAATTCACTTTTCTGGACTTTACTATGAGTTTGTGTGTTTTTCTGTGATTTCAGGTATTTTCTGGCTGAAATTGAGGGACCTGAGCAAAAATCTGATCCAGAGACTCAAAAGGACTGCAGATGCTGTTGGATTCTGACCTCCCTGCACTCGAAGTGGATTTTCTGGAGCTACAGAAGCTCAATTGGTGCGCTCTCAACGGCGTTGGAAAGTAGACATCCTGGGCTTTCCAGCAATATATAATAGTCCATACTTTGCCCAAGATTTGATGGCCCAAACCGGCGTTCAAAGTCACCTCAAGAAATTCCAGCGTTAAACGCCGGAACTGGCACCTAATTGGGAGTTAAACGCCCAAACTGGCACTAAAGCTGGCGTTTAACTCCAAGGAGAGTCTCTACACGAAAAAGCTTCATTGCTCAGCCCAAGCACACACCAAGTGGGCCCGGAAGTGGATTTTTATGTCATTTACTCATCTATGTACTAGTTTTCTATAAGTAGGACCTTTTACTATTGTATTAAAGAGACTTTTGGGGTAGCTATCTTTGTTTTATGCAATCTTAGACCTTTGGGAGGCTGGCCATTCGGCCATGCCTAGACCTTGTTCTTATGTATTTTCAACGGTGGAGTTTCTACACACCATAGATTAAGGTGTGGAGCTCTGCTGTACCTCGAGTATTAATGCAATTACTATTGTTCTTCCATTCAATTCCACTTGTTCTTTATCCAAGATATCACTTGTTCTTCAACTTGATGAAGGTGATGATTGACGCCCATCACCATTCTCACCCATGAACAAGGTGACTGACAACCATTCTTGTTCTACAAGCATCTGAGGCTTAGTGAATATCTCTTGGATTCTTTAATCGGAATCTTCGTGGTATAGGCAAGAACTGATGGCGGCATTCAAGAGAATCCGGAAGGTCTAACCTTGTCTGTGGTATTCTGAGTAGGATTCAATGACTGAATGACTGTGACGTGCTTCAAACTCCTAGCAGGCTAGGGCGTTAGTGACAGACGCAAAAGTATCGATGGATATTATTCCGGCCTGACCGAGAACCGACAGCTGAATTCCGCTATGCCGTGACAGGACATATGCAATCGCTTTCACTGAGAGGATGGGAGGTAGCTGCTGACAACAATGAAACCCTACACGAGCTTGCCATGGAAAGGAGTAAGAAGGATTGGATGAAGGCAGTAGGAAAGCAGAGAGACGGAAGGGAAGGCATCTTCATACGCTTGTCTGAAGCTCTTACACCAATGATATACATAAGTATCACTATCTTTATCTTTATATTATTTTCGTTCATCATCATATACATTTGAGTTTGCCTGACTAAGATTTACAAGATGACCATAGCTTGCTTCAATGCTAACAATCTCCGTGGGATCGACCCTTACTCACGTAAGGTATTACTTGGACGACCCAGTGCACTTGCTGGTTAGTTGTGCGAAGTTGTGTAATGCCATGGAATTGAACCACCAAGTTTTTGGAGTTCATGACCAGGGATTATGAGAGTTGTGAAAAGTATTGTTCACAATTTCGCGCACCAAGTTTTTGGCGCCGTTGCCGGGGATTGTTCAAGTTTTGAGCAAGCTTTTGGTAACAATGCCTGGGATTGTTCTAGTTTGGACAACTGACGGTTCATCTTGTTGCTTAGATTAGGTATTTATTTTTTTCGAAATTCTTGAAGATGAATTCTAGAGTTTCATGATGATTTGTTGAAATCTGGCTGGCTGAGAAGCCATGTCTAATCTGATTGGACCGAGGTTTCAACTTATCACCACAGGAGCGTGTTGATTTTCATCAATTTTGCTTTTGGAGCAGTGATCTGCTAAGATTTGGCTGACCTTTGGTCATGTCTAGTGTTTTGGACCGAAGCTTTCCTTGAAAGCTTGGCTGGCTGGGAAGCCATGTCTAATTCCTGGACCGGAGTCTTAGACTAGCATTGCACTGATTCCTGGAATTCTCATTAAGAATTTTGATACCTTTTCCCACTTAATTTTCGAAAAATGAAAAAAAAAAATTTACAAATTCATAAAAAAACCAAAAATATTTGATGTTTCTTGCTTAAGTCTAGTGTCTCATCTTAAGTTTGGTGTCAAATGCATGTTTTTGTTACATTTTTCGAATCCATGCATATATTTCTTTGTTTTGATCTTTGAATTCTTTTGGCTTGAGTGTTTCTGTGTCTCATATAGTGTCAGTAGTACACAAACTGCTAAGTTTGGTGTCTTGCATGCATTGTTAATTGATTCCTGTTGCATTTTGATTATTAAAAATCCAAAAATATTTTTAATTTGTGTCTTTTCAAGTCAATGATACAAAGAATTAAAGATTCAGAACATTCTGCAGAGGAATTATACAGAAAAAGCTGAGCATTCAAAAAATGCCCAGTGAAGAAGGCAGACTGGCGTTTAAACGCCAGCCAGGGTACCTGGTTGGGCGTTTAACGCCCAAAGAGGTAGCATTTTGGGCGTTAAACGCCAGAATGTATACCATTCTGGGTGTTTAACGCCAGGATGGTGCTAGGGGGAAGATTTTGTTTTCAAAATCAATTTTTTTCAAGTTTTCAAAGTTTTTCAAAACCAAATCTTTTTCAAATCATATCTTTTCAATCAAATGTTTTCAAAATCAATTTCTTTCCTTTCTCAAACATACTTACTAACAATTAATGATTTGATTGAACATTTTTTGCCTTTTCTATTAAGAAAGGTTTTATGTTTGAATCATATCTTTTCTTGTTAGGCAAGTCATTAATATTTTTTTTAAAAATCATATCTTTTCAAATTGTTTTCAAATCATATCTTTTCAAATTGTTTTCAAATCATATCTTCTCAATCACATCTTTTTAAAACCATAACTTTTCAATCAAATCTTTTTAACCTCATTTTTTTTAAAATAGTTTTCAATCAAATCTTCTTAATTTCTAATTTCAAAATCTTTTTCAAAAATCACTCTAATCTTTCCCCACTTTCAATTTTCGAAAATTATCAATCAAATTTTCAAAATGTTTTCAAAATCTTTTAATTGAATTTTCGAAAATCCACTTCCCTCCTTCTCACATCCTTCTATTTATGGAGTACTACTCCTTCTTAGTGCACAATTCGAACTCTAACTAATCAAGTTCGAATTCTTCTACCTTCTTTTCTTCTATTTTTCTTTTCCTCTGACACTTCAAGGAATCTCTATACTGTGACATAGAGGATTCCACATTTTCTTTTTCTCTTCTCTTTCATATGAGCAGGAGCAGAGACAAAGGCATTCTTGTTGAAGCTGACCCTGAACCCGAGAGAACCTTGAAGAGAAAGCTAAGAGAAGCTAAAGCACAACTCTCTTTAGAGGACCTGACCGAATTCTTCAAAGAAGAAGAACACATGGCAGCCGAAAACAACAACAATGCCAACAATGCAAGGAAGGTGCTGGGTGACTTCACTGCACCTACTCCTGATTTCTATGGGAGAAGCATCTCTATCCCTGCCATTGGAGCAAACAACTTTGAGCTTAAGCCTCAATTAGTTTCTCTAATGCAACAGAATTGCAAGTTCCATGGACTTCCAATGGAAGATCCTCATCAGTTCTTAGCTGAATTCTTGCAAATCTGTGACACAGTCAAGACTAATGGGGTTGACCCTGAGGTCTATAGACTGATGCTATTCCCTTTTGCTGTAAGAGACAAAGCTAGAATATGGTTGGATTCTCAACCTAAAGAAAGCCTGGACTCATGGGAAAAGCTAGTCAATGCCTTCTTGGCAAAGTTCTTTCCACCACAAAGATGGAGTAAGCTTAGAGTGGAAGTCCAAACCTTCAGACAGAAGGATGGAGAATCCCTCTATGAAGCTTGGGAAAGATACAAACAATTAATCAGAAGATGTCCTTCAGACATGCTTTCTGAATGGAGCATCATAGGTATTTTCTATGATGGTCTCTCTGAACTATCCAAGATATCTTTGGATAGCTCTGCTGGAGGATCTCTTCATCTGAAGAAGACGCCTGCAGAAGCTCAAGAATTAATTGAAATGGTTGCAAATAACCAATTCATGTACACTTCTGAAAGGAATCCTGTGAACAATGGGACTAGTCAGAAGAAAGGAGTTCTTGAGATTGACACTCTGAATGCCATATTGGCTCAGAACAAGATATTGACTCAACAAGTCAACTTGATTTCTCAAAGTCTGTCTGGAATGCAAAATGCACATGGCAGTACTAAGGAAGCTTCATCTGAGGAAGAAGCTTATGATCCTGAGAACCCTTCAATGGAAGAGGTGAATTACCTAGGAGAACCCTATGGAAACACCTATAATTCTTCATGGAGAAATCACCCAAATTTCTCATGGAAGAATCAAGAGAGACCTCAACAAGGTTTCAATAACAATAATGGTGGAAGAAACAGGTTTAGCAATAGCAAGCCTTTTCCATCATCTTCTCAGCAACAGACAGAGAGTTCTAAGCAGAATGCTTCTGACTTAGCAACAATGGTCTCTGATCTAATAAAGACCACTCAAAGTTTCATGAATGAAACAAGGTCCTCCATCAGAAATTTGGAAGGACAAGTGGGTCAGCTGAGCAAGAAAGTTACTGAACTCCCTCCTAGCACTCTCCCAAGTAATACAGAAGAAAATCCAAAAGGAGAGTGCAAAGCCATAGATATGGCCGAATATGGAGAGGAAAGAGGGGAGGAGGACGCCACTGAGGAAGACCTCAGTGGGCGTGTACCAATCTCCTCTGAGTTCCTCAATAAGGAACAATGGGAATCTGAGGCTCAAAATGAGACCATAGAGATTCCATTGGACTTACTTCTGCCATTCATGAGCTCTGATGAGTATTCTTCCTCTGAAGAGGATGAGTATGTCACTGAAGAGCAAGTTGCTAAATACCTTGGAGCAATCATGAAGCTAAATGACAAGTTATTTGGAAATGAGACTTGGGAGGATGAACCACCTTTGCTCACCAAAGAACTGGATGACTTGTCTAGGCAGAAACTGCCTCAAAAGAGGCAAGATCCTGGGAAGTTTTCTATACCTTGTACCATAGGCACCATGACCTTCAAGAAGGCCTTGTGTGACTTAGGGTCAAGTGTAAACCTCATGCCCCTCTCTGTAATGGAGAAATTAGGGATCTTTGAGGTGCAAGCTGCAAGAATCTCATTCGAGATGGCAGACAATTCAAGAAAACAAGCTCATGGACTTGTAGAGAATGTTTTGGTGAATATTGAAGACCATTACATCCCTACTGATTTCATAGTCCTAGAGACTGGGAAGTGCATGGATGAATCCATCATCCTTGGCAGACCCTTCCTAGCCACAGCAAGGGCTGTGATTGATGTTGATAGAGGTGAAATGATCATTCAAGTGAATGAAGAATCCTTTGTGTTTAAGGCTCAAGGATATCCCTCTGTCATCATGGAGAGGAAGCATGAAGAGCTTCTCTCAAAACAGAGCCAAGCAGAGCCCCCACAGTCAAACTCTAAGTTTGGTGTTGGGAGGCCACAACCAAACTCTAAGTTTGGTGTTGAACCCCCACATTCAAACTCTAAGTTTGGTGTTGGGAGGTTCCAACACGGTTCTGAGTATTTCTGAGGCTCCATGAGAGTCCTCTGTCAAGCTAATGACATTAAAGAAGCGCTTGTTGGGAGGCAACCCAATGTTTTATAGCTAACTATTTTCTTTTGTTATTTTATCTTTTGTAGGTTGATGATCATAAGAAGTCACAAAAACAATGAAAAAAGCAAAAACAGAATGAAAAACAGGAAGAAAAACAGCACACCCTGGAGGAGAAGAAGCTGGCGTTCAAACGCCAGTAATACTAGCTGTTGGGCGTTTAACGCCCAGTCTGGCACCATTCTGGGCGTTTAACGCCAGAAAGGGGCACCAGACTGGCGTTAAACGCCAGTAAAGGGCAACAACCTGGCGTTAAACGCCAGGAATGGGCACCAGCCCGGCGTTTAACGCCAGAAATGGCTCAAAACGTGATTTTGAGCAACATTTGGTGCAGGGATGACTTTTCCTTGACACCACAGGATCTGTGGACCCCACAGGACCCCACCATCAATCTCTCTCTTCTTCCCCCATTAACCAATCACCTCAATACCTCTTCCCCAAAAAAACCCTTCACCTATCAAATCCCATCTTTCTCTTCACCACTCACATCCATCCTTCATAAAACCCCACCAACCTCATCCTTCAAATTCAAACCACTTTCCCTCCCAAACCCACCCATAATGGCCGAACCACCTTTCCCCTCTCTCCTATATATACCCTTCTTCAACCCTTCATTTTCACACAACCTAAACACCCCTTCTTTCCCTTCTTGGCCGAACCACCTTTCCCCTCTCTCCTATATATACCCTTCTTCAACCCTTCATTTTCACACAACCTAAACACCCCTTCTTTCCCTTCTTGGCCGAACACACCACCTTCCCCCTCTTCCTCATTTCTTCTTCTTCTACTCTCTTCTTTCTTCTTTTGCTCGAGGACGAGCAAACATTTAAAGTTTGGTGTGGTAAAAGCGTTGCTTTTTCATAACCATTATGGCATCCAAGGCCGGAGAAACCTCTAAAAAGAGGAAAGGGAAGGCAAAAGCTTCCATCTCCGAGTCATGGGAGATGGATAGATTCCTCTCAAGGGTGCATCAAGTCCACTTCTATGAAGTTGTGGCCTTGAAGAAGGTGATCCCCGAGGTCCCCTTTTCACTCAAAAAGGGTGAATATCCGGAGATCCGCCATGAGATCCGAAGAAGAGGTTGGGAAGTACTTACCAACCCCATTCAACAAGTCGGAATCTTGATGGTTCAAGAGTTCTATGCCAATGCATGGATCACCAAGAACCATGACCAAAGTGTGAACCCGAACCCAAAGAATTATCTCACTATGGTTCGGGGGAAATACTTGGATTTCAGTCCGGAGAGTGTGAGGGTGGCGTTCAACTTGCCTATGATGCAAGGAGATGAGCATCCTTACACTAGAAGGGTCAACTTTGATCAAAGGTTGGACCAAGTCCTCACAACCATATGTGAAGAGGGCGCACAATGGAAGCAAGATTCAAGAGGAAAGCCGGTTCAATTGAGAAGGCATGACCTCAAGCCCGTGGCTAGAGGATGGTTAGAGTTCATACAACGCTCAATCATTCCCACTAGCAACCGGTCCGAAGTTACCATAGACCGGGCTATCATGATCCATAGCATCATGATTGGAGAAGAAATAGAAGTTCATGAGGTCATAGCCCAAGAACTCTACAAGGTGGCGGACAAGACCTCCACTTTGGCAAGGTTAGCCTTTCCTCATCTCATCTGTCACCTCTGTTATTCAGTTGGAGTTGACATAGAGGGAGATACACCCATTGATGAGGACAAGCCCATCACCAAGAAAAGGATGGAGTACACAAGAGACCCCTCTCATCATGAGATCCCTGAGATTCCTCAAGGGATGCACTTTCCTCCACAAAATTATTGGGAGCAACTAAACACCTCCCTAGGAGAATTAAGTTCCAACATGGGACAACTAAGGGTGGAGCATCAAGAACACTCCATCATCCTTCATGAAATTAGAGAAGACCAAAGAATCATGAGGGAGGAGCAACAAAGACAAGGAAGAGACATTGAGGAGCTCAAGCACTCCATAGGATCTTCAAGAGCAAGAAAGAGCCGCCATCACTAAGGTGGACCCATTCCTTGATTTCCTTGTTCCTTATTCTTCTGTTTTTCGAATTTTATGCTTTATGTTTGTCCATGTTTGTGTCTTGTGATCATTAGTGTCTTAGTGTCTATGCCTTAAAGTTATGAATGTCCTATGAATCCATCACCTTTCTTGAATAAAAACGTGCTTAATTGAAAAGGAAAGAATTGCATGAATTCTGAATTTTATAATAGTTTAATTATTTTGATATGGTGGCAACACTTTTGTTCTCTGAATGTATGCTTGAACAGTGCATATGTCTTTTGAACTTGTGGTTCATGAATGTTGGATCTTGAAAGAATGATGAAAAAGGAGACATGTTACTGAGGATCTGAAAAATCATTAAAAATGATTCTTGAAGCAAGAAAAAGCAGAAAAAAAAAGAGAAGGAAGCAAACGAAAAAAAAAAAAAACCGAAAAAAAAAAGAGAAAAAAAGAAAAAAGTAAAGTGGTGATCCAAGGCAAATAAGAGTGTGCTTAAGAACCCTGGACACCTCTAATTGGGGACTTTAGCAAAGCTAAGTCACAATCTGAAAAGGTTCACCCAATTATGTGTCTGTGGCATGTATGTATCCGGTGGTAATACTGGAAGACAGAGTGCTTTGGGTCACGGCCAAGACTCAAGAAATAGCTATGTTCAAGAATCATCATACTTTACTAGGAGAATCATTAACACTATCTGGATTCTGAGTTCTTAAAGAAGCCAATCATTCTGAATTACAAGGGATAGAGTGAGATGCCAAAACTATTCAGAGGCAAAAAGATAAAAGCCCCGCTCATCTAATTAATACTGATCTTCATAGATGTTTTTGGAGTTCATTGCATATTCTCTTCTTTTTATCTTATTTGATCTTCAGTTGCTTGGGGACAAGCAACAATTTAAGTTTGGTGTTGTGATGAGCGGATAATTTGTATGCTTTTTGGCATTGTTTTTAGTATATTTTTAGTATGATCTAGTTAGTTTTTAGTATATTTTTATTAGTTTTTAGTTAAAATTCACTTTTCTGGACTTTACTATGAGTTTGTGTGTTTTTCTGTGATTTCAGGTATTTTCTGGTTGAAATTGAGGGACCTGAGCAAAAATCTGATCCAGAGACTCAAAAGGACTGCAGATGCTGTTGGATTCTGACCTCCCTGCACTCGAAGTGGATTTTCTGGAGCTACAGAAGCTCAATTGGCGCGCTCTCAACGGCGTTGGAAAGTAGACATCCTGGGCTTTCCAGCAATATATAATAGTCCATACTTTGCCCAAGATTTGATGGCCCAAACCGGCGTTCAAAGTCACCTCAAGAAATTCCAGCGTTAAACGCCGGAACTGGCACCTAATTGGGAGTTAAACGCCCAAACTGGCACTAAAGCTGGCGTTTAACTCCAAGGAGAGTCTCTACACGAAAAAGCTTCATTGCTCAGCCCAAGCACACACCAAGTGGGCCCGGAAGTGGATTTTTATGTCATTTACTCATCTATGTACTAGTTTTCTATAAGTAGGACCTTTTACTATTGTATTAAAGAGACTTTTGGGGTAGCTATCTTTGTTTTATGCTATCTTAGACCTTTGGGAGGCTGGCCATTCGGCCATGCCTAGACCTTGTTCTTATGTATTTTCAACGGTGGAGTTTCTACACACCATAGATTAAGGTGTGGAGCTCTGCTGTACCTCGAGTATTAATGCAATTACTATTGTTCTTCCATTCAATTCCACTTGTTCTTTATCCAAGATATCACTTGTTCTTCAACTTGATGAAGGTGATGATTGACGCCCATCACCATTCTCACCCATAAACAAGGTGACTGACAACCATTCTTGTTCTACAAGCATCTGAGGCTTAGTGAATATCTCTTGGATTCTTTAATCGGAATCTTCGTGGTATAGGCAAGAACTGATGGCGGCATTCAAGAGAATCCGGAAGGTCTAACCTTGTCTGTGGTATTCTGAGTAGGATTCAATGACTGAATGACTGTGACGTGCTTCAAACTCCTAGCAGGCTAGGGCGTTAGTGACAGACGCAAAAGTATCGATGGATATTATTCCGGCCTGACCGAGAACCGACAGCTGAATTCCGCTATGCCGTGACAGGACATATGCAATCGCTTTCACTGAGAGGATGGGAGGTAGCTGCTGACAACAATGAAACCCTACACGAGCTTGCCATGGAAAGGAGTAAGAAGGATTGGATGAAGGCAGTAGGAAAGCAGAGAGACGGAAGGGAAGGCATCTTCATACGCTTGTCTGAAGCTCATACACCAATGATATACATAAGTATCACTATCTTTATCTTTATATTATTTTCGTTCATCATCATATACATTTGAGTTTGCCTGACTAAGATTTACAAGATGACCATAGCTTGCTTCAATGCTAACAATCTCCGTGGGATCGACCCTTACTCACGTAAGGTATTACTTGGACGACCCAGTGCACTTGCTGGTTAGTTGTGCGAAGTTGTGTAATGCCATGGAATTGAACCACCAAGTTTTTGGAGTTCATGACCAGGGATTATGAGAGTTGTGAAAAGTATTGTTCACAATTTCGCGCACCACTTAGTCATACCACACATGCATACAGAAAATATAAAGACAATCATGCAATTTAAAGTGCTGGAAATAAAGGAGAGGAAAAGGAACTTTACAACCTTGTAGTTCATCTTCATTATTGTTGTCCTTTTTCCTCTATTCTTCCTCTTTCCCTTGCCAAACTCAGAATGCTTGCTCATCCTCAAGCAACAATTAGAACAATGGCTATGGGGCTAAGATGGATTATGAATGTCTTATACAATGAAATGTTAGTAGTACATGTGTTTTAAGCAAGCAAAATGAAAGATAATAATCAAGGCACCAGAGACAGAGACATTTTGATTGCAAACATAAGAAGGTGAGCACAATACATTGCATAAAAGATAAGTGGCACACCAAACTTAGTGTGACACTTTCACTTGAAATTAATGCAAGTATCTAGTAAGAATTAGAACCAAATTTTGTTGCATAGCAACACCAAACTTAGAATGCAACCATATGTCAATTTTATTTGAAATAAAACTAAACAAAAGAAACTATTATTTGTTGAATACAATCACCAAGCCAAAAATCTGTCATGAATGAGGATCTCTTGATGCTGTATTAACAAAAACAGTTGATAAAATAAAACTTAAAAATAAAGAGGTGACTAAAACAAAGAGAAAAAAATGTCAAAACAAAAGAAAAATAATAATGCAAAAGCAATATGATTATGCAGATAAGTGATGTTGCTGGATGAGTTGCATAGAAAAATAAGTGGCACACCAAACTTAGAATCTTGGTGTGTCACTTTCATTTTTTTTATTTGATGCAATCATCCAAAAAGATTGAAAACAATGTGTTGCATGGCAACACCAAACTTAGAATGTAACCATATGCCAATTTATTGAATTTAAACAAAGCAAAGAAAGAAAACAAAGCAGAGAAGAGAAATTATACCTACGGTTGGGTTACCTCCCAACAAGTGCTCTTTTAGTGTCATTAGCTTGACATGTTGTTCTTCACTTTCTTCCTCTTCTTCCAGTTTGTTAAGAGGAATGACCTCAAGGGGGGAGAAGTTTCAGCTATTGTCCCTTCTCTTGGCCTCTTCTCAGCAAGCTTCCTTTTGAATTTGGCTTGATTGAGTTTGCTTGCTGGTTCAGGGACAGGATTGGTGCTTTTGTTAGTTGCCTTCACTTCTTGGATGTCAAGACATGGTTGCTGTGTGATTTTTGGAGTTTGATCTTCATCCAGAGCCTTTTGAATTGGTGGTTCCATGAGCTTGTCCTTCATGTGCCTCTCTGTTTCCCTTGAGTTTGGACGTTCTTGATTGTCTTCCTCACTAGCTTGTTCTTCCACTTCCTCTTTTACACTCAACATTTGCTTTAATAGCTCTTTCATGGAGGAGGTTTGTTGATCTTCCCAAGCTTTCTTCATCTCCTCTTCATACCTTTCAATCATGGATTCAAGTGTTGAGGCATTTTGGTCCAGGGAAGTTTGTGAGATTTGTGAGTTGTCATGTGCTCTTGTCATCTCAAGTGCAGTTTCAGGTTCAAATATTTCCACCACCTCTTCCTTCTTCACTAAAAATTCACTTGACTTAGTAGCCTCTTCCTCTTGTTTTTCCTCTTTCCTTGTTGCACTCACCAATTGAGCTAACATTATTTCCATGTTTTTGAATGAATTCTCTTGCTCGTTCCAGGATATCTGTGCCTTCTTCTCATATTTTTCACACATGGTCTCAAGCTTTGAGAGGCTTTGGTTCATGGAAGTTTGTGTGGGTGGTGAATTTTGATAGAGGCTTTCTGTTGAAGCATGGTCAAGTGATGATATCTTTGGATGAATATCATATGGAGCATTAGAATTTCCTTCCCAGCCACCATTAGAATCATGACTAGCATCATTTTGTGGTGGAAGAAAATATCCCATATGGTTTTCTTGCTCATCTTGTGTCTGTGAAGCAAATCTCCATGGATTGGAGTGCTCAGAATCTGTGATTTCTTGGTGATATTCCCAACCACCATTAGAGATTGGTGATGGTGGGTAATATCCCATAAAATTTGTTTGATCATAAGATGAGTTGAACTCCATTTAAATTTTGGAAAACACAACACCAAGGAAAATTGAAATTACTCATATCAGAGATGAGAATTTCTTAGTGAGGCAAAAACTCAAACACCTTGGTTTCACTTTAAAACAGAGAACAAAAACAAAAAAATGCTTGATCTAGACTTCTCACCCACTTAATCATTGTTGATCTAATCAATCCTCGGCAACGGCGCCAAAAACTTGATGGTGTTTTTGTGGAAAAACGAATTTCCAACACACATATCCAACCGGCAAGTACACCGGGTCGCATCAAGTAGTAATAACTCACAAGAGTGAGGTCGATCCCACAGGGATTGATGGATCAAGCAACTTTAATGGGTGATTAGTTTAGTCAAGCTAACATTGAGTGAATTGTGTGAAGTGTAGCCAACAGAAAGTAAATGGCAGAAATCTTAAAGATGCAGAAAGTAAATTGGCAAGTAACTTAAAGAGCAAGAAATGTAAATTGCAAGAATCTTAAATGACAAGAAATGTAAATTGCATTGAATGTAAATGGGGAGTGGGTGCTGGAAATTAAAGGAAGCAATAAATCAAGCAACTGAAAATTTAAATTGCAGGCAGAATAAAAGGATTTTGGGAGCTGGGATTCAAGAAATCAAACAAGAAATTGTAAATGGCAATCAAACAGAGAAGTAAAAGATGTAGTAACTTGCAACCGATCTCAAACAGAAAGCAGAATTGCTTGAAGAAGCAAACAGAAATTAAATTCAACTCAATTGGAAAATCAAAATAAAGATCTCAGGAAATCAAAGAGACTAGAAAACAAGTCTAGATCTCAATTTCTTCCTTGATCAAAGTAGAAAATAATCAGCAGAAGAGAAGTAACTCAAGCAGCAAGTGAAATGTAAATCCAATTCTCAATTATGCAGAAGAACAAAGCATAGATGTTGCAGATGGAGAATGAAAACAGAATTCCTTCCAATCTCCACCCAAGATTCAAAACAGAAATGAAAACTCAAAGAGAGAGCTATCTACTACTCCCTAATGAAGCAAGCCTTTTCCCTTTCTAATCGAGCTCCCCTTTTTGAAATGAGAGTGATGCCTTTATATAGGCTTTTTACAAAATGAAAATAAAATAAAATTGAAATTAAAAACAAATTCATAAAATGAAATTCCTAATCTAGCTTCTTTGTGTGCCTTTGAGTCATGTTGAGTGGGCTTTGCTTGATTTGGATTTGAGGGAGAATGGGTCTTGGATGGCCTTGATTCAATTTGGTGAGGAATTGAATTTATATGAAATTGAACTTTTGGCCCATGATTATTTGCTCCCAGGAGGCTGCCCTGCCCTTGTGGAGGGCAGAGCAGGGAAATTGTGCGTGCGGCTCATTGCGTGCAAGCTTGGTGTGTGAGGATGCTGCCCTGCCCTTGTGGAGGGTAGGGCAATGTTGCCTTGGTGTGTCTTGTGCGCGCACCACGATCCTTGACCGTGCCATGATGCGCTTGTGTGCGCCAAGCCTAAGCCTTTACTTCCTTGAAGGTCTTGTGTTCGAACCTTGGTGAAAGCACTTGAGGAGCAATTTTTTTCTTTGATTTTCCATGAAGAGCACGACATTGTCCTGCTCTCCAAGAGGGCAGGGCAGAAAATTGAGCGCTACTTTGTTTTGGGGTGAGGCTCCAGCTTCGAGCCTTGGTGGAAGCACTTTGGTTTATTTTCGCTTATTTTTTGCCCTTAAAGATGCCTTTCGTTCCTGCCTCAATTGTATGCCAAATATGGATTGCTATATATCGTTGGAAAGCTCTGAATGTCAGCTTTCCAACGCAACTAGAAGCACATCAATCAGAAGTCTGTAGCTCAAGTTATAGCCCTTTGAAGTAGGCATGGTCATGCTGTGAGCGGCCAGATTTTAACTTAGCGAAAATTTGCTCCAACCTCACTTTGTTTCATCATGATTCTGCCCTGCCCTTGGCAAGGGCAGGGCAGTGTGCGTGCTGGGTGTTTTCCTCTTTAATTTGGTCATGGGCCACGCTTTTAAAAGCGTGGCCTAAGCCTCCAAAGTGTGCTCCAACTTCAAAGTGTGCTCCAAAGCTCTTTTTTTCCTCTTTTTTTGTGCTTCTTTGCTTCTTTTTCTTCTTATTTCCTACAAGATTTATAAAATTAAAAGATCAAGGAAATATACCAATTAAGTATAAAAGCATTCAATATTTAAGCACAAATCATCAATTTCTTGTATGAAAAAGCATAGAAAATGGGTATATGATGACTTGTCATCACAACACCAAACTTAAACCTTGCTTGTCCCCAAGCAAGAAAAGAATCATGCAATAAAGATTGACAATCCAAGGTAAGAAGAATAGCAACTCAATGTTCATGGTAAGCTAGTTTTCTAAGCATGCTTCAATCACAAAAGAAATGTAAATGATTGATGCTTCTATCTAGCTCATTTTATGAAATCTTTTCCTTATAATTCTTCCTTGAAACAAGCTTTTGATTTTTTTTTTAAGCTTCTCCTTTTGGGTGCTTTGCCCCATGAGTTAATAACAAAGCTACGACTTTGATGAGCGGATATTTTATACGCTTTTTGGGGGTAATTTCATGTAGATTTTAGCATGTTTTAATTAGTTTTTAGTTAAATATTATTAGTTTTTAGGCAAAAATCATATTTCTGGACTTTACTATGAGTTTGTGTGTTTTTCTGTGATTTCAGGTATTTTCTGGCTGAAATTGAGGGAGCTGAGCAAAAATCTGAGTTAGGCTGAAAAAAAGGACTGCTGATGCTGTTGGATCCTGACCTCCCTGCACTCGAAATAGATTTTCTGGAGCTACAGAAGTTCAATTGGCGCGCTCTCAACGGCGTTGGAAAGTAGACATCCAGGGCTTTCCAGCAATATATAATAGTCCATACTTTGCGCGAAGATAGATGACGTAACTTGGCGTTGAACGCCAAGTACATGCTGCTGTCTGGAGTTAAACGCCAGAAACACGTCATGATCTGGAGTTGAACGCCCAAAACATGTTATAGCTTGGAGTTCAACTCCAAGAAAAGCCTCAGTTCGTGGATAGCTTTAGTCTCAGCCCCAGCACACACCAAGTGGGCCCCAGAAGTGGATTTCTGCACTAATTATCTTAGTTTACTCATTTTCTGTAAACCTAGGTTACTAGTTTACTATTTAAACAACTTTTAAAGACTTATTTTGTACCTCATGACATTTTCAGATCTGAATTACATACTTTTTGACGGCATGAGTCTCTAAACTCCATTGTTGGGGTGAGGAGCTCTGCAGCGTCTCAATGAATTAATACAATTCCTTTATTTTCCATTCAAACACGCTTGTTCTTATCTAAGATGTTCATTCGCGCTTAATTATGGAGAAGGTGATGATCCGTGACACTCATCACCTTCCTCAGTCCATGAACGTGTGTCTGACAACCACCTCCGTTCTACATCAGATTGAATGAGTATCTCTTAGATTCATTACTCAGAATCTTCGTGGTATAAGCCGGATTGATGGTGGCATTCATGAGAATCCGGAAAGTCTAAACCTTGTCTGTGGTATTCTGAGTAGGATTCCGGGATTGAATGACTGTGACGAGCTTCAAACTCCTGAAGGCTGGGCGTTAGTGACAAATGCAAAAGAATCAATGGATTCTATTCCAACCTGATTGAGAACCGACAGATGATTAGCCATGCTGTGACAGAGCATAGGAACGTTTTCACTGAGAGGATGGGAAGTAGCCATTGACAACGGTGACACCCTACATAGAGCTTGCCATAGAAGGGATTTTGCGTGTGGAAAAGGATTTCAAGGAAGAGTTGAAGTTCAGAGGACAAAGCATTTCCAAAACTCCAACATATTTCTCATTACTGAACAACAAGTAACGCTTTGATTCTCTTTTATTTTTCTAATAATTTTAAACACTTTGACTTCTTACAATTAAATCCAAATAATCTTACTGGCCTCCTGACTAAGATTAATAAAATAAATATAGCTTGCTTCAAACCAATAATCTCCGTGGGATCGACCCTTACTCACGTAAGGTATTACTTGGACGACCCAGTGCACTTGCTGGTTAGTGGTACGAGATCATAAGAAATTTTGATTTTGATATTGAGATTAAGATTTCGTGCACCAGACTTCTAAATGCTTTGTTTTCAAGTATTACCACTTGATACATAAGCACCACAAGCATTTAATTAGAGGACTTCATTAAGCTCATCATTTTTTTTCTTTTCTTGACTCTCTAATCATTGATGCTCAGAACCTTGAGCTTTGAGGGAGTGCTTTTGCACTTGAGCCTAGCCTTGACTTCTAAGTGTTTTGTTTTCAAGCATTTGGCTTGATACATAAACACCACAAGCACTTAACAAATAAATTGCCATTGGTACTCAGAGCCTTCAGCTTTCTCATTCTTTCCCTTTTTCTTTTCTTGCTTTAATTGTATTTGCTTCTTCAAGGTTTTCATGATTTCAAAAGATTTCACAAAATTTACTAGATGAAAAACTTCAATTAAATAAAATCCAATGCAATTGAGCAACAATCAATCATACTAGCTTTCCAATACTTGTATGCACATGCTAAATTCTTCTTTAATTCCTTGTTTGTTTATGATCATGATGCTTTTTTGCTTTTGAACTCACAAAACTCAAGTTGGTAGTCATAATGGTACAGCACCATTTTGTAAATCAAATTCAAGCTATGCTTAGTCATACCACACATGCATACAGAAAATATAAAGACAATCATGCAATTTAAAGTGCTGGAAATAAAGGAGAGGAAAAGGAACTTTACAACCTTGTAGTTCATCTTCATTATTGTTGTCCTTTTTCCTCTATTCTTCCTCTTTCCCTTGCCAAACTCAGAATGCTTGCTCATCCTCAAGCAACAATTAGAACAATGGCTATGGGGCTAAGATGGATTATGAATGTCTTATACAATGAAATGTTAGTAGTACATGTGTTTTAAGCAAGCAAAATGAAAGATAATAATCAAGGCACCAGAGACAGAGACATTTTGATTGCAAACATAAGAAGGTGAGCACAATACATTGCATAAAAGATAAGTGGCACACCAAACTTAGTGTGACACTTTCACTTGAAATTAATGCAAGTATCTAGTAAGAATTAGAACCAAATTTTGTTGCATAGCAACACCAAACTTAGAATGCAACCATATGTCAATTTTATTTGAAATAAAACTAAACAAAAGAAACTATTATTTGTTGAATACAATCACCAAGCCAAAAATCTGTCATGAATGAGGATCTCTTGATGCTGTATTAACAAAAACAGTTGATAAAATAAAACTTAAAAATAAAGAGGTGACTAAAACAAAGAGAAAAAAAATGTCAAAACAAAAGAAAAATAATAATGCAAAAGCAATATGATTATGCAGATAAGTGATGTTGCTGGATGAGTTGCATAGAAAAATAAGTGGCACACCAAACTTAGAATCTTGGTGTGTCACTTTCATTTTTTTTATTTGATGCAATCATCCAAAAAGATTGAAAACAATGTGTTGCATGGCAACACCAAACTTAGAATGTAACCATATGCCAATTTATTGAATTTAAACAAAGCAAAGAAAGAAAACAAAGCAGAGAAGAGAAATTATACCTACGGTTGGGTTACCTCCCAACAAGTGCTCTTTTAGTGTCATTAGCTTGACATGTTGTTCTTCACTTTCTTCCTCTTCTTCCAGTTTGTTAAGAGGAATGACCTCAAGGGGGGAGAAGTTTCAGCTATTGTCCCTTCTCTTGGCCTCTTCTCAGCAAGCTTCCTTTTGAATTTGGCTTGATTGAGTTTGCTTGCTGGTTCAGGGACAGGATTGGTGCTTTTGTTAGTTGCCTTCACTTCTTGGATGTCAAGACATGGTTGCTGTGTGATTTTTGGAGTTTGATCTTCATCCAGAGCCTTTTGAATTGGTGGTTCCATGAGCTTGTCCTTCATGTGCCTCTCTGTTTCCCTTGAGTTTGGACGTTCTTGATTGTCTTCCTCACTAGCTTGTTCTTCCACTTCCTCTTTTACACTCAACATTTGCTTTAATAGCTCTTTCATGGAGGAGGTTTGTTGATCTTCCCAAGCTTTCTTCATCTCCTCTTCATACCTTTCAATCATGGATTCAAGTGTTGAGGCATTTTGGTCCAGGGAAGTTTGTGAGATTTGTGAGTTGTCATGTGCTCTTGTCATCTCAAGTGCAGTTTCAGGTTCAAATATTTCCACCACCTCTTCCTTCTTCACTAAAAATTCACTTGACTTAGTAGCCTCTTCCTCTTGTTTTTCCTCTTTCCTTGTTGCACTCACCAATTGAGCTAACATTATTTCCATGTTTTTGAATGAATTCTCTTGCTCGTTCCAGGATATCTGTGCCTTCTTCTCATATTTTTCACACATGGTCTCAAGCTTTGAGAGGCTTTGGTTCATGGAAGTTTGTGTGGGTGGTGAATTTTGATAGAGGCTTTCTGTTGAAGCATGGTCAAGTGATGATATCTTTGGATGAATATCATATGGAGCATTAGAATTTCCTTCCCAGCCACCATTAGAATCATGACTAGCATCATTTTGTGGTGGAAGAAAATATCCCATATGGTTTTCTTGCTCATCTTGTGTCTGTGAAGCAAATCTCCATGGATTGGAGTGCTCAGAATCTGTGATTTCTTGGTGATATTCCCAACCACCATTAGAGATTGGTGATGGTGGGTAATATCCCATAAAATTTGTTTGATCATAAGATGAGTTGAACTCCATTTAAATTTTGGAAAACACAACACCAAGGAAAATTGAAATTACTCATATCAGAGATGAGAATTTCTTAGTGAGGCAAAAACTCAAACACCTTGGTTTCACTTTAAAACAGAGAACAAAAACAAAAAAAATGCTTGATCTAGACTTCTCACCCACTTAATCATTGTTGATCTAATCAATCCCCGGCAACGGCGCCAAAAACTTGATGGTGTTTTTGTGGAAAAACGAATTTCCAACACACATATCCAACCGGCAAGTATACCGGGTCGCATCAAGTAGTAATAACACACAAGAGTGAGGTCGATCCCACAGGGATTGATGGATCAAGCAACTTTAATGGGTGATTAGTTTAGTCAAGCTAACATTGAGTGAATTGTGTGAAGTGTAGCCAACAGAAAGTAAATGGCAGAAATCTTAAAGATGCAGAAAGTAAATTGGCAAGTAACTTAAAGAGCAAGAAATGTAAATTGCAAGAATCTTAAATGACAAGAAATGTAAATTGCATTGAATGTAAATGGGGAGTGGGTGCTGGAAATTAAAGGAAGCAATAAATCAAGCAACTGAAAATTTAAATTGCAGGCAGAATAAAAGGATTTTGGGAGCTGGGATTCAAGAAATCAAACAAGAAATTGTAAATGGCAATCAAACAGAGAAGTAAAGATGTAGTAACTTGCAACCGATCTCAAACAGAAAGCAGAATTGCTTGAAGAAGCAAACAGAAATTAAATTCAACTCAATTGGAAAATCAAAATAAAGATCTCAGGAAATCAAAGAGACTAGAAAACAAGTCTAGATCTCAATTCCTTCCTTGATCAAAGTAGAAAATAATCAGCAGAAGAGAAGTAACTCAAGCAGCAAGTGAAATGTAAATCCAATTCTCAATTATGCAGAAGAACAAAGCATAGATGTTGCAGATGGAGAATGAAAACAGAATTCCTTCCAATCTCCACCCAAGATTCAAACAGAAATGAAAACTCAAAGAGAGAGCTATCTACTACTCCCTAATGAAGCAAGCCTTTTCCCTTTCTAATCGAGCTCCCCTTTTTGAAATGAGAGTGATGCCTTTATATAGGCTTTTTACAAAATGAAAATAAAATGAAATTGAAATTAAAAACAAATTCATAAAATGAAATTCCTAATCTAGCTTCTTTGTGTGCCTTTGAGTCATGTTGAGTGGGCTTTGCTTGATTTGGATTTGAGGGAGAATGGGTCTTGGATGGCCTTGATTCAATTTGGTGAGGAATTGAATTTATATGAAATTGAACTTTTGGCCCATGATTATTTGCTCCCAGGAGGCTGCCCTGCCCTTGTGGAGGGCAGAGCAGGGAAATTGTGCGTGCGGCTCATTGCGTGCGAGCTTGGTGTGTGAGGATGCTGCCCTGCCCTTGTGGAGGGTAGGGCAATGTTGCCTTGGTGTGTCTTGTGCGCGCACCACGTTCCTTGACCGTGCCATGATTCGCTTGTGTGCGCCGAGCCTAAGCCTTTACTTCCTTGAAGGTCTTGTGTTCGAACCTTGGTGAAAGCACTTGAGGAGCAATTTTTTTCTTTGATTTTCCATGAAGAGCACGACATTGCCCTGCTCTCCAAGAGGGCAGGGCAGAAAATTGAGCGCTACTTTGTTTTGGGGTGAGGCTCCAGCTTCGAGCCTTGGTGGAAGCACTTTGGTTTATTTTCGCTTATTTTTTGCTCTTAAAGATGCCTTTCGTTCCTGCCTCAATTGTACGCCAAATATGGATTGCTATATATTTTTGGAAAGCTCTGAATGTCAGCTTTCCAACGCAACTGGAAGCACATCAATCGGACGTCTGTAGCTCACGTTATAGCCCTTTGAAGTAGGCATGGTCATGTTGTGAACGGCCAGATTTTAACTTAGCGAAAATTTGCTCGAACCTCACTTTGTTTCATCATGATTCTGCCCTGCCCTTGGCAAGGGCAGGGCAGTGTGCGTGCTGGGTGTTTTCCTCTTTAATTTGGTCATGGGCCACGCTTTTAAAAGCGTGGCCTAAGCCTCCAACGTGTGCTTCAACTTCAAAGTGTGCTCCAAAGCTCTTTTTTTCCTCTTTTTTTGTGCTTCTTTGCTTCTTTTTCTTCTTATTTCCTACAAGATTTATAAAATTAAAAGATCAAGGAAATATACCAATTAAGTATAAAAGCATTCAATATTTAAGCACAAATCATCAATTTCTTGTATGAAAAAGCATAGAAAATGGTATATGATGACTTGTCATCAATATTGTGATGCAAAGTGAGGTTGGAAGCAAATTTTCGCTAAGTTAAAATCTGGGTGTTCACAGCATGACCATGCCTACATCAAAGGGCTATAACTTGAGCTACAGACGTCCGATTGATGTGCTTCTAGTTGCATTGGAAAGCTGACATTCAGAGCTTTCCAACGATATATAGCAATCCATATTTAGCGTACAATTGAGGCATGAGTGAAAGGCATCTTTAAGGGCCAAAAATAAGTGAAAATAAACCAAAATGCTTCCACCAAGGCTCGAAGAGGGAGACACAAGGAAACCAAGGAAATGCTGCCCTCAAGGAGAGCAGACTGCTCTCTTGGAGGGCAGTATCGTGCTCTCTCCCAAAGAAAATGTAAGAAAATTTGAGTGGAGTGCTTTCACCAAGGCTTGAACTTGGGAACTCCTCTTGGAAGCACCATTGCACTGCCCACAAGGAGGGCAGAGCAACATTCCTTGGGCGCAACACACACATCATGACACGGCCCAGGGAAGCATGTCACGCACAATTTGGCACGGTTAAGAGGCTTGGTGCGTACAATACACACGAGCAGGATCCCCACACAAGGCTCCACTGCTCTGCTCTCCACAAGAGCAGAGCAGCCTCCTGGGAGCAAACACTCATGGGCCAAAATTCAACCAAAATTCCATTTAAATTCAATTCCTCTCCAAATTGAATCAAGGCTAACCAAACCCATTTCTCCTCAAATCCAAGGCAAGCAAAGCCCACATCATCACTCAAAGGCACATGGATTAATTAAATTAGGATTTTCATTTTTGTAATTTGTATTAATTTCATTTTCATTTTTCAGTTTGTAAAGCCTATATAAAGGCATCAATTGGAGCTAGATGAAAAAGAAGGAAGCTAGCTCCATTAGGAAGTAGTAGTAGTAGAAAGCTCTCTCTCTTTTAGTTTTCATTTCTGTTTTGAATCTTGGGTGGAGATTGGAAGGAATTCTGTTTTCATTCTCCATCTGCAACTTCTCTTGTTTTTCTTCTACAAACTTTCAAGTGAATTATGATTTGAATCAAAGTTTTCTTCATTGCTTTCATCTTTAATTTTCCTGCATCTTGTTTGCTGTTGGATCAAGGAAGGGATTGAGATCTAGACTTGTTTTCTAGTCTCCTCCACCCCTGAGATCTTCAACTTTCCTTTAGCTATTGAAATTGAGCTGCATTTTACTTTCTGTTTCATTCCTCTTCAATTTCCTTTCTGTTTTGATCTTGAGAGCAAGTGAGCTCTTGGCTTCCTTTCTGTTTTTACTATTTCATTGAAATTGTTAGTTTCACTTTGAGATTTGAGAAATGATCTATGTCTCTTTGTTGCATCTCATTGCTCCCAATTTAATTTCCTGCACTTGTGTTCTTCTGCAATTTACATTTAAGCTACTGTGACCTTGAATTTACTTTTCCTGCAATTTAATTTCCTTGCAATTGTTCTAAACTTTGATCTACTGCTTTCATTTAATTTCCCTGCACCCACTCTCTTTTACATTTCCTGCAATTTACATTTCTTGTCATTTAAGATTCCGTTAATTTACATTTCTTGCTCTTTAAGTTTCTGTCCATTTTTACTTTCTGCACTTTAAATTCATTGCAATTTTACTTTCTGATGATCAACTTCACACAATTCACTCAATGTTAGCTTGACTAAACTAATCACCCACTAAAGTTGCTTGATCCATCAATCCCTGTGGGATCGACCTCACTCTTGTGAGTTATTACTACTTGATGCGACCCGGTACACTTGCCGGTTGGATTTGTGTGTTGGAAATTTGTTTTTCCACAAAAACACCATCAACTACTAAATTCTGGGAAGCTTTTCAGAAAGCGTTGGGAACATAATTGCACACGAGTACAACATACCATCCCCAGACAGATGGACAATCAGAGCGAACAATTCAGACATTGGAAGACATGCTAAGATCTTGTGTGATGGATAACCAAGGTAGTTGGGATAGATATTTGCCATTGGTCGAGTTTGTCTACAATAACAGCTACCAACAAAGTATCGGGATGGCACCATATAAAGTTCTCTACGGAAGAAGATGTCAAACACCATTGTGTTGGAATGACGACGGAGAAGCTAGTGTCTTAGGTCCAGACTTAGTGTAAGAAACTACTGAGAAGACAAAGGAGATTCATCAGAAGATCCGGACAGCACAAAGCCGTCAAAAGAGCTATGCCGATAATAGACGTAGACCCTTAGAGTTTAGTGAGGAAGACCATGTTTTTCTTAAAATAACCCCGACTACTGGTATAGGTAGAGCGCTTAAGACTAAAAAGCTTAACCCTTGATACATAAGACCTTTCCAAACCCTTAAAAGAGTCGGTCTAGTAGCTTATTAAGTAGCCCTTCCTCCATATCTGTCAAACCTTCATGATGTTTTTCGTGTCTCACAACTTAAGAAATATATTCCTGACGAGAGTCACGTTTTACAACCAGAGACAGTACTGTTATGAAACAATTTGACATATCAAGCATCACCAGTTCAGATCGTAGAAATAAGTGATAAGCAGTTAAGAGGAAAAACGGTTCGCTTAGTCAAAGTAGCTTGGGGACAAAGAGGAGAAAAAGAGCACACTTGGGAACTGGAAGATAAGATGAAAGCTGATTACCTGCATCTATTCTCAGGTAACTGAAATTTCGAGGGCAAAATTTTCTTTTAGGAGGGTAGAATGTAACAACCCTGATTTTCGAGTACGCGAGATCTTTTCTAAAGGCACGGAATCCTCCGGAAGATCAGTAAAGGGAACACCTCTGTTATATCATCAAGCATCTCAATCCTCATTATCATTATGTCATCCTTAATCTAGAACCTCTTTTGAGGCAAACTTGACAACACAATCACGAGGAACCTAGTTTTTGAACCGTATCGGTTAAGAGAAACTTTCATGAACACTTAATCTTCAAAGCTTGATTTCTTCTGAACTAAAACTCAAATCAAAACTCCGATTTCAACAAAATGATCCTCTCTTCTTCCTCTACATAAACATGTGACTTATCAAGGCTGGAAATAAGGTGAGATGGCTGTCTCCCTCCCTCTTCAATTCGGTTTTCAAGGAAAACCATGCAAAACATATGTTTTCTTGAAGTTTTTCCATAGGAATCATGCTTAACTTGAGGGCCAAGAAACATTAATTTCCAGCAAGTCTAAGGTGAGATATCTCTTCCTAACGTGCTGAGGGAGATTTGGTCAGTTGAGAGTTTGTGGATTTAAAGTTGTTCTTGATGTGATTTAAGAGGAAAAAGTGCTTAAGGACCACCTGAAAGAGTAACCAGATTCGAAGCAGCAAATCAAGGTAGGGTGTCATGAAATTAATCTTGAATATTTGTGTTTGAGTTGTGTGAATGTTGTATGATTTGGCTGTGCTAAAAAGTGGTTGCATATATGATTGATTCTTGGTGAAAATTTGGTGAAATTTTGATGAAATTTGATGAAATTCAAGCTATGAATGTGTGTTCTTGTGCTGCTGGAAAACGAAACCCTAGGCCCTAAATTGGGGTTCAATTTGTGTTAAAATCATGTAGAAAATATGGGGTTTTAGTGGCTGGGAATTTATTTTGAATTTTGGTAAAAATCGGTTGCTGAAAAGACTGAAAAACGGGTAAAAACAGAGGAAGAATTTGAAGAATTTATGAAGAACACGAAGAACACTTTGAGTGTGGTGAAGAACAATGAAGAACACCTTTTTGATTCATAAAAGGGCAAGGAAGTAATTAATTTGGTGTTTGGGGGGTTATTTGGTAATTTTTGAAAGTTAAGGTGGTTAAAGTAGAAATATTAAAAGTTACCGGGGTAAAAAGTTAATTTTAAAGATTAAAAGGTAAAGGCAAGGTAATTTTTGAAAATTTAATAATAAAATAATAAATAATAATAAAATATTAAATAATAATATTTAATTAAAAATAATATTTTAATAAAAATAATAAAATAATGCGAAAAAGGTAATTTTCTGTAAAAGCTTTAGAAAGACAACTTTAAGTGCAGAATCTCATAATTACTTTCATAAAACACTTAGGGAGTGGTAAGAACATATTAGTGAGGGAAAGATAAAAGAAAGATAAAAAGTTGAAGAAAAGATAAAATTAAAGAAAAGTCTATAAGGTTTTAATAACAGAAAAACAAACAGAAATTAGTGAACGAACTAGGGCAACATAGTTAGTCCTTGAGTTGCGACTAGGGTTAGGTATTGTATGAAAAGTTAAACTGTTTCAGTATAGACTTAATGAACCTATACTTGGGACAGGTGAACTATTCATACCGAGATTTACATAAGCTTTAAATACATACGTTAAGCAGAGAAAAGAGTAACCAGAGCAGAGTAAAGAGATACAGAGAACAGAGTAACCAGAATAGAGAAAAGAGATCAAGAGAAAAGAGTAATTTGATAAAGAGAAATGGTTTGAGTTAAGATGTTGTAAAAGTAAAAGCTGTAAAGTTTGTACGGGATGATTGAACAAAGAAAGAGAGAGGTATTGTATATGAATATGTAACTAGAGATGAATAACGAGAACGATAACTTGTGATGATAATTACACTGATTCTTTTGAGGAAAGGTATTTAGTTTATGAAATTGTTGGCAAGGACGTGGGTTTTGTCCCGCTTGCGTATTTATGATTATAAAGGAGAATAAAAAGCAGAGGACCTGTTGAAAGGTCATTTGTTGCTTGAGGCAACCCAAGAGATGTGTTTATTCATTTGTTGCGTTATGGCAACTCCTGAGATATTTGTGTGATGATCTGCTGCGTGAAGGCAGTCAGATAGATGGTGGTGTGACCACTGAGAACGCTTTCCTGCGGTACAGATTTATATTTTGATTCTGTAAGGCAGAGGGGTTATTTCCTGCTACAGAAGTACCGTGACCACCTGTTCCATTTCTGTAGTGGCAGAGGGGTTATTTCCTGTATACAGAAGGTGTGTCGGTATACATCCCTGCAGTGGCAGATGTGTTATTTCTTGCGTGCAGTGGACCCTGTGGTGGCAGAGGGGTTATTTCCTGCACACAGGGGTATAGCCAACAGGAAAGCCATATCCGGCTGGTAATGCTGGGTTACGTCAGGAGCGGGTAGAAATCGACAGATGAGCTCATTACCTGCACTAGGGCTAGACATGCATCATACTTGGTTGCGCATTTTCTCTGTTATAGTTGTTGTTTGAATGCATGCTTTCTTTGTTTGTATTCTATTCACCGTGTCTGTGTTTTATTTTCTTGTATTCTCTTGTTTGTGTTTTGCTTTCTATTTTCTCTGTTTTCTCTAGTTATCTGCTTCTTCTGTCCACTGCTTCTCGATATTCTACTATTTATCTGCTAAACAACATGGAATTAATGAACGTAACTAATAACCCCGACCCTACTAAGAACTCCCCAGTTCTTACCCCTTCTCTCTCCCTTCCCCCTTCAGATGGAAGTTTGGGTACCCTTCCGTAGTTCGCTGATGACCGTTCATAAAGAGGATTCTGCTCTAGGTAGTCTTCTGAGTCTAGGGTGAATCCCGTTTTCTATTCATATGTATATACGGTGAGGCCAGCCAATGTCTGCACCCTGTTTGTACGCGAACTTTAGCCTAAATCCTGTGTACGAGATTCCTACTATGTGGCTACTTCATGAGGTACCAGAGAGGCGTCCTGTGGAAAAGTCTGATCGTGCAGAGGAGTAGTAGATGATGTTCTATCTTCTGATGACGTTCCACCTGACTTGAGTTTTGAAGACCTAGAACGTACTTTCCCTCGCTCTAGTAGTTTAGAGGGACTAGGAGAGTATAGAGTTTAAGCTAGCTTGGGTGCCAGCTTAGAGACCTCTTGAACAGGTCAGGACCTGGGATGTTGTATGTATATATATGTATATAGTTATTATCTAGTTATATCTAGGGGTTTTCTAACTAAAAATCTATACCTAAATAAAGGTTGGATCACTGAATGTTATTAACTGCTTGTGATGTATTTATGTGTGGTTGTTTATAATTGTTTTATCTGTTATCAGTTGTGGAATGATTATGAATGATTCCGTCTATTAATCCAGACATTATAAAAAAAAAATACCTCGCAAATTAACTACGTTTTTATCAACGAATCAGGATCATATGATAAATAATAGATAATAATTAGGAAGACAAGTTGGTAGCACTCAGTTTCTGGTATGATCTAGACATATTGAAAATTGGGTCGTTACATGTCCAGAGTTCTTAAGCATACTCTTTTGCTTTGGATCATGACTTTAACCACTCAGTCCCAAGCTTTTCACTTGGACCTTCATGACACAAGCACATGGTTAGGGACAGCTTGATTTAGCTGCTAAAGCCAGGATTTTATTCCTTTGGGCCCTCCTATCCACTGATGCTCAAAGCCTTGGATCCTCTTTACCCTTGCCTTTTTAGTTTAAAGGGTTACTGGCTTTTTGCTCTTGCTCTTGGTTTAAAGAGCTATTGGCTTTTTCTGCTTGCTTTTTTTCTTTTTCTTTTTTTTCGCAAGCTTTGTATTTTTCACTGCTTTTTCTTACTTCAAGTTCAAGAATCAATTTTATGATTTTTCAGATTATTAATAACATTTCTCTTTTTTCATCATTCTTTCAAGAGCCAACAATTTTAATATTCATAAACTTCACTATAAAAAATATGCATTGTTCAAGCATTCATTCAGAAAACAAAAAGTATTGCCACCACATCAAAATAATTAAACTAATTTCAAGATAGAATTCGAAATTCATGCAGTTCTTGTTCTTTTGCAATTAGAAACATTTTTCCTTTAAGAAAGGTGAAGGATTCATAGGACGTTCATAGCTTCAAGGCATAGACACTAGACACTAATGATCATGTAATAAAGACACAAACATAGATAAAACATAAAGCATAAGAAACGAAAAATAGAAAACAAATAACAAGGAAATTAAAGAACGGGTCCACCTTAGTAATGGCGGCTAGTTCTTCTTCTTGAAGATCCTATGGAGTGCTTGAGCTCCTCAATATCTCTTCCTTGCCTTTGTTGCTCCTCCCTCATGGCTCTTTGGTCCTCTCTAATTTCATGGAGGATAATGGAGTGCTCTTGGTGCTCCATTCTTAGTTGCTCCATGTTGGAACTCAAATCCCCTAAAGAGGTGTTGAGTTGCTCCCAATAGTTGTGTGGAGGAAAATGCATCCCTTGAGGCATCTTAGGGATTTCTTGATGAGGGACTTCCTCATGCTCTTGTTGAAGTCCATGAGTGGGTGATAAACCACTATTTCATGCTTTATATTGCATTTAATTGAGTGGTTTTATCAAGCTTTTCACCCACTTATTCATAGGATTTGCATGATTTTACAATTCCTTCCTATTTTAGTTCTATGATTGAAAACATGCTTCTTTGGTCTTAATTTAGCTAATCTTAATCCTCTCTCATTACCATTCGTTGCCTTGATCTGTGTGTTAAGTATTTCAGGCTTCAAAGGGAAGGAATGGCTTAGAAAATGAAGAGAAAGTGTGCAAAAATGGAAGGAACACAAGGAACTAAGGAGATTACCAGCGAGAAGTCACGCAGTCGCATAGCTCACGCGACCGCGCGAAATGGAAGAAATCAGAGTGACGCGTTCGCATGCCTGACGCGACCGCGTGGATTGGAAGCTGCACAAATGACGCAAATGCATGGACAACGCGCACGCGTGGTACGAAAAACGCTAAGTGACGCGATCGCGTGGACGACGCAGACACGTGATGTGCACGATCTGCAGAATTACAAAAGTCGCTGGCAGAGATTCTGGGCTGCATTTCAACCCAGTTTTTGGCCCAGAAACACAGATTAAAGTCAGGGAACATGCAGAGACTCAGGATGCTTTTCATAATTCAATTTTAGGTTTTAGATGTAGTTTTTAGAGAGAGAGGCTCTCTCCTCTCTCTTAGGATTTAGGATTAGGATTTCTATTAGAATTAGGATTATTTCTTCAGACCAGGTTCAATAATTTATGTTTCTCTTCTATTTTTGTTTATTCTGAAGTTTTTATTTATGTTTGATTTATGTTGCCCAATTGACTTATGAATATTTTTCATGTTAGATTTGACTGCTTTGAATGAATGTTATTTGAGGTATTCCAGATGTTTATGATTTTAATTTAGCTTTCTATATTCCTGGCTTTGGTTAAGAAATCAGTAACTCTTGAGTTATCAAACTCAACATGATCTATAATTGCTATCTTTACTAATTAGCTTGAACTTCTATAATCCCAATCTTTTTCTAGGAATTAACTAGGATTTGAAGATCAAACTAATTAGCCACTTGACCTTCCTTCGCACCAGCAGAGGTTAACTAAGTAGAATTAAGATTCAATTTTCATCATCATTGATAAGGATAACTAGGATAGGACTTTCAATTTCTCATACATTACCAAGAGTTTATTTTACAGTCATTTATTTATTTTATTTGTCATTTATCATACTTGTTCCTCATTCTCAAAACCCCCAATTTACAAAACTCATAACCAATAATAAGAACACACCTCCCTGCAATTCCTTGAGAAGATGACCTGAGGTTTAAATACTTCGGTTATCAATTTATTTAGGGGTTTGTTACTTGTGACAACCAAAACGTTTGTAAGAAAGGACTTTTGTTGGTTTAGAAGCTATACTTGCAACGGGAATTTATTCTGAATTCTAGACCTAACAGAAGTTCTCTCTTCAGTGGTCTCTCTTGTTTGCTCCATCCTCTTTTTAGTGATGGGCTTTTCCTCTTCAATGAGGATGTCTTCCTTTATGACAATTCCAGCTGAATTGCATAGGTGACAAATAAGATGAGGGAAGGCTAACCTTGCCAAAGTGGAAGGCTTGTCAGCCACCTTGTATAGTTCTAGAGATAAGATCTCATGAACTTCCACTTCCTCTCCAATCATGATACTATGGAACATGATAGCCCGATCCACAGTTACTTCGGACCGGTTACTAGTAGGAATGATAGAGCGTTGGATGAACTCCAACCATCCTTTAGCCATGGGTTTGAGGTCAAGCCTTCTCAGTTGAACCGGCTTGCCTTTGGAGTCTCTCTTCCATTGGGCTCCTTCCACACAGATGTCCATGAGGACTTGGTCCAACCTTTGAGCAAAGTTAACCCTTCTTGTGAAAGAATGAAGATCTTCTTGCATCATTGGCAAGTTGAATGCCAACCTCATGGTTTCTGGACTGAAATCCAAGTATTCCCCCCGAACCACTGTGAGCCAATTCTTTGGGTTTGGGTTCACACTTTGATCATGGTTCTTAGTGATCCATGCATTAGCATAGAACTCTTGAACCATTAAGATTCCGACTTGTTGGATGGGGTTGGTGAGAACTTCACATCCTCTTCTTCGAATCTCTTATTGGATCTCTGGATATTCGCTCTTTTTGAGCTTGAAGGGGACCTCGGGGATCACCTTTTTCTTGGCCACAACTTCATAGAAGTGGTCTTGATGGATCCTTGAGATGAATCTCTGGTGCACGAAATTACAATCACACTTTTGCAACCCCGCACAACTAACCAGCAAGTGCACTGGGTCGTCCAAGTAATACCTTACGTGAGTAAGGGTCGATCCCACGGAGATTGTCGGCTTGAAGCAAGCTATGGTTATCTTGTAAATCTTAGTCAGGATATCAATAATTATCAGGGTTGATTGTGAAAAGTAAAAGAACATGAAATAAGTACTTGTTTTGCAGTAATGGGGAACAGGTTGAGGTTTTGGAGATGCTCCATCTTCTGAATCTCTGCTTTCCTACTGTCTCCTTCTTCAAGCACGCAAGACTCCTTCCATGGCAAGCTGTATGCAAGGGTTTCACCGTTGTCAGTGGCTACCTCCCATCCTCTCAGTGGAAATGTTCAACGCACCCTGTCACGGCACGGCTATCCATCTGTCGGTTCTCAATCAGGCCGGAATAGAATCCAATGATTCTTTTGCGTCTGTCACTAACGCCCCGCCCTCAGGAGTTTGAAGCTCGTCACAGTCATTCAATCATTGAATCCTACTCAGAATACCACAGACAAGGTTTAGACCTTCCGGATTCTCTTGAATGCCGCCATCAGTTCTAGCTTATACCACGAAGATTCTGATTAAGGAATCCAAGAGATATCTACTCAATCTAAAGTAGAACGGAGGTGGTTGTCAGGCACGCATTCATAGTTGAGAATATGATGAGTGTCACGGGTCATCACATTCATCCGGGTTAAGAACAAGTGATATCTTAGAACGGAAGCAAGCATGATTGAATAAGAAACAGTAGTAATTGCATTAATCCATCAAGACACAGCAGAGCTCCTCACCCCTAACCATGGGGTTTAGAGACTCATACCGTGGAAGGTACACAAAGAAACGTGTAAAGTGTCATGAGGTACAGATACAATGTCAAAAGATCCTATTAATAGTGAACTAGTAACCTAAGGTTTACAGAAATGAGTAAATGACAGAAAAATCTACTTCCGGGCCCACTTGGTGTGTGCTTGGGCTGAGCATTGAAGCATTTTCGTGTAGAGACTCTTTCTGGAGTTAAACGCCAGCTTTTATGCCAGTTTGGGCGTTTAACTCCAATTTCTATGCCAGTTCCAGCGTTAAACGCTGGGAATTCTGAAGCTGATTTGCAACGCCGGTTTGGGCCATCAAATCTCGGGAAAAGTATGGACTATTATACATTGCTGGAAAGCCCAGGATGTCTACTTTCCAACGCCGTTGAGAGCGCGCCAATTGGGCTTCTGTAGCTCCAGAAAATCTACTTCGAGTGTAGGGAGGTCAGAATCCAGCAGCATCTGCAGTCCTTTTCAGCCTCTAAATCAGATTTTTGCTCAGGACCCTCAATTTCAGCCAGAAAATACCTGAAATCACAGAAAAACACACAAACTCATAGTAAAGTCCAGAAAAGTGAATTTTAACTAAAAACTAATAAAAATATACTAAAAACTAACTAAATCATACTAAAAACATACTAAAAACAATGCCAAAAAGCGTATAAATTATCCGCTCATCACAACACCAAACTTAAATTGTTGCTTGTCCCCAAGCAACTGAAAATCAAAGTAGGATAAAAAGAAGAGAATATACTATAGACTCCAAAATATCAAGGAAACTCAGCTCCAATTAGATGAGCGGGACTAGTAGCTTTTTGCTTCCGAATAGTTTTGGCATCTCACTTTATCCTTTGAAGTTCAGAATGATTGGCATCTTTAGGAACTCAGAACTCAGATAGTGTTATTGATTCTCCTAGTTAAGTATAATGATTCTTGAACATAGCTAGTGTATGAGTCTTGGCTGTGGCCCAAAGCACTCTGTCTTCCAGTATTACCACCGGATACATTCATGCCACAGACACTTACTTGGGTGAACCTTTTCAGATTATGACCCAGCTTTGCTAGAGTCCCCAATTAGAGGTGTCCAGGGTTCTTAAGCACACTCTTTTTGCCTTGGATCACAACTTTATTTATTTCTTTCTTTTTCTTTCTATTTCTTCTCTCTTTTTTTTTCGTTTTTTTTTTTTTTGAATCACTGCTTTTTCTTGCTTCAAGAATCAATTTGATGATTTTTTAGATCTTCAATAACAGTTCTCTTTTTCCTCATTCTTTCAAGAGCCAACAATTTTAACATTCTCAAAACAACAAATTCAAAAGACATATGCACTGTTCAAGCATTCATTCGGAAAACAAAAAGTATTGTCACCACATCAAACTAATTCAACTAGTTTCAAAGATAAATTCGAAATCCTGTATTTCTTGTTCTTTTGTGATTAAAGCATTTTTCATTTAAGAGAGGTGATGGATTCATAGGACATTCATAACTTTAAGACATGAATTTTAAATTTTATTAATTATGAATTAAGAACAAAACTCAAAAATAGATATAAGATGAGAATAGAAAAAAAAAAGAAAACAAAAATTTAAATAGGCTCCTAATGATAGAAGTTTTCACAGAGTTAGGACTCAACAACCTTGATTTTGAGAAGTGGATGCTCCCTCAAATTGAGGGGAGAATTTTTGGCGTTTCAGTTCTTGAAGTTCACGCCCCTGCTTCTCTTGTTCCTTCAGCAATTTGCAGAGCATGCAGTTCTGATTCTGCTGTTCTTCCTTAAGTTGCTCCATAGTTTCTTGCAACTTGGTGATAGATGCTTCTAGGCTGGCCCAGTAGCCAATTTCAGGAAATTCAGGGAGGAACTCCTGCGCCCTCCTTTTGATAGAGTTGTCTTGCATTTGTCCTTCCATTGACTTCTTGGTGATTGGATGTTCAATGGGTATGAATTCATCTACTCCCATCTTTACCCCAGCCTCTTTACAGAGCAAGGAGATCAAGCTTGGGTAGGCCAGTTTGGCTTTAGTGGAATTCTTATTTGCAATTGTGTAGATCTCACAGGCAATCAGATGATGAACCTCCACTTCTTTTCCAAGCATAATGCAATGAATCATCACTGCTCTCTTGATAGTGACCTCAGAACGGTTGCTAGTGGGCAATATGGAACGCCCAATAAAGTCTAGCCAACCTCTTGCAATTGGTTTGAGGTCTCCCCTCTTGAGTTGGTTTGGGACACCCTTTGAATTGGTTATCCACTTAGTTCCAGGGAGGCATATATCCTCTAGAACTTGATCCAACCCTTTATATGCTCTCACCATTCTCCTATTAAAGGATTCAGGATCATCTTGCAGTTGAGGCAATTTGAAGATTTCTCTTATTTTATCCAGATGGAAGTAGATAACTTTCCCTCTGACCATGGTTCTATAAGTATGGAAAGCAGTTCCAGTCATTCTCTGCTTATCTGTCAGCCACAGATTTGAGTAGAATTCCTGAACCATATTTCTTCCAACCTTTATCTCAGGATTGGTTAGAACTTTCCATCCTCTGTTTCGAATTTGCTCTTGGATTCCCGGATATTCATCTTCTTTCAGATCAAATTTAACTTCCGGGATCACTGACCTCAGACCCATTATTTTGTGATAATGGTCTTCATGTTCTTTGGTTAAGAACTTCTCTTGATTCCAAAGATTCTTTGGATTATTCTCTTTCTTTCCTCTTACATTGGTTTGTTTTCCCTTAGGAGCCATGATCTTGATGAATCTTGGCTTAGTGATCACGGAAAAGCACACCAAACTTAGAGGTTTGCTTGTCCTCAAGCAAAAGAAAGGAAAGAAGAGAGAGAAGGGAAGAGCAAATTCGAATGGTGTGGGGGAATAAGGAGGCCGAACGATGTTTTTATAAAGGGGGGGAGGAGATTTCGAAAAAAATTAGAAGGAGATTTGAGAAGATATGGAGAGAATTTGAGAGAAGGGTGAGTTTTTGAACAAGATTTGGGATTGATTTGAGAGAGATTTGAAGAATAATTTTGATTTTTTTTTTTTGAAGATTTGAAGGTGAATGATGAAAGGTTGAAGTGTGTTTATGTAGAAAAGTATGGGTTAAAAAAGGAAAGTTTGAAAAAAATTTGATCGGAAAGCAAAATCTTGGTCCCCCACCTCTCTGGCATTAAACGCCCAGAATGGCATCCATTCTGGCGTTTAACGCCCATTTGCTAGCCATTGTGGGCGTTTAACGCCCAGCCAGGTGCCCTAGCTGGCGTTAAACGCCAGAATCCCCTTTGTCATTGGGCGTTTTTGCTAAACGCCCATGATGCTGCACACCTGACGTTAAACGCCCAGAATGGTGCCCATTCTGGCGTTTAACGCCCAAAGTACCCCTTATTGGCGTTTTTTCGCCAGTAAGCTCTTTTTCTCTGCTTTTTGCGCCGAATCCTTCTGTAACTCTGTGAATTCCTTCATTTTTGATATTTGCCATTGTAGAAACAAAACATGTAACCTGCTAATGACTGGGTTGCCTCCCAGCAAGCGCTTCTTTACTGTCTTTAGCTGGACCTTCACTGAGAATCACTCAAGTCTCAGTTTTGAGCATTCTTGCTCAAAATTGTTTTCAAGATAATGCTTGATCCTCTGTCCATTAACAATGAACTTTTTGTCAGACTCAGCATCCTGGAGCTCAACATATCCATATGGTGATACTCCTGTAATCACATACGGACCCCTCCAACGAGATTTAAGCTTTCCTGGGAACAATCTGAGCCTAGAGTTGAATAGCAGAACTTTTTGTCCTGGCTCAAAGACTCTGGATGACAACTTCTTGTCATGCCACTTCTTTGCCTTTTCCTTATAAATCTTTGCATTTTCAAAGGCATTGAGTATGAACTCCTCTAGCTCATTTAGTTGGAGCAATCTTTTTTCACCAGCTAATTGAGCATCCATGTTTAGGAACCTGGTTGCCCAGTAGGCTTTATGTTCCAGTTCCACGGGCAGATGACAGGCCTTCCCATACACCAGTTGGTATGGAGAGGTTCCTATAGGAGTCTTGAATGCTGTTCTGTATGCCCACAGAGCATCATCCAAACTTCTTGCCCAATCCTTTCTTCGGGCTATCACAGTCTGTTCTAGGATTCTTTTTAGCTCTCTGTTAGAGAGTTCAGCTTGCCCATTTGTCTGTGGATGATACAGAGTTGCCACTTTGTGGCTAATTCCATATTTGACCATAGCAGAGTATAGTTGTTTATTGCAGAAATGAGTGCCCCCGTCACTGATTAGTACTCTGGGAACACCAAACCTGCTGAAGATGTGTTTCTGGAGGAATTTCAGCACGGTCTTGGTATCATTAGTGGGTGTAGCAATTGCTTCCACCCACTTAGACACATAGTCCACTGCCACCAGAATGTAAGTGTTTGAGTATGATGGTGGGAATGGACCCATGAAGTCAATCCCCCATACGTCAAACAATTCAATCTCTAATATCCCCTGTTGAGGCATGGCATATCCGTGAGGCAAGTTACCATCTCTTTGGCAACTGTCACAGTTACGCACAAACTCTCGGGCATCTCTATAGAGAGTAGGCCAGTAGAAGCCACATTGGAGGACTTTAGTGGCTGTTCGCTCACTTCCAAAATGTCCTCCATACTGTGATCCATGGCAGTGCCATAGGATCTTTTGTGCTTCTTCTCTGGGTACACATCTGCGGATCATTCCGTCTGCACATCTCTTAAAGAGATACGGCTCATCCCATAGGTAGTACTTGGCATCTGAAATTAATTTCTTTCTTTGCACTCTGCTGTACTCCTAGGGTATGAACCTCACAGCTTTATAATTTGCAATATCTGCAAACCATGGAGCTTCCTGAATGGCAAAGAGTTGCTCATCTGGGAAAGTCTCAGAGATCTCAGTAGAAGGGAGGGACGCCCCAGCTACTGGTTCTATTCGGGACAGATGATCAGCTACTTGGTTCTCTGTCCCTTTTCTGTCTCTTATTTCTATATCAAACTCTTGCAGAAGCAGCACCCATCTTATAAGCCTGGGTTTTGAATCCTGCTTTGTGAGTAAGTATTTAAGAGCAGCATGGTCAGTGTACTCAATCACTTTGGATCCCACTAGATAGGATCTAAACTTGTCAATGGCATAGACCACTGCAAGTAACTCTTTCTCTGTGGTTGTGTAATTCTTCTGTGCATTATTTAGAACACGGCTGGCATAATAAATGACGTGCAGAAGCTTGTTATGCCTCTGTCCCAACACTGCACCAATGGCATGGTCACTGGCATCACACATTAGTTCAAATGGCAATGTCCAGTCTGGTGCAGAGATAACTGGTGCTGTGACCAGCTTGGCTTTCAGGGTCTCAAATGCCTGCAGACACTGTGTGTCAAACACAAATGGTGTGTCAGCAGCTAGCAGGTTGCTCAAAGGTTTTGCAATTTTCGAAAAATCCTTTATAAACCTTCTATAGAATCCTGCATGCCTCAGAAAGCTTCTGATTGCCTTAACATTGGCAGATGGTAGTAATTTTTCAATTACCTCTACCTTTGCCTTATCCACCTCTATTCCCCTGCTTGAAATTTTGTGCCCAAGGACAATTCCCTCAGTCACCATAAAGTGACATTTCTCCCAGTTTAAAACCAGGTTAGTCTCTTGGCATCTTTTCAGGACAAGTACTAGGTGGTCAAGACAGGAGCTGAATGAGTCTCCATATACTGAGAAGTCATCCATGAAGACTTCCAGGAATTTCTCCACCATATCAGAGAAGATGGATAACATGCATCTCTGAAAGGTTGCAGGAGGATTACACAGACCAAAAGGCATCCTCCTGTAGGCAAACACGCCAGAAGGGCAAGTAAATGCTGTTTTCTCTTGGTCTTGAGGATCTACTGCAATTTGGTTGTAACCTGAATAGCCATCCAAAAAGCAGTAATAATCATGACCAGCTAGTCTTTCTAGCATTTGGTCTATGAATGGTAGAGGAAAATGATCCTTTCTGGTGGCTGTATTGAGCCTTCTGTAGTCAATACACATACGCCACCCTGTGACTGTTCTTGTAGGAACCAGTTCATTTTTTTCATTATGAACCACTGTCATGCCTCCCTTTTTGGGGACAACTTGTACAGGGCTCACCCAGGGGCTATCAGAAATAGGATAAATAATCCCAGCCTCTAGTAATTTAGTGACCTCTTTCTGCACCACCTCCTTCATGGCTGGATTTAGCCTCCTCTGTGGTTGGACCACTGGTTTGGCATTATCCTCCAACAGGATCTTGTGCATGCATCTAGCTGGGCTAATGCCCTTAAGATCACTTATGGACCACCCAAGAGCTGTCTTGTGTGTCCTTAGCACTTGAATCAGTGCTTTCTCTTCCTGTGGATTTAAAGTAGAGCTTATAATCACTAGAAAAGTGTCACCTTCTCCCAGAAATGCATACTTTAGGGATGGTGGTAGTGGTTTGAGTTCAGGTTTGGGAGGCTTATCCTCCTCCTGAGGAATTTTCGAAAATTCCTTTGTTTCCTGTGGTTCTTCTTGATCAGGTTGAGCATCCTTGAAGATGTCCTCAAGCTCTGATTCTAGGCTTTCAGTCATATTGATCTTTTCCACCAAAGAGTCAATAATGTCAGCGCCCATGTAGTCATTTGGTGTGTCTGGATGCTGCATAGCTTTTACAGCATTCAACTTGAACTCATCCTCATTGACTCTCAGGGTTACTTCCCCTTTTTGCACATCAATGAGAGTTCGTCCAGTTGCTAGGAAAGGTCTTCCTAGAATGAGAGTTGCACTCTTGTGCTCCTCCATTTCCAACACTACAAAGTCAGTTGGAAAGGCGAATGGCCCAACCTTGACAATCATGTCCTCTATTATGCCTGATGGGTGTTTAATGGAGCCATCAGCAAGTTGAAGGCATATCCGGGTTGGTTTGACTTCTTCAGTCAACCCAAGCTTTCTGATAGTGGATGCAGGTATTAGATTGATGCTTGCTCCAAGGTCACACAGGGCTGTCTTGGTGCAAGCACCTTCTAATGTGCATGGTATCATAAAGCTCCCTGGATCTTGAAGCTTTTCTGGTAAGCTTTTCAGAATGACTGCACTGCATTCTTCAGTGAGAAATACTTTTTCAGTTTCTCTCCAATCCTTCTTATGACTTAAGATCTCTTTCATGAACTTAGCATAAGAAGGTATTTGCTCAAGTGCCTCTGCAAACGGAATCTTTATTTCAAGAGTCCTTAGATAGTCTGCAAAGCGGGCAAATTGCTTATCCTGTTCCGCTTGGCGGAGTTTCTGAGGATAAGGCATCTTGGCTTTATATTCTTCAACCTTAATTGCTGCAGGTTTATTCCTTATAGAAGTGGTTGAAGAAGCCTTTTTAGAGGGATTACTGTCAGCACTCTCAGGTGTCTGATCCTCCCTTGACGTCTGAACGCCAGGAATGGGTGAAGATTGGGCGTTTAACGCCAACTTCTTTCCCTTTTCTGGCGTTTGAATGCCAGAACTGGGTAGGGAATGGGCGTTTAACGCCAGTTTTCCTCCCCTTTCTGGTGTTTGAACGCCAACAGTACTCCTCTCTGGGCTCTTGCTGTCCTCAGAGGGATTTTGGGCAGTGGTTTGG
This sequence comes from Arachis stenosperma, assembly GCF_014773155.1. Classification (NCBI taxonomy): domain Eukaryota; kingdom Viridiplantae; phylum Streptophyta; class Magnoliopsida; order Fabales; family Fabaceae; genus Arachis; species Arachis stenosperma. Next base: position 61,245,983 of record NC_080378.1, on the reverse strand, counting down.
TTATCCTCTGTCAATTGTTCCTTATTTGGCTTTTTGCTACTTTGAGCAGTGTTATTCAATGTCTTCCCACTCCTCAGTTGAACTGCTTGACATTCTTCTGTTATCTGTTTAGATATCTGCTGTTTTGCTTGATTCAACTACAGTTCTATGTTCTTGTTAGCAATTTTAGTTTCATGGAGCATCTCTTTAAATTCTGCTAACTGTTTTGTCATCAGGTGTAATTGTTGATTAAGCTCTATCATCTGTTCTTGAGGATTAGGATCAGTGGCTACTGCCAGGACTTCCTCTTTTGGAGAGAACTCATTGCTAGAATACAAATATTGATTTCTAGCAACAGTGTCTATAAGCTCTTTAGCCTCTTCAATTGTCTTCCTCATGTGTATAGATCCACCAGCTGAATGGTCTAAAGACATCTGAGCTTTTTCTGTAAGCCCATAGTAGAAGATGTCTAACTGCACCCACTCTGAAAACATTTCAGAGGGGCATTTTCTTAGCATACCTCTGTACCTCTCCCAGGCATTATAAAGGGATTCATTATCCTCTTGTTTAAAGCCTTGGATGTCCAGCCTTAGCTGTGTCATCCTCCTTGGAGGGTAGAAGTGATTCAGGAATTTGTCTGATAACTGTTTCCATGTCTTTATGCTTGCTGTAGGTTGGTTATTCAACCACCTCTTAGCTTGATCTTTTACAGCAAATGGAAACAGTAATAGTCTGTAGACATCCTGATCCACCTCTTTATCACGTACTGTGTCAGCAATTTGTAAGAACTGTGTCAGAAACTCAGTAGGTTCTTCCTGTGGAAGACCAGAATACTGGCAATTTTGCTGCACTATGATAATGAGTTGAGGATTTAGCTCAAAGCTGCTTGCTTTGATGGGAGGTGTGCAGATGCTACTCCCATATGCAGCTGTAATGGGGTTAGCATATGACCCCAGAGTCCTTCTGGACTGCTCAATTCCACTTAGGTCCATGATGGATAAAGGGAATATGATATGGATTGCAAGTAGATAAATATTGTAATTTTTTTTGACCGAAAATAATAAAATAAAATAAATGGAAAATAAAATCAAATTTCGAAAACTAAAAGAAAATAAGATCAAAGCAAATTGAAAACTGAATCAATTAGTCAATTAAAAAGATTTTGAAAAAGATTTGATTTTTGAAATGAGGAGAGAGAAAAACAACAAAATGATACCAAACTTAAAATTTTTAGAAAATCAAACACTAATTTTCGAAAATAAGGGAAAAACACAAAGAGGACACCAAACTTAGAATTTTTAAGGATCAAAAAGGGACTAGGGACATGCAAATTCGAAAATTAAAAGAAAAGCAAAAGCATGCAATTGACACCAAACTTAAAATATGAAACTAGACTCAACTAAAAGACTCTAAACCAACAAAAATAAAACAGTCCTAATCTAAGCAACAAGATAAGCCGTCAGTTGTCCAAACTCGAACAATCCCCGGCAACGGCGCCAAAAACTTGGTGCACGAAATTGCAATCACACTTTTGCAACCCCGCACAACTAACCAGCAAGTGCACTGGGTCGTCCAAGTAATACCTTACGTGAGTAAGGGTCGATCCCACGGAGATTGTCAGCTTGAAGCAAGCTATGGTTATCTTGTAAATCTTAGTCAGGATATCAATAATTATCAGGGTTGATTGTGAAAAGTAAAAGAACATGAAATAAGTACTTGTTTTGCAGTAATGGGGAACAGGTTGAGGTTTTGGAGATGCTCCATCTTCTGAATCTCTGCTTTCCTACTGTCTCCTTCTTCAAGCACGCAAGACTCCTTCCATGGCAAGCTGTATGCAAGGGTTTCACCGTTGTCAGTGGCTACCTCCCATCCTCTCAGTGGAAATGTTCAACGCACCCTGTCACGGCACGGCTATCCATCTGTCGGTTCTCAATCAGGCCAGAATAGAATCCAATGATTCTTTTGCGTCTGTCACTAACGCCCCGCCCTCAGGAGTTTGAAGCTCGTCACAGTCATTCAATCATTGAATCCTACTCAGAATACCACAGACAAGGTTTAGACCTTCCGGATTCTCTTGAATGCCGCCATCAGTTCTAGCTTATACCACGAAGATTCTGATTAAGGAATCCAAGAGATATCTACTCAATCTAAAGTAGAATGGAGGTGGTTGTCAGGCACGCGTTCATAGTTGAGAATATGATGAGTGTCACGGGTCATCACATTCATCCGGGTTAAGAACAAGTGATATCTTAGAACGGAAACAAGCATGATTGAATAAGAAACAGTAGTAATTGCATTAATCCATCAAGACACAGCAGAGCTCCTCACCCCCAACCATGGGGTTTAGAGACTCATACCGTGGAAGGTACACAAAGAAACGTGTAAAGTGTCATGAGGTACAGATACAATGTCAAAAGATCCTATTAATAGTGAACTAGTAACCTAAGGTTTACAGAAATGAGTAAATGACAGAAAAATCAACTTCCGGGCCCACTTGGTGTGTGCTTGGGCTGAGCATTGAAGCATTTTCGTGTAGAGACTCTTTCTGGAGTTAAACGCCAGCTTTTATGCCAGTTTGGGCGTTTAACTCCAATTTCTATGCCAGTTCCAGCGTTAAACGCTGGGAATTCTGAAGCTGATTTGCAACGCCGGTTTGGGCCATCAAATCTCGGGCAAAGTATGGACTATTATACATTGCTGGAAAGCCCAGGATGTCTAATTTCCAACGCCGTTAAGAGCGCGCCAATTGGGCTTCTGTAGCTCCATAAAATCCACTTCGAGTGCAGGGAGGTCAGAATCCAACAGCATCTGCAGTCCTTTTCAGCCTCTAAATCAGATTTTTGCTCAGGACCCTCAATTTCAGCCAAAAAATACCTGAAATCACAGAAAAATACACAAACTCATAGTAAAGTCCAGAAAAGTGAATTTTAACTAAAAACTAATAAAAATATACTAAAAACTAACTAAATCATACTAAAAATATACTAAAAACAATGCCAAAAAGCGTATAAATTATCCGCTCATCAATCTCTCCATCTCCCATGACTCGGAGGTGGAAGCAATTGCCTTTCCTTTTCTCTTTCTAGAGGTTTCTCCGGTCTTAGGTGCCATTAATAGTTATGGAAAAGTAAAAAAGCAACGCTTTTTTCCACACCAAACTTAAAAGATTTGCTCGTCCTCGAGCAAAAGAATAAAGAAATGAGGAGAAGAAGGATAAACAGAGGAGATGGAGGTGTAGGAGTGGTTCGGCCAAGGGGGGTTGGGAGTGTTTGTGATGTGTAAAAATGAAGGAGTAAGGAGGGGTATTTTTAGGGTAAGGGGGAGAGGGTATCCGTGTGATAGGGGTGGGACTTGGAAGGGAAATGGTTTGAATTTGAGTGGGTGGGGTGGGTAGGTGAGTTGTATGATGGAAAATAACAGATGGATGTGAGTGGTGAAGAGATTATGGGGAAGAAGGTAGGATTTGATAGGTGAATGGTGTTTGGAGAAGAGTGTTTTGGAAAGGTGTGAAGAGGAATGAGAGTGAGTTAGGGTAGGTAGGGATCCTGTGGGGTCCACAGATCCTGAGGTGTCAAAGATTTATTATCTCTGCACCTTTCTGGCATTTAAACACCCTCTATATGGCATTTCTAGCGTTAAACGCCAGGCTGATGCCCCTTTTTGGCATTAAACGCCAGTCTGGCTGCCAATTCTGGCGTTTAACGCCCAGAATACTGCCAGACTGGGCGTTAAACGCCCATTTTGCTACCCTTACTGGCGTTTAACGCCAGCCAGACACCAGACACCCTTTTCTGGCATTAAATGCCAGTTTGTGTGCCATTTTTGTTTAACACTCAGAATGGTGCCAAACTGGGCGTTAAACGCCCAATTTGCTATCCTTACTGGCGTTTAAATGCCAGTAAGCTCGTTCTCTAGTGTGTGCTATTTTTTTATGCTATTTTTGATTTTGCTTTAATTCTACAGCTGTTTTTGTGACTTTACATGATCATCAACTTAAAGAAAGCATATAATAAAAATGAAAAATAAAATGAAAGAGTAATTAATATAGATAAATAACATTGGGTTGCCTCCCAATAAGCGCTTCTTTAATGTCAATAGCTTGACAAGAAGCTCTTACAGAGCTTCACAGATGCTCAGAGCATGGTTGTGGCCTCCCAACACCAAACTTAGAAGTTGAGTGTGGGGGCTCTGTCTGACTCTGTATTGAGAGAAGCCTTTCATGCTTCTTCTCCATGCTTACAGAAGAAGATCCTTGAGTCTTGAACACAATGTAGTCCTCATTCAATTGAAGGACTAACTCTCCTCTGTCCACATCAATCACAGCCCTTGCTATGGCTAGGAAGGGTCTTCCAAGGATGATGGATTCATCCTCATCCTTCCCAGTGTCTAGGATTATGAAGTCAGCTGGGACGTAAAGGCTTTCAACCTTCACTAAGACATCCTCTATAAGTTCATAATCCCGTTTCATTGATTTGTCTGCCATTTCTAGTGAGATTTTTGTAGCTTGTACCTCAAAGATCCCTAGTTTTTCCATTACAGAGAGTGGCATGAGGTTGATACCTGACCCCAGGTCACATAGAGCCTTTTCAAAGGTCATGGTGCCTATAGTGCAAGGTATTAAGAACTTTTCGGGATCTGGTTTCTTTTGAGGCAATGTCTACTGAATCCATGTATTCAGTTCATTGACGAGCATTGGAAGTTCATCCTCCCAAGTCTCATTACCAAATAACTTGGCATTCAGCTTCATGATTGCTCTCAGATATAGAGCAACTTGCTCTTCAACAATGTCTTCACCCTCTTCAGAGGAAGAATATTCATCAGAGCTCATGAATGGCAACAGTAAGTTCAGTGGAATCTCTATGGTCTCTGTATAAGCCTCAGATTCCTTTGGTTCCACAATAGGGAACTCCTTATTGGTCAATGGACGTCCCTTGAGGTCTTCCTCATTGGGAATCACTGCCTTTTCACTCTCTTCAGGTTCGGCCACTTTGGATGTGGTTATGGCCTTGCATTCTCTTTTGGGATTCTCTTTTGTATTGCTTGGGAGAGTAGTAGGAGGAGTTTCAGTAACTCTTTTACTCAACTGACCCACTTGTCCCTCCAAATTTCTGATAGAGGACCTTGTTTTAATCATGAAATTGAGAGTGGCCTTAGATAGATCAGAGACTATATTTGCTAGGCTAGAAAGGCTCTGCTCAGAATTCTCTGTCTGTTGCTGAGAAAATAATGGAAAAGGTTTGCTATTGCCAAACTTATTTCTCCCACCATTATTGTTGTTGAAGCCTTGTTGAGGCTTCTATTGATCCTTCCATGAGAAATTTGGATGATTTCTCCATGAAGGATTATAGGTGTTTCCATAGGATTCTCCCATGTAATTCACCTCTTCCATTGCAGGATTCTCAGGGTCATAAGCTTCTCCTTCAGAGGAGGCTTCATTAGCACTGCTGGATGTAGCTTGCAATCCAGTTAGATTCTGAGAAATCATATTGACTTGCTGAGCCAATATTTTGTTCTGAGCTAATATGGCATCCAGAGTATCAAGCTCAAGAACTCCTTTCTTCTGAGTCATCCAATTATTCACAGGATTTCTTTCAAAAGTGTACATGAACTGGTTATTTGCAACCATCTCAATGATTTCCTAGGCTTTTGCAGGTGTTTTTAGATGAAGAGATCCACTAGCAGAATGGTCCAATGACATCTTGGACAATTTAGACTGACTATCATAGAATATACATATGATGCTCCATTTTGGAAGCATGTCAGAAGGACACCTTTTGGTTAATTGCTTGTATCTTTCCCAAGCTTCATAGAGGGATTCACCTTCCTTCTGTTTGAAGGTTTGGACTTCCACTCTAAGTTGCTCATCTTTTAAGGTGGGAAGAATTTGGTCAAGAAAGTATTGACCAACTTGTCCCAAGAGTTCAGGCTTTCTCTAGGTTGTGAGTCCAACCATGTTCTAGCTTTGTCTCTTACAACAAAAGGGAAAAGCATAAGTCTGTAGACCTCGGGATCAACCCCATTGGTCTTAACAGTATCACAGATTTGCAAGAATTCAGCTAAGACCTGATGAGGATCTTCCGATGGAAGTCCAAGAAACTTGCAATTCTGCTGCATTAGAGAAACTAATTGAGGCTTAAGCTCAAAGTTGTTTACTCCAATGACAGAAATTGAGATGCTTCTTCCATAGAAGTTGGAAGTTGGTGCAGTATAGTCACCAAGCATCTACCTTGCATTTCTAGCATTGTTTTTGGGTTCGGCTGCCATGTCTGCTTCTTTTTTCGAAATTCTCTGTAAGGTCCTCTCTAGAGTGTTATGCTTTAGCTTCTCTTAGCTTCTTCTTCAGAGTCCTTTCAGGTTCAGGATCAGCTTCAACAAGAATATTTTTATCCCTGTTTCTGCTCATATGAAAAAAAAAGAAGAGAACAAAGGGAGTAGTAGAATCCTCTATGTCACAGTATAGAGATTCCTTGAGGTGTCAGAGGAAAAGAAGAATAGAGGAATGAGGTAGAGAGAATATAAGAAGAATTCGAACACAGAGAGAAAGAGGTTTCGAATTATAAGTAGAAGAGAAGTGTTAGCAAATAAATAGAAAGAGATGAGAGAGAGAGTATTCGAAAATTAAAACTAAAAAGATTTTAGAACTAAAAAGATTTTAATAAACTAATTGTTTTAGTTGTAATTAAAAAGATTTTTGAAAAAGTGGTTAGTGACTTTCGAAAATTGGAAGTGGAAAAGTGGTTAGGTGGTTTTGAAAAAGATAAGAAATAGTAATTAGTTGAAAAAGGTTTGAAAATAATTTTGAAAAGATAAGAAGTTAGAAAAAGATTTTGAAATCAAAATTTAAAAAGATATGATTGAAAAAGATTTGATTGAAAAAGATATGATTTTAAAAAGATATGATTGAAAAGATATGATTGAAAAAGATTTGATTTTTAAAATTGATGATTTGACTAACAAGAAACTAAAAGATATTATTCTAAAATTCAAAGATTGAACCTTTCTTAATAAGAAAGTAACAAACTTGCAAAATTTTTGAATAAAAACATTAATTGTTAGTAAGGATTTTTGAAAATACGAAAAGATAAGTTTTTAAAATTATGAATTAAAACATGAAAATTTGAAAAAAATTTTGAATTGGAAATGAAATTACCTCCCTTGTGTCATCCTGGCGTTAAACGCCCAGAATGATATCCATTCTGGCGTTTAACGCCCATGTGGCTGCCTCTTTGGGCATTTAACGCTCAGCCAGAGTATCTGACTGGGCGTTAAATGCCAGGAATCCTTCTTTACTGGGCATTTTAGCCCATTCTGGGCGTTAAACGCCCATAATGATAGCCATTCAGGCGTTTAACACCCAAATTGCCTCTTTACTGACGTTTTAACGCCAGTGAGCTCTTTTTCTCTGTGATTCTTCTGCCTTTTGTTCTGAACCTTCATTTCTTTGTAATATTTACTTGAGAATATATATTTTTTTATTTTTAAATTTTTAATGAAGATAGAGAAAAACAACAAAATGAAGTAAAACATAAAAATGCAAGATCAAAACAAATAATGCATGCAAGGACACTTTGAATGTCAAGATGAACACTAAGAACACTTTGAAGATCATGATGAATATCAAGGACATATTTTTGAAAAAAATTTTAAGAAAAGAGAGACATGCAAGACACCAAACTTAGCAATTTTGAATGTTTAGACACTATGAATTCAAAAATGCATATGAAAAACATCATAAAACACAAAACAAGAAAATCATGAGATTGAACAAAGAAAATCATCAAGAACAACTTGAAGATTGCAGAAGAACAGATTGCATATATTTTTGAAAACTTTAGAAAACCAAAAACATGCAATTGACACCAAACTTAAAATTTGACACTAGACTCAAACAAGAAACACATAAATTTTTTTTATTTTTTCATGATTTTATTAAATTTTTTGTATTTTTTCAAAAATAAAAATAAAAAGCTTAAACATAAAATAAAATTACCCAATCTAAGAACCAAGATGAACCGTCAATTGTCCAAACTCAAACAATCCCCGGCAACGGTGCCAAAAACTTGGTGCACGAAATTGTAATCACACTTTTCACAACTCCGCACAACTAACCAGCAAGTGCACCGGGTCATCCAAGTAATACCTTACGTGAGTAAGGGTCGATCCCACAGAGATTGACGGCTTGAAGCAAGCTATGGTCATCTTGTAAATCTTAGTCAGGTGGATTCAAATGGTTATGAGGTTTTGATAATTAAAAGATAAATAAAATGGAAAATAACATAGAGATACTAATGTAATTCATTGGTGGGGATTTCAGATAAGCGTTTGGAGATGCTTTGTTGCTTCTGAACCTCTGCTTTCCTATTGTCTTCATCCAATCATGCGTGCTCCCTTCCATGGCAACCTGTAAGATCCTCTCAGTGAAAATGGTCCGGCTACGGTTTCTGTACAGCTAATCAACTGTCGGATTTCTCGTCTCGGATGAAAAATACTAGGCACAGCTACCGCATGGCTAATTATCTATCGATTCTCACTTATGTCGGAATAGGATCCATTGATCCTTTTGCACACTGTTACTGCGCCCAACAGTCGCGAGTTTGAAGCTCGTCACAGTCATCCCTTCCCAGATCCTACTCGGAATACCACAGACAAGGTTTAGACTTTCCGGATCTCAGGAATGCTGTCTATTGATTCTAGCCTATACCACGAAGATCCTAATCACGGGATTGGATACTCTATTGTCAGGAGAGATGATGCGAATCTCTGGATCAGAGACCCAAGAGAGTATACTCTGGCTGGCTTCCAATGACTACGTTGAACATCATGTAGACCACTTTGTGATTGTCAGGCACGCGGATCTTGGCTAAGCGAGTACTGAAGATAGTGGGTGATTGTCACGGGTCACCCCTTCAGTCTGACTTAACTAAATTAAGTACAACAGTATATCTTGGAGAAGAAGTAGGCATGAGTTGAAGGAAAAAATAATAGTACTGGTGCACGAAATTGTGATCATCAATGGCACCATCAACATGGTACGCTCAATTGCAATCTCAACTCTTTATCACAACTTCGCACAACTAACCAGCAAGTGCACTAGGTCGTCCAAGTAATAAACCTTACGCGAGTAAGGGTCGATCCCACGGAGATTGTTGGTATGAAGCAAGCCATGGTCATCTTGTAAATCTCAATCAGGCGGATTCAAATGGTTATGGAGGATTAATGATGAGCGGATAATTTGTACGCTTTTTGGCATTGTTTTTAGTATGTTTTTAGTATATTTGGTTTAGTTTTTAGTATATTTTTATTAGTTTTTAGTTAAAATTCACTTTTCTGGACTTTACTATGAGTTTGTGTGTTTTTCTGTGATTTCAGGTATTTTCTGGCTGAAATTGAGGGACCTGAGCAAAAATCTGATTCAGAGACTAAAAAGGACTGCAGATGCTGTTGGATTCTGACCTCCCTGCACTCGAAGTGGATTTTCTGGAGTTACAGAAGCCCAATTGGCGCGCTCTTAACGGCGTTGGAAAGTAGACATCCTGGGCTTTCCAGCAATATATGATAGTCCATACTTTGCCTAAGATTTGATGGCCCAAACCGGCGTTCAAAGTCACCCTCAGAAATTCCAGCGTTAAACGCCGGAACTGGCACCTAAATGGGAGTTAAACGCCCAAACTGGCATAAAAGCTGGCGTTTAACTCCAAGAAGAGTCTCTACACAAAAATGCTTCATTGCTCAGCCCAAGCACACACCAAGTGGGCCCGGAAGTGGATTTTTATGTCATTTACTCATCTTTGTAAACCTTAGGCTACTAGTTTTCTATAAGTAGGACCTTTTACTATTGTATTGAGATATCGGGGGTAGCTATCTTCATTTTATGCTATCTTAGATCATTGGGAGGCTGGCCATTCGGCCATGCCTAGACCTTGTTCTTATGTATTTTCAACGGTGGAGTTTCTACACACCATAGATTAAGGTGTGGAGCTCTGCTGTACCTCGAGTATTAATGCAATTACTATTGTTCTTCTATTCAATTCCGCTTGTTCTTTGTCCAAGATATCACTTGTTCTTCAACTTGATGAATGTGATGATCCGTGACACTCATCATCATTCTCACCTATGAACGTGTGACTGACAACCACCTCCGTTCTACCTTCGATTGGGTGAATATCTCTTGGATTCCTAATTGCACGATGCATGGTTGATCGCCTGACAAACGAGTGCTTGCCTGACAACCGAGCCAGCCATTCCGTGAGATCAGAGTCTTCGTGGTATAGGCAAGAACTGATGGCGGCATTCAAGAGAATCCGGAAGGTCTAACCTTGTCTGTGGTATTCTGAGTAGGATTCAATGATTGAATGACTGTGACGTGCTTCAAACTCCTGAGGGCGGGGCGTTAGTGACAGACGCAAAAGAATCACTGGATTCTATTCCAGCCTGATCGAGAACCGACAGATGGATAGCCGTGCCGTGACAGGGTGCGTTGAACATTTCCACTGAGAGGATGGGAGGTAGCCACTGACAACGGTGAAACCCTTGCATAAGCTTACCATGGAAAGGAGTAAGAAGGATTAGATGAAGACAGTAGGAAAGCAGAGAGACGGAAGGGAAGGCATCTTCATACGCTTATCTGAAGTTCCTACCAATGAATTACTTAAGTATCTCTATCTTTATCTTTATGTTTTATGCGTTTATCACCATACCCATTTGAGTTTGCCTGACTAAGATTTACAAGATGACCATAGCCTGCTTCATACCAACAATCTCCGTGGGATCGACCCTTACTCGCGTAAGGTTTATTACTTGGACGACCCAGTGCACTTGCTGCTTAGTTGTGCGAAGTTGTGTTAATGCCATGGTATTTAACACCAAGTTTTTGGGGTTCATTACTGGGGATTATGAGAGTTGTGAAAAGTATTGTTCACAATTTCGCGCACCAAGTTTTTGGCGCCGTTGCCGGGGATTGTTCGAGTATGGACAACTGACGGTTCATCTTGTTGCTTAGATTAGGTATTTTTCTTCAGAGTTCTTAAGAATGAATTCTAGTGTTTCAAGGTGATGTTCTTATCATCACCAAAGCTGATTGATTCTCATCAATTTAGCTCTTGAATGCAATGTCTTGCTGAAGCTTGGCTAGCCATGTCTAATTCCTTTAGACTAAAGCTTTAGACTAACATTGCATGATTCCTGGAATTCTCATTAAGAATTTTGATATGTTTATTTTCTTTTCCACTTAATTTTCAAAAAAATCCAAAAAAATTACAAAATCATAAAAACCAAAAATATTTTATGTTTCTTGTTGAGTCTAGTGTCTCATTTTAAGTTTGGTGTCAATTGCATGTTTCTGTTCTTCTTGCATTCATGTGTCTTAAGTGATCTTCAAGATGTTCTTGATGATTTCATTACTCTGATCTTTAAATTCTCTTGACTTGAGTGTTTTGTGTTTTGTCATATGCATTCTCATTTTGTTAGTGTCAGTAGTATACAAACTGCTAAGTTTGGTGTCTTGCATGCATTGTTATTTGATTTTAGTTGCATTTTGATTATTCCTCATTATTAAAAATCCAAAAATATTTTTAATTAGTGTCTTCTCAAGTCAATAATGCAGAGAATTGAAGATTCAGAACATACAGCAGAGGAATTGCACAGAAAAAGCTGGGCGTTCAAAACGCCCAGTGAAGAAGGACAGACTGGCGTTTAAACGCCAGCCAGGGTGCCTGGTTGGGCGTTTAACGCCCAAAAAGGTAGTGCATTGGGCGTTAAACGCCAGAATGTGCACCATTCTGGGCGTTTAACGCCAGGATGGCACAAGGGGGAGGATTTTGTTTTCAAATCAATTTTTTTTCAAGTTTTCAAAGTTTTTCAAAATCAAATCTTTTTCAAATCATATCTTTTCAATCGAATGTTTTCAAAATCAATTTCTTTCCTTTTTCAAAGATACTTGCTAACCATTAATGATTTGATTGAACATTTTAAGTATGTTGCCTTTTCTGTTGAGAAAGGTTTAATGTTTGAATCATATCTTTTCTTGTTAGCCAAGTCATTAACTTTTAAAATCAAATCTTTTTAAAATTGTTTTCAAATCATATTTTCTCAATCACATTTTTTTAAAAAAAAAAAACCAATCATATCTTCTTAACCACATCTTTTTCAAAATAGTTTTCAATCAAATCTTTTTGACTTCTAATTTCAAAATCTTTTTCAAAAATCACTTGATTTCTTTCTCACTCTTATTTTCGAAAATTAATTAGTGTTTTTCAAAAATGTTTTCAAATTCTTTTACTTAATTTTCGAAAATCACTTTCCCTCCTCTCACATCCTTCTATTTATGGACTAACACTATTCCTCAATGCACAATTCGAACTCCATCTTTCTTGATAAGTTCGAATTCTCTACCTCTGTCTTCTATTTTTCTTTTCCTCTGACATCTCAAGGAATCTCTATACTGTGACATAGAGGATTCCACACTTTCTTGTTCTCTTCTCTTTCATATGAGCAGGAATAAAGACAAAAGCATTCTTGTTGAAGCTGACCCTGAACCTAAAAGGACCTTGAAGCGAAAGCTAAGAGAAGCTAAGGCACAACTCTCTGCAGAGGACCTAACAGAAATCTTCAAAGAAGAACACATGGCAGCCGAAAACAACAACAATGCCAACAATGCAAGGAAGGTGCTGGGTGACTTTACTGCACCTACTCCCGACTTCTATGGGAGAAGCATCTCTATCCCTGCCATTGGAGCAAACAACTTTGAGCTTAAGCCTCAATTAGTTTCTCTAATGCAACAGAATTGCAAGTTTCATGGACTTCCATTGGAAGATCCTCATCAGTTTTTAACTGAATTCTTGCAAATCTGTGACACTGTCAAGACTAATGGGGTTGACCCTGAGGTCTACAGACTTATGCTATTCCCTTTTGCTGTAAGAGACAGAGCTAGGACATGGTTGGACTCACAACCTAAAGAAAGCCTAGACTTATGGGAAAAGCTAGTCAATGCCTTCTTGGCAAAGTTCTTTCCACCTCAAAAATTGAGTAAGCTTAGAGTGGAAGTCCAAACCTTCAGACAGAAGGATGGAGAATCCCTCTATGAAGCTTGGGAAAGATACAAACAATTGATCAGAAAATGTCCTTCTGACATGCTTTCTGAATGGAGCATCATAGGTATTTTCTATGATGGTCTCTCTGAACTATCCAAGATGTCTTTGGATAGCTTTGCTGGAGGATCTCTTCATCTGAAGAAGACGCCTACAGAAGCTCAAGAGCTGATTGAAATGGTTGCAAATAACCAATTCATGTACACTTCTGAAAGAAATCCTGTGAACAATGGGGCAAATCAGAAGAAAGGAGTTCTTGAGATTGATGCTCTGAATGCCATTCTGGCTCAGAACAAGATATTGACTCATCAAGTCAATTTGATCTCTCAAAGTCTGTCTGGAATGCAAAATGCACCAAGCAGTACTAAGGATGCTTCATCTGAAGAAGAAGCCTATGATCCTGAGAACCCTTCAATGGAAGAGGTGAATTACCTAGGAGAACCCTATGGAAACACCTATAATTCTTCATGGAGAAATCACCCAAATTTCTCATGGAAGGATCAACAGAGACCTCAACAAGGTTTCAACAATAATAATGGTGGAAGAAACAGGTTTAGCAATGGCAAGCCTTTTCCATCATCTTCTCAGCAACAGACAGAGAATTCTAAGCAGAACCCCTCTGACTTAGCAACCATGGTCTCTGATCTAATCAAAACCACTCAAAGTTTCATGACTGAAACAAGGTCCTCCATTAGGAATTTGGAGGCACAAGTGGGACAGCTGAGCAAGAAAATTACTGAACTCCCTTCAAGTACTCTCCCAAGCAATACAGAAAAAAATCCAAAAGGAGAGTGCAAGGCCATCAACATGGCCGAATTTGGAGAGGAAGGAGAGGAAGTGAACGCCACTGAGGAAGACCTCAGTGGGCGTGCACTGACCTCCATTGAGTTCCCCAACGAGGAACCATGGGAATCTGAGGCTCAAAATGAGACCATAGAGATTCCATTGGACTTACTTCTGCCTTTCATGAGCTCTGATGAGTATTCTTCCTCTGAAGAGGATGAATATGTCACTGAAGAGCAATTTGCTAAATACCTTGGAGCAATCATGAAGCTAAATGACAAGTTATTTGGAAATGAGACTTGGGAGAATGAACCTCCTTTGCTCACCAAAGAACTGGATGACTTGTCTAGGCAGAAATTACCTCAAAAGAGACAAGATCCTGGGAAGTTTTCAATACCTTGTACCATAGGCAACATGACCTTCAAGAAGGCTCTGTGTGACTTAGGGTCAAGTGTAAACCTCATGCCTCTCTCAGTAATGGAGAAGCTAGGGATCTTTGAGGTGCAAGCTGCCAGAATCTCATTAGAGATGGCAGACAACTCAAGAAAACAAGCTCATGGACTTGTAGAGGATGTTTTGGTGAAGATTGAAAACCATTACATCCCTGCTGATTTCATAGTCCTAGAGACTGGGAAGTGCATGGATGAAACCATCATCCTTGGCAGACCCTTCCTAGCCACAGCAAAGGCTGTGATTGATGTTGATAGAGGCGAACTGATCATTCAAGTGAATGAAGAATCCTTTGTGTTTAAGGCTCAAGGATATCCCTCTGTCACCATGGAGAGGAAGCATGAAGAGCTTCTCTCAAATCAGAGTCAAACAGAGCCCCCACAGTCAAACTCTAAGTTTGGTGTTGGGAGGCCACAACCAAACTCTAAGTTTGGTGTTGAACCCCCACATTCAAACTCTAAGTTTGGTGTTGGGAGGTTCCCACATTGCTCTGATCATTTGTGAGGCTCCATGAGAGCCATCTGTCAAGCTACTGACATTAAAGAAGCGCTTGTTGGGAGGCAACCCAATGTTACATTTTATCTATTTTCTTTTGTTATTTTATGTTTTTTGTAGGTTGATGATCATGAGAAGTCACAAAATCAATTGAAAAAGCAAAAACAGAATGAAAAACAGGAAGAAAAACAGCACACCCTGGAGGAAGAATTTCGTGGTATAGGCAAGAACTGATGGCGGCATTCAAGAGAATCCGGAAGGTCTAACCTTGTCTGTGGTATTCTGAGTAGGATTCAATGATTGAATGACTGTGACGTGCTTCAAACTCCTGAGGGCGGGGCGTTAGTGACAGACGCAAAAGAATCACTGGATTCTATTCCGGCCTGATCGAGAACCGACAGATGGATAGCCGTGCCGTGACAGGGTGCGTTGAACATTTCCACTGAGAGGATGGGAGGTAGCCACTGACAATGGTGAAACCCTTGCATAAGCTTGCCATGGAAAGGAGTAAGAAGGATTGGATGAAGACAGTAGGAAAGCAGAGAGACGGAAGGGAAGGCATCTTCATACGCTTATCTGAAGTTCCTACCAATGAATTACATAAGTATCTCTATCTTTATCTTTATGTTTTATGCGTTTATCACCATACCCATTTGAGTTTGCCTGACTAAGATTTACAAGATGACCATAGCCTGCTTCATACCAACAATCTCCGTGGGATCGACCCTTACTCGCGTAAGGTTTATTACTTGGACGACCCAGTGCACTTGCTGGTTAGTTGTGCGAAGTTGTGTTAATGCCATGGTATTGAACACCAAGTTTTTGGGGTTTATTACTGGAGATTATGAGAGTTGTGAAAAGTATTGTTCACAATTTCGCGCACCAATTAATGATTAAAAGATAAATAAAACATAAAATAAAGATAGAGATACTTATGTAATTCATTGGTGAGAATTTTAGATAAGTGTATGGAGATGCTTTGTCCCTTCCGTCTCTCTGCTTTCCTACTGTCTTCATCCAATCCTTCTTACTCCTTTCCATGGCAAGCTGTATGTTGGGCATCACTGTTGTCAATGGCTACAATCCCGTCCTCTCAGTGAAAATGTTCAATGCGCTCTATCACAGCACGGCTATTCATCTGTCGGTTCTCGATCATGTCGGAATAGAATCCAGTGATTCTTTTGTGTCTGTCACTAACGCCCCACAATCGTGAGTTTGAAGCTCGTCATAGTCATTCAATCTCTGAATCCTACTCAGAATACCACAGACAAGGTTTAGACCTTCCGGATTCTCAAGAATGGCCGCCAATGAATTCTAGCTTATACCACGAAGATTCTGATTAAGGAATCCAAGAGATATCCACTCAATCTAAGGTAGAACGAAGGTGGTTGTCAGGCACACGTTCATAGGTGAGAATGATGATGAGTGTCACGGATCATCACATTCATCAAGTTGAGGAACAAGTGATATCTTAGAACAAGAATAAGCTGAATTGAATAGAAGAACAATAGTAATTGCATTAATACTCGAGGTACAGCAGAGCTCCACACCTTAATCTATGGTGTGTAGAAACTCTACCGTTGAAAATACATAAGAATAAGGTCTAGGCATGGCCGAATGGCCAGCCTCCCAAAGAGGGTCTGTTCATACCCTGACCGAGCTCTCCAAACTCGGTAAAGCTGATAGAAGGCCCGACCTCGACCCAAGGCCCACGTTCGAGGTCGGACCTCGGACAAACAGGCCAAAGAAAGGCCCATCAGAAGGAACTAAGCCCAAAACCTAAAGGCCGAAAGGGCCTGGGAAAGGCGGTTCCGCAAAGATAGAGATGAATCTCCCAAAAGATAAGATAAGATAAGAATATCTTATCCAGGGATGATCGCAGCCAACTACTATAAATACACTGGAGCACCCAGGTATAACTCATACTCTAATTCTACTTGATATCTGCTTGGACCCATGCTAACTTAAGCATCGGAGTGTCATTGCAGGTACAACCCCCCGCCGTTCAGCACAACCAGCTCGGGTCTCAGACCCACCACCTCGGGCCTTGCCGGAAGACCGAGCTGCACGTTTCAGGTAACCCTCGGAACAGGGTCCAATCATAAAAACATGATCAAAAGATAATCCGAAGATTGAAAGATCCCCCCTAATACAATAGCAAAAGGTCCTATTTATAGAGAACTAGTAGCCTAGGGTTTACAGAAATGAGTAAATGACGTAAAAATCCACTTCCGGGCCCACTTGGTGTGTGCTTGGACTGAGCATTGAAGCTTTCATGTGTAGAGACTTTTTTGGAGTTAAACGCCAGCTTTTGTGCCAGTTTGGGCGTTTAACTCCCACTTTTGTGCCAGTTCCGGCGTTTAACGCTGGGAATTCTGAAGCTGACTTGGAACGCCTATTTGGGCCATCAAATCTCAGGCAAAGTATGGACTATTATATATTTCTGGAAAGCCCTGTATGTCTACTTTCGAACGCAATTGAGAGCGCGCCAATTGGGCTTCTGTAGCTCCAGAAAATCCACTTTGAGTGCAGGGAGGTCAGAATCCAACAGCATCTGCAGCCCTTTTCAGCCTCTGAATCAGATTTTTGCTCAGGTCCCTCAATTTCAGCCAGAAAATATCTGAAATCACAGAAAAACACACAAAATCATAGTAAAGTCCAGAAAAGTGAATTTTAAATAAAATCTAATAAAAATATAATAAAAACTAACTAAAACATATTAAAAGCATACTAAAAACAATGCCAAAAAGCGTATAAATTATCCGCTCATCACAAAACCAAACTTAAATTGTTGCTTGTCCCCAAGCAACTGAAAATCAATAGGATAAAAAGAAGAGAATATACAATGAATTCCAAAAACATATATGAAGATCAATATTAATTAGATGAGCGGGGCTTTTAGCTTTTTGCCTCTGAACAGTTTTGGCATCTCACTTTATCCTTTGAAGTTCAGAATGATTGGCTTCTATAGGAACTCAGAATCCAGATAGTGTTATTGATTCTCCTAGTTAAGTATGATGATTCTTGAACACAGCTACTTTATGAGTCTTGGCCATGGCCCAAAGCACTCTGTTTTTCAGTATTACCACCGGATACATCCATGCCACAGACACATAACTGGGTGAACCTTTTCAGATTGTGACTCAGCTTTGCTAAAGTCCCCAATTAGAGGTGTCCAGGGTTCTTAAGCACACTATTTTTGCTTTGGATCACGACTTTAACCGCTCAGTCTCAAGTTTTCACTTGACACCTTCACGCCACAAGCACATGGTTAGGGACAGCTTGGTTTAGCCACTTAGGCCAGGATGTTATTCCTGTAGGCCCTCCTATCCACTGATGCTCAAAGCCTTGGATCCTTTTTATTGTCCTTGACTTTTGGTTTAAAGGGCTATTGACTTATTCTGTTTGCTCTTCTTTTTTTTTAATTCACTAATTTTTCTTGTTTCAAGAATCATTTTTATGATTTTTCAGATCCTCAGTAACATGTCTCCTTTTTCATCATTGTTTCAAGAGCCAACAATTTTAACATTCATGAACAACAAATTCAAAAGACACATGCACTGTTCAAGCATACATTCAAAAATCAAAAGTATTGCCACCACATCAAAATAATTAATATGTTATAAAATTCGAAATTCATGCAATTCTTCTCTTTTTCAATTAAGAACATTTTTCATTTAAGAAAGGTGATGGATTCATAGGACATTCATAACTTGAAGGCATAGACACTAAGACACAAACATAAATAAAACATAAAGCATAATTTTCGAAAAACAGAAAAGTAAAGAACAAGGAGATTAAAGAACGGGTCCACCTTAGTGATGGCGGCTTGTTCTTCCTCTTGAAGATCTTATGGAGTGCTTGAGCTCCTCAATGTCTCTTCCTTGCCTTTGTTGCTCCTCTCTCATGATTCTTTGATCTTCTCTAATTTCATGGAGGAGAATGGAATGTTCTTGGTGCTCCACCCTTAGTTGTCCCATGTTGGAACTCAATTCTCCTAGGGAGGTGTTGATTTGCTCCCAATAGTTTTGTGGAGGAAAGTGCTTCCCTTAAGGCATCTCAGGGATTTCATAATAAGGAATTTCCTCATGTCCATGAGTGGGATCTCTTGTTTGCTCCATCCTCTTCTTAGTGATGGGCTTGAAGTCATGCCTTCTCAGTTGAACCGGCTTCCCTCTTGAATCTCTCTTCCATTGAGCGCCCTCTTCACAAATGTCTATGAGGACTTGGTCCAACCTTTGATCAAAGTTGACCCTTCTAGTGTAGGGGTGTTCATCTCCTTGCATCATGGGCAAGTTGAATGCCAACCTTACATTTTCCGGACTAAAATCTAAGCATTTCCCCCGAACCATTGTAAGCCAATTCTTTGGGTCCGGGTTCACACTTTGATCATGGTTCTTGGTAATCCATGCATTGGCATAGAACTCTTGAACCATTAAGATTCTGACTTGTTGAATGGGGTTGGTAAGAACTTCCCAACCTCTTCTTCGGATCTCCGGATATTCACTCTTTTTGAGTTTGAAAGGGACCTTGGGAATCACCTTCTTCATGGCCACAACTTCATAGAAGTGGTCTTGATGCACCCTTGAGATGAATCTCTCCATCTCCCATGACTCGGAGGTGGAAGCTTTTGCCTTCCCTTTCCTCTTTCTAGAGGTTTCTCCGGCCTTAGGTGCCATAAATGGTTATGGAAAAATAAAAAGCAACGCTTTTACCACACCAAACTTAGAAAGTTTGTTCGTCCTTGAGAAAAAGAGGAAAGAAAAGAGTAGAAGAAGAAGAAATAGAGGAGATGGAGGGGGCTTTTGTGGTTCGGCTGAGGGAGAGAAGTAGTGTTTAGGTTGTATGAAAATGAAGGAGTGAAGAAGGGTTTATATAGGGGTGGAGAGAGAGGTAGGGTTCGGCCATTATAGGTGGGTTTGGGAGGGAAAGTGGTTTGAATTTGGATGGTGGGGTTTGTGGGGTTTTATGAAGGATGGATGTGAGTGGTGAAGAGAATGGTGGGATTTGATAGGTGAGGGTTTTTTGGGGAAGAGGCATTGAGGTGATTGGTGAATGGGTGAAGAAGAGAGAGAGTGGTGGGGTAGGTGGGGATCCTGTAGGGTCCACAGATCCTGAGGTGTCAAGGATAGCTCATCCCTGCACCAAGTGGCGTGCAAAACGCCCTTTCTGCCAATCCTGGCGTTAAACGCCGGGCTGCTGCCCTTTTCTGGCATTAAACGCCAGTTTCTTACCCATTCCTGCGCCAGTCTGGTGCCCCTTTCTGGCGTTAAACGCCCAGAATGGTGCCAGACTGGGCGTTAAACGCCCTTTTGCTGCCCTTACTGGCGTTTAAACGCCAGCAAGTTTTTCCTCCAGGGTGTGCTGTTTTTCATTCTGTTTTTCATTCTGTTTTTGCTTTTTCAATTATTTTTGTGACTTCACATGATCATCAACCTATAAAAAACATAAAATAACAATCGAAAATAGATAAATATAACATTGGGTTACCTCCCAATAAGCGCTTCTTTAATGTCAGTAGCTTAACAGTGGGCTCTCATGGAGCCTCACAGATGTTCAGAGCAATGTTGGAACCTCCTAGCACCAGACTTAGAGTTTGAATGTGGGGGTTCAACACCAAACTTAGAATTTGGTTGTGGCCTCCCGACACCAAACTTAGAGTTTGACAGTGGGGACTCTGTTTTACTCTGTTTTGAGAGAAGCTCTTCATGCTTCCTCTCCATGGTTACAGAGGGATATCCTTGAGCCTTAAACACAAAGGATTCTTCATTCACTTGAATGGTCAATTCTCCTCTGTCAACATCAATCACAGCCTTTGCTGTGGCTAGGAAGGGTCTGCCAAGGATGATGGATTCATCCATGCACTTCCCAGTCTCTAGGACTATGAAATCAGCAGGGATGTAATGGTCTTTAATCTTTACCAGAACATCCTCTACAAGTCCATAAGCTTGTTTTCTTGAATTGTCTGCCATCTCTAGTGAGATTCTTGCAGCTTGTACCTCAAAGATCCCTAGCTTCTCCATTACAGAGAGAGGCATGAGGTTTATGCTTGACCCTAGGTCACACAGAGCCTTCTCGAAGGTCATGGTGCCTAATGTACAGGGTATTGAGAACTTCCCAGGGTCCTGTCTCTTTTGAGGTAATCTCTGCCTAGTCAAGTTATCCAGTTCTTTGGTGAGCAAAAGGGGTTCATCCTTCCAGGTCTCATTACCAAATAACTTGTCATTTAGCTTCATGATTGCTCCAAGGTACTTAGCAACTTGCTCTTCAGTGACATCTTCGTCCTCTTCAGAGGAAGAATACTCATCAGAACTCATGAATGGCAGAAGTAAATCCAATGGAATCTCTATGGTCTCAGTGTGAGCCTCAGATTTCCATGTTTCCTCATTAGGGAACTCATTGGAGGCCAGTAGACGTCCATTGAGGTCTTCCTCAGTGGTGATCACTGCCTCTTCCTCCTCTCCAAATTCAGCCATGTTGATGGCCTTACACTCTCCTTTTGGATTCTCTTTTGTATTGCTTGAAAGAGTACTAGGAGGGAGTTCAGTAACTTTCTTACTCAGCTGACCCACTTGTGCCTCCAAGTATCTAATGGAGGACCTTATTTCAGTCATGAAACTTTGAGTGGTTTTGATTAGATCAGAGACCATGGTTGCTAAGTCAGGTTGGCTCTGCTTAGAATTCTCTGTCTGTTGCTGAGAAGATGATGGAAAAGGCTTGCCATTGCTAAACCTGTTTCTTCCACCATTATGGTTGTTGAAACCTTGTTGAGGTCTCTGTTGATCCTTTCATGAGAGATTTGGATGATTTCTCCATGAAGGATTATAGGTGTTTCCATAGGGTTCTCCCATGTAATTCACCTCTTCCATTGAAGGGTTCTCAGGATCATAAGCTTCTTCTTCAGATGAAGCGTCCTTAGTACTGCCTGGTGCAGCTTACATTCCAGACAGACTTTGAGAAATCATATTGACTTGCTGAGTCAATATTTTGTTCTGAGCCAATATGGCATTCAGAGTATCAATCTCAAGAACTCCTTTCTTCTGATTTGTCCCCTTGTGCACAGGATTCCTTTCAGAAGTGTACATGAATTGGTTATTTGCAACCATTTCAATGAGTTCTTGAGCTTCTGCAGGCGTCTTCTTCAGATGAAGAGATCCTCCAGTAGAGCTATCCAATGACATCTTGGACAGTTCAGACAGACCATCATAGAAGATACCTATGAGGCTCCATTCAGAAAGCATGTCAGAAGGACACTTTCTGATCAATTGTTTGTATCTTTTCCAAGCTTCTGATGCCAAGGCATCTTAGGCTAGTTTCACTAGCATTTTTCTGTTAGTTTTAGTTGTTTTATGCATTTTCTTGAGCTTAAAGTAACCAAGAATGGTTAAATGAACAACAAAGCAATGAACCATCCAAACAGTATGATTTTGATGCAAATTCCATGAGTTTTTAGTTATATTACTTGAATGCTATGAATGGATGATTTCTCATGAAATTTTGCAAGACTTTGATGCAATTGTTTGGATGATTTCAGGGAAGAAGAGGCTAGGCAAGGAAGCAACAAAATCAATAAAAGAAGCTTGAATATCAAATGTGGAGTTTAAGCTCCAGTTTAAGCCTAAACTGGAGCTTAAACGCCAGAATCATGAGAAAGGAGGAAATGCTGTAACTGGTGTTTAACCTCCAGTTTAACCTTAAACTGGAAGTTAAACGCCAGAATGAGAAAGGCACTAAGAAGCATTTCTACGTTTAACCTCCAGTTTAACCTTAAACAGGAGGTTAAACGCCAGAATGAGAATTGAACTAAAGGAGCATTTCCACGTTTAACCTCCAGTTTAACCTTAAACTGGAGGTTAAACGTGTTCGACACTTTTTCTCACCAAGGAGCAATTCCACGTTTAACCTCCAGTTTAACCTTAAACTGGAGGTTAAACGCCAGAAGCAAGTGAGGCACCAGGAGCATTTCCACGTTTAACCTCCAGTTTAACCTCAAACTGGAGGTTAAACGTGTTCGACTATTTCTCTCCTCCAGGGTTACTTTCTTCATTCCCACGTTTAACCTCAAATTGGAGGTTAAACGTGTTCGACCCATTCACACTCCTGGGCGAGTTTCTTCATTCCCACGTTTAACCTCCAGTTTAACCTTAAACTGGAGGTTAAACGTGTTCGACCACAAATTGCCTCCAGGGTTGCTTTCTTCAATTCCACGTTTAAGCTTTAGTTTAACCTTAAACTAAAGCTTAAACGTGTTCGACCATACCACAACCCATAGTTGCTTTCTTCCATTTCCACGTTTAAGTTTCAGTTTAACCTTAAACTGAAACTTAAACTTCAACTTAAACGCCACTTTTTGAAAGGGTTTCTGGGCCAAATATATTGAAGTTTAAGTTAGCTTTGAGCACAAAGTTCAACTTAAACGTATTATGGTATGAAACCCAATTGAATATCATGGTTTATGGGATTGGGCCTAAAGAATTGATGAGTCTGGAACTTCAAATTGTTGAGTTTTGTGTCATTACTTGTTTATCACTAAGTTTGCTCAATGAATGTTACAGAATGGGATCACAGCCTCATCAGGATTATGGACCATAAACCCAAAGCAAAAGGAAATCAAGGAAAAGCCTCAAAGCCCAAGAAACACAACAGAAGCTCAATTTAGAAAGTGTATAAATAGGATAGAATTTAAGTTAGTTAAAAACTTTGGACACTGGGAAACTTTTGATCATTTTGCTATTTTTCATACTTTGTAATTGAATTCAGAGCTATGACTCACTAAACCCCTTTCATTGGGTTAGGGAGCTCTATTGTAATTCAATGAATCAATAATAGTTTTCATCTTCTTCTTCAATCTTTTCTCTTGAATTTTGTTAGAAAGCTTCTCGATCTAATTCCATTGGGTAGTTGTCTTGGGAAAGAAACTACCCATAATTGGAATCCTTCGGAACCTTGGGAAAGGAATGATGGATTCATGCTAGAGAAGCTTTCTCACAGTGAATTGGATTGGGGTTTGGATGGATATTGTGACATGTAATCCTACCAAATTGTGGTTCATGAAACTGTGTGGTATAATCAGTGATCGAGCATCATCTCTTCTTATGAACATTTAAACCAAGGGATTGGGAATTTGTTTGTCTTTAGAGAGAATTGGTGAGCCAAGGAATTGGGATCCAATCATATAAGATTGCCAAGCAAGATTCAATGAATGCATTGGTTGAGGAAGAGATGAAAATGTTTTGATTCGGAGATTTCAATATCTCCTGACCCCAATGAACCCCTCTTTCTGATCTACACTTTCTATTTACATTCTGCAAATTTCAATTCATGCAATCACCCCAATTCCCTTTACTTTCAGCAATTTACTTTTTCGCACCTTAATTCTCGCAATTTAAGTTTATGCAGTTTCAATTCCTTGCAATTTACGTTTCCTGCCACATTTACTTTATGCAATTCACATCCAAAAGTTGATTCCGCTCAACTAAACAAACTTCTAATTCGAATTGCTCATTCAACCAATCCTTGTGGGATTCGACCTCACTCTATTGTGAGTTTTTACTTGACGATAACCGGTGCACTTGCCGGAAGGAATTTTGCCGATCGTGCAATTTCCTAAATCGTAGCATATCAAGTATATGCGCATCAAGTTTATGGCGCCGTTGCCGGGGATTAGTTTTCGATTGACAATTCTCAAATTGGAAGTTAACTAGATTGAGCATTTTTCTTGTTTTGTTAATTTAGTTCTAATTACTTGTTGAATTTTTTTAATTTCTGCACTCTGTTATTTGCTTTCTCTCTTTATGCCTTTAAATTCAAGCAACTAACTCACTGACCCACTAACTATTTGAATTAATTCCTCAATTGCTCTAACCATACTCTGCCATTAACCAAGAGTATTCCACTTGTTTGTTGCTTGTGGTGCGTTCTTGTATGACAGGTAGGAGAGGAGAGACATCAACTCCTCCATATACCGAACCAGAGAGGACCCTTCATAGACTTAGAAGGGAAGCAAGAGGGAAGAGAGTACTGAGAGAAGAAGAATCTGAAGGAGAATCTGAGGACAACTTTGAGGAAGTTCTAGATCTCAACATGGATAGAGAATTTCACAACCATGAGAGGGCTGATGGAAACAATGCCATTCCTGAGAGGAGGGTTCTTGGTTCATACATAAACCCAACCTCTGGGAATTGTGGAAGCAGCATTCAGAAACCACCCATTCAGGCCAATAATTTTGAACTCAAACCACAGTTAATATCACTGGTGGAGAACCATTGTTCATTTGGTGGGAGTGTTAATGAAGACCCAAACCAACATCTCACAAAATTCCTGAGAATTTGCGACACTGTGAAGTCCAATGGAGTCCAGGAAGATGCCTATAAACTGCTCTTGTTTCCATTTTCACTTAGGGACAAGGCAACTAAGTGGCTGGAATCATTCCCAAGGGACAGCCTAACAACCTGGGATGAGGTGGAGAGCAAGTTTCTGGCACGTTTCTACCCCCCACAAAAGGTCAATAGGCTTCGATCTGAGGTTCAGACTTTTAGACAACAAGATGGTGAGACGCTCTACGAGGCATGGGAGAGGTTCAAAGAATTGACAAGGAAATGTCCACCAAACATGTTCCCTGACTGGGTGCAATTGCATATTTTTTATGATGGACTTTCTTATGAATCAAGGAAGGCTGTAGACCATTCATCAGGAGGTTCATTGAACAGGAAAAAGACTGTGGAAGAAGCTATTGAAGTGATTGAGACAGTGGCTGAGAATGAGTACTACTATGCTTTAGAGAGACACAACACTAAGGGAGTCATGGAGCTGAACCATGTTGATACAATTCTAGCTCAAAACAAGGTGTTTGCCAAGCAACTAGCAGAGCTCACCAGGAAATTAGACACAAAGCAAGTGGCTGCGATACACACACAAGATCAAGAGGAAGTAAGCATTGAAGGAGGTGATTGGGAAGAGGCCAACTATGTGGGAAACCAACAAAAGCAATCATATGATCCACACTCCAACACTTACAACCCAGGTTGGAAAAACCACCCAAACTTTGGGTGGGGAAACCAGCAAACCCAACCACAAAACCACAAACCTTACAACCACAACCAACATAACAATTCCACATACCAAAACTCCAACCAAAGATCATACCAAGCCACACAAAACACTTACTCCCAACCACCATATCATGGCCAAAATACCCAACCTGCTCAATCCAATCCGAACCAACAATTTCAAGATCAATTAAACAGGATAGAAGGAATACTAGCAAACATGGGTCAGGACATAAAGGAGTTGAAAAGTTTTAGGGAAGATGTAAGATCGACCTTAAGGAGCCATGGTGAAAAACTCAAGTGGATGGAGTCTCGAGTAGGAGAGCTATCTCAACAGGCCCCCAAGTCAACTGCAGTGTTCCCTAGTGACACTGAAAAGAATCCTAAGGGGGAACAAAAGGGAGTGAGATGGGAAGAATGCAAGGCCATCACCATATTGAAGGAAGTCTCAGAAGAAGAAGGAATCAGACCCTCAGAAAAGGAGCCAGAAATCTTGAAAGAAGGTGTGGAAGAAGCTAAGCAGGAAAGTGAAACTGAGCAAGCCAAGGAAATGCAAAAGGAAGGCATGCTGGGAACATACCAACCAAAAGCACCATTCCCTCAGAGGTTAGGAGGAGGTGAAAAAGGGAAAACATATTCAAGGTTCTTAGAGACATTTAAGTCTCTCCACATCAATATTCCCTTTCTTGAGATCCTCCAGCAGATGCCTACACATATCAAGTATTTGAAGGAATTGCTGAGCAAGAAAAGAGTTTTGAAGGGAGGACAAACTGTAATAATGAACAAAGAATGCAGTGCACTCATCAAGAAGGATATGGTCTCTAAGAAAACAGACCCAGGAAGTTTTCATATCCCCTGCATCATAGGGGAAACAAAAATTGATAGAGGATTCTGTGATCTAGGAGCTAGCATAAATGTGATGCCTCTGACTCTTATGAGGAGGCTACAACTGAATGAGGTGAGATCCACTGATGTAATCATACAACTGGCTGACAAAACTCAAAAACAAGCTGAAGGGGTAGTTGAGAATGTGCTGGTGAAAGTGGGAAATTATTTTTTCCCCACAGAGTTTGTCATTTTGGACATGGAGGAAAGCTACCTACACCCTATCATTCTGGGAAGGCCATTTCTAGCCACTGCTAGAGCGCTCATAGATATAGAACAAGGAGAGCTAATTTTGAGAGTACATGATGAACAGCTCATTTTCCATGTTTTTAAACCTGCATCTGAGCCTGAACCAGAACCTGAAAAGCCTAAGGATGATAATAGCAATCTGTGTTTGGAGGAAAGCAATTCAGCAGCTGAAACTCTAAAACAATCCTTTGAAGGCAAACAAGAATTACAAGAGTTGAAGCCACAAGAATCAATAAAAACAGATCAGAAGTACCCTCCTGTCATAAGGGTCAATGAAGAAATCCTCAAGAGAGAGGGAATAATTGTAAAGAAATTGCCAAGAGGGTGGAGAAACAGGAAAATTCCCACTGAAGGTTTCTCTCCGGGAGATAAAGTGATATCAAATCATTATTTGCCAATCCCACCTGGCCTCAAACCCATTCCTTCTCAGCTCCCTCAAGTGTTCACAATCAGGAAAGTTCTTTCTATGGAACATTTGGAAATCATGAAGGAATCAAATGGGGATGTTTCCATAGTGAGAGGAGAGGACATCAAGCACTACAATCCACCCTAACAAGGGACAACCGTCAAGCTAGTGACGTTAAAGAAGCGCTTCATGGGAGGCAACCCATGTTTTAGTATCCTTACTTTTTATTGTTTTGCTTTGCATCTAATAAAGCATGGTTTCTTATGCATGAACTTGAATCCTCAGGACAATTGTTGATAAGGTGCACTAAACATTGCATGTAAAATACAATTGGTCTTTAAGTTTGGTGTGCCTGAAGGCACCCCAATTCTTATTCAAATTGTATTCAATCTTTCTTTCAAGGTGCACAACCAAACATTAAGTTTGGTGTTCCTTTTGAACACAGTTAACGAAAAGCAAGAAGTTCCTTTGGATTTAGAAATTCATGACAAGTATACCATGTGCACGTTTTAATACTTTGATTTCAATTACTTTAGGTAGTAAAATTGTTTAGGATCAAAGAGCCAAAGTGACTATGATTTATTAGAATTAGGCACAATTATTAAGGATAACCAACATGGATTTCATATCATCAGGAGACATTACCAAACACTAAGTTTGGTGTCCAGTAATAAGTGTGCATACATACAAAGGTCACGGCTATAAGCTCAGAAAGACAATCATTGATTTACAATTCAAAAAGAATGAAAAACATGTGCAAGTACTATTCATTATTCACATGGACCGAAAAATAATAGCAAATTTGTTTGTTTGTGCAGGTACAAAAGGAAAGATAAGAATGGAGGAAGAAGACAAAAGGGGGGGGTACGGTTCTTGGTCAAAAAGGAAGTTCAAAAGCCTTTGAAACTAACACATGGGAAAAGGAAGTTCTGCATGAAAAGATAGCTACATGTACAACCTAATGCACCCAGAATACTTCCAAGAAAGTGAAAAGCAATTCGTCCTTTTCCCTAACTCATATATTTACCATCAAGCCATACTTCACAATTCACCCTAGCTGTCCATTTTTCAAGTACATGCACTATAAAGAACCACTTGGGGAACGAGTTCCACACCACCAAATCTCCTTCTTGCACATTTTCTTTTATCATAGCATAACCATCTCTTGCCGAAAACAACCTCACCACACTTCTAACAATACTTTCTTACTTCACTTTGTCAACTTTAGCTTGTCACTTGCCAAAACCAAGGAACCAATGGCAGCCTCATCTAGCCACAAAAGAAGAAAGGATAAGGAGCCAATGGAGGAGGAAAGGGAATTTAATGCATGGAAATACAAATCCGTTTTCCATGAGATTCAAGCCGAATGGATGAGACCTAAAAGGGTGCTAGCTGAGGTTCCCTTTGACCTTGAAAAGGATGAGTTTCCAGGTATTTGGGAGAAGATCAAAAAGAGGAAGTGGGAGCTCTTGACTAAGCCAATCACTAAAATCAACATCAACCTGGTGAAGGAGTTTTATGCAAATGCAGTGAGGGAGGATACAACCGAGGAACCCACATACAAAAGCTATGTGAGAGGGGTGGAAGTTGACTTCAGCCCCAAAGCAATCATGAAAACTCTTGGCCTGAAAAACATACGTTTCAGCCAAGCAAGTTATGAGGAAAGGATGATGGGAGAACCTGACTATTCGACTATTGCTGAAGACCTTTGTGCCATCAGAGCTGAATGGGTGAGAAAAACAAAAGGGGCTCCAAGAGTTTTGAGAAGGGGAGACCTAACACCTGAAGCTAAAGGGTGGTATGCAATAGTTAGGAGATCCATTCTACCCACTGCAAACACTTCAGAAATAGTCCCTAAAAGAGCCATCTTGCTACATTACATTATGGTGGGAGGGGAGATCAAAGTTCATAAACTCATTGTTGAACAGATACAAGAGTTTAGTGAGAAAAGTGACCATGACTCCTGGCTCCACTTCCCTAGCACCATCATTAGACTATGCATCGATGCCCAAGTACCACTTGAAGATGAAAGACCTAATTGGTTATATCCTGGAATGGCCATAACTGCGTACAGAATGACTCTTGGCCCAATTGCTCCAAGACATACAAAAAGAAGAAATGAAGAAGGGCAACAAGCAGAAGCAGAACAAGAAGGGGAAGAAGGAGAAGAAGGAGAAGAAGAGCAAGAAGAGCAAGGAATTCCAGAAAGAAGGCAACAAGTTCCCAGAGACCCCATGGATATGAGCAGAATGCAGGAAATCATAGAAGGAATGTCTCAGCAATACATGAGGTCTCAGGAGAGACAAGAGGACTTTCACATGAAAATGATGGATATGCAAAGGAACTTTGAATCAAGATTCCTAGATCTGCAAAGGGAACAGAATTTACAATTACAGGAATCCCTCAGCCACATATGCCAACACCAAGATGCCAGTATCTTGGCAATCAAGGAAGCCACCACTTTGCAGAATGCAAGATACTCAGTTCAAGCTGATTACAACATCAGTTCTCAAATCAAGCTTAACTACATAGGGGAACATCTACACAAGATGGACCCAGCATTCCCAGCTTTTGATGAGTATTTCAAAGGAAGAAAAGAAGGAGAAATAAACAAGGCAATGGTCCTTGAAAAGGGAGTGGAAGAAACAATGAAAAAGGCTGGATTCTGGAAAAAGCTCATAAGAAAAGACAAAGGAAGTACAAGTGGTCAAAAAGAGGTAAGAAGCAAGAAGAAGCAGGATCCCAAGAATCAAGAAGAACCAAGCAATAAATAAGAGGTGGTCTCGCTCCTTAATAATCAAATGATAGTTGTGAATTGTCTTTATGAGCTTTCTTTCATTATAAGTCATTTAAGTTTTAATGTGAAGTTTTTAGTATGTTTGTTGGTTTACTGCTTTGAATAAAGTGAATGCCTAGAAGTTTGGATATAACTTCACCTTCTTAAACAAATGCTTGCCATGCTTGTTCTATTTCCAAAAATTAAAAGAAAAGTTTGAACAAAAGTAACTTGGCTCAATTAGTGACAAATCAAGTAGAATTAAGTGGTGGTATGCATGCTTGATTGTTTAGTTAGCTCACTGGAAATTGAGTGTAGAATTATCATTTTTTGTGTAGAAGTTGAATACTGTCTATGGATCTTGATGAATAAATGTCTTTGACCATGAAAAAGAAAGAAAAAGAAGAAGAAAAAGCCACTGAAAAAGGGCAACCAAAAAAAAAAAAGAAAAAAAATTTGAGAAAATAAGCTAGGCACCAATGGTTTGAACTTCTGAGACAAATGCCTGTGGTGTTTATGTATTAAGGATATGCTTGGATGAATAGGTTCTGAGGAGTGTTTCAACACTTGGTAACTTGGGTTAACTAACCCGGGATTATCAACCAAAAGTCCATTATCAAGAGCAACCTAAATACAAAACATTTAGTCACACAAAGAGGTGCTGGGCACCAATGTCTCAAGAAGAAATGTGAACTAAAATGCCTGTAGTGGATATGTGTAGTGCACTAATAAGAAAAAGAAAATGCCAAAGGCTTGTGCAACACATGACACTGAGCAAACAAGGAGCAAAGGAGCTCTAAGAAAAAGAAAAACAAAGAAAGGAAAAAGTGCCAAGGACATAAGAATAACAAGAGGCCATAGCAGTGTTTGATGGATGCAATAAAAAAGTGATAATCCTACCTGATAAGAATGAAAAAGTGATGCTGCAACTTTCTGCATAAAACCCTTCTGATGAACTTCAAATGCTTGCTAATATAGCCAATGTAATTGCTTTTTGTTTCATACTTTCTTCTCAATTAACTCAGGACTTGCTTAGGGACAAGCAAGTATTAAGTTTGGTGTTGTGATGCCAAGGCATCTTAGGCTAGTTTCACTAGCATTTTTCTGTTAGTTTTAGTTGTTTTATGCATTTTCTTGAGCTTAAAGTAACCAAGAATGGTTAAATGAACAACAAAGCAATGAACCATCCAAACAGTATGATTTTGATGCAAATTCCATGAGTTTTTAGTTATATTACTTGAATGCTATGAATGGATGATTTCTCATGAAATTTTGCAAGACTTTGATGCAATTGTTTGGATGATTTCAGGGAAGAAGAGGCTAGGCAAGGAAGCAACAAAATCAATAAAAGAAGCTTGAATATCAAATGTGGAGTTTAAGCTCCAGTTTAAGCCTAAACTGGAGCTTAAACGCCAGAATCATGAGAAAGGAGGAAATGCTGTAACTGGCGTTTAACCTCCAGTTTAACCTTAAACTGGAAGTTAAACGCCAGAATGAGAAAGGCACTAAGAAGCATTTCCACGTTTAACCACCAGTTTAACCATAAACTGGAGGTTAAACGCCAGAATGAGAATTGAACTAAAGGAGCATTTCCACGTTTAACCTCCAGTTTAACCTTAAACTGGAGGTTAAACGTGTTCGACACTTTTTCTCACCAAGGAGCAATTCCACGTTTAACCTCCAGTTTAACCTTAAACTGGAGGTTAAACGCCAGAAGCAAGTGAGGCACCAGGAGCATTTCCACGTTTAACCTCCAGTTTAACCTCAAACTGGAGGTTAAACGTGTTCGACTATTTCTCTCCTCCAGGGTTACTTTCTTCATTCCCACGTTTAACCTCCAGTTTAACCTCAAACTGGAGGTTAAACGTGTTCGACCCATTCACACTCCTGGGCTAGTTTCTTCATTCCCACGTTTAACCTCCAGTTTAACCTTAAACTGGAGGTTAAACGTGTTCGACCACAAATTGCCTCCAGGGTTGCTTTCTTCAATTCCACGTTTAAGCTTTAGTTTAACCTTAAACTAAAGCTTAAACGTGTTCGACCATACCACAACCCATAGTTGCTTTCTTCCATTTCCACGTTTAAGTTTCAGTTTAACCTTAAACTGAAACTTAAACTTCAACTTAAACGCCACTTTTTGAAAGGGTTTCTGGGCCAAATATATTGAAGTTTAAGTTAGCTTTGAGCACAAAGTTCAACTTAAACGTATTATGGTATGAAACCCAATTGAATATCATGGTTTATGGGATTGGGCCTAAAGAATTGATGAGTCTGGAACTTCAAATTGTTGAGTTTTGTGTCATTACTTGTTTATCACTAAGTTTGCTCAATGAATGTTACAGAATGGGATCACAGCCTCATCAGGATTATGGACCATAAACCCAAAGCAAAAGGAAATCAAGGAAAAGCCTCAAAGCCCAAGAAACACAACAGAAGCTCAATTTAGAAAGTGTATAAATAGGATAGAATTTAAGTTAGTTAAAAACTTTGGACACTGGGAAACTTTTGATCATTTTGCTATTTTTCATACTTTGTAATTGAATTCAGAGCTATGACTCACTAAACCCCTTTCATTGGGTTAGGGAGCTCTATTGTAATTCAATGAATCAATAATAGTTTTCATCTTCTTCTTCAATCTTTTCTCTTGAATTTTGTTAGAAAGCTTCTCGATCTAATTCCATTGGGTAGTTGTCTTGGGAAAGAAACTACCCATAATTGGAATCCTTCGGAACCTTGGGAAAGGAATGATGGATTCATGCTAGAGAAGCTTTCTCACAGTGAATTGGATTGGGGTTTGGATGGATATTGTGACATGTAATCCTACCAAATTGTGGTTCATGAAACTGTGTGGTATAATCAGTGATCGAGCATCATCTCTTCTTATGAACATTTAAACCAAGGGATTGGGAATTTGTTTGTCTTTAGAGAGAATTGGTGAGCCAAGGAATTGGGATCCAATCATATAAGATTGCCAAGCAAGATTCAATGAATGCATTGGTTGAGGAAGAGATGAAAATGTTTTGATTCGGAGATTTCAATATCTCCTGACCCCAATGAACCCCTCTTTCTGATCTACACTTTCTATTTACATTCTGCAAATTTCAATTCATGCAATCACCCCAATTCCCTTTACTTTCAGCAATTTACTTTCTCGCACCTTAATTCTCGCAATTTAAGTTTATGCAGTTTCAATTCCTTGCAATTTACGTTTCCTGCCACATTTACTTTATGCAATTCACATCCAAAAGTTGATTCCGCTCAACTAAACAAACTTCTAATTCGAATTGCTCATTCAACCAATCCTTGTGGGATTCGACCTCACTCTATTGTGAGTTTTTACTTGACGATAACCGGTGCACTTGCCGGAAGGAATTTTGCCGATCGTGCAATTTCCTAAATCGTAGCATATCAAGTATATGCGCATCAGCTTCATAGAGGGATTCACCTTCCTTCTGTCTGAAGGTTTGGACTTCCACTCTAAGCTTACTCAAATTTTGAGGTGGAAAGAACTTTGCCAAGAAGGCATTGACTAGCTTTTCCCAAGAGTTCAGGCTTTCTTTAGGTTGTGAGTCCAACCATATCCTAGCTCTGTCTCTTACACCAAAAGGGAATAGCATAAGTCTATAGACCTCAGGATCAACCCCATTGGTCTTGACAGTGTCACAGATTTGCAAGAATTCAGCTAAAAACTGATGAGAATCTTCCAATGAAAGTCCATGGAACTTGCAATTCTGTTGCATTAGAGAAACTAATTGAGGCTTAAGCTCAAAGTTGTTTGCTCCAATGGCAGGGATAGAGATGCTTCTCCCATAGAAGTCGGGAGTAGGTGCAGTAAAGTCACCAAGCACTTTCCTTGCATTGTTGGCATTGTTGTTGTTTTCGGCTGCCATGTCTTCTTGTTTGAAGATTTCTGTTAGGTCCTCTCCAGAGAGTAAGGCTTTAGCTTCTCTTAGCTTCCGCTTTAAGGTCCTTTCAGGTTTAGGATCAGCTTCAACAAGAATAATTTTGTCCTTGCTCCTGCTCATATGAAAGAGAAGAAAACAAGAAAGTATGGAATCCTCTATGTCACAGGATAGAGATTCCTTGAGGTGTCAGAGGAAAAGAAGAATAGAAGGAGGAGGTAGAAGAATTCAAACTTATCAAGAGGGATAGAGTTCGAATTGTGCATTGAGGAGGAGTGTTAGTCCATAAATAGAAGGATGTGAGAAGAGGGGAAGAATTTTTGAAATTAAAGTAAAAGATTTTAAAATAATTAAAAGAAATTTTGAAAATTTGATTGATGATTTTCGAAAATTAAAGTTGGGAAAGAAATAAAGTGATTTTGAAAAAGATTTTAAAATTAGAAATCAAAAGCATATGATTGAAAACTATTTTGAAAAAGATGTGATTAAGAAGATATGATTGAAAAGTTATGGTTTTAAAGAGATATGATTGAAAAGATATGATTGAAAAACAATTTAAAAAGATTTGATTTTTAAAATTAATAACTTGGCTAACAAGAAATTTAAAAGATATGATTCAGACATTAAACCTTTCTCAACAGAAAAGGCAACATACTTGAAATGTTTGAATCAAATCATTAATTGTTAGCAAGTATTTTTGAAAATGGAAAGAAATTGATTTTGAAAATATATGATTGAAAAGATATGATTTGAAAAAGATTTGATTTTGAAAAATTATGGAAACTTGAAAAAAAAATCTGAATTAAAAACAAAATCTTCCCTCTTGTGCCATCCTGGCGTTAAACGCCCAGAATGGTATCCATTCTGGCATTTAACGCCCAAAACTCTACCTTTTTGGGCGTTAAACGCCCAGCCAGGTACCCTGGCTGGCGTTTAAATGCCAGTTTTCCTTCCTCACTAGGCGTTTTGAACGCCCAGCTTTTTCTGTGTAATTCCTCTACTGCATGTTCTGAATCTTCAATTCTCTGTATTGACTTGAAAAGACACAATTTTAAAAAAAAATTTGAATTTTTAATGATGAAGAATAATCAGAACGCCACTAAGATCAAATAAACAATGCATGCAAGACACCAAACTTAGAAGTTTGTATACTATTGACACTAACAAATTGAGAATGCCTGTGAGAAACAACAAAACACTCAAGACAGAGAATTTAAAGATCAGGTCAAGGAAATCATCAAGAACAACTTGAAGATCAATGAGGAACATAATGCATGTAATTTTCGAAAATTAGAGGAATAAAGACATGCAATTGACACCAAACTTAAAATTAGACACTAGACTCAAACAAGAAACATAAAAATAATTTTTATTTTAAGATTTATAATTTTTTTGGAATTTTTGAAAATTACATGGAAGAGAAAATAAAGAGATTCAAAATTTTTAATAAAAATTCCAAGAATCATGCAATGTTAGTCTAAAGCTTTAGTCTAAGGAAATTAGACATGGCTAGCCAAGCTTCAGTAGGACATTACATTCAACAGCTAAATTGATGAGAATTAATCAGCTTTTGTGATGATAAGAACATCACCTTGAAACTCTAGAATTCATTCTTAAAAACTTCTAAAGAAAAATACCTAATCTAAGCAACAAGATGAACCGTCAGTTGTCCAAACTCGAACAATTCCCGGCAACGGCGCCAAAAACTTGGTGCACGAAATTGTGATCATCAATGGCGCCATCAACATGGTATGCTCAATTACAATCTCAACTCTTTATCACAACTTCGCACAACTAACCAGCAAGTGCACTAGGTCGTCCAAGTAATAAACCTTACGCGAGTAAGGGTCGATCCCACGGAGATTGTTAGTATGAAGCAAGCTATGGTCATCTTGTAAATCTCAGTCAGGTGGATTCAAATGGTTATGGAGGATTAATGATTAAAAGATAAATAAAACATAAAATAAAGATAGAGATACTTATGTAATTCATTGGTGAGAATTTCAGATAAGTGTATGGAGATGCTTTCTCATTTCCGTCTCTCTGCTTTCTGGTGGACGAAATTGTGATCAACAATATTAGCTCTTTGATATGTGCACAAAAACATTATCTCAACACTTTCTTTTCACAACTCCATTCAACTAACCAGCAAGTGTACTGGGTCGTCCAAGTAATAAACCTTACGCGAGTAAGGGTCGATCCCACAGAGATTGTTGGTATGAAGCAAGCTATGGTCACCTTGTAAATCTCAGTTAGGCAGATTAAATGGTTATAGGTTTTGAAAATTAATAATAAATAGAAAATAAAATAAGATAGAAATACTTATGTAAATCAATAGCGGGAATTTCAGATAGGTGTATGGAGATGCTGTGTTCCTCTTGAAACTCTACTTCACTACTCACTCTTCCTTCAATCCTTCTTACTCCTTTCCAAGGCAAGCTGTATGTAGGGCATCACCGTTGTCAATGGCTACATCCCATCCTCTCAGTGAAAATGGTCCTATGCTCTGTCACATCACGGCTAATCATCTGTCGGTTCTCAATCAGGTTGGAGTAGAATCCCTTGATTCTTTTGCGTTTGTCATCACGCCGAGCCTTCTGGAGTTTAAAGCTCGTCACAGTCATTCAATCCCGGAATCCTACTCGGAATACCATAGACAAGGTTTAGACTTTCCGGATCCTCATGAATGCCGCCATCTATCTAACTTATACCACGAAGATTCTGTTGGGGAATCTAAGAGATATGCGCCCGGCCTAAAGTAGAACGGAAGTGGTTGTCAATCACGCGCGTTCATAGGTGAGAATGATGATGAGTGTCACGGATCATCACATTCATCAAAGTGTTGTGCAATGTATATCTTGGAATAAGAATAAAAGAGAATTGAATAGAAAGTAATAATAATTGTATTGAAATTTGAGGTACAGTAGAGCTCCACACCCTTAATCTATGGTGTGCAGAAACTCCACCGTTGAAAATACATAAGTGAAAGGTTCAGGCATGGCCGAATGGCCAGCCCCCAAAACGTGATCACCGGATTCAAAATACAATCCAGGATCCAGGATGATAATATGATAGTAAAAAGTTCTATTTATAATAAACTAGCTCCTAGGGTTTACATGAGTAAGTAATTGATGCATAAATCCACTTCCGGGGCCCACTTGGTGTATGTTTGGGCTGAGCTTGATCTATCCACGAGCTAAGGCTTCTCTTGGAGTTGAACTCCAAGTTATGACGTGTTTTGGGCGTTCAACTCCGGATCATGACGTGTTTCTGGCGTTTAACTCCAGACAGCAACATGTACTTGGCGTTCAACGCCAAGTTACATCGTCAATTTCCGAATAAAGTATGGACTATTATATATTGATGAAAAGCTCTGGATGTCTACATTCCAACGCCGTTGAGAGCACACCATTTGGAGTTTTGTAGCTCCAGAAAATCCATTTCGAGTGCAGGGAGGTTAGATTCCAACAGCATCAGCAGTCCTTTTGTCAGCCTTTTTCAGAGTTTTGCTCAAGTCCCTCAATTTCAGCCAGAAATTACCTGAAATTACAGAAAAACACACAAACTCATAGTAAAGTCCAGAAATGTGAATTTAACATAAAAACTAATGAAAACATCCCTAAAAGTAGCTTGAACTTACTAAAAACTACCTAAAAACAATGCCAAAAAGCGTATAAATTATCTGCTCATCACTTTCCTACTGTCTTCATCCAATCCTTCTTACTCCTTTCTATGGCAAGCTGTATGTTGGGCATCACCGTTGTCAATGGCTACAGTTCCGTCCTCTCAATGAAAATGTTCAACACGCTTTGTCACAGCACGGCTATTCATCTGTCGGTTCTCGATCATGTCGGAATAGAATCCATTGATTCTTTTGCATCTGTCACTAACACCCCACAATCGCGAGTTTGAAGCTCATCACAGTCATTCAATCCCTGAATACTACTCAGAATACCACAGACAAGGTTTAGACCTTCCGGATTCCCAAGAATGGCCGCCAATGGATTCTAGCTTATACCACGAAGATTCTGATTAAGGAATCCAAGAGATATCCACTCAATCTAAGGTAGAACGGAGGTGGTTGTCAGGCACACGTTCATAGGTGAGAATGATGATGAGTGTCACGGATCATCACATTCATCAAGTTGAGGAATAAGTGATATCTTAGAACAAGAATAAGCTGAATTGAATAGAAGAACAATAGTAATTGCATTAATACTCGAGGTACAGCAGAGCTCCACACCTTAATCTATGGTGTGTAGAAACACTACCGTTGAAAATACATAAGAACAAGGTTTAGGCATGGCCGAATGGCCAGCCTCCCAAAGAGGGTTCAATCATAAAAACATGTGTAAAAATCCGAAGATTGAGTAAATGACGTAAAAATCCACTTCCGGGCCCACTTGGTGTGTGCTTGGGCTGAGCATTGAAGCTTCCATGTGTAGAGACTTTTCTTGGAGTTAAACGCCAGCTTTTGCGCCAGTTTGGGCGTTTAACTCCCACTTTTGTGCCAGTTCTGGCGTTTAACGCCGGGAATTCTGAAGCTGACTTGGAATGCCTGTTTGGGCCATCAAATCTCGGGCAAAGTATAGACTATTATATATTGCTGAAAAGCCCTGGATGTCTACTTTTCAACGCAATTGAGAGCGTGCCAATTGGGATTTTTTAGCTCCAGAAAATCCACTTCGAGTGCAGGGAGGTCAGAATACAACAGTATCTGCAGCCCTTTTCAGCCTCTGAATCAGATTTTTGCTCAGGTCCCTCAATTTCAGCCAGAAAATATCTGAAATCACAGAAAAACACACAAATTCATAGTAAAGTCCAGAAAAGTGAATTTTAAATAAAAACTAATAAAAATATAATAAAAACTAACTAAAACATACTAAAAGCATACTAAAAACAATGCCAAAAAGCGTATAAATTATCCGCTCATCAAGTACTTACATTAATTCATGAGGAATAGCAGAGCTCCTCACCTCAATATATATGAGGTGTAGAAACTCCACCATTGAAAATATATAAGAGATAAAAGTCTAGGCATGGCCGAATGGCCAGCCTCCCCAAAGATGATCATAAAGCTCAAGGGTTCCAAAGAAGACCCCAATACAATAGTAAAAAGTGCTATTTATACTAAACTAGTAAAGTAGGTTTACAGAAAATGAGTAGATAGTGTAGAAATCCACTTCCGGGGCCCACTTGGTGTGTTCTAGGGCTGAGCTTTGAAGCTTTCACATGCATAGGCCATCCTTGGAGTTAAACGCTAGCTTAGGTGCCAGTTTGGGCGTTTAACTCCAGTTCTGGTGCCATTTCTGGCATTTTACGCCAAAAAAGGGTCTCTAGATGGCGTTTGAACACCAATTTAGGCCATCAAATCTCAGGCAAAGTATAAACATTTATACATTGCTGGAAAGCCCAAGATGTCTACTTTCCAACGCAATTGAGATCACGCTAATTGGGCTTCTATAGCTCCAGAAAATCCACTTCGAGTGTAGAGAGGTCAGAATCCAACAACATCTATAGCTATTTCTCAACATCTGAATCAGATTTTTGCTTAGGTCCCTCAATTTCAACCAGAAAATACCTGAAATCACAGAAAAACACACAAACTCATAGTAAAGTCCAGAAATGTGAATTTTGCAAAAAAAAAAAAAACTAACAAAATATACTAAAAAGTAACTAAAACATACTAGAAATTACCTAAAAATAATGCCAAAAAGCATATAAATTATCCGCTCATCAGGCACATATAAATTTCCGAGAAGGATATCCGTCAATGAGCAAAATTTTTATATATGAATGAGAAAAAGCTATGCATAGACTCTTAGAAATGCGTGTCGAGGGACAGTCTAGGGTTTAGTAGCTGGACTTGTCGGGTTAGCTTGATAACCGACAGAAGAGACTCATCAGCCATAGGACAGGCATACATCATATGCATATTATTTAACTTGCTTGTTTGTGCATTATTTGGGAATGCCTAAGTGAACTTACCATGTTAATTGTTATATTTGCTACCTGCAGTACTTGTACTCTACCTGTGTTTGTTATGGTCTGTTTGGTTGTCTGTGCGATTCTCTAGTGTTGTAGGATTGGAGGAAAGGAGGAGGATTGATGGTTCGATTTAAGTTTTAGTTTAGATAGAAACCCTTAGAGGACCACCCTAACTTATGGTTTCTGCTTTAGTTCTTTAAGCTTTATAATCTGAGTTTTGGCATTTTAGAATTGCCTTTAGCTTTTTCGGGGCCTTATATCTTATGTACGTGGCACCTTTACCATGTAAAGAACCCCCGGTTCTCATTCCATACGGATATTTTTGTGTTTTCAAAAGCAGGTCGAGAGGCAACTTGCTAGGCGTCTCGAGCTCTGCTGCGAAGTGTATCTTTTGGGACTTTATTTTTGTATAGTTAATATATGATCATATGTATAGAACTCTCCTGATAACTTGCTTTACTTTTGTACCTCTTAGAGGTGTATGGAGAACTAGGGTTTTATTTATGTATTTTGCACTTGGGGTTATGTATATATGTATGTAAATATTCTCCGGCCAGCCTTAACTTAACTTCGCAGGCTGAGTCAGGAGCTCGCTATTTTGTACTCTTGACCCTCTACTCTTGTTTTCTTTATATATATGCTATGAACCTTAGCTTTCTTCGTTGCAAGTAATCCTTATTCTTGAGCGTTGCGCTTTTAATTTTGCAATTTTGTTTTACCTATTCTTCATTGCTCCTAGTATATTACTTTCTTTCAATTATTATACGCATATATATTTTATTATAGCGGTCGTAATACCATAGCACCTCTATTTTACAACTTAAGGGTAAAGCTCTGTGTGGTAGGGTGTTACATTATGGTATCAGAGCAGTTCATTCCTATAGAGCCTGAGGGACGGATTGACTATGCTTCTGGGCATACTCTGAGTTTCTATACATTCTAATTATGATATCTAACTAATATATATGGCATGAATGTTCATGAGCATGCATTTGAGACTTCGAATCACTAAACTTCTGATATTGAGACTGATTAATGTCACTTGTTTGGTGTGAACAGGAACCAAATGGCGTCACGTGGATGCGGTTGTGGGCGTAATCGAGGTCGGGGATGGAGAGGTAACGAGGTAACCATACTGGTAGGTAGTTTGACCGATTTTGTCACTGTGATGATGAATGCTATTATTGCCATTGGTGCTGTTGCTGCTGCAACCAGCTGAGTGATGGGTAGGATGGAAATATAAGCTAGAATTGGCAATGACGGCAGTAATAAATATGGAGGAGAAAATAATGTTTCGAGTACAGTGGTACTAGTGGAGATAATGGGTTATTCGAAGTTAACTAACACGGGTCAAGCAACAGGAGAAAGCTCAAGAAGGATAGTGGTGGCAACGAGTGACCGTCGGGA
This sequence comes from Arachis stenosperma, assembly GCF_014773155.1. Lineage (NCBI taxonomy): Eukaryota > Viridiplantae > Streptophyta > Magnoliopsida > Fabales > Fabaceae > Arachis > Arachis stenosperma. The sequence continues at coordinate 61,204,530 of NC_080378.1, read as the reverse complement.
ATCTTTCACAAAGAAAAAGGAAAGGATTAAACCTAGGAGCCAAAATTTCAAAAGAGGTCGTTATGTCACTTCATATTCTCAGCGTCAGAATAATGATCGAAGGAACGACAACCGTCAGGGGCAGGATTCAGAAGAGCAGACTAGTACTCAACTGGAAGACTTAAAGTGTCTGAGATGTAAAAAATATTATCCAAATAGACCATGCAGGGCCGGACTAGGCGTATGATACAAGTGCGGGAAACAAGGGCATATATCTCGAGATTGTCCACACATGAAAGGCCGGGATGTAGCCGAATCTGATTCTCAGACCTGAGGTAATTGTGAACTAGCAATTAAATTTCTAACTACTTTACATACCATAATTATGTAATATTCATTCGAGACGTATGACAAGTTATGATAATCGTGAAGTCCAAGTGGATGGTTAACCAAGTACTACCAACTGTTAAGACAAAGCGATATTTGACTAATTTAGAAGGGTGGCTAGGCTCTTGAAGGTTAAGCATCAGAGTGGCGTAGCGGAAGCGGGTTGGATTATATCTAAGGAATCGGAAGTGTTAAGAACTATGCGGAGTTATTGTTTGAAACCCTATCACAATGAGCTGCGATGAAGAGGAATAGAGCAGCTTCAACCTTTAGCTACAAATTATTTAAGAGGGGAGTGAAGATGAGACCAAATCCCTAGACGAACGAGTTTTTGAGACAATTTTTGAAGGTGTACCATCATTTCCATCTCAGAAAGAAAGTGAGTTTGCAATAGACTTAGTGCCAGAAGCCGGATTAACTCCGATTGCACCATGATAGAAGACACTGTGATAATTGATAGAATTCAGGAGATAGTTAAAGGAAGTAGCAGAAAAGAAACCCCTTCGTCCGAATGTTTCCCTGTGGGAGGTACTGGTTATGTCAAGTGAAGAAGAAAGACAACAACTGGAAGCTCTACGCGAGAGAGAGGGTGCGCCAACTAATCTCCGCGACTTGATCTAACCTTTCTTTTATAGCTTACATTGAAAACTCTATCTTGAATTTCTTCTTGAAAAACCAAATTCATCGTTCTTCTAATTCTATTCCTTACTCGCATAAAGCTTGTCTCTTTTGGGAATTTGCTTTGAGTAGGGTTGCTCTCATATGCAAGCCATATTCTTTAAAATTAGCTAAGACTTCCTTAACTCAATATGCCTTGTTCTTTCTAATCAAGGGCTTCTGATTTAAACTCTTTTCTTGAGATGTACCTTAGTTCTTCTTCTTGTGCATTTCATTATTTCCGTACAACTCTATTTGACCATATATAAGCCTTTTCTCTAAATTCTTGTAAACACCGTATGTGTTGTTCGTACGTCTTTGAGCTCAATAATTCTTTGGAAATAAATTCAAACTTAGTTAGACTATCATGCGATTCTTAGATATAACCATCAAGACAATAGTCTCTTAAAGCAAGATTTCTAAATGCGAAATATGAAGCGTGTAGGAATGTGATACCAAAGAGAATTCCAGAGCCTTAATTCTTGTCGAACATATCACATATGATTAAGTTAACTTGAAGTAATCCACCGTGTGTGTGGACACCTAAATACGATGGGAGTTTTCGAACCATGAGAGAAAGGATTAACCTTAGTGCCAATGTGTGTATCACTTGAATTTAATGAACCATTTAAGAAATTACTGCGATCCGTTATTGGAGGACTTGGAATGCGTGCTGATGCAACATCGTGAGGTAGTAGCGGACTCCCTGAGCAAGAAATTTCTGAGGAATGCTTGGAGGTAAATGTTGGAGGAAAGAATGCTAGGTAAGTTGGAGCTCTAAGTTGGATATTGAGGGTGTAGCCGGAGGTGTCGGACTAAATCCATTACAATTATGAAACATGGTAAAGATGAGATACAAAAAGCATAACAAGATGACAGAGGGCTACCAAGGATGTGGAAGCCTACTAAATAAAAAGAAAATCGAGAAGAGATCAAGGGAAACCAAGAAGGAAACTTGGAGGAATGAAGAAACGGATTCGAAAGTACAAGAAGATACTAGTATGCCTAATGCAGAGAATGGAGATGTAAACCATTGCCCGAAGCCATCAAGAATAGATTTTAATTCAACCAAGGATTATCAAGATGTATCACAATTTTCATAAGATAGGGTTGAGTGGCTCGAAATGATGGATAACGTGGCGACGCATGTGATTGAATATCTGATATATTAAAATATGAGGAGCGGATACCAAGAGTTATATGAGATGTGGCAACCATGGAAAGGTTCACAATGAAAGTAAAAAGGGATTTCTATTCATTATGAAAGGGGTTATCGAGGAATAGGGCAGGAAGTAATGCTGTTAGGTAATAGTAAATCAATTAACCAAGTCCATTTCCGTCCATCGGAGCAACCCATTTAGCAGGGGTATTGACGAGACAATACATCAGAAAGAAGGTGAGGTTTCACGGTACGCTAAATGCCTCTATGTTGATCTGAAACTGGAGCACCAAACATCTTAGTATTAGTTCTTGGATTTGCTAGCCGATATCAATTATGTATTTCACGTCTCACAACTTCAGGAGTACACTTTTGATGCCAATCATGTATTAGAATTTGAACCCGTGCAACTGAGAAAAGATCTAACACTTTAAATAACATCGGTTAGAATTCATAATATGATACTAGTGCTAATTAAGTGGCTATGTGGAGGAGGAGTTTTGTTAGCAGAGGAATGCTGAGAATGGAGCTGGAATTGGAGAACATACTTGGGAACTCAAATCAGATATGCGAAAAGATTGCCCACACCTCTTTTCAGGAAACTAAATCTGAATTTTGAGGGCAAAATTCTAATTACGTGGGTAGGGTATAAACCCCGTAAAATTAGTGAATAATTATTTAATAAAATAAATTTTAATAAAAGAAATTAAGAATGCTAATTTTGTAGTTTAATAAGATAAAGCTAATTAAAACAAGAATTTCGACATTAATTTTAAAGAATTTGGCCCAAGATTGGGCCGAACGGGCCAAACCGATCAAACCAGGCCCGTGGGCCCAACCAACTCATTAAACAAAATAAGCATCAGCTCATCTTCTTCCCCATTTCACCATTTCACGTTGGGGAATAAGGAGAGGGGAAGAACACAAACTTCAAACCTTTGTTCTTGTTTCAAATCCAAATAACTTTTGATCCGGAGCTCCGATCGCCGCACTGTTTCCAGCCACGTGTCCGTAGTGACGAGCTCTACAAAGCCTGGTGCTTAATTTGGTAAGGAACCTTCAGTTTCATTCTCAGCCTCTCTTTCCCCTAAATTTTGGAAATTAATTAGAGTGGTGTTGAGATTTTGGTTTTTTGATGTTATAGGGTCCGATTAGCTTGAGGAAAATGCTCACTCTTGCTTATTTGGTACTTGGGTAAGGTAAGGATCTTAGAACCCTAGCTAATTCTTTAATTAAGTGTGTTGGGTGTTGAATTTTGGGTATGTACATGTGACAAAATATGTTGGGTATATATATATATATATATATATATATATATATATATATATATATATATATATATATATATGAAGCAATTGGAAATGTTGGAAGCTTAATTGAAAGCTTCAAGTTGGTGCTCGTTGCTGAATTTTGGTGTTGAGACTTGTAATTTTGCCTAAGTAGGTTGTCTTGGGTTATACAAGGAAATTGGCCAAGATATGGTTTTCGTTTCTCGTATTTATTATACAATGTCTTGTGAAAACTTAGGCTAGATGGCCATAGGATATCAATGAATGCATGAGTATGTTAATTGTTTAATACCTTTGATAATATTTGTTGATATGGATTGAGAAGTTGTTGGTGTTTATTGACTGTGATAGAACTAGAATTGATGAGTGATGGTTTGATGATGAGTGGTAGGTTGGCAATAATGAACATGTATATATGATGGAATGTTGATGGTTGATGGTATAATTATGAAGTTTATGTATGATAGTTTTCTGAAAATGAGGAATGGTGGGTGATGGAAGGGTGTGGTATTGTGTTAATGGGATAGGTATGTTGTGGTGTTAAATTATATATATAGAATGTTGAGGTTTGAGTTAATTGTTAATGAAAATAGAGGTTGAGGGTTTTTGTGTAAAATTGATTTTTAGTCGAACTTCGGCGAGGAATAACTTGGCCTCCAGACCCCCAAATTGTTTCAAACTTGTTTCATATGAAAATTTGGTCCGTGAAATTTACACCGTTCGAAGAACGGATGAAAAATTTTTGAAACGAAAAAGGTATGCACGTCGGAAGTTTGGAGTGCAAAACTAAAAATTCTCCAGCATTCACCATTTTTGTTGTTTTGCATAGCTTGCGTACACGACCACTTCACGCGACGCGACCAAACTCTCCGGGTTTGGCATCTTGCGAATGCGGGCAGGGTGCTTCCGTATGCGAACAGTGGTTTTTGAGGGGTTGCATACGCGACAACCTGCACGCGACGCGACCAACCTTTCCTGGTTGAGTATCTCGCGTACGCGTGGCCCCTTTTTCAGTAAACATGAATTTCTTGTTTTTAAATCGTAATTTTGAACCTCTATGTCTCTTTTTTTATTCTTTTAGCCCTAGATCCCATTAGTATGCCTAGTAATGAGATGAAGTTAGGAAAATGTGGTAACTTGGAGATGAAAAAAGCTTGAAAAGTGATGAATTAGGTATGAGGAGATAGGGTGCATATATATATATATATATATATATATATATATATATATATATATATATATATATATATATATATATATATATATATATATATGAATTCTATTGACCCTCTGTTGACCCTACAACGTAAGGGTGACCGGGCACGTATAAATTCCCAGGAAGGATATCCCCCAATGAGCAAAATTTATATATATATGAATGAGAAGAAGCTATGAATAGACTCTTGGGGATGCTCGTCGAGGGACAATCCAGGGTTTAGCAGCCGAACTTGTCAAGTTGGTTTGATAACCGACAAATAAGACTCATCAGCCACAGGGCAGGCATGCATCACATGCATATTGTTTGAATTGTTTGTTTGTGCATTATTTGGGAATGCCTAATTGAACTTACCATGTTAATTGTTATATTTTCTACCTACAGTACTTGTACTCTATCTGTGTTTTTTATTATCTGTTTGGTTGTCTGTGCTCTCTGGTGTTGGAGGATTGGAGGAAAGGAGGTGGATTGATGGTTAGATTTAAGTTTTAGTTGAGATAGAAACCCTTAGAGGATCACCCTGAATTGTGGTTTCTGCTTTAGTTCTTTAAGCTTTATAATCTGAGTGTCGGCATTCTAGGATTGCCTTTGGCTTTTCCGGGACCTTATATCTTATGTACATGGCACCTTTATAATGCGGAGAATCCCAAATTCTCATTCTATACGGATATTTTTGTGTTTTCAGATGCAGGTCGAGAGGCACCTCGCTAGGTGTCTGGAGCTCTACAGGGAAGTAGATCTTTTGGGACTTTACTTTTGTATAGTTTATATATGATCATATTTATAGAACTCTCCTTATAACTTGTTCTACTTTTGTACCTCTTAGAGGTGTATGGAGAACTATGGTTTTATTTATGTATTTTGGACTTGGGGTTATGTATATATGTTTGTAAATATTCTCTGGCCAACCTTAACTTCGCAGGCTGAGTCAGGAGCTCGCTATTTTATACTCTTGACACTCTACTCTTGTTTTCTGTATATATATGTTATGAACCTTAGTCTTCTTCGTACGCAAGTAATCCTATTCTTGAGCATTGCGCTTTTAATTTTGCGATTTTGGTTTACCTATCCCTCAAGGCTCCTAGTATATTACATTCTTTCCATTATTATATGCATATATATTTTATTATAGAGGTTATAATACCACACCACCTCTGCTTTACGACTTAAGCATAAAGCTCTGTGTGGTAGGGTGTTACAGAGGCAACCCAACCATGGTTAGTATTTTCCTATTTTTTCATTCTTTTTCTTTGTTTAAGAGGCTAAAGTCGTCGTCATCATTCTCTTCTTCTTCTTTGTCCTCTTTTGCATACATATTTTTTCTCCTCTTTTTTGATTTACGAAAAAAAAATTATATTTCTGGGTTGAACCCCAGACATTCAAAACACACATCGGGTGTCTATGAATAATTAAAGCTACATGCCCGATGGTCATGCTCACACGCCTGGCGCATGGGCTAGGCAAGCTCCTCTGGGAGCACACATTTAAGGACACCAAGTGTCCTTAAGTAATGTCGGGTGTTTTCAATCCAGACATCCCTTCTAATTTAAAACCACAATGATTATGGTTTATCATATTCCTTTTTTCTTCATGCACGTATGCTTCTTTATATGCACGCACATCTATTAATAATCCTCTGTCAAACTCTAAGTTTGGTGTAAACCCTTAAATTTGGTGTTGGGAACACCATGGATCATAAAGAACCTGCACAAAAAATAGTAGTGATGACTGAATAATCTTGGGTAAACCCTCTCTACTGGTGGTTAGTTATTTCTTTCTCCTTTATTTCTGTTCATCCCTTCTGTTTTTAGTTTTCTTTTCATTGTTCTTCTCTTTTATTTACTTTCCTTGTTAATTTTCTTCCTTGCATATATTGCATATTCTAACCCTCTTATTCTATCTATCTTTTCTGTAAAAACTTAAAACTCGAATACTTGTTTCTCTAGTAACCATTTGATGGAGGAGATCTTAATGAAAAAAGATTTTGAATCATAAAAATCAAAACAAACAGTGGAGGTGCTTAAGAATATGTGGTTGCACTTAAAGAATCTGAAATGTTTGAATCTTGAGGAAATAGAAAAAAAATCTTCAAGAACAGAAATTTAAAGAAGTATTATGAGATTTCGATCATCAATTCCTTGGAGCAGTGAAAAAAAGTGAAAAGATCAAAGAAATCAAAAGTTCTAAGGCTCTGAGCACCAATGATTAGGGTCCAGTTATATGCTTGTGATGTTTCTGTTTTAAGGATAGACTTGGGGTAGTAAATCCGAAGGGTGCTTTATCACCCGATAACTTGGGCCAACTAGACTGGGATTATCGATTGAAAGTTTACTTAAAGAGTTGCCTTAAGACAAAAGATCAAGAAGTCCAAAGAGGCTCTGGGTATCAATGTCTGGGTCAAAACCCGAGTTATGTGCTTGTGGTACGATTGTGTCAAGAAAATTTAGTGAAAAGTTAGAAGAAAAAAAGAAAAATGTCCATTGTCTAATGGATAGGACAGAGGTCTTTAAAACCTTTGGTAGGCATGGGTAATTAGATATGAAGGATGACATATAATTCGACCTAAGGACTACTTTTAAATCTTGTTAGGAACTAAATCAGTTTTTGTGCTTAACCTCTTTAATAAATTAACTGTCGACTAGATAATTATAGAGAAACTGAGGAGCCAAGGAATTGGAAATCAGTTACTGAAGATTTGTCGTGAAAGATATTTGCATACTTAAAAATAAGTAAACAAGGTTTGGTTTTCCCAAGAGTATAAACATCTCTGAAGCGTTTGACTCTCACCAACATTGTCTTCTCTCAATCAACATCCAAGTTCATTATCTCTCAGGCACACAAGCACTCAATATTCTAAGCAAGATACAGGTTTTGCCTTCATCAATCTAGGTTATTTTAATCTAATTAGGTATTTAATCTGATATTTTCTTGCTCAATCCTTTAATCTTTGTGAGAACGATATCCACTCACCATGGTATTACTTGAACGATCCGGTGCACTTGCCGGTATTCGTGAGCTTTAATTTTTGCTTACCAATCACCGACAATGGCAAAGTCACATTTGGGGGCACTATTGTAGACTCACTTCCTAGCCTTACTGTCCCAATGACCCAATGAGAACTTGGCCCTTAGTCCTAAAATCCCCCTTTTGACCCCCGATCTTGGACAACTCAGCACAGATCTAATCGAGATTTGACTTCAAATACAAATCAAATCTTGCCTAATTTAGAAGGTCAGAAGAAGGAAAAAATACATATATAAAGGGAGTCTTAGACTCTCTCCAAGGTATGACATACAAAATCCTAAAATTCTATCTCTAAGATCCATTCTAACTTGAGTGTCGGTGTGTCTTTGCAAGTCACCTCCTGCTCACTCCAAAAGCTGGAAGCCGTGAAGCTCGTCAACTTCGTTGGATTTTCCTATCGTTCTAAGTAACTCATGAACAACATGTCACGAGAGATAAGTCAGTTTAAAAAGATGAATTTTAAAATTTGAAAATAATAGTGGTATTGGCACAGCGTTTGCTCCCCCTGTCTTGGAGAATGTCCAAGAAGAGATAAACCTAATTGATCCTAGTTTTTATAAGGGCACAATCCTGCCTGGCTTTGGGATGATTCAACCTCCGTAGAACACTGTCTGAGAAAGTCCACTAAAGCGAAACAAGTGTGGTTACACCTTGTTGATAATCCTTTAATGAGTAATACTAGAATGTATTTTTTACAATTGGACAAGAGTAAATCTTCAAAAAAATGAATATCTCTTTTCAAGGACTTTGTGTTGGATTTGGCATGATAGGAATAATGATCTTTTTAATATAGAGAAAACTTGGAGCAGATACAAAGTTGTGGTGCTTTCTTATCATGCGGCTCACGATTTTTCCTTTTATTAAGCAAAGTTAAAATCTATCATGACTACTAGCTTAATCCTATCTTGGGAACCTCCTCCTCTTTCTTCTTTCAAGGTAAACTGTGATGCAAGCCTCCTTCTAAATGCTTACAATGTGAGTTTTGGTTGTTTAGTTTAGGATAGCAATGCGGAGTGGGTGAAAGGTTGCACTGGAAGTCTACGACTGATGAACATTTTTTGTTATGAACTGTTTGCAATTTGGTGTGGTCTGATTCTCGCTTGGAGTATGGCTGTAAAGATGTGATTTGTGAAATGGATTATCTTGAAATATATTGCTTGATTTTTCTAGGATCAGCCTCAAAAGATAGAGAAGGCAGTGATTTACTTATGGAAATAAAAAAATTCTTCATCGCAATTAGTTTGTAAAGGATTCTATCATTCAGCTACGCTAATGAAGCAGCTGATCACATGGCCAAGCATACTGTAAGAAGCACAACCTCTTACAATGAATGACTCGAATTTTGGGAGAGTTTACATTTGATTATTTCTAGGGAGAAATCATAACCCTTTAGCTTTTTTTTTGTGTTATCTTTTTTTTTTGTAGTCACAAGAAAAAACTACTAAAATCATATCGAAAAGTTCAAGTCGTTGATAAAAAGAATCTCAAAAAATGTTAATGACAAATAAGCCCTCGAAGGATTTAAAAACGTGATAAAAAAATTAGATATTAAATATATAGGCTAAAAATAGACTTTAGAGATTAACTGTGATATAAATTAATGCAATTATTATTAGAAGAATGAGAAATATTTATCTTTAAAATTTGATATATGTGAAAGACCACATTTTTTTGAAAATTAAAAAAAATTATAAATAAAATTTTGGTTTAAATTATTGTGAACCTTTTAGATATTTATTCAGATATTATAAAAAAATTGAATAAAATAAATGAGTTATTTATTAAATATAATAATTTTTTTATCATTTATAAAAAATATGATATTTATTTGTTATTTTTATTATATTTTTAAATTATTTAAAAATTATTTCATCAATAATATTTTTTAGGAGTTTTCTTGTCAAACGACTAATCTTTCAAATTTCAAATTAATAATTAATCTAATTTTTATTCTTTTTTCTTATGACACCTCACAAAAGATAAGTTAGTTTAAAAGGATGAATTTTAAAATTTGAAAATTTAATTTTAAATAATAAAAATATATAACCATTGATGTGTCACAATTTGTTCTTTTCTTAGAGCATTTAGGAACCTTTTTTTGGGAAAAAGGAAAAACAGAAAAAGCTAGGCCCAAAAAGAACGCGTCACCACGTGTCATTTATGTCCACTCTCTTCGATCCCATTGGCTGAGTGACAACATGAGAGATTTAGGAAGTTTGCGGGACTTTTCCATTGCTTAGTCACCAAGACTCACAAACAACTCTTGAGGCTTCGTAAAATATCGTTGAGTCGTTTATTCGTTTCCTCGTAGGAATTGACGGTTCCGTCATGGAAGGTCTAGCACTAGGAGACGACCCACTTAGCGACTTCGATTGTGACGCCTTTCTCGAACAATTACCAGATCCTCACGTTGACGATATCTTCCATGAGAAGGAGGTTCCTTCTGCCGTAGCAGGTGGCGGTGTTTTATCAGAGATCGAGAACTTGTTGATGGCCGATGATGAAGACGACTGCGCTGTCATTCCCGCTACTCCGTCGTTGGAATCTGACTACGACAAGCTTCTTGCTGAAATACTCGTCGAGCCGCACGGTGACTCCGACGACGGTTCCACTCCTTCTATCGAAGATCCCCACAAGGACAGGGTTGATGCAGCGGGCCCCAAGGAGGTTGGCATTGAACCCGTTTCGAAGAAGCTATTAAGGTAAAAGAAACAGAGAAGGAGGTTAAGAGTTCGTTTTATTCATTACTTTTGCTTTGGTTTTGTGGTGTTATGTTTTAAATTTTGTGACTTATTCTGGAGATTTAAACAATTTATTTTCTTAATTACATAATTTTGATGTTTGAAGGAGTCAATGTGTTTAAATTTTTTAAATAACTTTTCAATTATATGTTATAGTTGATAGTTGATATTAGGATTTAATACAGGAATGCAGTAACTAGTCAGTAGTGCCCTGTCTAAATTTAGAGGAACTCTTATTGCTTTTTCTTCTGCATTGACAGTTATGAGAAAATCTTTTGCTATATTTTATTTCTTGGATATTATAGGATAATTTCTCGTTGTTTGAGGCAGTTTGATGTTTCTTTTTGGATATAATAAAAGTGTGTACATACATTGATGGTTTCTCCTTGAGCTTGAATTATGGTGTTCAAAGTTTGGATTCTGAACAAGAACTAGGTAGGGCACTTTTATATAGAAGAACCAAGGATTGAAGATTGATAAAGAATGATGTCTTTAACACTTGAGGAAGAAGAAAAATATTGATGAGATCTGCTGGGGCTCTAGTTAGACCTTAATCAAATAAGGCTCCATTGTTGTTTCATTTGTTCTGTGATGCCTACGATGCTACCTTTTATGATGACTATGGTGTTGTAACTTGTAAAAGATAAAAGATTGTGTTCAATGTCTGCTTTTCAGGAAAATGAGGAACAGAGATGCTGCTGCGAGATCAAGAGAGAGGAAGACGAAGTATGTAAAGGACCTTGAGATGAAAAGTAGGTATTATGAAGGGGAATGCCGTAGACTGGGGCATTTGCTCCAGTGCTGCTATGCTGAGAACCATGCTTTGCGTCTTTGCTTACAGGCACGAGGTGCATTGAATGCTTCCATGACCAAGCAGGAGTCTGCTGTGCTCTTGTTGGGTAAGCCATACAGTAACACATTGACTCGACCACTTTCTTAATGTTTGTTTTGTTTCGTGTGTTGTTATTCAATCGTAGTCAGTAGCATCCTTGTTTTTTTAAATCGGTTTCTTGATTTCAAACTCTGGGTGTTTGGATTGATTATTTCGTTGCTTTCCTGAATGAATCTTGTGCATATTCTTTACAATTTTGTCTGTTTGATTTTGATATACAACCTTATTTCGAGTTGCCAAAGTTGTTTAGAATATATCGATTCTAACATTATAATAAATTTCCAGTGTGGATTGTTGGATCATTAAGGAATAGTAGCTTTCTTTTCCTTCAAGTTGAGAACTATGTTTATTGGGGATCTTATATAGTTTATGTGGTTTCTTAGTTGTTCGTATACCAGATCTTTCACATTGTCTTCAGATGTGTAAGCTTTATGGACTCATGGAGATTTTTATATTAAATGAAAGAATCCAAAATTACTTTTTGGCTTTGTTACAACACTAGTCTACTTCCTATTTCGAAAATGTAGATTCCAGTATTATACTGACATCAGTAGCATCAATTAAGAATCCAAAATACAGATCATGGTAAAATGAAGAATGTACAATTAAGGGTTGTTTGTGAGTTTAGTTTGGAGGTAAAGGGAGGAGAAAGGGAGGCTTGTAGTAAAACTTATGTTCTACAAGCCCTCCATTTTCCCTTAGTTCCCCTCCAAAACTCATAAACAACCCTAAACAGAAAGGAATCTTGAGATTTCGGTAAAGAATCTGCAAGTCCCATCCATCATGTTGACCTAGTGAAGTTGGTATTAGATTCTTGTTTGTTATTTATTGAATAGATATTGATATTGACCATGTTCATGATCCAGAATCCCTGCTGTTGGGTTCCCTGCTGTTGTTCATGGGTGTCATGTGCCAATTCAGTCTACGACTGACAGCCTGGTTAACGGTACTACTTCCAAGAGAAAACAAGGAGCAGAGAAACGCAAGAAGGGTAGCTCGAAAAGGACCCGAAAGTGATATATCTGAGTGTTTCTGGGTGCAATCCTCTACAAAGAGTAGAAGTTGTCGGGCTTCAAGGAGAAAGATGAAATTCTTTATTTCTTCTCTGTCGTTATTTTATTCTAGTATATATTAGAAGGGGAGGACGAAAAGAGAAGAAAAGAGAGAGAGAGAGAGAGAAGGGGGGGGGGGGGGGGGGTGTTATATTGTGCAGATGGAGTGATTACAATAGACAAAAAACTGAAAGAATTGTTTAAGCTATTATAGTAGGAGTGTTGTTTCTGTTCTGTGCAGTAAGACCTCATCGAAACTCAGTGGGCTCATGCCTTGCTGGCTTGCTCTTAATAGGTTAGGTTTGTTATATAGTTAATTGACCTAAGTCTTACTTGCAGAATGTTATAGGTCTTTTTTTTTTTCAAGTATTAAACCTAGTTAATTATAGAGCTCGGCTTGGCCTTTAAAAGATCTGGCAATTTTTGTTTTTACGAAATAAAAAAATTAAAAATATTATTTATAAAAATTATGTTTTAATAAAAGTTATTTATATGTAATATAATATAATATATCAAATTTAATATTCACAAAAATTTTTAAATTTTAAAGTATTTTTTGGTGACTAATTAAACTATAAAAAAATATTTATAATAAATTTAAAATATTTAATAATTTTATTAATGATAAAAATATTTACATATTTATTTATGTTTTGAGAAGTTAAGCTAGATTTGTTAGATTAATAAGGTTAATTAGTGAGTTTAGATTTAGTTTATTAACTTAATAAGATTTTTATAATAATTTGAGTTGGGGTTGATTTTGCAATATGCCAAGCTAGGGCTAGGTCAATTATAGGCTAGGTTGTAGGTCCTGACATATCGCCTAGTCTATTTTTACCTCTTGTGCCAAGTCTATTTTTATTTCTGGGTGCCATCTTTGATTCGGTTTCTTTTTAATTCAATGCGCTTCGTTTTTTTCTCTTTGGTTTTTTTCTCCGTGGATCAAGAAAGTTGCATAACAAGTTTTTATGAAGATATGTGGCGATGAGTCTTGAGTCCAAAATAGGTTGTTCATTATGTGGTCGAACTCTTGATCCTATTTCGACTCTTCACAATTTTTTTGAAAGACAATGAGATTCTCAACAATATTTTTTTTTTTGCTTTTTGATCTTTAATTTTGTGAGACTAGTTAGTTCTTTTTTTAATGATTTTTCTCTTAAGTTAAGGGGACGTGCTTATATGGCACGTTCATCAGCAGATCTGTCTGTTAAGTAGTTAAGATTGACAGATTTTTTTGTTGGAGTCTCATTGCTTTTTAGGGTAGTTGTCAAGGACTATTTAAGATTTTTTTTCTCTATTTTGTTACTTTTACCGTATATAGTGGGTAAATTTATTGTACAGTAATTGAGAAATATTAGTATTTTTAATTTTTTTTTATAAAAATTGAATAAAGAATATTGTTCCGAGGGTTACTTGAAACATTGATTTGGGCTTGAGCATGAGGCCTAGACTCCTTCTGAGGCAGCATGAGGCTTAGACTCCTTTTGAGGCAGCATGAGGCCCAGACTCTTTTTGAGGCAGCATCCAACTTATTCTAGTGCCGAGGTGCCACCATCCAAGTTCCTTGTGAGAAGATGGAGGTGGTACCTGTAAGAGACTCCGATGATTAAGTCAACAAGAGCTTTAGACAGGTTTTAGTATATTAAAACGTGAATATACCAGAGGAATGCCAGTGTATTTATAGTAGAGTTGTTAACCACCTTTGTTGAAGTGGTTCCATCTTTATTGATGGATAACCGTTCCCCTTATCTGTGGAGTTTGTTAGGATCTATCTTTAAGAGAAGATAGAGATAGTTGGAGAGATTCGCGAAGGCAGTTACTTGCATGGGTAAGTAGAGCTGGATTCCTTTGCGGTGTCCGACCTCTTTAAAGAGGTGGGCATATGGTAGAAGCCTCCACTTTGGGTCAAACCTTTCATCCTTATTGGGCCTGACTTTTGTGTTGGGCCAGGTACGAAAATAAAATATAACTAGTACTAAATGCTAAATCCACTAGAGATGCTCCAAGACTAGGCCTTTTATTTTCGAATTCAACTTGCTGGAGTTAAACACCATATTGGGCAAACTCTACTAGTGTTAAACAATGGCTGGGCGTTTAGCACCCTGAGAGCTGCCAGCTCTTCTATTTTTAGCTCCAAACTCTGCCAAATTGCTCCGAATTTCTCTTGAAATCATAAAACACTAAAACAACTCAAAGTAGCATTCAAAGTGATTTTTGCACTCAAATCAAATAAATCTAAATAAAATCTAATTAAAAACAAATAGAAAATGATAAGAAAAAGGATACAAGATATTTACACATCAGTAAAGAGAAGTGAGGAGGGTAGAGAGATATAGTGGGGAAGTGTAGTGGAAGATGAAATAGAGGTGGTATTCATAGGAGGGGGAGAAGGAAATTAATTTGGGAAAATAGATTTGTTGAGGATTTGAAAAGATATGATAGGAAAATAGGTTGGGAGGTGGGGGGTAGGGTGACCATTGTAACGATTAGAATCAATCTGAAATTTCAATTTTTTGATGTTGCTGACACTAAACGCTAGTCGGGAGTTTAGTGCCACAATGCTAGGAAGCTCTATACCCCTCGCGTTTAACGCCAGAATGGGACACCTCTCTTTCTTTTTTTTTTTTTTTTGCTATTGGTGTTGGCACTAAACATCCAGCTGGCTTTTAGCACCCTATGAGGCATGGATATCTTTACAAATTAGATCCCCTCATTGGCGTTAAACGCCCATCTGGCATTTAACACTAGCTCCTTGATGCCATCCAGGGCGCTAAACGCCCACCTGGCGTTTAACGCCATCCCTCAGCTTGCCAATTCTGGTGCTAAATGCCCACCTTGGCATTTAGCACCAGAGCACTTCGAGTTGATTTTGCTCCAGGGTGTTCTGTTCTTTTTTCTGATTTCTCCTGTTCCTTGTCCTAAACACTATACATGATCACAGACAAAATTAAACCAAGAAAAATTATAAATAAAATTGAAAAGAAATGAAAATTAACTGAAAGAAAAACCAAAGAATACTTAGGGTTGGGTTGCCTCCCAACAAGCGCTTCTTTACCGTCACTAGCTTGATGGTTAGTTCTGCTAAGTCAGCAGATGAGTGGATCTCTGGCGATCAATCTCACCACCAAGGTAGTGCTTTACCCTCTGGCCATTGACTATGAATCTTTTATCTGAGTTTTCCTCTTGAAGTTCCACATGACGAAAAGGTGACACTCCGATGACCACGAAAGGTCCTGACCACCAGGACTTGAGCTTCTCTAGAAAGAGTTTGAATTGAGAGTTGAATAGGAGAACCCTCTAGCCTGGTTCAAATACTCTTGTGGCTATCCTTTTACCGTGCCACTTTTTCTTCTTTTTCTTATAGAGCTTGGCATTCTCATAGGCAGAATTTTTAAACTCATTAAGCTTATTCAGCTGGAGCAGCCTCTTCTCTCCTGTGGCCTTGGCATCAAAGTTCAAAAACTTTGCTGCCCATTATGCTCTGTGCTCCAAAAACCAGCTGGTATGGAGACACTCCAATAGGGGTCTTGAAAGTAGTCCGATATGTGATGCGTGGAAATTTACACAACACAAATTCCTTCAGCAAGTATACCGAATTGTCAAGTAATAACTCACTTTTGAGTGAGGTCTATCCCACATGGATTGATGGATTAAGCAACTTTAGTTAGGTGATTTATCTAGTCAAGCTAATAATTGATGATTTTGGTAAAATTGAATTAACAGAATGTAAATTGCTGGAAATTAAAGTGCTGAATGTAAATCGCAAAATGTAAATGACAGAAACTTAAATGGTGAGACACTAAAGGAGCTAAAACTTAAATGACAAGAAAGTAAAAGAAAGAATGTAAATGACAATAAAAGGTAAATTGCATGAAATTTAAATGGGTTTTGGGAGATGGGAATAAAAAAAAGCAAGAAACTCAAAGCAATTAAAGTGAAGAATAACTATGGGAGAGATTCATTAATTGAGTCCCAAGTATGAATCAATGGGTCTCAACTTCATTCTCAATCATATGAAGTAGTTCTATCACGGGTTGTAATTAATTGAGTCCCAATTCCTAGGCAACCCAATTTCTCTTAAAACAATCAATTTGCCAATTCCTTGATCTAATTGTCATGAGAAGAGGTTAAGTGCGATTCTCTTATCCATGAGCCACACAAGTTCTCAAGATCTCAATTCAAACCTGGAATTTATTGATCAAGAGAGTTGTGAGAGAAAGATCTTCAAACTAATTTCTATGATTCCCCTTCCAAGGCTCACATAGAAATTCAATGGATCTAAACCCCCTTCCGAAGTGAATAGATCAATTAAAGATGGAAGTTATCTCTTAGCTACAACAAGTGGATTGAGAAGAAGAAGAATTTCATTCATTCATTTGAATTACAATAGATCTCTTCCCACTAATGATGTGGGGTTTAGTTCATCATTGCTCAGAAAATTCAAAGAGAAAAGAAAAGTACATGAAAGTAAAACTAAGTACAAAAAGAAGAAAATGATTCAGGATTTTCCAATTAGGGTCCCCTGCTTCCTAACCTTCTTTTAAGTTCAAAAACTCTCCCATATATACACTCTTTAGAATAGTCTTCAAGTACTTGGTTGTGGGCTTTGGCCTTAGTTGAAGCAAGTTAGGAGTGGCTCTCTCTGAAGTTAACACTGGCCTTAGATCACTAACATTCTCATGAGTGCCCCTGGACTGGCGTTAATGCTGCCATTAGTGCACTAACAGTGCCACTAACGTTGCCCTGAAAATCTACTATGGCGTTGCCACTGGCGTTAGCACATTAACGGGGACATCAACGTTCTACTTGTTGTGCGTACGCATACTGCCTCATCGTATGCACACTAGCCAAATTTCCTCTTGTGTGTATGCACACTAGCCAAATTTTCCAGTTCCAACTCATGAAATTGTCGAAGACGTTAGTGTGCTAACTTGGGGTAACGTTAGCACACTAACATTGGCACCTCTTCTTGTGTTGCAGCGTTAGTGAGCCAACTTAGGCCACTAACATTGCTCCTTGATGCACATTAGTGAGGCTACTAAGATGCACGTTGGTGAGGCCACTAACGTTCCCTTAATGCACATTGGCGAGGCCACTAAGATGCACGTTAGTGAGGCCACTAAGGTGCACGTTAGTGAGGCCACTATCATTGCCTTGATGCACGTTGGTGAGGCTACTAACGTTAGCTTCTCCTCCTTGGCAACGTTAGTACTGGCGTTAGTGGGCTAACTTTGGCCACTAACGCCAGCTTCTTCTTGTAGAGCCAACGTTAACCATGACGTTAGTGGACCAACTTGGCCACTAACGCTATGGTCTCTGCTTCTTCTCTGTTCTCTGCTTCTCCTTTGCTTCTCCTTTCCTATCATCAACCAAACAAATGCATCAAAGCTTTGCCATAATCACAAGATAATGCACCATTCATTGCATTAAGTAATTCTTGCATCAATCTTATGAAAATGTTTATAATTCACAATATTTGATTGAATTAAGACATGCATACATTGCTCATCCAAATGCTTACTTATTGCTTAAGAAAATGCATGAAAACCAAGCAAAAACTAATGAAAATGGCTTGTGAAACTAGCCAAAGATGCCTAGGAATCACAACACCAAACTTAAATCTTGCTTGTCCCCAAGCAAGCACTAAAGCATAAGAGTAACGAATGAAAACACAAAGAGATATAAGCTCTTATTGACGAAAATTCAATCCTTGTTCATGAGGTTTCATGCATGATATCTTTGAAGTTCATAAACTTATTGGTTTCCAAGTTACAACATCCCCTTAAATACTAACTCTGGTGCTTCTATGAAACCTTTCTATTCTTTGATCCTTGGTTTGAACTTATTACTTTTCTTTTTCTTGCTAGAGGATTATTCTTTTTTATTGAAGCTTAGTGTTTTGTGTTGAGGCAACTCTTTATGGTAAGCTTTCAGTCAACACTCCCGACCCAGTTGGTTCAAGGTGTTAGGTGTTGAAGCACCCCTTAGGACTTACTAACTCAAGCCTCTCCTCAACACATACACATAACAGGCACTTGGCTTGCAATCAAATCCTTGAGATATTGATGCCTAACACCTCTTTGGGTCACTAAATGCTTTGTAGTAAGGTTGCTCTTGACAATGGAATTTTGGTTGATAATCCCAGATTAGTTAACCCAAGTTACCAAGTGATGAAGCACTCCTTAAAACCTAATCATCCAAGCATATCCTAGAACAAAAGCATCACAGGCATATATCTTTAGGGTCAAGCTATTGTTGCCTAGCTTATTCATTTTTCTTCTTTCTTTATTAGCCAACGTTAGTGTTGGCATTAGTGGGATAACTTGGCCACTATAGGCAGCTTCCTTCTCTCTTTTTGCAAGGATCTTTTGTTCACAAAGGTTCCATACAATGCACACTAAGCTTATACTTAAGGGAGCACTCTACCATTCAACTTTATTTGTAAACTTACTAAGTATTCAAGCATGCACCACCACATAATCTTAGGATTTTTATTCTATCTTCTAACAAAATGGGACCTTTTACTCTTCTCTATTTCATAACATTTTCTTTTATTGAAGCATAGGAAAAAAAGCATACAATTCAAGCAAGATGAAATGACATAAGCTCTTAAACTAGCAAGCCAAAATAGCATAAAAGAAAACAAATATAATGCAATTGATTTAAATTCAAACTAGACTCATGAACTAGATTTTGAGGCATGTTCTGTTTCATACATGCACTCCTTATTCAATGCTAAATGAAAAAGGACCTCTACCACCTTTTATTCTTTGGATTGCTTTTCTTTCTTCTTTTTCTTCTTTTTCTCTTCTTCTTGGTTTCCCTCCTATGGATTGCTGGTATTTCCTCTCTTTGAGCTCTCTATCCTTAACTTCCTCCATTCTTCCATTATTTTTCTCAGATTCTCATCGCTTTACTTTGCTCTTTCTGTCTCTAGGGATGCTATCTCATCAAGAATTTCTTCATATTTTTTTATTTCTGAGTTTAGCAGAGGAAAATATCCAACTAAGTAGTTGAGCTTACTTTGGGTATTTATGTCATATCCTGCTCTGTTGAAGTGACTCCCTTCTTGAAATACCCTTATATCGTCGAATGCTCAGAGGTATACCTTTTACCGCATACCCAATTCTTGAATTCGTTCATCTTGGTGCTCTTGATTATGTAGCAATTTGTGGATGGCCTCTTCCTGTTGAGCTTGCTTTTGACTTACCATGTTGATAGATTCACCATGTTGGTTGTGTTGCTCTTGTTGCTGCTTCATTAGTTGCATATGCAACTCCCTTTGGTAATCCATCATTCGGGGCTGAAATTCCTTCTGTTGATCCATCATTTGCATTTGAAGGTTCCTCTGTTGCTCTTGACTTTCCAAATATTGCCTTGATAGACCATCAATAGCTTCTTGGATTTGACTCATATCCAAAGTGGTTGGAGCTTATTTTACTTCTTGTTGTTCTCTTTCTTGATGCTCCATTTCTTGTTGTTCCACTGATGACAAGTCATCTTAGGCTAGTTTCACAAGCTTTTTTACTTGTTTTCATTAGGTTTCATGCACTTTCTTGAGCAATGAATAAGTAATTGGATTGGAATTTCATACATCCCTTGATTCAATTAAACATGGGTGTTTATGTGCTTTTTCATAAGGTTTTATGCAAATTTTACTTGATGTTATAAATGATGCAAACACCTTGTAATTATAGCAAACTTTGATGCAATTGTTTGATTGATAATAGGTAGAAAAAAAAAAAGAAGAAAGAAACAGAGAAAGAAGCATAGGAAGTAACGTTGGTGGCCAAAGTTCGCTCACCAACGTTACCTCAAACGTTGGAGGAGAAGGGGTATGCAACGTTGGTGGCCAACGTTGGTCAACCAACATTGCAGGCAATATTATTGTAAATTTGGGTGCCAACGTTGGAGGGAACGTTGGTTTGGAGGGAACATTGGTGAACCAACGTTACCTCCAACGTCTTCGATAATTTTAAATCTGGAGCTGAAAAATTTTGGGCGACGTGTACGCGTGGAAGTGTAATTCTCGCGTACGCATGAGCTACGCGCAAAATGGCAAAAATCCCATTCGACACGTACGCGTGGGCCACGCATACACATGACCAAGCGAACGTTAGAGGTAAAACGTTGCCTCAAACGCTACCTCCAATGTTCTCGATGAAAAGCCCAAAATTGGAGTTGGAAAACTTGCATCGACGTGCACGCGTCTATGACGCGTACGCGTGGGTGCAGATTTTGGCCAGACTCGCCAACGCGTGAGCGATGCACAGGCGTAGAATGCTATTTTAACATGTACGCGTGGACGACGCGCACTCGTGGATGGAAAAACATTGGTGTACCAACGTTAAATCAAACGTTGGCGCCAACGCTCATTCTCCTCAAAAGCAACGTTTGACTTCACGTTTTCTTGCAAACGTTGATCACCAACATTGACATCAACTCTGGTATATTTGAGCACCCAAGCAGATCATGAATGTTGATTACCAAACACCCCTCTTCAACATCACTAAGAGCCATTCTATGCTTGCTTCAACAGAGGCCAAAAAGCCCAATCCAAGGACTTGAAGATTGAATTGGAAAGTGTATAAATAGAGAAGAATTTAATTTAGAAAGGAGATTTGGAAGGTTGGGGAGTCAGGGACCCTAATTGGGAAACTCTGCACTCAATTTCATTTGTATTCCCTCTTCTGTACTTTTCTGCATTTTTCTATTTCTCTGTTTTTACTTGAGCAATGATGAACTAAACCCCAAATTTGTTAGGGGGAGGAGCTCTATTGTAATCATAATGAATCAATGAAAATTTTTTTCTTCTCAATCCGCTTGGGTAGCTATAGGATATCTTCTATTTTGATTGTGAATTATTCACTCCGGAAGGGGGTTTAATTCAGCTGAATGGTTGTGTGAGCCTTAGAAAGGGAATCACTTGCATTAGAATTGGAGCTCTATCCTTCACAATTCTCTTAACCAACACCATTCGGGAGGAATTGAGGTTTTGAGAGATTGTGTGGCTTATGTATAAGAGAATATGCTCTAATTCTTCTCATGACAATTAAATCAAGGAATTGGCAAGATTGATTGTGATTAAAGAGATTGGATTGCCAAAGAATTAGGATCCAATCAATTTCAATCCGCTATAGATCTACTCATATGATTGAGAAAGGAGTTGAGACTCAATTGATTTAGGATGGATTATGATATCTCCAATCCCTGATGAATTATTTCTTTTGAATTTCTTCAATTTAGATCTCTCCGAATTCATTTTAATTGTAATTGTTTACTACTAATTTGATTCCCTCCACCCAATTCCCTTTATAATTCATGCAATTTAAGTTTTACTACAATTATATTCTAAAATTTGACTTTCTTGCACTCTAAGATTCAGTCATTTACATCTCTTTCAATTTAAGATTCAGTTCTTTTACTTTCTTGCTCTTTAAGTTTCAGTTATTTAAGTTTCTTGCCACATAAGTTTCTTCTAATTTACTTTTAGCAATTTACATTCTGTCAAGTGAATTTCACTCAAAATCTCTCAATATTTCACTTAACTAGACTAATTGCTTAACTAAAGTTGTTTGATCCATCAATCCCTGTGGGATCGACCTCACTTTTGTGAGTTTTACTACTTGATACGACCCGGTACACTTGCCGATTAATTTGTGCAGAATTTAAATTTTTTGCCATCAAGTTTTTGACTCCGTTACCGGGGATTGATTTAGATTGACAATGATTAAGTAGGTGATAATCTAGATTAAGAATTTTTCTTTGTTTTCGTTAAGCCTATTAACTGTTTGAGATTTTGTCTCTGCTAACTTTAACTTCACTCTAGCAACAGAGTGCTCTGCTTTTATTTTTGGTTTGTTTGTGTTGTATGCCAAGAGGAAGAAGAGGTGCATCTACCTCCTTTGATTCTGAACCAGAGAGAACATTTTTGAGGTTAAGAAGAGAAGCAAGAGGGAAGGGAGTGATAGGAGAAGAAGAGTAAGAAGAAGGAGATCAAGAAATGGAGGACAACCTCCCTAATTCACCAGAGGATGTGGCCAACAACAATAGTCAGCCTCAAAGAAGAGTTCTAGCCTCTTACACCATCCCT
This sequence comes from Arachis stenosperma, assembly GCF_014773155.1. Taxonomy (NCBI): domain Eukaryota; kingdom Viridiplantae; phylum Streptophyta; class Magnoliopsida; order Fabales; family Fabaceae; genus Arachis; species Arachis stenosperma. The sequence goes on along the minus strand of NC_080378.1, from coordinate 61,182,041 downwards.
AAACCAAGAAATTGTGGAAGCAATATCTTAATTCCCAATGGCCATGCCTACTATTGCTTCTTGGATGGATACTCTGGATATAATCAGATAGTGGTGGTTCCCAAAGACCAAGAAAAGACATCCTTCACCTGTCCATTCAGAGACTTTGCCTACAGGAGGATGCTCTTTAAGCTATGCAATGCTTCAGTAAACTTCCAAAGGTGTATGCTCTCCATATTCTCTGACATAGTAGAAAAATTTTTAGAGGTCTTTATGGATGATTTTTTGTCTTTGGTAACTCTTTTGATACTTGTCTGCAACATCTAACCCTTGTCTTGAAAAGATGCCAAGAAACAAATTTAGTTTTGAATTGGGAAAAATGTCATTTCATGGTACCAGGAGGTATTGTTCTTAGGCATAAGGTTTCAAGCAAAGGTATAAAGGATGACAAGGCTAAGATAGAGATCATAGAAAAGCTTCCTTTACCAGTCAATGTGAAAGTAGTGAGAAGTTTCCTTAGACATGCTGGGTTTTATAGAAGATTCATCAAAGACTTTTCAAAAATAGCTAAATCATTAAGCAACCTGCTAATGGTTGACAATCCTTTTGTCTTTGATGATAATTGCATGTATGCTTTTGAAACCTTGAAAACTAAACTCACTACAGCACCAATCATCATACCCCCAGAATGGGGACTTCCTTTTGAACTCATGTGTAATGCAAGTGATGTTGCAATTGGTGCTGTATTGGGACAAAAGAAAGATAAGCTGCATCATGTTATATACTATGCAAGTAAAGTGTTAAATGAGGCACAAAAAAATTACACTACCACAGAAAAAGAACTTTTGGTAATTGTATATGCATTTGATAAATTTAGACAATACTTGGTTGGTTCAAAAGTTATAGTATATACTGACCATGCTGCTCTCAAGTATCTCATGTCTAAACAAGATGCCAAGCCAAGACTTATCAGATGGGTGTTGTTACTACAAGAATTTGACATCGAAGTGAGAGATAGAAAAGGAAGCGAGAACCAAGTTGCAAACTATCTGTCAAGATTACCACAATAGAGCAACCAAGATGCACCACAACCAGTGAATGAGAAGTTCCCAGATGAACATCTTCTTCAAGTCCAGCAAGCACCTTGGTTTGCTGACCTTGCAAACTACAAGGTGGGAAGAAGGATTCCCCAAGAGTTCACCAGGCAACAAGTGAAGAAGTTGCTCAATGAAGCCAAGAAATTCTTGTGGGATGAGCCTTTCTTGTTCAAGAAATGTCTAGATGGAATGATCAGGAGGTGTATTCTTGAGAATGAAATGAGAGACATACTGTGGCACTATCATAGTTTAGCTTATGGTGGACACTTTGGGCCAGAAAGAACCGCTACTAAAGTGCTTCAAAGTTGATTTTATTGGCCAACCATATTCAAAGATGCCAGAGAATTTATGCACCAATGCAATAAATGCCAAAGAGCTGGAGGACTAACAAGGAGGAATGAAATGCCTCAAAACTTCATTCTGGAAGTGGAACTGTTTAATCTCTGGGGCATAGACTTCATGGGACCGTTTCTCCCATCCTATTTCTTCAAATACATATTGGTAGCATTGGAATATGTCTCCAAATAGGTAGAGGCCATAGCAACAACTACATGTGATGCACCAATTGTTCTTCAATTTCTTAATAGACACATCTTTACCAAATATGGGGTGCCTAAAGGTCTTATTAGTGATGGTGGCAACCACTTTTGTAACAGACAAATGGAAAAGCTACTCCACAAATATGGAGTAATTCACAAAGTGGCCACACCATACCACCCTCAAACTAACGGCCAGGCTAAATTAGCAAACAGGGAGTTAAAGAGAATCTTAGAAAAGACATTTGGGGTCACAAGAAAAGATTGGGCAAGAAAATTGGATGATGCTCTATGGGCATATAGAACCGCATTCAAAACCCTGATTGGGAAGTCACCCTTTTAGCTAATCTATGGCAAATCCTGTCACCTTCTTGTGGAGCTCGAATACAAAGCTTTCTTGGCCACTAAGCTCCTCAATCTTGATTCTCAAGTAGCAGGAGAAAAAAGGCTATTGCAACTTAATGAGCTGGATGAATTCAGATTGGAAGCTTATGAGAATGCTAAGATATAGAAGGAGAGAGCTAAAACATGGCATGAAAAGAAAATCTCAAGAAGAGAATTTAAACCAGGTCAATAAGTGCTATTGTACAATTCTAGGCTCAAGATTTTTCCTGGGAAGCTCAAGTCTAAATGGACTGGCCCTTATTTGGTGACTAAGGTTTTCCCACATGGAAGCCTCGAACTTCTTAATGAAGATATAAAGGATACATTCACAGCAAATGGTCACAGAGCTAAGCATTGCTTGGGGGGGGGGGGCCTTGGAACAAGGAGGAGAGCATTCATGAGTTGAGATAAACAAGAATGGAGGACATCAAGCTAATGACGATAAAGAAGCGCTTGTTGGGAGGTAACCCAACCAGAGGTAACTTTCTTTCCTTAGTTGTTTCAATAAAAAGTTAAGAATTCCCTGTATTGCAAGGAGTTAAGTTTGGTGTTACACACCAAAATGAGGATAAAAAGGGGTGAATGTGTGATTTTAAGTTTGGTGTTCCACTATAGATTTCATGGAAACACACTACAACCCTCCGAAGAGCATTATGAGTTATAAACTCCAAAATAATCTGGAAAATTGCTTAACAGTTGTTCAGATTTTTAGTTACATCTAGCTTATGTAATAAAAACACAAGGTTTCATGTATGTAATCAATTACTGCATAATAGACAGTGGCAAAGAACTAAGTTTGGTGTTCACACACCAAAGTAAGTTCAAAAGCCTACAACCATTCATGCATGCTAACCATTTCTCAAGTGCTTGGGGAACAAGCAACTTCCAATAACTTTACAAAAAAACATTTAATCTCTTGGAAGGAATACACACCATCAGATAAGGAGATAAAGAAGGACACAAAAGCCAAAGATGGTGATGACAGAGAGGAAACAAATGAACTCCAAGAGGTTGTATTGTTACTTAACTGTTTCTACTTTGAAATGTTTAATTTGGAAGTCTGAATGTACCCCTGCCAATTAGCTAGTTTTAGTTTAAGTCGTATGAATTTCTTGTGTTTGTTTTCTTTAATTCTCAGTTAAGTGTTCTAGTCTGAGTGTCTGCTTCATTTTCACCTTCTTAAATGTATGCATTATCCCCTTTACTTTCAATTGAATAAAAGAAAATGATGTTGAAACAGAAAGTGAAATTGTCCAATTTGATAGGGAATAGAATAAGCTTCAGTGGTAGTATATGTTTGATTATTTAGTAAGTTCACTAATAAAGATGAAGGGTATGATATCTCTTGAGTATGAACTTGGCTGCTGTATATGAAACCTTAGTAAATAAATCTCCTTGAAAGAAAGTAAGAACAAGAAAGAAGGAAAGAAACAAAGAATAAGCTAGACACCAATAGCTCAACCCTTTAGACATATGCCTGTAGTGCTTCTGGACTAGGATCTGCTTGGATAATAAGGTTCTAAGGAGTGTTTCAACACTTGGTAACTTGGGTTAACTAACTCGGGATTATCAATCGAAAGTCTACTATCAAAAGCAGCCTAGTTACAAAGCATTTAGTGACCCAAAGAGGTGCTGGGCATCAATGTCTCTAGAATTGAATTGTGCTCCAAGTGTCTGTGGTGTGTATGTATTGAGGAGAGGCTTGAGTTAGTAGGTCTGAGGGATGCTTCATCACCAAACACCTTGAGCCAATTGGATCGGGAGTGTTGACTGAAAACTTACTTAAAAAGCTGCCTCAAATGCAGAACATTTAGCTGCAAATAGAGTATAAATTTCTCAACAAAAGGAAAAACAAAAAAATCAAATATCAAGGATCAGTGAATAACAAGATTCATAACAACACCATAGTTAACACTTGAAGGGACATCTCAAACCTGGAAACCAATAAAAGTAGAACTTCAAATATATCCTGCATGAAACCCCATGAACCTAGACTGAGTGCTTTCAAATAAGGACATATATGCTTATTTCTTTTCATTCATTTTCTCATTTTTTACTGCTTGCTTGGGAACAAGCAAGATTTAAGTTTGGTGTTGTGATGACAAGTCATCTTAGGCTAATTTCAAAAGCATTTTTTACTTGTTTTCATTAGGTTTCATGCACTTTCTTGAGCAATAAGTAAGTAATTGGATTGGAATTTCATGCATCCCTTGATTCAATTAAATATGGGTGTTTTTGTGCTTTTTCATAAGGTTTTATGCAAATTTTAAATGATGTTATGAATGATGCAAACACCTTGTGATTATAGTAAACTTTGACGCATATGTTTGATTGATAATAGGTGGAAAAGAAGGAAGAAAGAAGCAGAGGAAGTAACGTTAGTGGCCAAAGTTGGCTTACCAACGTTACCTTAAACGTTAGAGGAGAAGGGGTATGCAACGTTGGGCGCCAACGTTGGTCCACCAATGTTGGTGGCCAATGTTGGTCCACCAATGTTGCTGGCAATGTTATTGTAAATTTGGGTGCCAATGTTGGAGGGAACGTTGGTGAAACAACGTTACCTCCAACGTCTTCGATAATTTTCAAATCTGGAGCTGAAAAATTTTTGGCGACGCGTACGCATGGAAGTGTAATTCTCGCGTACATATGAGCTACGCCCACGTGCAAAATGGCAAAAATCCCATTTGACGCGTACGCCTGACCAAGCGAATGTTGGAGGTCAAACGTTGCCTCAAACGCTACCTCCAACATTTTCAATGAGAAGCCCAAAATTGCAGTTGGAAAACTTGCATCGACACGCACGCGTCTATGACGCGTACGCGTGGATGCAGATTTGGCCAGACTCGCAAACGCGTGAGCGACACACACGCGCAGAATGCTGTTTTGACGCGCACGCGTGGGTGATGCGCACGCGTGGATGGAAAAACATTGGTGCACCAACGTTGAGTCAAACGTTGGCACCAACGCTTAATCTCTTCAAAAGCAACGTTTGACTCCACGTTTTCTTGCAAACGTTGATCACCAACGTTGACATCAGCTCTGGTACATTTGAGCACCCAAGCAGATCATGAATGTTGATTGCCAACACCCCTCTTCAACATCACCAAGACCCATTTTATGCTTGCTTGAACAGCAGCCAAAAAGCTGAATCCAAGGACTTGAAGACCGAATTGGAAAGTGTATAAATAGAGAAGAATTTGATTTAGAAAAGAGATCTGGAAGGTTGGGGAGTCAGGGATCCTAATTGGGAAACTCTGCACTCATATTCATTTGTATTTCCTCTTCTGCACTTCTCTTCATTTTTCTATTTTTTTTGTTTTTACTTGAGCAATGATGAACTAAACCCCAAATTCGTTAAGGGGAGGAGCTCTATTGTAATCATAATGAATCAATGAAATTCTTCTTCTTCTTAACCCGCTTGAGTAGCTATAGGATATCTTCTATTTTGATTGTGAATTATTCACTCGGGAAGGGGGTTTAATTCAGCTGAATGCTTGTGTGAGCCTCAGAAGGGAATCACTTGCATTAGAATTGGAGCTCTATCCTTCACAACTCTCTTAACCAACATCATTCGGGAGGAATTGAGGTTTTGAGAAATTGTGTGGCTTATGGATAAGAGAATATGCTCTAACTCTTCTCATGACAATTAGATTAAGGAATTTGCAAGATTGATTGTGATTAGAGAGATTGGATTGCCAAGGAATTGGGATCCAATCAATTTCAATCCGCTATAGATCTACTCATATGAATGAGAAAGGAGTTGAGACTCAATTTATTCAGGATGGATTATGATATCTCCAATCCCCGATGAATAATTTCTTTTGAATTTCTTCAATTTAGATCTCTCTGAATTCATTTTAATTGCAATTATTTACTACTAATTTGATTCCCTGCACCTAATTTCCTTTATAATTCATGCAGTTTAAGTTTCACTACAATTTAGATTCTGAAATTTTACTTTCTTGCACTCTAAGATTCAGTCATTTACATATCTTGCAATTTAAGATTTAGCTCTTTTTACTTTCTTGCTCTTTAAGTTTCAGTTATTTAAGTTTCTTGCCACTTAAGTTTCTTCCAATTTACTTTCAGCAATTTACATTCTCTGCAATTTACATTATGTCAAGTGAATTTCACTCAAAATCTCTCAATATTTCGCTTAACTAGACTAATCACTTCACTAAAGTTGCTTGATCCATCAATCCCTATGGGATCGACCTCACTTTTGTAAGTTTTACTACTTGATACGACCCGGTACATTTTTTGGTTAGTTTGTGCGGAATTTAAATTTTTTGCCATCATCCACCCTCCTCCTTCTTTGAGGCCTTCTCTGACTTTGAGTAGCTGTGACATAAGCCATTCTTTGAGGGGTGATTGGCTTGTCAACCGTCACCCATTTTGATTCTTCATCCTCAAACACCACCATGGCTTTCTTGCACAAGCGTAGGATGGTGCTAGGGTAGTAAAGCCAAGAATCAGGATCACTCTTCTCTACTGTCTCTTAAATTCCCCTTGGTATGAGCTCATGGACTCTTATTTCCCCTCCTGTCATTATACAATGAACCATGGTCGCTCTATTGATATTGACCTCTGAATTGTTTGCAGTAGGGAGGATGGATCTTCTTACAACTTCAAACCATCCTTTGGCTTCCGGAATGAGGTCTCCTCGTCTGATGAATCTTGGCATTCTCTTGGAGTCCTTTACCCAATCAGCCCCTATAACACAAATGTCATTGACAATCTGTTCACAGTCGGGGTCACTACTCACTCTTGTGTGGTAGCTGGCTTCCTTAAATGGTGTTGGTCTGAGCTCAAGGACCCTCATGATAATTTTCGGGCTAAAATCAACTTCGACCCCCCTTACGTAGCTCTTGTAAGGAGTGTCATTTTTCAGATCATTCCTCACTGCATTAGCATAGAATTCCCTGACAAGAGTTGCATTCACTCTTGTGAGCGGATTGGTGAGAAGCTCCCATCTCCTCCTTTCAATCTTCTCGTTTATCTCATGGCACTCATCATCCGGAAGTTGGAAGGCTAACTTGGGTAATATTTTCTTTGGTTCCATCCACCCGAGTTGTATCTCATGGAACACAGATTTAAACTTCCAATTGTCAAAGGAAATTTCCTCTACCGGCTCTTTCTCCTTTCTTCTTTTTGAGCTTGATGATGCCATTGGTTTGCTTTAAATTGGCCAAATGGGAGAGAAATAAAAGATAGGGAAGAGTGGCAAGTATAGCTTGTATAAGGGAGAGTGAGAGTGTGGCTTGAGAATGAAGACAAGTGATTTGATTAAGTGAAAACAAGAAATGGTTGAATGGAGAAGCATAAGGGTGAGACTTGGAATCAAAGAAACACAAGAGGTGAAATGTGGATATAAGAAAGTGTAAGGTTCGAACTACATGGAGGTTATTTATAATGAAAGGTGGTGAAGGAATGAATGGTAAGGATTCATTTGATATGGTGGAAATGAAGGGTGTGCATGTAAAGTGGGGTAGGGACAAGGATTGCTCCTTTTTGAGGTTGGTAGGTTCAGTCGTCAAGGTATTCTTATGACACACCTAACTAACCAATATATGCAAAGTTGTGCTTTCCAAGGAGCAATTTTCAAGGACATGTGATTAGTCCTTGTCATAGAGTAGCCGAACCCCCTCCCCCCTTTTTCTTGAATTGTCATCTCCATCAATCTCCTTCTCCATATTCCTATTCAACATAACAAACAAAGATTGAATTCAATTAGTGGCGGAAAAAATGAAATGTAACAACTAATTTTCAAATTTTCATTAATTAACAAAATAAAACTAAGTACCCCTCATGAATTACAATCAACGTGACTTTTTTTGAGCATGTATGTGACATTTGTGAACACCAAACTTAGTGTTTGGTCATGTGGTATAAGAAAGTTGATTGAACTCCTAAGATATACATATTATGAGCCTTATGTATCATCTTAGGTGCCTTGCACACCAAACTTGTTGTCCACTATATGTTCCATGCAAGAATTCAGTTAAATCCTTGTCACTCTTGATTTGATCATTGATAAACTCTAATTTTGTGATTTATCTTGTGCTTAATTTGGGGGATTTTATTAACTTTTCTCACATTTATTCAATGAAATAGCATGGTTTTGTAATTCTCCTTCATTTGTGCTTAAGTGTGAAAACATACTTTTTAGGCCTTAAAATAGCTCAATTTAATTCACTTTAACTCCGTTCGATGCCTTGATATGTTTGTTGAGTGATTTCAGATTCATAAGGCAAGAATTGGATGGAATAAGTGAAGAGAAAAGCATGCAAAGTGGAGAATTCATGGAAAAATAAGGATATGGAGCATTTAGAGCGACGCGCGTGCGTGAGAAGGTCATTTGTCAACGACGCGTACGCGTGACATGACGCGTACACGTGACAAGGAGAATTGCAAGATGATGCGTACATGGTGCACGAAATTGTGATCACTACTTTTCACAACTCAAATAATCCCTAGTAATGGCCCCAAAGACTTGGTGCTCAATACCATGGCATAAACACAACTTCGCACAACTAACCAGCAAGTGCACTGGGTCGTCCAAGTAATAAACCTTACGCGAGTAAGGGTCGATCCCACGGAGATTGTTGGTATGAAGCAACCTATGGTCACCTTGTAAATCTCAGTCAGGCAGACTCAAATGGTTATGGATGATATATGAATAAAACATAAAGATAGAGATAGAGATACTTATGTAATTCATTGGTGAGAACTTCAGATAAGCGAATAGAGATGCTTTGTCCCTTCCGTCTCTCTGCTTTCCTACTGTCTTCATCCAATCCTTCTTACTCTTTTCCATGGCAAGCTGTATGCAAGGGTTTCACCGTTGTCAGTGGCTACCTCCCATCCTCTCAGTGGAAATGTTCAACGCACCCTGTCACGGCACGGCTATCCAGCTGTCGGTTCTCGATCATGTCGGAATAGAATCCAGTGATTCTTTTGCGTCTGTCACTAACGCCCCACAATTGCGAGTTTGAAGCACGTCACAGTCATTCAATCATTGAATCCTACTCAGAATACCATAGACAAGGTTTAGACCTTCCAGATTCTCTTGAATGCCGCCATCAATTCTAGCTTATACCACGAAGATTCCGGTTAAAGAATCCAAGAGATAAACATTCAAGCCTTGTTTGCTTGTAGAACAGAAGTGGTTGTCAGTCACTTGTTCATAAGTGAGAATGATGATGAGCGTCACATAATCATCACATTCATCATGTTCTTGGGTACGAATGAATATCTTGGAATAAGAACAAGCTGAATTGAATAGAAGAACAATAGTAATTGCATTAATACTCGGGGTACAGCAGAGCTCCACACCTTAATCTATGGTGTGTAGAAACTCCACCGTTAAAAATACATAAGAACAAGGTCTAGGCATGGCCGTGAGGCCAACCCCTAGTGATCAAAAGATTCAAAGATCTCAAGATGAAAAATACAATAGTAAAGGGTCCTATTTATAGGGAACTAGTAGCTTAAGAATTACAAAGATGAGTAAAAGACATAAAAATCCACTTCCGGGCCCACTTGGTGTGTGCTTGGGCTGAGCATTGAAGCATTTTCATGTAGAGACTCTTCTTGGAGTTAAACGCCAGCTTTTGTGCCAGTTTGGGCGTTTAACTCCCACTTTGGTGCCAGTTCCGGCGTTTAACGCTAGGAATTCTGAGGTTGACTTTGAACGCCGGTTTGGGCCATCAAATCTTGGGCAAAGTATGGACTATCATATATTGCTGGAAAGCCCAGGATGTCTACTTTCCAGCGCCGTTAAGAGCGCGCCAATTGGGCTTCTGTAGCTCCAGAAAATCCACTTCGAGTGCAGGGAGGACAGAATCCAACAGCATCTGCAGTCCTTTTCAGTCTCTGAATCAGATTTTTGCTCAGGTCCCTCAATTTCAGCCAGAAAATACCTGAAATCACAGAAAAACACACAAACTCATAGTAAAGTCCAGAAAAGTGAATTTTAATTAAAAACTAATAAAAATATACTAAAAACTAACTAAAACATACTAAAAACATACTAAAAACAATGCCAAAAAGCGTACAAATTATCCGCTCATCAGTACACATGACCGACGCGTACGCGTGGCAAGCGGCACGTGACCTCATTAAGGGAAATTTGCTGGGGGCAATTTCTGAGCTTCCCAGACCTAAATCCAACTCATTTCTGAGGTTACTTCATGTAGAATTCATGAGGGGTAAAAAAAGGAGTCATAATTGAGTTTTCACCATGTTTTAGGCTAGAATTCTAGAGAGAGAAGCTCTTTCTTCTCTCTAGAATTTAGGTTAGAATTAGGATAGATTTTCTTAGATCTAGTTTTAATTGACGTTTCCATTTACTTTTTCTTTCAATTCTTTGTTGCTACATCTTTGCACTCTTAGTTCTTCTTATTAATTTCTTCTATTTTGTTATTTTCATGTCTGTGAGCACTTTGTTAATTTTAATTTCCTTTAATGCAATTTCATGTTTTATGTTCATTTATTGTTTAATTTCTTTGCTATTGTTATTTCCTTGCATTTAGTAGTGTTAGATTTTATATTTCTTATCATTTTATTATGCTTTCCTTTTATGCCTTCCAAGTGTTTGATAAAATGCTTGGTTAGATTTTAGAGTAGATTTTTCTCCTCTTGGCTTGGGTTGAGTAATTGGAGACTCTTGAGTTATCAAACTCTTTTGTTGATTGATAATTGGAAGTTGCTAGTTGACTTGAATTCTGCTAAAACTAGTCTTTCACTATGATTTGACTAGGACTTGTGGACAAGAGCCAATTCCATCCGCTTGACTTTCCTTCAAAGTTAGAGGTTAACTATGTGGGAGCCATGGACAATTATTGTCACAATTGATGATGATAATGAGGATAGGACTTCTAGTTCTCATTCCTTACCAAGAGCTTTCTTAGTTATTAGTTTATTTCTTTTGCTATTTACATTTCTTGTTCCTTATTGCAGAAAACCCCAAAACATTCCTTCATAACCAATAATAGAGCACTTCATTGTAATTCCTAGGGAGAATGACCCAGGATTAATAATCTCGGTTGTTTTATTGGGGTTGAACTAGTAACAACCATATCAAATTTGATTTGAAGATTCATTGTTGGTTTAGAACTAGATATTTTTGTGAAAATTCTTTACTGATAATTTCCCTCAATCAAATTTTTGGTGCCGTTGCCGGGGAATTGCAATGGTGTTATGTTATTGGCTATTGTGAATATGTTCATATTGTGAATATCTTTCTTGTTGGCTATTTCTTAGTTTTTGCTAGTTATAGGACTTTGCTTTCTTTATTTCTTATTAGCTTTTGATTTTATTTTGTCTTTTCACTATGAATTCTCATCATTTTGGTTATGAGTGTGGTTACAACTATGTTGTAGGAGGTGGAGATTACAATGACAACATGCATCAAGGATGGAACAATCAAAGATGGGGGAGCCTCAAGAATTTAATCAACCCTCTTGGCAACAACCTCCACCAATGTACTATGAGCAACAACCATTCCATAATGCATACCAAGACAATGGTTTTGGTGGACATCCTTATGATTACCAACAACCACCATCATATGCCTATGAACCACCTCCTCAATATAGCCCTCAACCATCATACTCACAAGCTTCATACCACCAAACAGCTCAATATGATCAAAATCCATATCCACCATACCAACCACCTTGTGAGCCATATGAACCACACATAGAATCACCACCATGCCAACCTCAATACCTCCAAGAACCACCTCTTCCATACTATTACCAAGATGAACCACCTCCAATATATGCGAATTTTCACCCACAAGATGAACTCTACTTTTCACCACAACCCTCCATGGAAGAATATCCATGTCTATCAATCCAAGAGAAATATGATCCTACTTATGTTAGCAAAGCGAAACAAGAATCAAATGATCGTCTCAAGGAAGCAATGGATTGGCTTTAAGCAACTATCCGTCAAAAGTTGGACTCATGGGATTCATACCACAAGCAAAACATGTCCACAGATGATTGTGGAGGAGCAACTAAAGAGAGGAGTATGAAGGAGATCATAGATTCTCAACTTGAGAGCAAGGGATTGGAGTGTGTTGTGCAACAAGTAGAAAAGATGGAGAGTATTGAACCACCACATGCTTATCATGATGTACCACCTTCTTATTATGAGCCATTCCTCCCAACCAATGAACCCTCCTATCCACCTCAAGCCCCAATAGATGACTCTCTCACTTCACTACTGCAAGGGAAAAGCGAGTTGAAAAGGGTGACACTAGAATTCGCGTCTTCCTTGACCAAGTTAGTGAGTCGATTCGCTTCCTAACATTTGGACAATCAAGGAACTCCCATAGTCCCATGCGGAGAATCTAATGGGGAGCGTAGGATGAAGGAGAGACTAGAAACTCCGGTGGATAATGAGGAATGTGACTTTGTGTTGGAACAATTGGAAGAAGCTATGATTATTGAAGAAGAGGAAGAAGTAGTTGAAGACTTAGGAGATGCAGAACCTTCATGGGAACCTAGAGTTAAAGAGAACCCTTCCAAGAAGATTGAATTTGATGTTGAGGAGGAAAGTGCACAACCTCCAAGGCATGTTCCATTTGAAGAATTGGACGGGATAGGGCAAGAATTCAGTTCCCTTGGCAATGAAGATCAAGCATCAAATCTTCTTGGTGAAGAATCCTTTGAACTTGAAGAACCTTCTCCCGGTGAATTCAAAAGTGTTGTGGAGGTAGACATCTCTCATCATCCCAATGATGGTTTAAGTAAAGGAAAAGAGTTAGATAAAATTGATGAATAAAGGATTGAATTTGAGAAATCTTGTGAAGAGGTGGAGGTCCTTAGAAGAAGAAGGACGGGAGTTGCATACGCTTTGTCAAGATCTTTGGAAGATTCTCTACTTAGGTTGCCATCTACTCCTTCATTTGAGTGGGTAAAACTTATCTCTATTAGCTTTATTGTCCCACTTGAGTATGGTCTGCTTGAAATGGATGGTCAACTTAGGGTGCTTTGCGGGATGAAGCGTAAGAGAAGGATGTTTCATGGTTGGCATTGCAAATCAAGGCTCATTTTGGTTGACACATCAAAGATGAGATACAAAGGTTGGACTAGTTCTCAATTAGATGGGACTAGAAGGAGAGTTTGGCACTTCATTGAGAATTCATCTTGCTTGCAACCCGGATGGATTAATGATGATTAACTTGAAGATGGGTGCAGAAACAAGATTTGGGATCCCGGCATACATGAGGATTAATTTTGGGAGCTCTTAGCTTGTGAAGAACTCCATCAAAGCTTGGAGCTATTAATTTTGAATGATAGAGCTTATTGGAAGTCTAAGCATTGGTGAATTTTCAAGGATGGATTTAAGCACAAGTCACCTTGATGAGGAGCTCCCCATAAGTCCAACTTAAGGACAATAAATAAAAGTGCTAGTTGGGAGACACCCCACCATGATAAAATCTTTTCATTTTTCTTTTTTGTAAATATTGTTAAAATTAGTTTAATTCTATGTTTTATTTGGTTATTTGATTTTATTTAGTGGTCTAGTATGTTAAATAAGGTTTGATAGTGTTTTGGTAGCTATTTGGAGGTTTGGAATGCTTGGTTTGGTGCAAGAACTTAGAAAAATTTTGAAAAATAGAGCACCATACCACGCATATGTGTCACCCACGCGTACGCATGACCCCAAGGTTTTCGACAACCCACGCATATGCTTCGCCCACGCGTACGCATGACATCAAAATTTTGATGGTCCAGTACAAAAACTAGAAGGTTGTGCCGGTTTTGGGCTGGAGTTGTGCCTCTAGCACAAAGTCAACCCACGCGTACGCGTCACTCCACGCATACACGTTGCCCTTCTGATTTGTCTATCACGCATACGCGTGCCCCATGCATACGCGTCGCGACCTGTTTCTACCATTCACAAGTACACGTGACACGAAGCGTATGCGTGAAGCGTTCCCTGTTTTACCACTCTTTTTTTCTCCTCGTCTTTCCATTTCCAATTCTTTTTCTATTCTCTTCTTTTCTTTCCCTTCTTCACCCCTCATCCGATACTACCAATCACCATCTATCACCAACTCTTTTTGTTAGTTATTTAGTTAGTTTAATTTTGTTTAATTTTCTTTTTTTCATGATAAGTGTTGGATTGTCAATTTTGTTTACTATCCGTTGCTACTTATTAACTTGATGCTATTCTAGCATAATTGTTTTTGTTGTTCATTGTTGAATTCTTTGTTGAGGTTACAATTTGATACTTACTTTGATTTCTTAATGATTAATTATGTGAATACCAAGTACATGTGACATTACCTTCAAAGCACTTTAAATATTTTGAATTGCATGTTTTGGCCACATGCATTCATCATCCATTATTAGGCAATTGTGTATTATCAATGCATTTTTTTCTAGGTGATGCTTGTTTATGATTGACCCTTATTTACATCACCTAGTTCATGCATTGAGATGTTGGAATTGTGAGATTGGATTGAAAGCTTACCTAGTGAAATATTTTTTAGCTTTGTAAAGCTTTGTGGACCATGTTTGCTATGTGATTGATTTTCACTTCTATCTTCTTTGTCCTAAGTTCCATAGCACCCATGCATTCCACTTCTATGCCACTTAGGTGTTGCAAATAAACTTCAATATGTGTCATAGCTTGATGTGTGAGCTTTACATTTTAATTGGTTCACTAAATTTACTTATACATCAATCAATGTCCATTCATTATCAAATTCATAATTACTTGATTTTTGCTTGAATGCTTTTATGCTTCTTTATTGCTTGTTTGGTTGATTTAACCTACAAGTTTCTTTGAAGTATTTCAAGCACACTAGGATGAGTGAAGTGCATATTTTCTTTGTGTAATTGTGACATAGCTCTCTATGCTAATGTGTGTGTTCTAAAAGACACCCAATTTAGAATTCACACACTACTCTTCCTTGATGTCCCACTAATTCACTCACTTAATTCTAGTGACTATCACCTCATTCCAACAATTTACGGTTCCTTTCTTTTTGCATTTACTCATCTTACTCTCCTGTCTTCTATTTTTAGGATAAGTCACCATAAGCAAAAATGGAAGCGAAAGAAATAACATACAGCAACCGGTTGATCCACCAGCTGAAGGTGGCAACTCGAAAAGTTGCCGTATCCCCTTGCTCATATTTGAATGCACAGAGGACGGTGCAAACTTTTAAGTGTGGGGAGGTCGTCCGACCGATCGGCATTTTTGGGTGACAAATTTCTAATCCCAACACTTTTGCATTTCATTTTGTTAGGTCTCTTAGGATTTTTTGTTGCATTTTCTTGATTTGCATACATACATACATACATACATACATACATACATATATATATATATATATATATATATATATATATATATATATATAAAATAAGCTCAGTCAAAATAATAAAATTTTCCAAAGAATTTATTTATAGGGCAGCCCAATTGATTGAAAAAAAAATTTTTGGAACTTGCTTGAACTATACATTGTGAAACATGATTTTTGAGCTAAGAACACATAAGCATGTGAGTTTTGAGCCAAATTGTGTGGTTGCATCATATAACCACTTATTTTCATTCTTGTGTGTGATTATTCTCTTTCTATGATTGTAATCTTTGATTTGTTTGATTCTATATCTCCATTATTTTGTGTATATATGCATTTATAAGATTGAGGCCATTGTTTCAAATAGCTCACTTACCTAAATAGCCTTACCTATTATCTTCCTTTGTCAGCCAACTTTGTGCCTAAGCTAAACTCCATTTGTTCTTAATTTTAGTACATTATAAGCCTTTAAGCGAAAAATAATAAATATCCCTTGTTTAGATCTTTGATTAGCTTAGGCTGGTGAGGGTGTTATCATTCAAGTTTGGAAAGTTTGGGAACATTAGTTGGGATAAAAGAGTATTTTTGTATTTTTGTTAAAAATATTAGGAATTAGGTATATACTCATGCATTAAATGTTTAAACCATATACGTTGGTACCTTTGTATATAATTCATCAAAAAGAAAAAGAGAAAAACAAAAGAAAAATAAAAAGAAAAAAAAGAAAGAAAAAAGAAAAGCAATAAGAAGGGGACAAAATGCCCCAAAGTGTGTAGTGATCAAAAGAGAATGCATGAGTGTGTGAAAAAGTGAAGAATGGGTAGTTAGGCTAGCATTTAAATTGTATAGGTTGTCATAGGTTAGGTGGAAAGTTTACGTTAATCAAAGATTCAAATTCTAGTCCACTTAGCCAAATACAATCTTACCTTGACCCTAACCCCATTACAACCCATGGATAAGTGCTCATGATCTTTGTATGCATGCATAAAATAATTGTTGATTGTTAGATGAAAAACAAATCTTGGAAAGCATGATTAGGAGAGAATTGAGTGAATCAACCCTATACACTTGAGTGATTAGAGCGGATACACATCCGGTGAGGGTTTGATTGCTCAATTACATGTTTTCACCTAGAATCATCACTTTTCTTGCAAGTTTGCAAAATCTTTAATAATTCAATTCAATTGTGGTTTGACTTGGTTGTTAATACCTTTAGCCCTCATGTTCATATATGCTTTCTTGGAAGTTGATTTATTTTGACCAAGTAATTGCATTCATTTAGATAGATAGCATTTAGATAGGTTGCATTTAGGTAATTTGCATTGAATAAATGTTAATACGCTTTGTTTTTTTTTTCTTGAGTTTAGCATGAGGACATGCTTAGTTTAAGTGTGGGGAGGTTTGATAAACTCCAATTTTGTGGTTTATATTATGCTTAATTTGGAGAATTTTATCAACTTTTCTCACATTTATTCAATGAAATAGCATGGTTTTATAATTCTCCTTGATTTGTGCTTAAGTGTGAAAACATGCTTTTTAGGCCTTAAAATAGCTAAATTTAATTCACCTTAACTCCATTCGATACCTTGATATATTTGTTGAGTGATTTCAGATTCATAAGGCAAGAATTGGATGGAAGAAGTGAAGAGAAAAGCATGCAAAGTGGAAAATTCTTGGAAAAACAAGGATTTAGAGCATTTAGAGCGACGCGCACGCGTGAGCGACGCGCGCGCGTGAGAAGGTCAATTGTCAACGACGCGTACGCGTGACAAGGAGAATTGCAAGATGACGCGTACGCATGACCGACACGTACGCGTGGCAAGCAGCACGTGACCTCATTAAAGGCAGTTCGTTGGGGGCAATTTCTGAGCTTCCCAGGCCAAAATCCAACTCATTTCTGAGGCTACTTCATGCAGAATTCATGAGAGGTCAAAAAAGAAGGAGTCATAGTTGAGTTTTCACCATGTTTTAGGCTAGAATTCTAGAGAGAGAAGCTCTCTCTTCTCTCTAGAATTTAGGTTAAAGTTAGGGTAGATTTCCTTAGATGTAGTTTTAATTGATGTTTCCATTTACTTTTTCTTTCAATTCTTTGTTGCTACATCTTTGCTCTCTTACTTATTCTTGTTAATTGCTTCTATTTTTCTACTTTAATGTCCATGAGCACTTTGTTGATTTTAATTTACTTTAATGCAATTTCATGTTTTATGTTTTTTTATTATTTAATTGCTTTGCTATTGTTATTTCCTTGCATTTGGTAGTGTTATATTTTATATTTCTTGTCATTTTATTATGCTTTCTGTTCCGGGGGTTACCTGAAACGGGTAGCTCGGTCGTCTGGAGATGCCCGAGGTGGGGGTCAGGGACCCGAGCTTGATGTGTTGGCGGTTGGTGGTTGTACCTACAATGACACTCCGATGCTTAAGTTAGCATGGGTCCAAGCAGATATGTGTAGAATGTGGAATGTATCTCATACCTGGGTGCTCCAGTGTATTTATAGTAGTTGGCCGTGATCTTCCTTGGATAAGATATTCTTATCTTATCTTATCTTTCGGGAGTTTTATCCCTATCTTTGTGGAACCGCCTTTCATAGGCCTTTTTCGGCCTTTAGGTTTTGGGCTGCGTTCCTTTTGATGGGCCTCCTTAGCTTTATTGTTCGAGGTCCGACCTCAGGCGTGGGCCTTGGGACGAGGTCGGACCTTTCATGGATTTGGCCGAGTTGGAGGAGCTCGGTCAGGGTATGAACAGTGCCCCTGCCCGAGTTCATCCTTTTTGGGAGGTCGAGCTCGGGCATAGTTGTTTTTCAAATTTCGAAAATGGCCGTTCCTGCATTTATTGCATTTTACCGTTTCTCCTCGATTTCCGTTCGGGCTCTGTGAAGGCATTATTTATTTGCTCCCTTCCTTTTTCTTCGTTTATTCTGTTCTTTCCTGTTTTTCTAAGTTTTCGCCCTCTCTTTTTCGAGTATCGCTTTCTTCTTTCTCTTTGTTCTTCTTCCCCGAATCTTTCCGTGCATCTTTCCGGAGTTTCCTCTGTGCCGCCGTTTTTGTTCTCCTTGCTTCGGAGCTCGTTGTCTTCTTTCTTTCTTCCAGGTTTGTTCCCGTCTCTTTTCTTTGTGCACATAAAGTTTCTGTTCTTTTGTGTGGCTCTTTGTCTGTTTCTTCTTTCTTTATGTCTGGGTTGCCCCAAAAAGAGGCGCCGCCATTGTTTTGTTTGTATATGGGGGGGGGTTCTTTTTTGTTTTTCTGGTACTTTGTTCCGGGTTGCCGTATTTTCTTTCTGTTGGGTTTTTGTTTCTTGCTTGGCTGAACGGGTTTTCGCTGTCTGCCTTATGTGATTTTTGCTTGCTGTTGTATCTCTTCTTTGTAGGTAAGAGTTTTATGTCTCGAAAGGTTCTTCAAGCAATGTCGACCAAGATTCCAAGTGGTCTTGGTTGGGTAGACCCTCTTCCTCTAAAAGTCCCTTCTGTGGTGGATTCTGAATATTTGGCTAGGTTCCGTAGGCACTGTAGCATATGTGAGAATAGAGAGTCTGAGAGGGATTATGAACTAGTGGCCCCGGATTCCGAGGAGAGAGTTTGCTTCCCGCCTTTAGATAGTTCCGAGAAGCTCTTCTTTTATGCTTATGATTGTTTTTTCTCCAAGCTGGGTGTCCGACTTCCTTTTACCGACCTGGAGTCCGAGGTGTTGTGGTCTTGTAACCTTGCCCCTACGCAGCTCCATCCAAATTCTTGGGCGTTTTTAAAGCTGTTTCAACTTTTGTGTCAGTTTTTGGGCGTCACTCCCTCTATTTCTCTTTTTTCCTACTTGTTTGTGTTGACGAAGCCGGGGTCGGGTGGAGGGAAGGTGTCTTGGGTCTCTTTTAGGGCTAACCAGGGAAGGAAGTTTTGTACCCTTTATGATGAGTCTTTTCATGATTTCAAGAACTTTTATTTCAAGGTCCGGGCTACTGGAGACGTCCGACCTTTCTTTCTGGATGAGAGTGGGGAGCCTTCTTTTCCTCTTTGTTGGCAGGAGAATGTAGTGTCTGCTAAGTATACTTTTGAGAGTCTAGATGAGGTTGAGCAGGCCTTTGTGGGTGTGGTGAGCAGTTTATGGGGTCGGGCGCCTCACTTGGACACGAAGAAAATGTTGGGAGATCCAAGCCTTCTCCGTTCCGAGTTAGGTAGTTCGCGACCTCTTCGAGATTTGTCTTTTCTTAGTATTTTGGCTTTGCTTGTTTTGGTGGAATTTCTGTTGTGGTAATCCTCTCCTTTTTATTTCTGCAGAGATGTCTTCTCATGCGGATTCCATGAAGTTTCTTCGTCGTACGAAGAAATCTGTGGCCGCTCGAAATATCGAGGAGGCTTCTGCCCGATCTTCTCCGCAGAAGACTACTGTGGGTGTCCAGACTCGGTCGAAGACTATTCCGACTCCCCAGTTCCGAGCTATAAGTCAAGATCCTCCGACCTCCGGGCCTGCTACCTCTTCTCCTCCCCCGTTCTCGGGTCCTCCTCCCAAGAAGCAGAAGACCTCTCAAGAGCTTGCGGGTTTCAATGATAAGGATTTTGATGCTCTTGGTTGGATTGAACAGCATATTCTCCCTCAGACTTTTATCTCTACTGATGACGTGTCTATGGAGCATCATTTTCAGTATATGGCGCGGAGTTGTGTTCGGATGGCCAGTCTTCATGCTGCTATTGCCCGGGAGTTCAAGAAATCCCCCATTGGCGCGACCAGCTCCCGACTTGAGAAGGCTCAGTCCGAGCTCGAGAAGATTAGTGAGCTGAAGGCTGCTAGGATTACGGAGCTGGAGGCCTCTTTGGAGAAGGAGAAGGCTAAAGCTACCGCGGCTGTGGCGGCAGCGAAAGCGTCCGAGGAGATGGCGAAGGCGGCGACGGAGAATTATACTCGGATATATGCCGAGCTTGTGGAGACAAGGGAGAAGTTACAATCTGCTCAGGACGATTTTTATGAGCTGGAAGGCCATGTGGCTAAGGGTATGGATGCTATGTTCGAGAATTTGAAGGCTCAGGTCCGGGTTCTTGCTCCTGACTTGGATCTGAGCTTATTTAGTACGGATAACGTTGTTGTGGAGGGAAAGATTGTTCCTGCTCCCAATGAGGATGAGGTTCCGGTGTCCGATCCCAAGGTTCCGGTGTCCGACCTCAAGGTTCCGGTTGCGGACCCGACTTCACCTTTGGCCGGGGATGGATCTGGTGTGGAGGTTTCAAGCCGGGATGACGGTGCCGTTGATGCAGTCCCGATTTCTATGTTTCCTCCGCAGCCTTCTGTTGATGTGGAGTCCGGAAAGGACCTTGATCCTCTGTAATCTTTTATTTCTGGTTTTTTGCCCGGCCTGTGGGCTCTTTTGCTTTTTGGATGGTTTTTGTGAACGCTTTGACTTGCTGCTTCTGCTTTTATGCTTTTTAGTTGTTTTTTGGATAACAACTTTTTAGCTAGCGCTTGATTTCGTTTTTTCGCTCGTACTTTTTTAGTTGTTTTTGTATAGCAACTTTTTAGTAAGCGTTTTCGAAATTTTCGTTTTCGCTTGTTGTGGCTTGTTGCTCCGCTTTTATGCTTTTTAGTTGTTTTTTGGATAACAACTTTTTAGCTAGCGCTCGATTTCGTTTTTTCGCTTGTACTTTTTTAGTTGTTTTTGTATAGCAACCTTTTAGTAAGCGTTTTTCGAAATCTTTGTTTTCGCCGTTTTAAGGCTTCCTTCTCGGGTCCGGGCCTTTTCTCGGACCTCGGGTTGGGCGGTCGAGTACACCCTTTGTTGGGTCCGACCTTTCATTGGTCGGCCTTTTAAGTTATTTTTGTAATCTCTTTTTATTTGGCTTCTTTGAGCCTTTTTCAGAGTTACTTTTATAACTTCTCACATTAATTTGGACCTCGTCGCTTCTATCCTTGCCGGCCTTATGTGGTCTCTCGGCAATGATTTCTTGCGTTTTGTCGAGCATAAATTAATGCGCCTTGGCGGGGTACTTTTCCAGGATTTTGTTTTATCATGAAGAACAAAAGAAAATAGAAAAATTTGATTAGTATTAAAAAAGAAAGAATATTTACAGAGTGTTTACCCTTGACTAGGTCGGGTGCCTTACTTGACCGGGTGTCTCATTAAAAAACCCTTGTAGGGAAAAAGAGTACACCTCGGGTCAAATTTTTCTAGCTGTAGTACCGTCTTAGATTACAGGCGTGCCAGGCCCTGGGCAGCTCATTGCCTTCTAGGTCGGATATCTTGTAATAGCCTGTTCCTAAGACTTCTGTTACTTTGTAGGGTCCTTTCCAGTTTGCAGCTAGCTTTCCTTCTCCCGACTTTTGTGTTCCGATGTCGTTTCGGATTAGAATTAGGTCGTGAGTGGAGAAGCTCCGTTTTATTACTTTCTGATTGTATCTAAGGGCCGTTCGTCGTTTTAGGGCTTCTTCTCGGATCCGGGCTCTTTCTCGGACCTCGAGGAGGAGGTCGAGTTCTTCCTTTTGTGCCTGTGGGTTACCTTCTTCGTTGTAGAAGATGACTCTGGGTGACCCTTCATCTATTTCGATAGGAATCATTGCCTCCATCCCATAAGCTAGTCGGAATGGCGATTCTCCCGTTGTAGAGTGTGGAGTTGTCCGATATGCCCATAGTACCTGGGGGAGCTCCTCGGCCCATGCCCCTTTGGCCTCTTAGAGTCTTCGTTTTAATCCGGCCAAGATGACTTTATTTGCGGCTTCTGCTTGTCCGTTGGCTTGTGGGTGCTCGACTGAGGTGAATTGCTGTTTGATTTTTAGTTCGGCCACCAAGTTCTGAAAACTTGTGTCCGTGAACTGTGTTCCATTGTCTGTTGTAATGGAGTAGGGGATTCCGAACCTTGTGACAATGTTTTTGTATAGGAATTTCCGGCTTTTCTGAGCCGTAATGGTGGCTAAAGGTTCAGCTTCGATCCACTTTGTGAAGTAGTCGACCCCTACTATGAGGTATTTGACTTGCCCCGGTCCTTGGGGGAACGGGCCGAGTAGGTCAAGTCCCCATTTTGCGAAGGGCCATGGTGCGGTGATGCTGATAAGGTCTTCGGGTGGTGCCTTGTGAAAATTGGCGTGTTTTTGGCAGGGGGGGCATATTTTCACAAACTCCGTGGCGTCTTTTTGCAAAGTTGGCCAGTAGAACCCGGCTCGGATTACTTTTTTAGATAATGCCCGAGCTCCGAGGTGGTTCCCACACATGCCTCCGTGGACTTCTTCGAGGACGCTCTTTGTCTCTGAGGTCGGGACGCACCTAAGGAGGGGGTTTGCGAATCCTCTTCTGTATAATACGTCGTGAATTAGTGTATAATTCTGGGCGTCTTTCGTGAGTCTTTTAGCTTCCTTTCTTTCGGCGGGGAGAGTTCCCGACTTCAGGTAGCTGAGTATGGGGGTCATCCATCCTTGCTGTTGGTCGGATATATTTAGCGTTTCTTCCTCTCTTAGCACGGAGGGAGATCGTAAGGTTTCCTGGAGGAGACTTCTGTTGTTGCCTCCGGGCTTGGTGCTGGCAAGCTTTGAGAGGGCGTCTGCCCGGGCATTTTGTTCCCGAGGTATGTGCTGGATCTGTATTTCTGAAAAGTGGCGTAATTGTGCCTGTGTTTGGTCCAGGTATTTCTTCATAGTTGGGTCTTTGGCCTGGTAGCTTCCATTTACTTGTGATGTGACGACCTGGGAGTCGTTGAAGATTGTGATTTTCTGGGCTCCGACCTCTTCGGCTAGTTTTAGGCCCGCTAGTAGGGCCTCGTATTCGGCTTGGTTGTTCGAAGCCTGGAACTCGAATTTTAGGGATAGTTCTATCCGCGTTCCTTGGTCGCTTTCGAGTATAACCCCTGCTCCACTTCCTGTTTTGTTTGAGGACCCGTCGACATACAAGTTCCATGAGAGTGGGGTTCCAGGGGTCTCAGTGTATTCTGCGACGAAGTCGGCTAGATACTGAGATTTTATGGCAGTCCGGGCTTCGTAGTGGAGGTCGAACTCGGACAGTTCCACCGCCCATTGTAGGATTCGTCCCGCCAGGTCTGTTTTTTGTAGGATGTGTCTCATGGGTTGGTTTGTCCGGACTTTGATGGTGTGGGCCTGAAAGTAGGGACGGAGCCTCCGAGCTGTGAACACTAGGGCGTAGGCGAATTTTTCTATTTTCTGATAGTTTAATTCGGCCCCTTGTAGTGCCTTGCTTACAAAGTATATGGGGTGTTGTCCTTGGTCATTTTCTCGTATTAATGCTGAAGCGACTGCTCGATGTCCGACCGAGAGGTATAGTACGAGCTCTTCCCCTTTTACAGGTCGGGTTAGGATTGGTGGCTGCCCGAGGAATTCCTTGAATTCTTGAAAGGCTTTTTCGCACTCCGGGGTCCATGAGAAGGGTTTCCCTTTCTTTAGGAGTGAGTAGAGAGGTAGTGACTTTATCGCTGATCCTGCCAAGAATCTTGATAGGGCGGCCAGCCTTCCATTCAGTTGTTGTAATTCTTTGACGCACGTCGGGCTTTTCATATTGAGTATCGCTTGGCATTTGTCCGGGTTTGCTTCGATGCCCCTTTGGGTCAGCATGAAGCCTAAGTATTTTCCGGCTTCTGCGGCGAAGGTGCACTTTGTCGGGTTAAGTCTCATGTCGTGCTTTCTGAGGGTGCTGAAGACGCTGGTGAGGTCGGTCAGTAAGTTTCTGTCTTCTTGTGTCTTTACCAGCATGTCGTCGACGTATATCTCTAGCTGTAATCCGATGTGCTCTGAGAACACTTTGTTCATTAGCCTCTGGTAGGTTGCCCCTGCGTTCTTCAGCCCGAAGGGCATTACTACGTAGCAGTAGTTTGCCCTTGGGATTATGAATGAGGTCTTTTCTTGGTCGGGTCCGTACATCGGGATTTGATTGTATCCCGAGTATGCGTCCATGAAGGAGAGATATCTGTAGACTGAGGCTGCGTCTACTAAGGCGTCGATGTTTGGTAGTGGATATGGGTCTTTGGGGCAGGCTTTGTTGAGGTCTGTGTAATCGACGCACATTCTCCATTTTCCGTTGGGCTTTTTTACCAGGACCACGTTTGCGAGCCATAGGGGGTATTTTACTTCCCTAATGAACCCTGCATCTAGTAGTGCTTGTACTTGTTCTTCTATTGCTTGCATGCGCTCGGGTCCGAGCTTCCGGCGTCTTTGTTGGATAGGTCGGGACCCCGGGTAAACTGATAGCTTATGGCACATCAGGTCGGGGCTTATGCCTGGCATGTCGGAAGCTTTCCAGGCGAAGAGGTCGGAATTCTCCCTTAAGAGGGTTATGAGTTCCTCTTTTAGGCCCGTTTTGAGGTTTGCTCCTATGTTTGTTATTTTTTCAGGTGTGTTCCCAATCTGGACTTTTTCGGTTTCTCCCTCTGGTTGTGGTCGAAGATCTTCTCGGGACTGAACTCGTCCGAGTTCTATCGTGTTGACCTCTTTCCCTTTCAGGCTCAGGCTTTCGTTGTAGCATCGCCGCGCTAGTTTTTGGTCGCCTTTTAGAGTAGCGATTCCCTTTGCGGTAGGGAACTTCATACAGAGGTGCGGGGTCGAGACTATAGCTGCCAGTCTGTTTAGGGTTGGTCGCCCAATGAGGGCATTGTATGCCGAAGTGACGTCGACTATAATGTAGTCGATGCTTAATGTTTTAGATTGCTCGCCTTTTCCAAAGGTAGTGTGTAGCGAGATGTATCCTAAGGGATGGATCGGGGTATCCCCTAGCCCGAATAGGTCGGTGGGATAGGCCTTTAGTTCTTTTTCTTCAAGTCCGAGCTTGTCGAATGCCGTTTTGAACAGGATATCTGCTGAGCTCCCTTGGTCAATCAGGGTTCGATGTAAGTTGGCGTTTGCTAAAATAATGGTGACTACCATTGGATCGTCGTGTCCGGGAATTATCCCTTGAGCATCTTCTCGGGTAAACGAGATAGTAGGTAACTCGGGCAGGGAACTGTCTTCTCGGACATGATAGACTTCTTTGAGGTGTCTTTTCCGCGAGGATCTGGATGTTCCTCCGCCTGCAAAACCTCCATTTATCATGTGAACATGTCTTTCAGGGGTTCGCGGGACTTGTTCGGCCCGACCTTCATTGTCTCCCCGTCTTCTCTTCCTGGTCTCTTCTCCTCTCTCTGCTATGTATCTGTCGAGCTTTCCTTCTCTGGCCAGCTTTTCTAGAACATTTTTTAGGTCGTAGCAGTCGTTAGTAGAGTGACCGTAGAGTTTGTGATATTCACAGTATTCGGACCGATCTCTTCCCGCTCTCTTGTGTTTTAGCGGTCGTGGCGGTGGGATCTTTTCGGTGTGGCATACTTCTCTGTAGACGTCTACCAGGGAGACTCGGAGGGGGGTGTAGTTGTGGTACTTCCGTGGCTTGTCCGAGTTGGGTTCTTCTTTCCTCTTCTGTTCCCAATCTCGATCTCGGAGTGGGTAGGTTGATTCCTTCCTAGAAGAGTCTTTTAGCTGGGAGGTTTCCTCCATGTTGATATATTTTTCTGCCCGCTCCTGTACCTCGTATAGGGAGGTCGGGTATCGTTTAGATAGGGATTGGCTAAACGGTCCTTCTTTTAGGCCGTTTGCCAGTCCCATGATGGCCGCTTCAGTGGGCAAGTGTTGTATGTCCAGGCAGGCTTTGTTGAATCGCTCCATGTATACTCGGAGAGTTTCTTGGTTACCTTGTTTGATCCCGAGCAGACTGGGGGCATGTTTTGCCTTGTCCTTTTGAATGGAGAACCTTGTTAGGAATTTCTTGGTTAGGTCTTCGAAGCTGGTGATTGATCTTGGTGGCAGGTTGTCGAACCACTTCAGGGCTGACTTGGTGAGAGTGGTGGGGAAGGCTTTGCACCGAATCGCGTCGGAGGCGTCGACTAGGTACATTCTGCTTCTGAAGTTGCTGAGGTGGTGACTTGGATCGGTGGTGCCGTCGTAGAGATCCATATCGGGTGGTTTGAAGTTTCGCGGCACCTTCTCCTTCATGATCTCTTGCGTGAAGGGATCATGGTTGCCTTCGGGGGTGGTGTCGCGTTCTGTCCGATCTTTCAGGTTGGCCTCTATTTTCCGCAGTTTTTCTTCTAATTCTCTGCGCTTGCGAGCCTCCTTTCTCAGATCTTGCTCAGTTTCTTTTTGCTTCTTTATGTCCTCTTCGAGTTGTTTCAGTCGGTTTTGTTGTGCCCGGACTGCTTCTAGAATTTCCGAGCTCTTTTCTTTTTCGGGATTTTGTGGATCTTTGTTTGGGAGTGATGTCTTTGGGCGATTCTGTTTGTTTCCTCCTGGAGTGCGTGGTGATAGAGGGCTGTCCGGTCGTTCTCCGGTGTCAACTTCCTCCTCTTGTTCTGATGCAGCGTGGTCATTGTTGAGAGGGTCGTCTGCCATGGTAAAGGGATGACTTCCAGGTCCCCGGCAACGGCGCCAATGTTCCGGGGGTTACCTGAAACGGGTAGCTCGGTCGTCTGGAGATGCCCGAGGTGGGGGTCAGGGACCCGAGCTTGATGTGTTGGCGGTTGGTGGTTGTACCTGCAATGACACTCCGATGCTTAAGTTAGCATGGGTCCAAGCAGATATGTGTAGAATGTGGAATGTATCTCATACCTGGGTGCTCCAGTGTATTTATAGTAGTTGGCCGTGATCTTCCTTGGATAAGATATTCTTATCTTATCTTATCTTTCGGGAGTTTTATCCCTATCTTTGTGGAACCGCCTTTCCTAGGCCTTTTTCGGCCTTTAGGTTTTGGGCTGCGTTCCTTTTGATGGGCCTCCTTAGCTTTATTGTTCGAGGTCCGACCTCAGGCGTGGGCCTTGGGACGAGGTCGGACCTTTCATGGATTTGGCCGAGTTGGAGGAGCTCGGTCAGGGTATGAACACTTTCCTTTTATGCCTTCCTAGTATTTGATAAAATGCTTGGTTGGATTTTAGAGTATATTTTTCTCCTTTTGGCTTGGGTTGAGTAATTGGAGACTCTTGAGTTATCAAACTCTTTTATTGATTGATAATTGGAAGTTGCTAGTTGACTTGAATGTCACTAAAGCTAGTCTTTCACTATGATTTGACTAGGACTTGTGGACAAGAGCCAATTCCATCCACTTGACTTTCCTTCATAGTTAGAGGTTAACTAAGTGGGAGCAATAGATAATTCTTGTCACAATTAATGATGATAATGAGGATAGGACTTCTACTTCTCATTCCTTGCCAAGAGCTTTCTTAGTTAAGAGTTTATTTCTTTTGCTATTTACATTTCTTGTTTCTTATTGCAAAAAACCCCAAAACATTACTTCATAGCCAATAATAGAGCACTTCATTGTAATTCCTAGGGAGAATGACCCGGGATTAATACTCTCGGTTATTTTATTGGGGTTGAACTAGTGAAAACCATATTAAATTTTATTTGAGGATTCATTGTTGGTTTAGAGCTATACTTACAACGTATATATTTTTGTGAAAATTATTTACCGATAATTTTCCTCAATCAATCATCATGAGGGCTACTTTATTGTCCACTATCAAAGCATAAACTCAAAAGGATACAGAGCATGGGTCACCTCTCATGAAATTCAAAACTTTAAACAATTGATTCTCATCATTCATTCTTGTACCATATGTGGAATGCC
Source organism: Arachis stenosperma (assembly GCF_014773155.1). Taxonomy (NCBI): domain Eukaryota; kingdom Viridiplantae; phylum Streptophyta; class Magnoliopsida; order Fabales; family Fabaceae; genus Arachis; species Arachis stenosperma. The sequence goes on along the minus strand of NC_080378.1, from coordinate 61,154,160 downwards.
AAACTTAATGTTTGGCTATATACTACAAGGAAATGCTTAATTAAGTACCTAAGATGTCAGTATGTTAATAATGGATGATATCATCTCAGGGTGCCTCTAGGCAACCAAACTTAGAAGTTGATCATATGCTTCATGAAAATGCCTAATGCAGCTATCAAATTGTTTATGAAAGTCTAAATTCATGATGGAAAACCATTTGTTATTATTACTAAAGCAGGAATTAAGGAATACTAAACATGGGTTGCCTCCCATGAAGCGCTCTTTTATCGTTTTGTTACGGAGGCTAATGATCATAGTGCCTCAATTTGTCTCCTCTCACTTTGAGCTTTCTTCCAGTGTCTTGTTTGATTATTTCTATGTGTTCCAGTGAAAGGATCATGCTAACAGTGTAGTATCCAGAAGGGTGTGGAGATGTTTCCACTGGTTGATAGATTAGCCTCACTTTGTCTCCTGGTGAAAATCCTTCAGTTGGAATCTTCTTGTTCTTCCACCCCTTAGGCACCCTTTTCTTGCCATTCTTCCCCTTTTTTAATGGCTTTTTCTTCTTGCCATGCTCAATGTTAGGAGCTTTCTTCTTAGTTGTCACCACTAGGGTCTTTGCTTCTAGCTCTTTTTCAGTTTTTTTTTGACCTCTTGAATCTTCTACCTTTCTTCAATTTCATTTTTCTTCCCCAAGGATGAGCTTATGACTTTTAGAAATGACTTCTTGGGCTTTTCCTTCCAGCTTGGGTCTTTATCCTCAATCCTCATGTAATTTTTTTTTTCAGCAGGGTACTGTGTTGCTTTGAAAATATTGAGGGTTATCTGTTCATCATGTGCTCTCAGAATCATTTCTCCTTTTCCCACATCAATAATTGCCCTTGCTGTGGCCAGAAACTGTCTTCTAAGAATAATTAAGTCACTTCCTTCCTCATCTATGTCCAAAATTACAAAATCCGCAGGGAAAATGAATTTGTCAACCTTAACTAGAAGGTTCTCCATCACTCCATTGGGTATAATAATGGATCTATCGGCCAGTTGGAGTGACATTCTGGTGGGTTTAACCTCCTCTATTGACAGCTTCCTCATCATGGAAAGTGGCATCAAATTGATGCTGGATCCCAGGTCACATAATGCTTTGTCAATTGGTATGTTCCGAATGGTGCATGGTATGAAAAAGCTTCCTGGATCCTTGAGTTTGGGTGGCAATCTTTTCTGAATCACAGCACTGCATTCCTGAGTGAGGATCGTAGTTTCCTTCTCTTTCCAGCTCCTCTTTTTGGTGATGAGTTTCTTGAGAAACTTTGCATAGAGTGGCATTTGTTCTATGGCTTCAGCTAGTGGAATGTTGATCTCCAATTTCTTGAAAATCTCCAAGAACTTAGGGAATTGTTGTTCATTCATCTCCTTGTGCAATCTCTGAGGGTAAGGTAGTGGAGGAACATATGATATCACCTCCGGTTTCTGCTGTTGTGTTTGTGTCTCTGAGACTTGCTTGCCTTTCCTTGGAGCTTGTAGTTCATTAGCCTTCCTGGGATCCTCCTTGTCATTTTTCTCAGCCTTTGTCTCTTTCTTGTTGTCAACCTTGTTATCCTTTCCCAAGGTTTTTTCACTCCTAAGTTTTATTGCCTTGCACTCCTCCTTTGAATTAGGAATGGTGTCACTTGGGAAAGCATTAATTGGCCTCTCAGCAGGTTGCTTGGATAGTTACCCTATTTGTCTTTCAAGATTTCTCATTGATGCTTTATAGTTCTTGCTTGCCATCTCTTGGTTCTTCATGAGTTTTTCCATCATCTCTAGATTAGAGATTCTTTGAGACTTTTGATGTGGCTGTGGTTGCGGATGAGAGGTTGGTTGTTGATGGAAGTTGGTTGGGGTGTTTGAAGGATTATTTTGGGTAGAATATGGATGTGGACTATTATTTTGTGGTTTTCTATATGGATTGTTGTTAGTGGGGTGGTGATTTTGATTGCTTGTATTGTGAAAGTTACTGGGGTTAGAGTTCCTCTGTCATTGGTTCTGGTTTTCTCCCCATCTCAAGTTGGGATGGTTCCTCCATGAGGAGTTGTACGTGTCCCCATGAAAGTCATTTTGGGAAGAACTTGTATTCTGTATATACTAGACTTGCTCAGGCTGCTGCTCATTATTGTATGCCTCAAAGCTTTCTTCATTTTGGCCCCATGCATTTGAAGCTTGAGTTGTTGTGCTAATTGCAGCCAATTGCATTCCATCCATCCTTTTTAACATCATTTCCATCTGTTGCTGAAGTTGTTGATGCATTAGCATGTTCTGGGCTAGGATAGCATCCACACCCTCAAGCTCATAGACACCTCTCTTTGGAGTTGCTTGTCTCTCCGAGGAGTAAAAGTACTGATTGTTAGCCACCATATCTATGAGATCATGTGCCTCCTGTGAAGTTTTCATAATTTGAAGTGACCTTCCTGAGGAGTAATCCAATGCCTTTCTTGCTTTCATAGAGAGGCCCTTATAGAAGTTTTGGAGCTTCATCCTTTCACTAAACATATCTGGAGGACATCTTCTGATTAGTGCCTTATACCTCTCCCAAGCTTCACACGGTGACTCTTCCTCCAATTGTCTGAAAGCTTGCACATCAGTCTTGAGTTTGATGATTCTTTGAGGGGGATAGAACTTGGCCAAGAATTTGCCAACCAAGTCATCCCAATTTGTGATGTTCTCCTTTGGGAAGGTCTCCAACCATTGAGTAATTTTATCCCTTAGAAAGAAGGGAAATAATAGTAGCTTGTAGATGTCTGGGTGTACTCCATTAGTTTTGACAGTTCACATATCCTTAGGAAGATGGATAAGTGTTAATTTGGGTCCTCCGAAGCACTTCCTCCATACTGGCAATTATTTTGAACCAGAGTAATGAGATGAGGTTTGAGCTCAAAGTTGCTGGCATGTATATTAGGAGTAAGGATGCTACTCCCACAATTCCTAGGATCAGGAATGGTGTAGGAGGCTAGTACCCTCCTGGCAGATTGGGCATGGTTATTAGCCACCCCTTCCTCATGTATCTCATCCTCCATGACTTGGTCCAAGTCCTCTTCTGAGTCTTCTTCACCAACAACTCTTTTTCCTCTCGCTTCTCTTCTTAGTCTCAAGAAGGTTCTTTCTGACTCAAAATCAAAGGAAGCTGATGCTACCTTTCTCCCTCCTGGCATACACAACACTAAAATAGACCAAAAGCAAAATGATCACTCTGTTGCTAGAGTAATGTCAAAGTTAGCTAACACAAAGTGTCAAATGGTTAGTGTGCTTTAAAGAAAACAAAAGAAAAATGCTTACTCTAGACTATCGCCCACTTAATCATTGTTAATCTGAATTAATCACTGGCAAAGGCGCCAAAAAACTTGATGCGTGGAAATTTGCACGACACAAGTCCCTTCAGCAAGTATACCGAATCGTCAAGTAATAACTCACTTTTGAGTGAGGTCGATCCCACAAGGATTGATGGATTAAGCAACTTTAGTTAAGTGATTTATCTAGTCAAGCTAATAATTGACGATTTTGGTGAAATTGAATTAATAGAATGTAAATTACTGGAAATTAAAGTGTTGAATGTAAATTGCAAAATGTAAATGGCAGAAACTTAAATGGCGAGACGCTAAAAGAACTGAAACTTAAATGACAAGAAAGTAAAAGCAAGAATGTAAATGATAATAAAAGGTAAATTGCATGAAATGTAAATGGGTTTTGGGAGTTGGGAATCAAAGAAAGCAAGAAACTCAAAGCAATTAAAGTGAAGAATAACAATGGGAGAGATTCATTAGGGATTGGAGATATCATAATCCATCATGAATCAATGGGTCTCAACTTCATTCTTAATCATATGAAGTAAATCTATGGTGGATTGTAATTAATTGAGTCCCAATTCTTTGGCAACCCAATTTCTCTTAACACAATCAATTTGCCAATTCCTTGATCTAATTGTCATGAGAAGAGGTTAAGTGCGATTCTCTTATCCATGAGCCACACAAGTTCTCAAGATCTCAATTCAAACCCAGAATTTATTGATCAAGAGAGTCGTGAGAGAAAGAGCTTCAAACTAATTTCTATGATTCCCCTTCCAAGGCTCACATAGAAATTCAATGGATCTAAACCCCCTTCCGAAGTGAATAGATCAATTAAACACAGAAATTATCTCTTAGCTACAACAAGCGGATTGAGAAGAAGAAGAATTTCATTCATTCATTTGAATTACAATAGAGCTCCTTCCCCTAATGATGTGGGGTTTAGTTCATCATTGCTAAAAAAATTCAAAGAGAAAAGAAAAGTACATGAAAATAAAATTAAGTACAAAAAGAAGAAAATGATTCAGGATTTCCCAATTAGGGTTCCCTGCTTCCCAGCCTTCTTTTGAGTTTAAAAACTCCCTATATATACACTCTTTAGAACAGTCTTCAAGTACTTAGATGTGGGCTTTGGCCTTAGTTAAAGCAAGTTAGGAGTGGCTCTCTCTAAAGTTAACACGGGCCTTAGATCACTAACGTTCTCATGAGTGCCCCTGGATTGGTGTTAATGCTGCCATTAGTGCACTAACGGTGCCACTAACGTTGCCCTAAAAATCCACTATGGCATTGCCATTGGCGTTAGCACACTAACGAGGCTATCAATGTTCTGCTTGTTGTGTGTACGCATACTACCTCATATGTATGCACACTAGCCAAATTTCCTCTTGTACGTACGCACAATAGCCAAATTTTCCAGCTCTAACTCATGAAATTGTCGAAGACGTTAGTGTGCTAACTTGGGGTAACGTTAGCACACTAACATTGGCACCTCTTCTTGTGTTGCAGCGTCAGTAAGCCAACTTAGGCCACTAACGTTTCTCCTTGATGCACGTTGGTGAGGCTACTAAGATGCACGTTAGTGAGGCCACTAACATTGCCTTGATGGACGTTGGCGAGGCCACTAAAATGCACGTTAGTAAGGCCATTAAGATGCACGTTAGTGAGGCCACTAATGTTGCCTTGATGCATGTTGGTGAGGCTACTAACGTTAGCTTTTCCTCCTTGGCAATGTTAGTACTGGCGTTAGTGGGCTAACTTCTGCCACTATCGCCAGCTTCTTGTAGAGCCAACATTAACCATGACAATAGTGGTCCAACTTGGCCACTAACGCTATGGTCTCTGCTTCTCCTTTGCTTCTCCTTGCCTATCATCAACGAAATAAATGCATCAAAGCTTTGCCATAATCACAAGATAATGCACCATTTAATGCATCAAGTAATTCTTACATCAATCTCATGAAAATGTTTATAATTCACAATGTTTTATTGAATTAAGACATGCATACATTGCTCATCCAAATGCTTACTTATTGCCTAAGAAAATGCATGAAAACTAAGTAAAAACTAATGAAAATGGCTTGTGAAACTAGCCAAAGATGCCTAGGCATCAATATGCCCAGAAAGCATCATCGAGTCTCCTTGTTCAGTCCTTCCTTGAAGTACTTATAGTCCGTCTTGAGTTTCCTGTTGAAGACTTCAACCTGTCAACTTGTCTGAGGATGATAAGGGATTACTATTTTATGACGGATTCTATATCTCTATAGGAGTGAATCCAGCTGTTTATTGCAGAAGTGGCTACCTCTATCACTAATTAGTACTAGGGACACCAAACCAGCTGAAAATGTATCTCTGCAAGAAGCTCAACACGACTCCGACATCATTGGTGGGTAGAGTTATTGCTTCCACCCACTTGGACACATAATCTACTGCCACTAAGATGTAAGTGTTTGAGTGTGAGGAAGGAAAAGGTCCCATGAAGTCAATGCCCCATACATCAAACAACTCAATCGCTAGAATTCTTTGTTATGGCATCTCATGATTGTAGGGAAGGTTTTCAGCTCTCTTACTTTGTCACAGTTTCTGACAAATTTTTGTGAGTCTCGGAAGAGAGTCGGCCAATAAGAACCACTCTGAAGGACCTTGGTAGCTGTCCTTTTGCCACCAAAGTGACCTCCATACTTAGAACCGTGGCAATGCTAGAGGATCTGCTGTGATTCTTCATTTGAGACACAACGCCAGATCATACCCTCTGAACATCTCTTTAAAAGATAATGTTCTTCCCACAAGTAGTACTTGGCATTGTTTAACAGCTTTCTTACTTGCTGTTTAGTGTACTCCATGGGGATGACCCTCATGGCCTTGTAGTTCACAATATCTGCAAACCACGGAGCCCTCTGAATCATGAAGAGTTGCGCATCCGAGAAGATCTCAGTCACAGCAATGGGGGGTAGCATTCCTTCTTCAAGTTTGACCCTGGACAGATGATTAACTACTTGATTTTCTGTCTCTTTCCTGTCTATAATCTCAATGTCAAATTCCTGAAGAAGCAGTACCCACCTGATCAATCTTGGTTTAGAATCGTGCTTGGTTAGAAGGTACTTAAGAGCAGTATGTTCAGTAAAAATAATAACATTTGAACCAATTAAATAGGATCTAAACTTATCGAATGCATAAACTATAGCCAGTAATTCTTTCTCTGTAGTGGCGTAATTCTTTTGCACGTCATTTAACACATGATTGGCGTAGTAAATAACGTGCATAAGTTTTTCTTGACTCTGCCCTAAGACAGCCCCTATAACATAGCCACTGGCATCACACATTAGCTCAAATAGTAAATCCCAGTCAGGAGGGGCTAAGATGTGTGCAAAAACAAGCTTTGCTTTTAGAGTTTCAAAGGCATGTAAACTGTCACCATCAAAAGTAAAAGGAGTGTCCGCAACCAAAAGATTGCTCAATAGTTTAGCAATTTTAGAAAAATTCTTTATGAACCTCCTATAAAAGCCAGCATGTCCTAAGAAGCTCTTTATTGCCTTATCATTGGTAGGAGGTGGTAATTTTTCAATTACCTTCACCTTAGCTTTGTCAACCTCTATCCCTTTGCTTGAAATCTCGAGACCAAGAACAATGCCTTCTGTTCCGGGGGTTACCTGAAACGTGTAGCTCGGTCGTCTGGAGATGCCCGAGGTGGGGGTCAGGGACCCGAGCTTGATGTGTTGGCGGTTGGTGGTTGTACCTGCAATGACACTCCGATGCTTAAGTTAGCATGGGTCCAAGCAGATATGTGTAGAATGTGGAATGTGTGTCATACCTGGGTGCTCCAGTGTATTTATAGTAGTTGGCTGTGATCTTCCCTGGATAAGATATTCTTATCTTATCTTATCTTTCGGGAGTTTTATCCCTATCTTTGTGGAACCGCCTTTGCTAGGCCTTTTCGGCCTTTAGGTTTTGGGCTGCGTTCCTTTTGATGGGCCTTCCTTGCTTTGTTGTCCGAGGTCCGACCTCTAGGTGTGGGCCTTAGGACGAGGTCGGACCTTTTCATAGATTTGCCGAGTTGGAGGAGCTCGGTCAGGGTATGAACAGTGCCCCTGCCCGAGTTCGTCCTTTTTGGGAGGTCGAGCTCGGGCATAGTTGTTTTTTCAAATTTCAAAAATGGCCGTTCCTGCATTTATTGCATTTTACCGTTTCTCCTCGATTTCCGTTCGGGCTCTGTGAAGGCATTATTTATTTGCTCCCTTCCTTTTTCTTCGTTTATTCTGTTCCTTCCTGCTTTTCTAAGTTTTCGCCATCTCTTTTTCGAGCACCGCTTCTTCTTTCTCTTTGTTCTTCTTCCCCTTATCTTTCCGTGCGTCTTTCCGGGGTTTCCTCTGTGCCGCCGTTTCGTTCTCCTTGCTTCGGAGCTCGTCGTCTTCTTTCTTTCTTCCAGGTTTGTTCTCGTCTCTTTTCTTTGTGCACATATGCTTTCTGTTCTTTTGTGTGGCTCTTTGTCTGTTTCTTCTTTCTTTATGCCTGGGTTGCCCCAAAAAGAGGCGCCGCCATTGCTTTATTTGTATATATATGGGGGGGCTCTTTTTGTTTTTCTGGTACTTTGTTCCGGGTTGCCGCATTTTCTTTTGGGTTTTTGTTTCTTGCTTGGCTGAACGGGTTTTCGCTGTCTGCTTTATGTGATTTTTGCTTGCTGTTGTATTTCTTTTTTGTAGGTAAGAGTTTTATGTCTCGAAAGGTTCTTCAAGCGATGTCGACCAAGATTCCAAGTGGTCTTGGTTGGGTAGACCCTCTTCCTCTAAAAGTCCCTTCTGTGGTAGATTCTGAATATTTGGCTAGGTTCCGTAGGCACTGTAGCATATGTGAGAATAGAGAGTCTGAGAGGGATTATGAACTAGTAGCCCCGGATTCCGAGGAGAGAGTTTGCTTCCCGCCCTTAGATAGTTCCGAGAAGCTCTTCTTTTATGCTTATGATTATTTTTTCTCTAAGCTGAGTGTCCGACTTCCTTTTACCGACCTGGAGTCCGAGGTGTTGTGGTCTTGTAACCTTGCCCCTACGCAGCTCCATCCAAATTCTTGGGCGTTTTTAAAGCTGTTTCAACTTTTGTGTCAGTTTTTGGGCGTCGCTCCCTCTATTTCTCTTTTTTCCTACTTGTTTGTGTTGACGAAGCCGGGGTCGGGTGGAGGTAAGGTGTCTTGGGTTTCTTTTAGGGCTAACCAGGGGAGGAAGTTTTGTACCCTTTATGATGAGTCCATTCATGATTTCAAGAACTTTTATTTCAAGGTCCGGGCTACTGGAGACGTCCGACCTTTCTTTCTGGATGAGGGTGGGGAGCCTTCTTTTCCTCTTTGTTGGCAGGAGAATGTAGTGTCTGCTAAGTATACTTTTGAGAGTCTAGATGAGGTTGAGCAGGCTTTTGTGGGTGTGGTGAGCAGTTTATGGGGTCGGGCACCTCACTTGGATACGAAGAAAATGTTGGGAGATCCAAGCCTTCTCCGTTCCGAGTTAGGTAGTTTCCCGACCTCTCTGAGATTCTTCTTTTTTAGTATTTTGGTTTTGCTTGTTTTTGGTGGAATTTCTGTTGTGGTAATCCTTTTCTTTTTATTTCTGCAGAGATGTCTTCTCAGGCGGATTCCATGAAGTTCCTTCGTCGGACGAAGAAGTCTGTGGCTGCTCGAAATATCGAGGCTGAGGCTTCTGCCCGATCTTCTCTGCAGAAGACTACCGTGGGTGTTCAGACTCGGTCGAAGACTATTCCGACTCCCCAGTTCCGAGCTATAAGTCAAGATCCTCCGACCTCCGGGCCTGCTACCTCTTCTCCTCCCCCGTTCTCGGGTCCTCCCCCCAAGAAGCAGAAGACCTCTCAAGAGCTTGCGGGTTTTAATGATAAGGATTTCAATGCTCTCGGTTGGATTGAACAGCATATTCTCCCTCAGACTTTTATCTCTACTGATGACGTGTCTATGGAGCATCATTTTCAGTATATGGCGCGGAATTGTGTTCGGATGGCCAGTCTTCATGCTGCTATTGCCCGGGAATTCAAGAAATCCCCCATTGGCGCGACCAGCTCCCGACTTGAGAAGGCTCAGTCCGAGTTCGAGAAGATTAGTGAGCTGAAGGCTGCTAGGATTACAGAGCTGGAGGCCTCTTTGGAGAAGGAGAAAGCTAAAGCTTCCGCGGCTGTGGCGGCAGCGAAAGCGTCCGAGGAGATGGCGAAGGCGGCAACGGAGAATTATACTCGGATATATGCCGAGCTTGTGGAGACAAGGGAGAAGTTGCAATCTACTCAGGATGATTTTTACGAGCTGGAAGGCCATGTGGCTAAGGGTATGGACGCTATGTTCAAGAATTTGAAGGCTCAGGTCCGGGTTCTTGCTCCTGACCTGGATCTGAGCTTATTTAGTACGGATAACGTTGTTGTGGAGGGAAAGATTGTTCCTGCTCCCAATGAGGATGAGGTTCCGGTGTCCGATCCCAAGGTTCCGGTGTCCGACCTCAAGGTTCCGGTTGCGGACCCGACTTCACCTTTGGCCGGGGATGGATCTGGTGTGGAGGTTTCAAGCCGGGATGACGGTGCCGTTGATGCAGTCCCGATTTCCATGTTTCCTCCGCAGCCTTCTGTTGATGTGGAGTTCGGAAAGGACCTTGATCCTCTGTAATCTTTTATTTTTGGTTTTTTGCCCGACCTGTGGGCTCTTTTGCTTTTGGATGGTTTCTGTGAACGCTTTGGACACCTTTTTGCTTTTAGCTACTTGTAGTAACTTTTTAGCTTTATTATGCGGTGTTTTATTCGCGTTTTGACTTTTTGTTCCGCTTTTATGCTTTTTTAGTTGTTTTTGGATAACAACTTTTTTAGCTAGCGCTTTCGAAATCTTGGCTTTGCCTCTTCCTTTGATTTCGTTTTTTCGCTTGTACTTTTTAGTTGTTTTTGTATAGCAACTTTTTAGTATGCGTTTTTTCGAAATCTTTGCTTTTGCCGCTTTAAGGCTTCTTTCTTGGATCCGGGTTTTTTCTCGGACCTTGGGTGTTTGAGTACTTCCCTTTGTTGGGTCCGACCTTGTCGTTGGTCGGCCTTTTAAGTTATTTTTGTGACCTCTTTTTATTTGGTTTTTTGAACCTTTTCAGAGTTACTTTATAACTTCTCACATTAATTTGAACCTCGTCGCTTTATCTTTGCCGACCTTGTGCGGTCTTTTTGGCAAATGATTTTTTGCGTTTTGTCGAGCATAAATTAATGCGCCTTGGCGGGGTACTTTTTCAGGATTTGTTTTCTCACGAGGAAGAACAAAAGAAAATAGGAAGATTTGATTAGTATTAAAAAAGAAAGAATATTTACAGAGTGTTTACCCTTGACTAGGTCGGGTGCCTTACTTGACCGAGTGTCTCATTAAAAAACCCCTGTAGGGGAAAAAGAGTACACCTCGGGTCAAATTTTTCTAGCTGTAGTACCGTCTTAGATTACAGGCGTGCCAGGCCCTGGGCAGCTCATTGCCTTCTAGGTCGGATATCTTGTAATAGCCTGTTCCTAAGACTTCTGTTACTTTGTAGGGTCCTTTCCAATTTGCAGCTAGCTTTCCTTCTCCCGACTTTTGTGTTCCGATGTCATTTCGGATTAGAATCAGGTCGTGAATGGAGAAGCTTCGCTTTATTACTTTCTGATTGTATCTGAGGGCCGTTCGCCGTTTTAAGGCTTCTTCTCGGATCCGGGCTCTTTCTCGGACCTCGGGGAGGAGGTCGAGTTCTTCCTTTTGTGCCTGCGGGTTACCTTCTTCGCTGTAGAAGATGACTCTGGGTGACCCTTCCTCTATTTCGATAGGAATCATTGCCTCCATCCCGTAAGATAGTCGGAATGGCGATTCTCCCGTTGTAGAGTGTGGAGTTGTCCGATATGCCCATAGCACCTGGGGGAGCTCTTCGGCCCATGCCCCTTTGGCTTCTTGGAGTCTCCGTTTTAACCCGGCCAAGATGACTTTATTTGCAGCTTCTGCTTGTCCATTGGCTTGCGGGTGCTCGACTGAGGTGAATTGTTGTTTGATTTTTAGTTCGGCCACCAAGTTCTGAAAACTTGTGTCCGTGAACTGTGTTCCATTGTCTGTTGTGATGGAGTAGGGGACTCCGAACCTTGTGACAATGTTTTTGTATAGGAATTTGCGACTTTTCTGAGCCGTAATGGTGGCTAAGGGTTCAGCTTCGATCCACTATGTGAAGTAATCGACCCCTACTATGAGGTATTTGACTTGCCCCGGTCCTTGGGGGAACGGGCCGAGTAGGTCAAGTCCCCATTTTGCGAAGGGCCATGGTGCGGTGACGCTGATAAGGTCTTCGGGTGGTGCCTTGTGAAAATTGGCGTGTTTTTGGCGGGGGGGCATATTTTCACAAATTCCGTTGCGTCTCTTTGTAAGGTCGGCCAGTAGAACCCGGCTCGGACTACTTTTTTGGATAATGCCCGAGCTCCGAGATGGTTCCCACACATGCCTCCGTGGACTTCTTCGAGGACGCTCTTTATTTCTGAGGTCGGGACGCACCTAAGGAGGGGGATTGAGAATCCTCTTCTGTATAATACGTCGTGAATTAGTGTATAATTCTGGGCGTCTTTCGTGAGTCTTTTAGCTTCCTTTCTTTCGGTGGGGAGGGTTCCCGACTTCAGGTAGTTGAGTATGGGGGTCATCCATCCTTGCTGTTGGTTGGATATATTTAGCGTTTCTTCCTCTCTTATCACAGAGGGAGATTGTAAGGTTTCCTGGAGGAGACTTCTGTTGTTACCTCCGGGCTTGGTGCTGGTGAGTTTTGAGAGGGCGTCTGCCCGGGCGTTTTGTTCCCGAGGTATGTGCTGGATCTGTATTTCTGAAAAGTGGCGTAATTGTGCCTGTGTTTGGTCCAGGTATTTTTTCATAGTTGGGTCTTTGGCCTGGTAGCTTCCATTTACTTGTGACGTGACGACCTGGGAGTCGCTGAAGATCGTGATTCTCTGGGCTCCGACTTCTTCGGCTAGTTTTAGGCCTGCTAGTAGGGCCTCGTATTCGGCTTGGTTGTTCGAAGCCTGGAACTCGAATTTTAGGGATAGTTCTATCCGCGTTCCTTGGTCGCTTTCGAGTATAACCCCTGCTCCACTTCCTGTTTTGTTTGAGGACCCGTCGACATACAGGTTCCATGAGAGTGGGGTTCCAGGGGTCTCAGTGTATTCTGCGATGAAGTCGGCTAGATACTGAGATTTTATGGCAGTCCGGGCTTCATAGTGGAGGTCGAACTCGGACAGTTCTACCGCCCATTGTAGTATTCGTCCAGCTAGGTCCGTTTTTTGCAGGATGTGTCTCATGGGTTGGTTTGTCCGGACTTTGATGGTGTGGGCTTGAAAGTAGGGACGGAGCCTCCGAGCTGTGAACACTAGGGCGTAGGCGAATTTTTCTATTTTCTGATAGTTTAATTCGGCCCCTTGTAGTGCCTTGCTTACAAAGTATATGGGGTGTTGTCCTTGGTCATTTTCTCGTATTAATGCTGAAGCGACTGCTCGATGTCCGACCGAGAGGTATAGTACGAGCTCTTCCCCTTTTAGAGGTCGGGTTAGGATTGGTGGCTGCCCGAGGAATTCCTTGAATTCTTGAAAGGCTTTTTCGCACTCCGGGGTCCATGAGAAGGGTTTCCCTTTCTTTAGGAGTGAGTAGAGAGGTAGTGACTTTATCGCTGATCCTGCCAAGAATCTTGACAGGGCGGCCAGCCTTCCATTCAGTTGTTGTACTTCTTTGACACACGTCGGGCTCTTCATATTGAGTATCGCTTGGCATTTGTCCGGGTTTGCTTCGATGCCCCTTTGAGTCAGCATGAAGCCTAAGAATTTTCCGGCTTCTGCGGCGAAGGTGCACTTCGTCGGGTTAAGTCTCATGTTGTGTTTTCTGAGGGTGCCGAAGACGCTGGCGAGGTCGGTCAGCAAGTTTCTGTCTTCTTGTGTCTTTACCAGCATGTCGTCGACGTACACCTCTAGCTGTAGTCCGATGTGCTCTGAGAACACTTTGTTCATTAGCCTCTGGTAGGTTGCCCCTGCGTTCTTCAGCCCGAAGGGCATTACTACGTAGCAGTAGTTTGCCCTTGGGGTTATGAACGAGGTCTTTTCTTGGTCGGGTCCGTACATCGGGATTTGATTGTATCCCGAGTATGCGTCCATGAAGGAGAGATATCTGTAGCCTGAGGCTGCGTCTACTAAGGCGTCGATGTTTGGTAGTGGATATGGGTCTTTGGGGCAGGCTTTGTTGAGGTCTGTGTAATCGACGCACATCCTCCATTTTCCGTTGGGCTTTTTTACCAAGACCACGTTTGCAAGCCATAGGGGGTATTTTACTTCCCTAATGAACCCAGCCACTAGTAGTGCTTGTACTTGTTCTTCTATCGCTTGCATGCGCTCGGGTCCGAGCTTCCGGCGTCTTTGTTGGACAGGTCGGGATCCCGGGTAAACTGATAGCTTATGGCACATCAGGTCGGGGCTTATGCCTGGCATGTCGGAGGCTTTCCAGGCGAAGAGGTCGGAATTCTCCTTTAAGAGGGTTATGATTTCCTCTTTTAGGCCCGTTCTGAGGTTCGCTCCTATGTTTGTTATTTTTTCAGATGTGTTCCCGATCTGGACTCTTTCGGTTTCTCCCTCTGGTTGTGGCCGAAGATCTTCTCGGGCTTGAACTTGCCCGAGTTCTATTGTGTTGATCTCTTTTCCTTTTAGGCTCAGGCTTTCGTTGTAACATCGCCGTGCTAGTTTTTGGTCGCCTTTTAGGGTAGCGATTCCTTTTGCGGTAGGGAACTTCATACAGAGGTGTGGGGTCGAGACTATAGCTGCCAGTCTATTTAGGGTTGGTCACCCAATGAGGGCATTGTATGCTGAAGTGACGTCGACTATAATGTAGTCGATGTTTAATGTTTTAGATTGCTCGCCTCTTCCAAAGGTGGTGTGTAGCGAGACGTATCCTAAGGGATGGATTGGGGTATCCCCTAGCCCAAATAGGTCGGTGGGATAGGCCTTTAGTTCTTTTTCTTCAAGTCCGAGCTTGTCGAAGGCCGTTTTGAACAGGATATCTGCTGAGCTTCCCTGGTCAATCAGGGTTCGATGTAAGTTGCCGTTTGCTAGGACAATGGTGATTACCATTGGATCGTCGTGCCCGGGTATTATCCCTTGAGCATCTTCTCGGGTAAACGAGATAGTAGGTAGTTCGGGCAGGGGACTGTCTTCTCGGACGTGGTAGACTTCTTTGAGGTGTCTTTTTCGCGAGGATCGGGATGTTCCTCCGCCTGCAAACCCTCCATTTATCATGTGAACGTGCCTTTCGGGGGTTCGTGGGGTTTGTTCGGCCCGATCTTCGTTATCTCCCGCCTCCTCTTCCTGGTCTCTTCTCCTTTCTCTGCTATGTATCTGTCGAGTTTTCCTTCTCTGGCTAGCTTTTCTATAACGTTTTTTAGGTCGTAGCAGTCGTTAGTAGAATGACCGTAGAGCTTGTGATATTCACAGTATTCGGACCGATCTCTCCCCGCTCTCTTGTGTTTTAGAGGTCGGGGCGGTGGAATTTTTTCGGTGTGGCATAGTTCTCTGTAGACGTCTACCAGGGAGACTCGGAGGGGGGTGTAGTTGTGGTACTTCCGTGGCTTGTCCGAGTTGGGTTCTTCTTTCTTCTTCTGTTCCCGATCTCGATCTCGAAGTGGGTAGGTTGATTCCTTCCTAGAAGAGTCTCTTAGCTGGGAGGTTTCCTCCATGTTGATATATTTTTCTGCCCGCTCCTGTACCTCGTATAGGGAGGTCGGGTATCGTTTGGATAGGGATTGGCTAAACGGTCCCTCTTTTAGGCCGTTTGCTAGTCCCATAATGGCCGCTTCAGTGGGCAAGTGTTGTATGTCCAGGCAGGCTTTGTTGAATCGCTCCATGTATTCTCGGAGAGTTTCTTGGTTACCTTGTTTGATCCCGAGTAGACTGGGGGCATGTTTTGCCTTGTCCTTTTGAATGGAGAACCTTGTTAGGAATTTTTGGTTAGGTCTTCGAAGCTGGTGATTGATCTTGGTGGCAGGTTGTCGAACCACTTCATGGCTGACTTGGTGAGAGTGGTGGGGAAGGCTTTGCACCGAATCGCGTCGGGGGCGTCAACTAGGTACATTCTGCTTCTGAAGTTGCTGAGGTGGTGACTTGGATCGGTGGTGCCGTCGTAGAGATCCATATCGGGTGGTTTGAAGTTTCGCGGTACCTTCTCCTTCATGATCTCTTGCGTGAAGGGATCATGGTTGCCTTCGGGGGTGGTGTCGCGTTCTGTCCGATCTCTCAGGTTGGCCTCTATTTTCCGCAGTTTTTCTTCTAATTCTCTGCGCTTGCGGGCCTCCCTTCTCAGATCTTGTTCAGTTTCTTTTTGCTTCTTTATGTCTTCTTCGAGTTGTTTCAGTCGGTTTTGTTGTGCCCGGACTGCTTCTAGAATTTCCGAGCTCTTTTCTTTTTCGGGATTTTGTGGATCCTTGTTTGGGAGTGATGTCTTTGGGCGATTCTGTTTGTTTCCTCCTGGAGTGCGTGGTGATAGAGGGCTCTCCGGTCGTTCTCCGGTGTCAACTTCCTCCTCTTGTTCTGATGCAGCGTGGTCATTGTTGAGTGGGTCGTCCGCCATGGTAAAGGGATGACTTCCAGGTCCCCGGCAACGGCGCCAATGTTCCGGGGGTTACCTGAAACGTGTAGCTCGGTCGTCTGGAGATGCCCGAGGTGGGGGTCAGGGACCCGAGCTTGATGTGTTGGCGGTTGGTGGTTGTACCTGCAATGACACTCCGATGCTTAAGTTAGCATGGGTCCAAGCAGATATGTGTAGAATGTGGAATGTGTGTCATACCTGGGTGCTCCAGTGTATTTATAGTAGTTGGCTGTGATCTTCCCTGGATAAGATATTCTTATCTTATCTTATCTTTCGGGAGTTTTATCCCTATCTTTGTGGAACCGCCTTTGCTAGGCCTTTTCGGCCTTTAGGTTTTGGGCTGCGTTCCTTTTGATGGGCCTTCCTTGCTTTGTTGTCCGAGGTCCGACCTCTAGGTGTGGGCCTTAGGACGAGGTCGGACCTTTTCATAGATTTGCCGAGTTGGAGGAGCTCGGTCAGGGTATGAACACCTTCAGTTATCATAAAATGACATTTTTCCTAATTTAAAACAAGGTATGTCTCTTGACACCGTTTCAAGACTAAGGATAGATGCTTAAGGCAAGAATTAAATGAATCACCAAAACAAAGAAGTCATCCATAAATACCTTAATGAACTTTTCAACCATGTCTAAGAAAATAGAAAGCATACACTTTTGAAAAGTCACTGGGCATTATAGAGTCCAAACGGCATCCTCGGTAAGCAAATACTCCAAAAGGACAAGTGAACGCCGTCTTCTCCTGATCTTAAGGGTCTACCATAATCTGATTATAACTAGAGTATCCGTCCAAAAAATAGTAGAAAGCATGGTCGGTCAACCTCTCAGGCATCCAATCAATGAAAGGTAGGAGAAAGTGATCCTTGCGTGTAGCATTGTTGAGCCTTCTATAGTCAATACACATGTGCTACCTGACGTTAGGATTTTTACTAGTAAAGAATTTTATAAAAATAGTCGCGTTGTAGATATAGATTCTAAACCAACAGAAATCCCTTCGTGCAAACGTTTTGGTTGTCACAAGTAACAAACCCCTTTGAAATTGATAACCGAGTATTTAAACCTCGAGTCGTCTTCTCAAGGAATTGCAGGGATGTATGTTCTTATTATTGGTTATGAAAAACTGTGCTTTGGGGTTTTGGATTAAGGTAAAAAGTTAGTTGAATGACAAGTAAAATAAAATAATAATAACTGGAAAATAAACCTTTGGCAAGGTACAAGAACTGGAAGTCCTATCCTTATCAATTGTGAAGAGAATTGGATTTTAATCCCACTTAGTTAACCTTTACTAAACAAAGGAAGGTCAAGTGGACTAATTAATTTGATACCTAAAGTCCTAGTCTTTCCTTTGGAAAGGCTAGAGTTATTGGAACTCAAATTAATTAGCAACTCCCAATTTCAACCACTGCTTTATTTGACAGCTTAAGCGTCACCAATTACTCAACCAAAGCCAAAAGGGAAAAATCCAAATTATTTATATTATAAATAAAAGAAACAAATCATAGATCTAAAAATTCCTCAAATTATATTAAATATAAAATCAATCCAAACATAGAAAGTTCATAAACTAAATTGAGAAAATAAAAGGAATATTGAACCTGTGATTGAAGAAGATGAATTCCTAATCCTAATCCTAATCCTAAGAGAGAAGAGAGAACTTCTCTCTCTAAAAACTACATCTAATCCTAAAATTATGAATTATGAGAGCTTCTTGAGTCTCTGCAAGTTCCCTGACTTTAATCTGTGTTTCTGGGCCGAAAATTGGGTTGAAATGCGGCCCAAAATCTCTGCCAGCGACTTTTGTAATTCTACAGATCGCGCACGTCACGCGATCGCGTCATCCATGCGGACGCGTCATTCGCGTTTTTCCCTGCCACGTGTTCACGTCGTCCACGCTTCCGCATCACTTGTGCTTTTCCAATCCGCGCGGTCGCGTGAGCCATGCGGCCGCGTCACTGCGGATTCCTTTCTTCCGCGCGGTCGCGTCGCTGACGCGTTCGCGTCACTTCTCACTGGTCATCTCCTCAACTTCTTGTGTTCCTTCCATTTTTGCAAGCTTCCTCTTTACTCTCTAAGCCATTCCAGCCCTATGAAGCCTGAAACACTTAACACACAAATCAAGGCATCGAATGGTAATAAGAGAGGATTAAGATTAGCTAAATTAAGATCAAAGAAGCATGTTTTCAATCATAGAACTAAACTAGGAAGGAATTGTAAAATCATGCAAATCTTAGGAATAAGTGGGTGAAAAGCAAATAAAACCACTCAATTAAATACAATATAAACCATAAATTAGTGGTTTATCAACCTCCCAACACTTAAACATTAGCATGTCCTCATGCTAAACTCAAGGAGACCAAATAAATGAGTAGGAAAAGGCAAGACTTATGCAATGCAACCTATGAATGTGAATGCAACTATATGTAAAATGTTTCTATCTACTTGGTTAAAAGTAAATAAGTTCTTCAAGGCAAATATGAATTAAATTCCACTAATTCAAATTACACAATAAAAAGCAAATAAACTTGTAAGAAGATAGCTAATGAAAGCAGGGAACATAGAATTAAGCATTGAACCCTCACTGGTAGTGTATATCACTCTAATCTCTCAAGTGTCTAGGGTCAATTACTCTATTCTTCTCTAATAATGCTTTCTAAACTTTGTTCTTCATCTAATCAATCAACAAATATTTAGTATACTAATGCAAACATCATGAGGTCTTTTCAGGGTTGTAATGGGGCTGAGGTAAAGGTAGGGATATATATATATATATATATATATATATATATATATATATATATATATATATATATATGGCTAAGTGAGCTAATTAAGTGAATCCTTGATTAGTCTAAGATCTCACCTAACATACATACTTTGTAAAGCAAAGCTTCTTTACCTATTCTCCCATATTTTTCCCACTTTTGATGTTACATGCTCATGCATTAGTTTTAATTTTGTCCCATGTGCATTGCTTTATTTTGCATTTGGGGAATTCTTTTGTATCCCCTTTATTCAAATACTGAATTATATATATATATATATATATATATATATATATATATTTTTTTTTAGTGCACATGGTAATTCAATTATTTTGATTTCACATGAGTATGCTTTCCAAAAATTTTATTTTGAATTATTTCATTCTTTTCAACTTTCCACCCTTTGTTTTTATCATCCATGTTCCCAATAGGTTTCCCACACTTAAACAATTACACAATTTTTATCTTAAGGTAACCAAGGATTCAACTTGGAATTTTAAATTTGTTTTTCTGCTTAAGGCTAGTGTTGTGGTTTATAGAATAAGAGGGAATTAAAGGCTCAAGGGGGCTAACAAGGGTGATGTAAAAGGTAGGCTAATTTTGGGATAAGTGAGCTAGAATCAAACAATGGCCTCAATCATATGCAAGCATGTAAATATATTAAATATTGGACATATAGAATGGAACAAAGCAAAGATTACAATTATAGAGAAGAAAACACACAAGAATAAAAATTTATGGTTAAATAATGTAACCATGTAAATAAGCTTAAAATCTCACAGGTTGTGTGTTCTTTGGCTCAAAAACCATGTTCCAAATACAACTTCAAACAAATTTAACACAAAAAATTTTCAATTTAAATTAGTGAAATATTATAAAATAAAGTCTTGAAAAGAAATTTATTACTTCAACCAAGTGGTAAAATATGCAATCAAACATGCAAATGCAATAACTAACAAGGAAAATAAACCATTGGTGTTGAGATAGAAGAGTAACTAACCCATGGAGATCGGTATCGACCTCCCCACACTTAAAGATTGCACCGTTCTCGGTGCATGCTAAGATGTGCAGGTGGATGGGTTGCTTCAACTGATGCTTTTCTCCAAAGATTGAGCAGATGAACTTGTTTGTCTCCCTAGTAAGAAGCTTTTCCTCTCCCTTTGTGGTGGCCATCCTGAAAGAAGAGGGAAAAGAAGAAAAAGTAACCCAGAAATAAAAATAAGAATATAAATAAAGTCTGGGTGGGTTAATGCCAAATAATGGGGGTCTCAATTACATGGTAGCTTGATAAACCACTATTTTATGGTTTATCTTGTGCTCAATTGAGTGGATTTTATCAACTCTTTACCCACTTATTCATATTATTTGCATGTTTTACATTTACCTTCCTAATTATGTGCTTTGATTGAAAACATGTTTCTTTGGACTTATATTATTAATCCTCTCTTATTTCCATTCGATGCCGTGATTAGTGTGTTGAGTAGTTTCAGATTTTCTAAGGCAGAATGACTTAAGGGATAAAAAAGGAAACATACTAAAAGGAAAGGAGAAAGCAAAACGGAGCTTTAAGGAAACTGGTATCCACGCGATCGCATGAACGATGCGATCGCGTGCCAAGCACGAATCAGCAGCAACGCGGCCGCATGACTGACGTGACCACGCGCCTTAAGCAGAACGCACATGACGCGGTCGCATGACTGACGCGACCGCGTGGCAAGGAAAAGCTCCGAATGACGCGACCGCATGACCCACGCGGACGCGTGACAGAGGCCACTCACCAGAAATTGCAGAAAACGCTCATAACGAGTTCTGAGGCCCTTTTTGACCCAAATCAAGGTCCAGAAGGCACAGATTAGAGGCTATAAAGTGGAGGAATGCATCCATTCATAATTAGCCACTCATAATTCACTTCTCATGATTTAGATTAGTTTTGAGAGGGGTTCTCTCCTCTCTCTCTTAGGATTAGGATTAGGATTAGAAATTAGGATTTTTAGAAACTAGGATTTAGGACTTCTCTTAGCTTTCAAGAGTGACTCTTGATCTAGGTTCAATATTCCTTTTTCTATTTAAATCTCTCTTTTATATTTTGATTACTCTGAAGCTTTTATTATGTTCGATTGATGTTGCCCAATTGGCTGTTGATATTTTCCATGTTAGAATTGACATTTTTATTATATTTGAGGTATTTCAGTTTACTATTGCTTTCTTTGATTTATGTTATTGTTGCTTCACATCTGAGGATATTTTCACTCTAGCAATTTTACTTTTTCCCTTTTGTCCTTGGTTAAATAATTGGTAACTCTTGATTTGTCAAACTCACTGTTGATTGAAAATTGGAATTAATTCATCCACTTAACTTGCCTCCATAGTTAGAGGTTAACAAAGTGGGATTAAAATCCAATCTTCATCACAACTGATAAATCTGCACTTCCAATTTATCATACCTTGCCCAAAAGTCTGCTTTACAGTATTTATTTATTTTAATTGCCATTTAATTTATTTGCTATATTTATTTCTCATTCTCAAAACCCCAATTTTACCTTTTTCATAACCAATAATAAGAACATACCTCCCTGCAATTCCTTGAGAAGACGACCCGAGGTTTAAATACTTCGGTTATCAATTTATTTAGGGGTTTGTTACTTGTGACAACCAAAACGTTTGTACGAAGAGATTTCTGTCGGTTTAGAGACTATATCTACAACGCGACTGTTTTTATGAAATTCTTTACTGGCAAAAATCTTAACGTCATAGCTACAACATGAAAGTGAGAAAATAGTAGAGACACATGGCATATCAATAATGTAAAAATTTGCAAAAATGAGGGAAGAGAGTGTGGGTAAGGAGAGATAATATAAATTCATGTCAATACAAAAGTGATATAGGTATAAAAGATTGGCATTGATATAAATAATATTACCTAACAGAATAAAACAAGTCACTAAGCACTCAAAATAATTCAAGAGAAGATGCAACAGTTAAATAAGAAAATTCAACACCAAAGGAAAAATAATAAATTTAGAAAAGAAGGAAGAATATACACTAAATTAAAATGCAATAAATGGAATATGCAAATAAATAAAATGAAAGATAAGAAGAATGAGAAGGGAAAGAAGTGAGTAAGAAAGGAGGGAGGGAAAAATTAGGATTGGGGAAGAAAAGATAAGATATTTGGCAAATTAGGATAAGCTGTGCAGCGCAAGCGACACGGACGCGTGGGGCACGCGGTCGTGTGACTTGCGCTTTAAGTTAATCGACGCGGTCGCGTCGGTCACGCGGTTGCGTGACACATGTTATGCTTCTGGCGCGAGTGCATTCTCGCACCTGCACAACTCTCTGTTCGAATTATTTTATTTGCCAAATTTGGGGTGACGCGATCGCGTGGAGCATGCGATCGCGTGAGTGGGCTTTAGAAGGGAATGACGCGGATGCATGATCCATGCGTCCGCGTGGGTAGAATTGTGTGTTCAGCACCAATCCAGCACCACTCTCGCACAATAATTCGTTGTGCACCCTTTTTACGTCGAAAATCAGGGCACGCGTCCTCGTAGGTTACGCGGTCGCGTGGGAGGCCATTATTCCCTTGTGACGCAGACGCGTCGGCGACGCGGTCTCATGGGTCGATTTGTGCCACTAGCACGCCTCCAGCCATGCTCCAGCGTGACTCTCTGTTCGTTTTTATTTTCTCCCCTCTCCTTGCGACGCGGACGCGTCGCTGATGCAGTCGCGTCGCGTGGCATTTTTTTGTATGCATGAAAAATGCAGAATGCAATGCTAATATGAATGTTATGCAAAACTCCAGGTTCAATATAATAAGATAAAAGAAGACTCGAAAACAAATAAAACTAGATAAAAATGAAAAAGAAACGATCATACCATGGTGGGTTGTCTCCCACCTAGCACTTTTAGTTAAAGTCCTTAAGTTGGACATTTGGTGAGCTCTCTGTTATGGTGGTTTATGCTTGTACTGATCCAGGAATCCTCACCAATGTTTGTACTTCCAGTAGCCTCCGGGGTCCCAAACTAAGCATGTAAAGCCCTTAAGAAGCTTCGAACAGATTCTTAGGCTCCCGGGGTGAAAAATGTCAGAACAGATTCCAGGATCCCAAACCTTACTTTTACACCCATTTTTGTCTCGATCTGCATTTTTCCTGCCGAGTGAAAGGTGATCTGAATTCTCACTGCAGCGACCAAACAGCTTCCTAGACCCATTCAGTTGAGCTTTACACCAACCTTTGCGTTTAAACTTAAAGCTTCCAACCATAATGAAGCTTGCAGGACAATTCTTACCACTGGCCATCTTCTGCTTACTCTTAATGTCACAAAGATCTCTAAGTTGACCATCCGTCTCC
The DNA here is from genome assembly GCF_014773155.1 of Arachis stenosperma. NCBI lineage: Eukaryota > Viridiplantae > Streptophyta > Magnoliopsida > Fabales > Fabaceae > Arachis > Arachis stenosperma. Next base: position 61,131,143 of record NC_080378.1, on the reverse strand, counting down.
AGTAGCCCATATTCAAGTGGAATTAGAAAGCTAAGGGATATGAATTTTACCCACTTGAATGTTGTGAAGGATGATGGCAACTTAGGGGGAGGTATTTTTAATGAATCGCAAGCTCCACTCCCTTGTGCTCTTCTCTGATAATTACCACCTCTTTGCAAGCTTCTTCAATTTTAACCTCTTCCTCTTGGTAGCTTTCTTCCAATTCAATCTCCTCTTCATTGCTTTCCAAGGGCATGGGAGGTTGTGCTTCTTCTTCTTGAATCTCCATCTCTTGATCAACCTCTTCCAAGTCTTCAACTGTGATATGCCTTGGAGGTTGTACACCCTCCTCAGTATCAATTTCAAATGTCTTGGAAGGGGGTTCTATGACTGGACTTTCCCATGGAGGTTCTGCATCTCCTAAATCTTCAACCACTTCTTCTTCTTCAATAATTCCGGCTTCCTCCACTTGTTCCAGTACAAAGTCATGCTCCGTACCATTCACTGGAGTTTCTAGTATCTCCTTCATGCTATGTTCTTTATTAGATTGTCCACATGAAGCCATGGGGGTTCCTTGAGTGTCCGAACGTCGGGAAGCTAATTGAATTATCGCTTGCTCCAATTGACTAATGGTTGCCTGAAATCAATCCACTGTTTCCTTGAAACGATCCTTTGTCTCTTGATGCGCTCGGCTTTCATAAATAGGATCATAGTACTCTTGGATTGATGGATATGGAGATGGTGAATATTGAAGTGGTGGTTCTTGGGAGTAATTGGGTTAAAATTGGGGTGATTCTATATATGGTTCATATGGCTCATAAGGTGGTTGGTATGGTGGTTGAGGGTTAGGGTCATATGGAGGTGAATAGCGGAAAGGGGCTTGTGAGTATGGTGGTCGAAAGTCATGTTGAGGAGAGGCTTATAGGCATATGGTGGTGGTTGTTGATAGTCCATTGGAGGTGGTTGTTGCCCTGAGGGTTGATCAAATCCTTGTGGCTCCTTCCATCTTTGATTATTCCAACCTTGATGCCTGTTCTCATTGTAATTTCTTCTTCCTACAACATAATTGTAACCAGACTCATAGCCAAAGGGGTGAGAGTTCATAGTAGTGAGAGAAAATAAAAACAAAAACTAACAGAAAGAAAATATTTTGAAAAAAAGAAGATGATTTAAAAAAAATTGAATTTTGAAAAATAAGATAAGATAAGATAAAAATTTTAAAATAAAAATCTGAAATTTTTTTTAATATTTACAATAACCAATAATAAGGCACACGTTTGCAATTCCCCGGCAACGGCGCCATTTTGACGTTAGGATTTTTGCTAGTAAAGAATTTTATAAAAATAGTCGCGTTGTAGATATAGATTCTAAACCAACAAAATTCCCTTCGTGCAAACGTTTTGGTTGTCACAAGTAACAAACCCCTTTGAAATTGATAACCGAGTATTTAAACCTCAGGTCGTCTTCTCAAGGAATTGCAGGGAGGTATGTTCTTATTATTGGTTATGAAAAACTGTGCTTTGGGGTTTTGGATTAAGGTAAAAAGTTAGTTGAATGACAAGTAAAATAAAATAATAATAACTGGAAAATAAACCTTTGGCAAGGTACAAGAACTGGAAGTCCTATCCTTATCAATTGTGATGAGAATTGGATTTTAATCCCACTTAGTTAACCTTTACTAAACAAAGAAAGGTCAAGTGGACTAATTAATTTGATACCTAAAGTCCTAGTCTTTCCTTTGGAAAGGCTAGAGTTATTGGAACTCAAATTAATTAGCAACTCCCAATTTCAACCACTGCTTTATTTGACAGCTCAAGTGTCACCAATTACTCAACCAAAGCCAAAAGGGAAAAATCCAAATTATTTATATTATAAATAAAAGAAATAAATCATAGATCTGAAAATACCTCAAATTATATTAAGTATAAAATCAATCCAAACATAAAGAGTTCATAAACTAAATTGAGAAAATAAAAGGAATATTGAACCTATGATTGAAGAAGATGAATTCCTAATCGTAATCCTAATCCTAAGAGAGAGGAGAGAACCTCTCTCTCTAAAAACTACATCTAATCCTAAAATTATGAATTATGAGAGCTTCCTGAGTCTCTGCAAGTTTCCTGACTTTAATCTGTGTTTCTGGGCCGAAAATTGAGTTGAAATGCGGCCCAGAATCTCTACCAGCGACTTTTGTAATTCTACGGATCGCGCACGTCACGCGATCGCGTCATCCATGCGGACGCGTCATTCTCGTTTTTCCTGCCACGCGTTCGCGTCGTCCACGTTTCCGCGTCACTTGTGCTTTTCCAATGCGTGTGGTCGTGTGAGCCATGCGGTCGCGTCACTGCGGATTCCTTTCTTTCGCACGGTCGCGTCGCTGACGCGTACGCGTCACTTCTCGCTGGTCATTTCTTCAACTTCTTGTGTTCCTTCCTTTTTGCAAGCTTCCTCTTTACTCTCTAAGCCATTCCTGCCCTATGAAGCCTAAAACACTTAACACACAGATCAAGGCATCGAATGGTAATAAGAGAGGATTAAGATTAGCTAAATTAAAACCAAAGAAGCATGTTTTCAATCATAGAACTAAACTAGGAAGGAATTATAAAATCATGCAAATCTTAGGAATAAGTGGGTGAAAAGCAAAATAAAACCACTCAATTAAATACAATATAAACCATAAAATAGTGGTTTATCACTACCCTGTGACTGGTCTTGTGGGAATGAGCTCATTTCTTTCATTCTTAATCAATGTCTTCCCTCCTTTCTTGGGAATCAGTTGTACAGGACTTACCCATGGGCTGTTAGAAATAGGGTAAATGATCCCAGCTTCCCAAAGCTTCATTACTTCTTTCTGGATAACCTCTTTCATGGTTGGATTTAGTCGCCTCTGTAGTTGCACAACTGGTTTAGTATCCTCCTCTAGTAAAATCTTTTGTATACACTTCGTTGGACTAATCCCCTTTAAATCATTAATGGTCCATCCAAGAGCAGTTTTGTGACTCTTGAGCACCTGAATCAGTGCCTCCTCCTCCTCATGTTTCAGAGAGGAGCAAATAATTACCAAATAAGTGTCTATGTCTCCTGGAAAGGCATACTTCAAAGTTGGAGGCAGAGGCTTCAACTCAAGCTTTGGGGCTCCTTTTACTGTGCTAGGCGTGTGAGACTTTTCCTTTAGAGGTGGTGAATCATCAAGTTCAAGCAATGCATCCTCACAGGGGGACTTTAGAATGTCATCAAGTTTCTCAGCTTCAAACACCTCTTTAATCAGAGGTTCAATCATATAAAATATCATGCACCCTTCGGAGTCACTAGGGGGTTGCATGGCTTCTAGCACATTGAGGACAATTTTCTCTTGATTAACTCTCAGAACCAATTCGCCCTTTTCCACATGGATCAGAGCTCTTGCTGTGGCTAAAAAGGGGCTTCTAAGGACCATTGAAGTATTTTTGTCTTCTTCCATATCCAATATCACAAAATTAGCAGGAAAGATAAAAGGTCCTACTTTCACAAGCAGATCCTCAACAACTCTAAAGGGATACTTTTAGTGAAAGGAATATGAGGTTGATGCTAGCTCCAAGATCACATAAGGCCTTCTGAATAGTGGTCTCTCCAATGGCACAAAGTATTAGAAAACTCTTGGGATCCGACAGCTTCTCTGGGAGATTTTTCATGGATGATTGCACTGCATTTCTTAGTTAGTACCACTGTCTCACTTTCTTTCCAATCCTTCTTCTTACTCAACAACTCCTTCATAAATTTGGCATAAAGAGGCATTTGCTCCAGGGCGCAAAAGAGATATTTATCTCAAGCTTCCTAAAGATCTCCAAAAATTTGGAAAATTAGTTGTCCTTGGATGCCTTTTGAAGTCTCTGAGGGTATGGCATTTTAGGCTTGTATTTAGAAGCCTTGGGCAACGCAGGATGTGTGTCAATAATGACTGGGAAAGGGTTGTCTGGATGACTAGAGGGGTCGTTGGTGGACGAAATTGTGATCATCAATATTGGCTCTTTGGTATGTACACAAAAACTATTGTGTCTCTTGGTTAAATTCACAACTCCGTTCAACTAACCAGCAAGTGTACTGGGTCGTCCAAGTAATAAACCTTACGCGAGTAAGGGTCGATCCCACAGAGATTGTTGGTATGAAGCAAGCTATGGTCACCTTGTAAATCTCAGTTAGGCAGATTAAAATTGTTTATGATTTTCGAAAATAAATAATAAAAAGAAGAAATAATAAAAGGGATAGAATACTTATGCAGATTCATTGGTAGGAATTTCAGATAAGTGAATGGAGATGCTGTATGACTCAAGGACGCCTGCTCTCCTACTGCTTCTACTCAGTCCTTCTTACTCCTTTCCATGGCAAGCTTTGTATAGGGGTTCACCATCAGCGGTGGCTACTTTCAATCCTCTCGGGAAAATGATCCTATGCGGCTGTCACTCGCACGGCTAATCGTCTGGAGGCATCACCCATGGTTGATGGCTACATCCCATCCTCGCAGTGAAAACTAATGCTCACGCACTCTGTCACAGTACGGCTAATCACTGGTTGGTTCCCGCGCCTACTGGAATAGAATCCCTTGATTCTTTTGCGTCTGTCACTAACGCCCAGCACTTGCAAGTTTGAAGCACGTCACAGTCATTCATTATCGGAATCCTACTCGGAATACCACAGACAAGGTTAGACTTTCCGGATTCCCAGGATCCTACTCGGAATACCACAGACAAGGTGAGACTTTCCGGATCCTCATAAATGCCGCCATCTATCTAGCTTATACCACGAAGATTCTGTTGGGGAATCTAAGAGATACGCATTCAAGCTCTGTTGCATGTAGAACGGAAGTGGTTGTCAATCACGCGCGTTCATAAGTGAGAATGATAATGAGGGTTATCTAATCATCACATTCATCATGTTCTTGGGTACGAATGAATATCTTGGAATAAGAATAAAAGAGGAATTGAATAAAAGAAAATAGAATTTCATTAATACTTGAGGTACAGCAGAGCTCCACACCCTTAATCTATGGTGTGCAGAAACTCCACCGTTGAAAATACATAAGTGAAAGAGGTTCAGGCGTGGCCAAATGGCCAGCCCTCTCCATGATCAAGTGACCGAATATTCAAAGAGATTAAACTGTCAAAAGATGTCTAATACAATAGATAAATGTCCTATATATACTAGACTAGCTACTAGGGTTTACATGAGTAAGTAATTGATGCATAAATCCACTTCCGGGGCCCACTTGGTGTGTGCTTGGGCTGAGCTTGATCTATCCACGAGCTGAGGCTTCTCTTGGAGTTGAACTTCGAGTTATGACGTGTTTTGGGCGTTCAACTCCGGATCATGACGTTTTTCTGGCGTTTAACTCCAGACAGCAGCATGTACTTGGCGTTCAACGCCAAGTTACGTCGTCATTCTTCGAATAAAGTATGGACTATTATATATTGCTGGAAAGCCCTGGATGTCTACTTTCCAACGCCGTTGAGAGCGCGCCAATTGGAGTTCTGTAGCTCCAGAAAATCCATTTCGAGTGCAGGGAGGTCAGAATCCAACAGCATCAGCAGTCCTTTTGTCAGCCTTTTTCAGAATTTTGCTCAAATCCCTCAATTTCAGTCAGAATTTACCTGAAATCACAGAAAAACACACAAACTCATAGTAAAGTCCAGAAATGTGAATTTAACATAAAAACTAATGAAAACATCCCTAAAAGTAGCTTGAACTTACTAAAAACTACCTAAAAACAATGCCAAAAAGCGTATAAATTATCCGCTCATCACAACACCAAACTTAAATTGTTGCTTGTCCCCAAGCAACTGAAAATCAAATAGGATAAAAAGAAGAGAATATACTACAAATTCAGAAATATCAATGAATATTAATTATAATTAAATGAGCGGGACTTGTAGCTTTTTGCTTCTGAACAGTTTTGGCATCTCACTTTTTCCTTTGTAGTTTAGAGGGATTGGCGTCTCTGGGGAACTTAAAATTTCGGATAGTGTTATTGACTTTCCTAGTTAAGCATGTTGATTCTTGAACACAGCTACTTATGAGTCTTGGCCGTGGCCCTAAGCACTTTGTTTTCCAGTATTACCACCGGATACACAAATGCCACAGACACATAACTGGGTGAACCTTTTCAGATTGTGACTTAGCTTTGCTAGAGTCCCCAGTTAGTGGTGTCCAGAGCTCTTAAGCACACTCTTTTGCTTCGGATCACGACTTTAACCACTCAGTCTCAAGCTTTTCACTTGGACCTTCATGACACAAGCACATGGTTAGGGACAGCTTGATTTAGCCGCTTAGGCCTGGATTTAATTTCCTTAGGCCCTCCTATCCATTGATGCTCAAAGCCTTGGATCCTTTTTACCCTTGCCTTTTGGTTTTAAGGGCTATTGGCTTTTTCTACTGCTCCTTCTTTTTCTATATACTCTTTTTAGCTCCATTTTTTTTTTCGAATGCTTCTTCTTTTTCACTGCTTTTTCTTGCTTCAAGAATCAATTTCATGATTTTTCAGATCATCAATAACATTTCTCTTTGTTCTTCATTCTTTCAAGAGCCAACAATTTTAACACTCATAAACAACAATATCAAAAGACATATGCACTGTTCAAGCATTCATTCAGAAAACAAAAAGTATTGTCACCACATCAATATAATTAAACTAAATTCAATAGCTATTTTCGAAATTTATGTACTTCTTGTTCTTTTGAATTAAAACATTTTTCATTTAAGAGAGGTGAAGGACTAATGGATTTTATTCATAGCTTTAAGGCATGGTTACACACTAATGATCATGAAGTAGAGACACAAAAACATAGATAAACACAACATTAAAAACTAAAAACAGAAAGAAATAAAGAACAAGGAATGAATCCACCTCTAGTGGCGTCTCCTTCTTGAAGGACCAATGATGTTCTTCAACTCTTCTATATCCCTTCCTTGCCTTTGTTGCTCCTCCCTCATTGCTCTTTGATCTTCTCTTATTTCTTGGAGAATGATGGAGTGCTCATGATGTTCCACCCTTAGTTGTTCAACATTATGGCTCAAATCTTCTAGGGAGGTATTGAGTTGCTCCCAATAGTTGTTGGGAGGAAAGTGCATTCCTTGAGGCATTTGTTGATGATGAACTTCCTCATGTTCTTCTTGAGGGCCGTGAGGAACTTCTCTTGTTTGCTCCATCCTTTTCTTGGTGTTGGGCTTGTCTTCTTCAATGGAGACATCTCCATCTATGATGACTCCAGCTGAGTAACATAGATGGCATATAAGGTGGGGGAAGGCTAGCCGTGCCATGTGTGAAGGCTTGTCGGCTATTTTGTAGAGTTCATTGGAGATGACCTCATGAACTTCCACTTCCTCTCCAATCATGATGCTATGAATCATGATGGCCCGATCCACAGTAACTTCAGATCGGTTGCTTGTAGGGATGATGGATCTTTGGATGAACTCCAACCATCCTCTAGCTACAGGCTTGAGGTCCAGTCTTCTTAGTTGGACTGGCTTGCCTTTGGAGTCTATTCTCCATTGGGCGCCTTCCACACAAATGTCCATTAGGACTTGGTCCAACCTTTGATTAAAGTTGACCCTTCTTGTGTAGGGGCGTTCATCACCTTGCATCATGGGTAAGTGAAACGCCAACTTCACATTTTCTGGACTGAAATCTAAGTATTTCCCCCGAACCATTGTGATGTAGTTCTTTGGATTCGGGTTCATACTTTGATCATGGTTCCTAGTGATCCATGCATTGGCATAGAACTCTTGAACCATCAATATTCCAACTTGTTGCATGGGGTTGGTTATGACTTCCCACCCTCTTCTTTGGATCTCATGTCGGATTTCCGGATACTCATTCTTTTTGAGCTTGAAAGGGACCTCAGGGATCACCTTCTTCTTTGCCACAACATCATAGAAGTGGTCTTGATGGCTCTTAGAGATGAATCTTTCCATCTCCCATGACTCGGAGGTGGAAGCTTTTGCTTTCCCTTTTCCTTTTCTTGAGGAAATTCCGGCCTTAGGTGCCATTGGTAATGGAAAAACAAAAAAGCTTATGCTTTTACCACACCAAACTTAAAATTTTTGCTCGTCCTCGAGCAAGAAAGAAAAGAAAAGTAGAAGAAGAAGAAGAGAATATGGTGAAGAGGGAGAGAAGTAGGTTCGGCTATGTGGGAGAAGAAGGGGTTATTGTTGTGTGAAAATGAAGAAGAATGGGAGGTTATTTATAGGGAGAGGGAGGGTGGGAGTTCGGCCATTTTGGGTGGGAATGGGTGGGAAATTGAATTTGAATTTTATGAGGGTAGGTGGGGTTTATGGGGAAGTGGAGGTTGATGTGAATGGTAAATGGGGTAATTGGGAAGAGGACTTGAGGTGATTGGTGAAGGTTTTTGGGAAATGTGATATGGGGAAGGGTGAAATGAGATTTGGATTAGGAGAGTGTGATTAGGATTAGAAGGTAAGGTGGGAATATGGTAGGTGGGGATCCTGTGGGGGCCACAGATCCTGAGGTGAGGATCCTGTGGGGTCCACAGATCCTGAGGTGAAAACAAATACCATTCCTTCACCATATAGGCATGTAAAATGCCTTCATGCATCATTCTGGCATTCAAACGCCCATTGATGCATGTTCTGGGCGTTCAACGCCCATGTAATGCATGTTTCTGGCGTTGAACGCCAGTTTCATGCTTGTTTCTGGCGTTCAGCGCCAGTTTGTCCTCTCTGTGCACGTTCCTGGCGTTTAACGCCAGGTTGTTGCTTGTTTCTGGCGTTCAGCGCCAGAATGGTGCTCTGTTCTGGCGTTGAACGCCAGCCAGATGCATCTTACTGGCGTTGAACGCCAGTCTACGCTACCTCCAGGGTGAAAATTTTTTTCTTCTGTTTTTGACTCTGTTTTTGATTTTTTTGATTTTTTTCGTGACTCCTCATGATCATGTACCTAATAAAATACAAAAATAAACAAGAAACAAAATAAAATAAAATTAGATAAATAAAATTGGGTTGCCTCCCAACAAGCGCTTCTTTAATGTCAATAGCTTGACAGTGGTTCTCATGGAGCCACATGGTGATCAGGTCAATTTAGTGTGTAGTCCCAACACCAAACTTAGAGTTTGGATATGGGGTTTGAACACCAAACTTAAGAGTTTGGTTGTGGCCTCACAACACCAAACTTAAAGTTTGACTGTGTGGGCTCTTCTTGACTCTGAACTGAGAGAAGCTCTTCATGCTTACTCTCTTTTGTCACAGAGGGATGGCCATGTGCCTGAAACACAAGGTAGTCCCCATTCAATTGAAGGACTAACTCACCTCTGTTGACATTTATCACAGCTCCTGCTGTGGCTAGGAAAGGTCTTCCTAGGATGATGCATTCATCATCTTCCTTCCTAGTGTCTAGGATTATGAAATCAGTAGGGATGTAAAGGCCTTCAACCCTTACTAGCACGTCCTCCACTATTCCATAAGCTTGTCTTATGGACTTATCTGCCAATTGTAATGAGAACAAGGCAGGTTGTACCTCAATGATCCCCAGCTTCTCCATTACAGAGAGTGGCATAAGATTTATCCCTGACCCAAGATCACATAGAGCTTTTTCAAAGCTCATGGTGCCAATGGTGCAAGGTATTAAGAACTTGCCAGGATCTTGTTTCTTTTGAGGTAGAGTTCTCTGAATCCAAGTATCTAGTTCACTAATGAGCAAGGGAGGTTCACTTTCCCAAGTCTCATTACCAAACAGCTTGGCATTCAGTTTCATGATAGCTCCTAAGTATTGAGCAACTTGCTCTCCAGTCACATCTTCATTCTCTTCAGAAGATGAATATTCTTCAGAGCTCATGAATGGCAGAAGGAGATTTAAAGGAATCTCTATGGTCTCTAGATGAGCCTCAGATTCCTCAGGATCCTTAATAGGAAACTCCTTCTTGCTTGAGGAACGTCCCAGGAGGTCTTCCTCACTAGGATTTTCGTCCTCCTCCTCCTTTGTGCATTCGGCCATATTGACTATGTCAATGGCCTTGCACTCTCCTTTTGGATTCTCTTCTGTATTGCTTGGGAGAATACTGGGAGGAGTTTCAATTACTTTCTTACTCAGCTGGCCCACTTGTGCCTCCAGATTTCTAATGGAGGATCTTGTTTCATTCATGAAACTAAAAGTGGCCTTTGACAGATCAGAGACTATATTGGCTAAATTAGAATTATTTTGTTCAGAATTTTCTGTCTGTTGCTGAGAAGATGATGGATATGGCTTGCTATTGCCTAGCCTATTACGTCCACCATTGTTAAAGCCTTGTTGAGGCTTTTGTTGATCCTTCCATGAGAAATTTGGATGATTTCTCCATGATGAGTTATAGGTGTTTCCATAAGGTTCACCCATGTAATTAACCTCTGCCATGGCAGGGTTCTCAGGATCATAAGCTTCTTCAGAAGCTGCCTCTCTAGTACTGTTGGATGCATGTTGCAATCCATTCAGATTTTGAGAGATCATGTTGACCTGTTGAGTCAACACTTTGTTCTGAGCCAATATGGCATTCAGAGCATCAATTTCAAGAACTCCTTTCTTCTGAGGTATCCCATTGTTCACAGAATTCCTCTCAGAAGTATACATGAACTGGTTGTTTGCAACCATGTCAATGAGTTCTTGAGCCTCTTCAGGCGTTTTCTTCAGGTGAATAAATCCACCTGCAGAATGATCCAATGACATTTTCGAAAATTCAGAGAGACCATAATAGAATATATCTAATATGGTCCATTCTGAGAACATGTCAGATGGACATCTCTTGGTCAGCTGCTTGTATCTTTCCCAAGCTTCATAGAGGGATTCACCATCTTTTTGTTTGAAGGTTTGAACATCCACTCTCAGCTTGCTCAGCTTTTGAGGAGGAAAGAATTTATCTAAGAAGGCAGTGACCAGCTTATCCCATGAGTCCAGGCTATCTTTAGGTTGTGAATCCAACCATATTCTAGCTCTGTCTCTTACAGCAAAAGGGAAAAGCATGAGTCTGTAGACTTCAGGATCAACTCCATTCGTCTTTACAGTCTCACAGATCTGCAAGAATTCAGTTAAAAACTGATAAGGATCTTCAGATGGAAGTCCATAAAACTTGCAGTTTTGTTGCATTAGAGCAACTAGTTGAGGCTTAAGCTCAAAGTTATTGGCTCCAATGGCAGGAATGGAGATGCTTCTTCCATCAAACTTGGACGTTGGCTTTGTGAAGTCACCAAGCATTCTCCTTGCATTATTATTATTATTTTCGGCTGCCATCTCCTTCTCTTGTTCGAAAATTTCTGAAAGGTTGTTTCTGGATTGTTGTAATTTAGCTTCTCTTAATTTTCTCTTCAGAGTCCTTTCAGGTTCTGGATCAATCTCAACAAAAGTGCCTTTATCCTTGTTCCTGCTCATATGAAAGAGAAGAAAACAAGAAAAGAAAGAGGAATCCTCTATGTCACAGTATAGAGATTCCTTTATGTTAGTAGAAAAAGAAGGGAGTAGAAGAATGAAGAAGAGGGTTCGGATTTTTGGATGAGGAGAGGTGAAGAGAAGTGTTAGTAATTAATTAATTAAATAGAAGAAGAGAAGAGGAGGGAGAATTCGAAAATAATTTTGAAAAGGAGGTTAGTAATTTTCGAAAATCAAAGACAAAATATAATTAAAATTAAAATTTGAAATAATTAGTTAATTAAAAAGAATTTTTGAAAAAAAAGAGATATTTTCGAAAATAGAAGAGAGAGAAGTAGTTAGGTGGTTTTGAAAAAGATAAGAAACAAACAAAAAAGTTAGTTAGTTGATTGAAAAAGATTTGAAATCAAAATTTAAAAAGATAAGAAGATAAGAAGCTAGATAAGATATTTTGAAATCAAATTTTGAAAAAGATAAAGTTTTTGAAAAAGATAAGATAAAAAGATAGAAAAGATTTAATTCAAAAGTTTTAAAATTATTTACTTCACTAACAAGAAACTACAAGATAAGATTCTAGAATTTAAAGATTGAACCTTTCTTAACAAGAAAGTAACAAACTTCAAATTTTTGAACCAATCACATTAATTATTAGTGAATTTTCGAAAATTAGATGTAAAGATAAGAAAAAGATTTTGAAAATATTTTGAAAAAGATTTTTGAAATTTTCGAAAATTATAGAAAAAATGAAAAAGATATGATTTTTGAAAAAGATTTTGAAAAGATAAGATTTTTAAAATTGAAATTTTGACTTGACTTGTAAGAAACAACTAATTTTGAAAATATTTGACCAAGTCAACCCAAAATTTCGAAATTTTGGAGGGAAATAAGGAAAAGATATTTTTGATTTTTAAATTTTTAAAGAAAAACACAAAAATGACCCAAAACATGAAAATTTTGGATCAAGACACAAGATGCATGCAAGAATGCTATGAATGTCAAGATGAACACCAAGAACACTATGAAGATCATGATGAACATCAAGAACATAATTTTGAAAAATTTTTGATGCAAAGAAAACATGCAAGACACCAAACTTAGAAATTTTTAATGCATGGAAATTATGGATGCAAAGATGCACATGAAAAACAACAAACAACACAAAACAAGAAATCATCAAGATCAAACAAGAAGACTTGTCAAGAACAACTTGAAGATCATGAAGAACACTATGAATGCATGGAATTTTCGAAAAATACAAGAAAAATTTTTAAAAGCATGCAATTGACACCAAACTTAAAAATTGACTCAAGACTCAAACAAAAAACACAAAATATTTTTGGTTTTTATGATTTTATGATTTTTTTTGTATTTTTATCAATTTTTTTTTTCGAAAATATAGTTTGGAAAACGAAAAGTAAAAAGAAAAATTTTGAAAAAGATTTTTGAAAAGAAAATTACCTAATCTGAGCAACAAGATGAACCGTCAGTTGTCCATACTCGAACAATCCCCGGCAACAGCGCCAAAAACTTGGTGGACGAAATTGTGATCATCAATATTGGCTCTTTGGTATGTACACAAAAACTATTGTGTCTCTTGGTTAAATTCACAACTCCGTTCAACTAACCAGCAAGTGTACTGGGTCGTCCAAGTAATAAACCTTACGCGAGTAAGGGTCGATCCCACAGAGATTGTTGGTATGAAGCAAGCTATGGTCACCTTGTAAATCTCAGTTAGGCAGATTAAAATTGTTTATGATTTTCGAAAATAAATAATAAAAAGAAGAAATAATAAAAGGGATAGAATACTTATGCAGATTCATTGGTAGGAATTTCAGATAAGTAAATGGAGATGCTGTATGACTCAAGGACGCCTGCTCTCCTACTGCTTCTACTCAGTCCTTCTTACTCCTTTCCATGGCAAGCTTTGTATAGGGGTTCACCATCAGCGGTGGCTACTTTCAATCCTCTCGGGAAAATGATCCTATGCGGCTGTCACTCGCACGGCTAATCGTCTGGAGGCATCACCCATGGTTGATGGCTACATCCCATCCTCGCAGTGAAAACTAATGCTCACGCACTCTGTCACAGTACGGCTAATCACTGGTTGGTTCCCGCGCCTACTGGAATAGAATCCCTTGATTCTTTTGCGTCTGTCACTAACGCCCAGCACTTGCAAGTTTGAAGCACGTCACAGTCATTCATTACCGGAATCCTACTCGGAATACCACAGACAAGGTTAGACTTTCCGGATTCCCAGGATCCTACTCGGAATACCACAGACAAGGTGAGACTTTCCGGATCCTCATAAATGCCACCATCTATCTAGCTTATACCACGAAGATTCTGTTGGGGAATCTAAGAGATACGCATTCAAGCTCTGTTGCATGTAGAACGGAAGTGGTTGTCAATCACGCGCGTTCATAAGTGAGAATGATAATGAGGGTTATCTAATCATCACATTCATCATGTTCTTGGGTACGAATGAATATCTTGGAATAAGAATAAAAGAGGAATTGAATAAAAGAAAATAGAATTTCATTAATACTTGAGGTACAGCAGAGCTCCACACCCTTAATCTATGGTGTGCAGAAACTCCACCGTTGAAAATACATAAGTGAAAGAGGTTCAGGCATGGCCGAATGGCCAGCCCTCTCCATGATCAAGTGACCGAATATTCAAAGAGATTAAACTGTCAAAAGATGTCTAATACAATAGATAAATGTCCTATATATACTAGACTAGCTACTAGGGTTTACATGAGTAAGTAATTGATGCATAAATCCACTTCCGGGGCCCACTTGTTGTGTGCTTGGGCTGAGCTTGATCTATCCACGAGCTGAGGCTTCTCTTGGAGTTGAACTTCGAGTTATGACGTGTTTTGGGCGTTCAACTCCGGATCATGACGTTTTTCTGGCGTTTAACTCCAGACAGCAGCACGTAACTTGGCGTTCAACGCCAAGTTACGTCGTCATTCTTCGAATAAAGTATGGACTATTATATATTGCTGGAAAGCCCTGGATGTCTACTTTCCAACGCCGTTGAGAGCGCGCCAATTGGAGTTCTGTAGCTCCAGAAAATCCATTTCGAGTGCAGGGAGGTCAGAATCCAACAGCATCAGCAGTCCTTTTGTCAGCCTTTTTCAGAGTTTTGCTCAAATCCCTCAATTTCAGTCAGAATTTACCTGAAATCACAGAAAAACACACAAACTCATAGTAAAGTCCAGAAATGTGAATTTAACATAAAAACTAATGAAAACATCCCTAAAAGTAGCTTGAAGTTACTAAAAACTACCTAAAAACAATGCCAAAAAGCGTATAAATTATCCGCTCATCAGTCGTGCTCTGCCTCTTCTTTTTCTTCTCCGGGGTCTCTTTTTCAACCTACTCCTCACTAGCCTTGGTCTTTGATCTTGCTATTTTACCACTTCTTAGTTGAACGGCCTGGTATTCTTCTTTCGAATTAGGTGTTGTGTAACTGAGAGAAGTATTAGAGTGCTTCTCTGGTGGTTGTTCTCTTAACTAACCTATTTGAACTTCCAAGTTTCTGAGTGAGGCTCTAGTTTCCTACATAAAACTTTATTGATTCTTGGAAAGTTCTGCAATAATAGTTACTAGGTGATACGTGCTCAGGAAGGCATTTTTGTCATGTTAGAGACAAGGGATAGAATGGTAATCTTGTCATATTCAAGGATCTGAATACTAGAAGAATTATACCATGCCAATCTTGGACATCAAGGAGACCAAGAGCTTGTCTAAAAAACAATGGTGATGAAATAGCGGTAGCTCACAAGGCCCATTGGGCTAAGTCAGGATAGCAAGAAGCCAATAATGCTTTTCAAATTTAGTGAGAGGCATAATTTATCATTAAAATTCGATGTAGGTCGTTGTTTTAGTTTGTTTTGCGATTAAAGTTTGTTAAAAGATTTGTTTTAGTTTTGATTTGGTTAGTAGTATTTTTAGGAATTTTAAATTTAAATAAAATCTGGTCTAATCCATTAATATCAAATCTGATTTAAATTAGTTATCATAGTTTTATGAATTTTAAATTTTAAATCAAATCTGATCTAATCCATTAAGATCAAATCTGATTTAAATTTTAAAGTCTTATTTTATCTTTTTGTTTGTTTGTTAAGGGCCTATTTAAACACCTTTGGTGAGACCATTTGGAACAACTTTGATGAATAAAATTTCCTTAGTGCTTTATGCATGGAGAAGATTGAGTGATTCAATTTTCATCCCTCTGATCTAGGTTATCAAGGACAGGTTCTTTGAAGGTCTAGTAGGAAAAATTCTTCCAGTGACCTATGATGTGCGGAAAACGATCCGACACAAAACTCACCGGCAAGTGTACCGGGTCGCATCAAGTAATAATAACTCACATGAGTGAGGTCGATCCCACAGGGATTGAAGGATTGAGCTATTTTAGTTTAGTGGTTGATTTAGTCAAGCGAATCAAGTATTGATTGAGTTTTTGGTATCCAACAGTAAGTAAATAATAGAAAATGTAAAGGGGGAAGGGGAGAATTACAGAAATTAAAAGAAACTGAAAGTAAAAGGACTGAATCTTAAAGAACAAGAAATTAAATGACTGAAACTTAAAGTGCAAGAAATGTAAATTGCAGTAACTTAAAGTGCAAGGAATATAAATTGCTTGAATGAGAAAGGGATTTGAGGACTGGGATTTCAGAATCTAAGCAAAGAGAAATTGAATTGCAACAATTAATAGAGCAGAAATTGAATTAGAAGCAATTAGAACTCAAACAGTAAGGAAATTAAGTGCAGTAGAGGTTCACAGAAGAACCCAAAAGGAAAATGTGATCTCAGGACTCCAGAGACTAGGTAGCAAAGCCTAGATCTCAATTGCCTTCCCAGATCCAAGTTCACAAAGCAATTAACAAGAAATTGAAGGAGAAGCAGTAAAGGAAATGTGTTTGAATTCAATTATGCAGAAGAGAAATTAAAGAGCTCTTGAGTGGAGATTGAGACAGAATTTCCTCAATTCTTAACACCCAAGACTCAAAACAAGAAAAGTAAAAATGCCCAAGCAAGAACCAGGAAGAAGAGAGATCAATTCTCCTTCCAAATTCTCAGAAATCTCGGTCCAGTCTCTCAAAGAAAAATTGCAAAATTCAAATTTCCCAAGAAAGTTCAAAATTCAAAAGTCTAGTCAAAAGTCCTAATTACATCAAACTAGCTCCTATTTATACACTTTCTATTCTTGGATCTTGGGATTTGGATGGGCTTTTGATTTGGTGAAGAAATGAATTAAATTGGATTTTTAATTCAATTTTTGGCCCATGAAAAATTGCTTCCAGGAGGCTGCCCTGCCATTGTGGAGGGCAGGGCAGAAAATGGTGCGCGTTGGTGCTTGCGTGCACGCTTGGGTGCTGCAGAACGCTGCCCTGCCCTTGCGGAGGGCAGGGCGGAACTTTTTGGCACGCCAGAATGGTGCCTGTGCGTGCTGCTGGTGCTGCCGAGTGATGCCTTGGTGCGCCAGTTTGGTGCGCTGGCCGTGCCACAACAAAATGCTGCCCTGCCCTCGCGGAGGGCAGGGCAATGTTTCCAAATTGAAGCCCCGTGTTCGAAACTCGGGTGACACACACGCTACCTATTTTTCTTGGTTCTCTTGGTACCAAAGTGAGGCTTAATTCCTTGCTTCCTCATGGTGCCGTGTTCGACTCTTGTGGCAAGCATAAGTGAACTTTTTCTTTGAATTTCTTCCCTTGGTGAGCCCGATACTGCCCTTGAAGAGGGCAGGGCAATGTTTTTGATCTTCTTGATTCCAAGGCACAGATTTGTGCTCTGCCCTTGTCGTGGGCAGGGCAGAGTTGCCTTCCAAGCCTTGTTCCCTTATGTTGCCCTCCTAGAGGGCAGTGTGCCCTTGTGGAGGGCAATGCTTGCTTCCTCCATTTATGCGCCACGCCTTTTTCTCCTTGGGCCACGCTTTCTTAAGCTACGCTTCCTCTTTTCTTCTTTTCTTCACCTACAATAAACCAAAACAACCACTCAAAGTATCACTAAATTCAAAAGGCTTATAAATCAATTAAAAATCAATTAAATTTAGCTTAAACCTCATGAGTTAACATTAATTTCATGGTGGTTGTTTGATTTAAAGAAGTTATGCATTTTCACTCCAAACCACTTACTTAGGATGCAAGAAAGTGCATAAAGACTAATAAAACAAGTGAAATTTGCTTGAAAAATGGGTATATGATGACCAGTCATCAACCTAGGTTGCTAAGAACAAGTTTCTTAGAGGTCTAGTAGGAAAACCCTTCTAGTGACCTAGGTTGCTAAGAATAGGTTTCTTAGAGGTATAGTAGGAAAAATCCCATTTATCTATCCTTTTGAATTCTTATCATTTGGTATCAGCTACAGGTCGTAGGTAATTTCTTATTTATCTACACATTCCATGAGTCTTATTTAGTAGTCCCTTTGTTTTTTTTTTTAATTTATGTACACCTTTAAGTAAAAAAAAATGAAAGAAAAAATGAAATGGGTATATGATGACCAGTCATCACAACACCAAACTTAAATCTTGCTTGTCCCCAAGCAAGCATCAAAACTAAGAGAAAATGAAATGAACAAGAAAAGACAACATATCCTTATTAGGTGATACGTAAAAATTAGATTTCACGTATAACCGGCAAGTATACCGGGTCGTATCAAGTAATAAAACTCACTAAGAGTGAGGTCGATCCCACGGAGATTGGTAGATTAAGCAATTTTAGTTAAATGGTAGATTTAGTCAAGCAAACATAGTTTTGATTTCATGAGCATTTTTGATTTTTGAACCTAATTGCAAGAATTTAAACGGCAAAGAATGTAAAGAACTAGAGAAGAGAAATAAAGTGAAGGTAAATAACGGAAACTTAAATTGCAAGAAACTTAAATGACATCAAAGATAAATGGCAAGGAATTAAAGGGTGCAGAAATTTAAAGAGTAAAAGAGTAAATAGCAAGAAATAAAGAGACAGAATGTAAATGACAAGAATAATAAATTGCAAGAGTGTAAAAGGGAATTGGGTTATGGGTAGTCAAATAACTAGAAGCAAAAGAAATAAGAAGTAATGATAGAGAGGATCATTAGGGATCAGAGATGCAAGTTTTCTTGAATTGATGTTAGTCAAATCCTTCTCAATCATGGGTGTAGATCCATGGCAAGTGGGTAATTGAATCCCAATCTCTTGGTGATTCAATTTCTCTCAACATGACCAATTGCCACTCTCGTGATCTAAGTGTTCATGAGAAGAGATGAAGCTCAACTCTATTCCAGCCACACAACTCCCATAATCTCAACCAAGGAAAGTTACATCTCACATACTAACCAAGGTGTATTGATCAAGGGAATCATGAAAGGATGAACTCTAAACTGAATTATGTGGCTCATTCCTCAAATTCACCACATAATTCATATAGATTAACCCCTCTCTCGATGGTGGTTGAATCTTTGAAGAACAAGAGTTCCCTCTTTAGATCAACCACTAGAATTGAGGAGGAAAAGATGAGTTCACCAATTCATTCCAACAAGCAGAGCTCTTCCCCCTAATGAAAGTGGGGTTTAGTGAGTCATAGCTCTAATCTCAACAACAATTGCCATAAACCAAAATTAAACTAAATGCAAAGAAAGATGAAGAAGAATAAGGAAATGCTTAAAGCTTAAGAAAATGAAGAAGAGAAGTTCCAAGAAGAACCAAAAGTGCTCTCCGGGTATCCTCCCGGAAGTGCTAAAAAGTATCAAAATAAAAGTGCTAAGAGTCTATAATGCTAAGTGTCAAAAAGTCAAGGTAAAAGTCCCCTAAAGTACAAACTCAATCTCTATTTATACTAGTCCTAAAACTCTTTCAAAGATCTTCAAGTGGGCTAGCAATGTGGGCTTTCTCTTTGTTGAATTCCTGGTTCAATTGATGAACTTGCTAGCTTTGGTAAGGAATAGAGGAAACAGAGCAAGTTGGCACCAATTCTGGCCCATTGAGGGGCGTTGTTGGCAATAACTCCAGGCATAATGCACGTTGGCAACGTGCATGGCATTTTCCTGGGTGTGAGCTTTGAGACTTGGGCGTTGCTAGCCCAAGTTGTTGCTAACAACTTGCTATTCCTCCTCTTGGCTCTATTTTCATGCTAGATGTAGCCCAGAATTTGAGTGTCAACCTTCTGCTTCAATATGGACTATTATACATCATTGGAAAGCTCTTGATGTCTATTTTCCAATGCCACTGGAATCACCTCAATTGGACTTTCCTAGCTCAAGTTATGCTTCCTCAAAGAAGGTAAGGTTAAGTTGCCAAGTTGTTGCCAAAAACGCACCTTCACTTCCAAGTTGGCAACGTGCCCGTGCCTAGCCTCCCAAGGCAAGGATTTGGGGCTGGCGTTGTTGCAAAACACGCCCCCTTGCTAGCACGTTGGCAACGTGCTCGTGCCCCACTCCAAGGCTCATCTCTAGCCTTCTTAAATTCAACTTCATGTTCTTGTTTTTAGGGCCTAAAGGTGACTCTGGTTTGGCTTCAATTTTATGCTCCACCATAGACTATTATATATGGTTGGAAAGCTCTAAATGTTAGCTTTCCAACGCAACTGGAAGCACTCAATTTGGATCTCTGTAGCTCAAGATATCTTCCATTGAAGTGGACATGGTCAGGCTGCCTTGTTGGAGTTGTTGTGGATAACGCCCCTATATTCCAAGTTAGCAACGTGCATCACAATTTTTCACCATCCAAAGCTTCCTGGCGTTGTTGCCAAACACGCCAATGCTTTCTTGAGTTGGCAACGTGCTCGAGCCTTCTTCAAGGCTCTAAAACTTGCTTCCCACGTTGGCAACGTGGCTGGCAAGGCTTCCTGGCGTTGGCAACGTGGTTGGCAAGGCTTGGCGTTGGCAACTTGGCTGGCAGCACACTCTGGCATTGGCAACCTGGCTGGTAGCACATTCTGGCGTTGGCAACCTGGCTGGCAGCACATTCTGGCGTTGGCAACTTGGCTGGCACCCAAGACTTGGTGCCTAGCCAAGCAACCATTTCTGGCGTTGCCTTGAATAACGCCAGTGAAGTAGCACGTTGGCAACGTGCTCGAGCTTGCTTCCTATGGTGCCAAAGTTGTTTACTACGTTGCCAAGGAACACGCCTTCATATCTTGGCGTTGGCAACGTGCACCTCCTTTTCCTGGGCCAAACCTTGCTTGTGTGGCGTTGCCTAGGGACACGCCTATAGTTCCTGGCGTTGGCAACGCCCTCGAGCTCCTCTTCAAGGCTTCATTTTTGTTGCTTGGCGTTGGCAGCGCCCTTTTGGAGTTAGCAACGCCCTTGGTAACTTCATTCTTGCTCCAGGGCTGCCTTATATTGTTGGGCGTTGCTCTCAAACACTCACCTTATTCTTCAAGTTGGCAACGCCAACTTTGCTTCCAAAGCTGTCTGGCGTTGCCTCCAACAACGCACCACATTCCTCAAGTTGGCAACGCCAACTTTGCTTCTTTGGTTGCCTGGCGTTGTCCATAAAAACGCACCCTATTCCCAAGTTGGCAACGCCAACTTATGCTCTTCCAAGGCTGCCAAGCTTGCTTCACAAATTGGCGTTGGCAACGCCCTTCTAGAGTTGGCAACGCCCAACTTTGCTTCTCCAGGGCTGCCTGGCGTTGCCTTCAACAACGCCCCCTTTCTTCAAGTTGGCAACGCCAACTTTTGTTCTTCAAGATTGCCTGGCATTGCCTTCAACAACGCCTCCTTTTCCCAAGTTGGCAACGCCAACTTCTTGCCCAGCTTGCATCATTCTTGCTTCCATGCTTCCTTGTTTCATCACCTATCATCAACAAAGGAAATAGCTTCAAAGTCTTACCAATTCATGCAATAAATTCCATGAGATTCATTCATACTCATTCATGTATATATTCCTTAAATCATTTGCATGAATTTGGCTAGAATCAACATGTTCCTTAGTATTCTCATGCATGAAAACAAACTCATAAAAGGACTTGTTTATTTAGAGAAAATGAGTGAAATCAAGCTAAAATCAACTAAACTAACTAGCTAATATATTAAATATGCAATTGCATCACAACACCAAACTTAAAGTGTTGCTTGTCCTCAAGCAAAATATAAAAGCTTTGTCACAAGAATCTAAGATGTAAGACTTGAATGTTCTACCAGAGAGTAATTTTTCATTGAGCATGTCATCCTCACTTGTGTGGTCATTAATTTATTATAATTGAACACAGCTACTCAACTTTCTCAATTAAAATGCTTGCTTCAATACTAAATTGGTTAACTTCACTAGACCTTTTCTATTATCACAGCACATGATCCTTGAACCATTCTTTACTTGATGCTTTTCTCCTCCTTTTTTTTATATTCTTTCTTATTTCAAACAGGTTCGAAATCTTGTCTTAAGGCGGCTCTTTAGCATAAGTTTTCAATCAACAATCCCAAACCAGTTGGTTCAAGTTGTTAAGTGTTGAGACACTCTTAAAGATTTACTAACTCAAGCCTCTCTCCTTAACACATTCAATCACAGGCATATAACATTGAAATTTTATTTGGATAGTGGTGTCCAGCACCTCTTTGGGTTGCTAAATGTTCTGTTATAGAGCTACTCTTGATTGTGAGTTTTCAATCGATAATCCCGAGTTAGTTAACTCAAGTTATCGGGTGATGAAGCACCCCTCGGATTTACTAGCCCAAGTATGTCTCTTAACATCAATCACCACAGACACATATCCAAATTTGTCATTGATGCCTAGCCTTTCATTCTTTGTTTTCTGTTTTCTTTATTGTCAAGGTTATTTGTGCTTTTACTTATAAGGTCTTTGTCATCCTCAACCAAACTAGTCTTGTATAAACAAGCATTCTTTTGAATTTCTTGAGCCTTGGTTCTTTCACAATAAAGTACTAGCACTTTTCTTATGGGACAACATGATCCTTCTTAAGCTAGATTTCTCTCTGTTCTTGCTCAAACTACATCTTTTATTCCATTGACAAGTAAAAGTACTTAAGACAAGCAACCATTCCAATCTTGTGAGTAGTGATGCATGGAATGGGCAACATAAAAGATAATGCTTCAAAAAGAAAAAAAATGCATCTTAGAAGGTATACCATATTTCAGACATACATCTTCTTTATTTAATAAAACATAAAGAAAAACAAAGGAACTTCACCACCTTTAGTCTTCATGTCCCTTTTCCCTTGCTTGATTCTCCTTGCTTTCCTTTCCCTTTTGGATCTTCTTTCTTTTTCTTTCTCAGCTCTCCTTGTTGTTTTGTTGTTGAATCTCCCTTCGGATCTTCTTTCTTTTTACTTCTCAGCTCTCCTTGTTGTTTTGTTGGTGTACCCCCCTCTTCTCTTGGCCATACTCCTGAGCTTATCATTGTCTCCTTTAGCCTCTGTTGATTAAATCTCACCCTTGCAAGTTCCTGCTCTTCAAATATCTTGCGAGCTTCATTAAAGGTTTTAATTTGTGGGTTGAGTAATGGGGGTGTGGAACAGAGGTAACTGAGCTTTTCTTGGGTGCATATATCATAGTCAAGTCTGTCCTTATGCCTGGCTTCCCTGAACATTCTGCTTTCATTGAAGTCTTTGTGAAATGCATCATGTCTAGCATCCAACCTATGGAGAAGCTCCCTTTGCTGAGCTTGCTCTTTTCTTAGTTGAGCTTGTTCTTCTATTACTTTCTCCATGGCTTTTCCGTATTCGACAGTTGAATTATTGATGGCTTCTTGCATCTTGGCATATTGTTCTTGTTGTAGTTCCATCATGTGTGTTTGGTATTCATTTTGTTGGTTCATCCATTGAACTTGAACCCCTCTTTGTTGATCCATCAATTGCCAAAGGTCTCTTTGTTGTTGAGCTTGCTCCTCTTGGCTTCTTTGAATTTGTGAGTATTGCCCAGAGATTCCTTCCAAGGCGGCTTGGAGTTGATTCATGTTCAAGGTGTGGGATTCATCCATTTCTTGAGGCTCCTCCTCTTGTCTTACTTCTTTCCTTTTCTTCCTTCTTGCTAAAGGTTGCCTTTCCAATTGGGTTGTGGTGATAAATTCCAACCTTTCTCGGGTGAGAGGTTTTCCAATAGAGACCAAATCAGTTTCTCCAAATTCTTCAAGAGGCACTCCAGCTTCTTCACATAGGCGCAGAATAGTACTAGGATATCCTAGCCAGCTGTCCTGTTTGACTTTTTGAGCTATGTCAATAATGTTCTTGGCTATAATGTCTCCAACATTGATTTCCCCTCCTTTCATTATACAATGGATCATTATTTCTCTATTCACCGTTACCTCAGAATTATTTGAAGTGGACATCAATGATCTCCTCACTATGTCATGCCATCCTTTTGCTTGAGGTATGAGATCACCTCTCCGAAGTTTGAGTGGTTGTCCATGTGAATCAAACACCCAATCCGTGCCTACCCTGCATAAGTCGCTCACCACATCCATGTATTTTGGGTCATTTTCTGATTATTTTTTGTATCTCAGGGTATTCATCTTTCTTTAGCTTGAAAGGTAACTCCGGAACAACATCTTTGCTTGACATCCAACTAAAGATGCGCTCATTATGCTTGGATTTGAATCTTCTTTCATCAAAGGTGTCTTGTCCTTCATCTCCTCTCCTATCCCTTGATGATGAGGCCATTGAAATTCACTTGCAAGGGTTGAATCTTCCACACCAAACTTAGATGAATGCTTGTCCTCAAGCACAAGGAAAATGGTTGTGAATGGGAGAGATGTATGGCCACAACGTGACTTAGGTAAGCTAGAAAATGATGGTGAGGGGAGGTGGAGTGTTTCGGTTATGTGAGGGGGTGTAGTGCTTCATGAGTTTTGTTGGGTAAAGATGAGGTTCAAGGCTAGAATTTGTGAAACATGGAATAGGTTGGAGGTTGAGTATGAGTTCGGGTAATGAAATGAGGTTATGGGGGTAGGAGAATGAGTGATGAAGAATGAGATTTGATGAATATGGTTGAAGTATTTAAAGTGAACTTTGGTGAGGATGCATGGTTCTAGTGACATTTAAGGCTCGGTCATGGCATGGGGAGCATGCTTCCTTGTGCCCAATGCATGTTGAGTTGTTTTTCCCCATGCACAAAGTTCAAAACTCATGTGACTTCCCTTCCTTGTGTATCCGTGACTTCACTCACCAAGATTCCCCATCACTTCTTTCTTTCTTTCATTATATGCTTCCAAGATTCCCCATCACTTCTTTCTTTCTTTCCTGCAACAAAATTCCAAAAGCTTGAGATTCTTAAAGTGATATTAATAGCTAAAAACTTATGATGATATTCATATGCAAAATTGACTAGACTAGAATTAAAATTTATGAATTGATTCCCTAATCTATTTTTTTCCTAGCATTAATAATGCAAGTAAAGACACCAAACTTAGTTTGTGACTAAATGTTCTATGGAATTAATTCCAAAGATAGCCACATCAAACTTAGTATTTTACCTTCATTATATGCTATTTCACGTTTTTTTTTTAACTAAAATAAATGACTATACTTTCATAGTCTAGCATTTTCGTGTATGTATGGACACCAAACTTAGTTTGTGGCTAAGTGTTGTGGAACACACTTTTGCCATTACTTCAAGGTTGGCCACACCAAACTTAGTGCCTTGCATACACCATGTACTAGTCTACTTAATCATTATTGGTTACTCAAATATGAAAATAAAAGACTCCCTGTGCATGGGTTGCCTCCCATGAAGCGCTTTGTTTATTGTCCTTAGCTCGACATTGCAACTTCTTTGCTCATGTTAAGAGTTGCACACTCTCTTCCTTGCTCCAAGGGCCACCAAAATAGTGCTTCACCCTGTGTCCATTAGCTGTGAAGGTTTGTTTTGAGGCTTCATCAAGTAATTCGACATAGCCATGAGGTGATACTTTGGTGATGGTGTATGGACCAGTCCATCTAGACCTCAGCTTCCCAGGGAAGATCTTCAATCTTGAGTTGAATAACAACACCTTTTGGCCTGGTTCGAATGTTCTTTGAGAGATCCTCTTGTCATGCCATCTCTTTGCTCTCTCTTTGTATATTTTGGCATTTTCGTATGCCTCCAATCTGAACTCCTCAAGTTCATTGAGTTGTAGCAACCTCTTCTCTCCTGCTGCTTGAGCATCTAAATTTAGAAGTTTGGTGGCCCAAAAGGCCTTATGTTCAAGCTCCACAGGGAGGTGGCATGCCTTTCCATACACCAGCTGAAATGGAGATTTTCCTATGGGTGTCTTGAAGGCTGTCCTATATGCCCAAAGTGCATCATCCAGCTTCCTAACCCAATCCTTTCTTGTTGTTCCCACAGTTTTCTCCAAGATCCTTTTTAGCTCTCTGTTGGCAAGTTCTGCTTGTCCATTAGTTTGTGGGTGATATGGGGTAGCTACTTTGTGTGTAACACCATACTTGTGGAGTAAGGAATTTAATTGCTTGTTGCAGAAGTGGCTTCCCCCATCACTTATAAGTCCTTTGGGCACTCCAAATCTAGTGAAGATGTTCTTCTTGAGGAATTGCAAGACCACGTTGGTATCACATGTGGTGGTGGCTATTGCTTCTACCCATTTGGAGACATACTCTACTGCTACCAAGATGTATTTGAATGTGTAGGATGGAGGAAAAGGTCCCATGAAATCTATTCCCCACAGATCAAAGAGTTCCACTTCCAAAATGAACTTCTGAGGCATCTCATTTTTCTTTAACAAACCCCCTGTTCTTTGACATTCATTGCATTGGCTCACAAACTCCCTAGCATCCTTGAAGATTGAAGGCCAATAGAAACCACTTTGAAGGACCTTTGCAGCAGTTCTTTCAGCCCCAAAATGACCACCATAGCTAGAGTTGTGACAATGCCATAGTATGTCCTTCATCTCACCTTCTGACACACATCTTCTTATCATTCCATCTGGGCATCTTTTGAACAAGAATGGTTCATCCCAGAAGAAGAACTTAGCCTCATGTAGCAGCTTCTTGACTTGTTGTTTTGTGTACTCTTGTGGAATGATTCTCCCCGCCTTGTAGTTGGCCATATCTGCAAACCAAGGGACATGTTGAATGTGCAAGAGGTGTTCATCTGGAAATTCTTCATTTATTGATGGAAGATTGTCTTGGCATGCATCTTGTGGTACCCTTGATAAGTGATCAGCAACTTAATTTTCATTGCCCTTTCTATCTTTGATCTCAATTTCAAACTCTTGTAAGAGTAGCACCCATCTGATTAGCCTTGGTTTTGCATCCTGTTTTGACATAAGATACTTAAGAGCAGCATGGTCAGTATACACTAAGACTTTAGATCCAATCAAATATTGTCTAAACTTATCAAAAGCATATACCACAGCTAGTAGCTCTTTCTCTGTTGTGGTGTAGTTTCTTTGAGCTTCATTCAATACCTTACTTGCATAGTAGATAACATGAAGCTTCTTTTCCTTCCTCTACCCCAACACAGCACCAATTGCAAGGTTACTTGCATCACACATGAGTTCAAAAGGTAGTCCCCAACTTGGGGGTGTGATTATTGGTGCTGTGGTGAGCTTAGCCTTTAGAGTTTCAAAAGCATGTTTGCATTCATCATCAAAGATAAAAGGATTGTCTACCACCAACAAATTGCTTAGTGGCTTTGCTATTTTGGAAAAATCTTTGATGAATCTCCTATAAAACCCAGCATGTCCTAAGAAACTTCTAACGGCTTTCACACTAGTTGGCAAAGGAAGTTTTTCTATAATTTCTACTTTTGCCTTGTCAACTTCTATACCCTTTCTTGAAATTTTATGACCAAGAACAATGCCTTCGGGTACCATGAAATGGCATTTCTCCCAATTCAAAACTAAATTGGTTTCTTGGCATCTTTTCAAGACTAAGGTAAGATGGTGCAAGCAAGTATTGAAGGAATCACCAAAAACAGAGAAATCATCCATAAATACTTCAATAAATTTTTCTACCATGTCTGAGAATATTGATAGCATGCATCTTTGAAAGGTAGCTGGGGCATTACAAAGTCCAAATGGCATTCTCTTATATGCAAAGACTCCAAAGGGACAAGTAAAGGAGGTCTTCTCTTGATCCATGGGGTCAACCACTATCTGGTTATATCCAGAATATCCATCAAGAAAACAGTAGTAAGCATGGCCAGCCAACCTTTCAAGCATCTGGTCAATGAAAGGGAGAGGAAAGTGGTCTTTTCGTGTAGCATCATTCAGCCTCCTATAGTCTATGCACATTCTCCACCCTGTCACTGTTCGTGTTGGGATAAGCTCATTCTTCTCATTAACAATGACAGTCATCCCCCCTTTCTTGGGTACTACTTGCACTGGACTGACCCACGGGCTGTCAGATATAGGGTAGATGATCCCAGCTTTACACAACTTCAAGACTTCCTTTTGAACAACCTCCTTCATTGTAGGATTCAATCTTCTTTGGGGTTGTACCACCGGTTTGGAACCCTCCTCTAAGAGTATCTTGTGCATGCATACGGCAGGGCTTATACCTTTCAAATCATCAATGGTCCATCCCAATGCCTCTTTGTGAGCTTTCAATACTACAAGGAGCTTTTCTTCTTCCTCTGCACTCAATGTGGAATTGATGATCACTGGGAAGCTGTCCTTCTCACCAAGGAATGCATATTTGAGATGAGGGGGTAGTGGTTTCAACTCTTGTTGTGGTGCCTCTTCTTTCGTAGCTTCACTTGGTTCCTCTGATGCTTCCAATTTGTTCTCTTCTTGTCCCTTGATGTTATGGACTTCTTCTTGTTTCACTTGATGGTTTGTATCAAGTACTTCTTCAACCAATGAATCCACTACATCAATCCTCATGCAACTTTCTTTCTCAACGGGGTGTTGCATTGCTTTGAAGACATTTATGGTCATTTGTTCATCATGCACTCTGAAAATCATCTCTCCCTTTTCCACATCAATGATTGTTCTAGCTGTAGCCAAGAAGGGTCTACCAAGAATGACTGAATTGTTTCCCTCTTCATCCATGTCTAGGACCACAAAATCAGCTGGGAATATGAAGTTTCCCACCTTCACCAAGAGGTTCTCAACTACTCCATTTGGTATCTTGATGGATCTGTCAGCAAGTTGGAGTGACATCCTTGTGGGTTTAAGCTCTTCAATCATTATTTTCTTCATCATGGTAAGGGGCATGAGGTTAATGCTTGCTCCCAGGTCACAAAGTGATTTGTCCACGGCCATGCTCCCAATCGTGCAGGGTATGAGGAAGCTGCCAGGATCTTTGAGTTTTGGAGGTAGCCCTTTTTGAATGATGGCACTACACTCTTGATTGAGAATCACTGTTTCTTTTTCTTGCCAACTTCTCTTCTTGGTGATCAATTCCTTAAGAAACTTTGCATATAATGGCATCTGTTCCAGAGCTTCTGCCAATGGGATGTTGATTTCAAGTTTCTTGAAGATTTCTAAGAACCTTGGGAATTGTTGGTCCTTTGCTCCTTTGTGTATCCTAGTTGGGTATGGAAGCTTGGGTACATAAGCTTTTACTCCTTCATTTTTGTTTTCTTGTTGTGGATTCACACTCTCCTTGCCATCACGGTTGCCTCCTTGATTTGGTGGATTGCCTTGTGGCTTGGTAGCCTCTTTGCCTTTGTTAGCTGTTGAATCCTTTTCTTCATTCTGCCTCTCTACTGTGTCTTGCTCTTTGGGTTTTGTTGCTTCTTTATTTGAACTTTCACCAACTACCTTGCCACTTCTTAACTGCAGAGCTTTACATTCTTCTCTTGGGTTGGGTATTGTATCACTTGGGAGAACATTGGTTGGTCGCTCAGCTTGTTTGGCTAATTGTCCCACTTGTCTCTCAATATTCTTCATGATGACCTCATGTTCCTTGTGTCCCTTGGCTAAGGCTTGAGTGGTTTGGGCAAGTGCTTGCAAGGTTGCTTCAAGACTTGCAATTCTGGACTCATGATGGTCAATTGGAGATATGATGGGGGTTGATTGTTGTTGGAAATTGTTGGGTGGATTAGTGTGGTAATTCTGTGTGTTGGATGTTGGTGCAGGGAGGTTGTTTTGGTGAGTTTGTGAGTTATTATGAGGGTGTTGATATGTGTTTTGTGTTTTTCTATATTGGTTAGTGTTGGTGGCATGGTGATTTTGGTTATTTGTGTTACGGTTGTGGTTGTGGTTGTTGTTCTTTTGCCAATGGTTTTCACCCCACTTTAGATTGGGATGATTTCTCCAGGATGAATTGTATGTATCACCATGAAATTCATCCTGAGAATTTGAAGTGTTCTGCATGTATTGAACTTGTTCTTGTGGTTGTTCAACCGTGATCCCTTCACCTTTGCTCCATTCAAGTGATGGTTGATTTGTTGTGTTCACTGATGCAAGTTGCATACCATCCATTCTCTTTGTTATCATCTCCATTTGTTGTTGGATTTGTTAGTGCATTAACTTGTTTTGTGCCAAGATAGCATCAACACCTTCAAGCTCCATTACACCTTTCTTTGGGGTCGGATTATGCTGCCTCTCTGATGAGTAATAATACTGATTGTTTGCCACAATCTCAATGAGGTCTTGAGCCTCCTCAGCAGTTTTCATCATGTTGAGTGATCCTCCTGATGAGTAATCTAGTCCTTTCCTTGCTTCTGGACTTAGGCCTTCATAGAAGTTTTGGAGTTTGACCCAATCACTAAACATGTCAGGTGGGCATCTTCTCATTAGTGCCTTGTACCTTTCCCAGGCTTCATATAATGACTCCCCATCCATTTGCCTAAAAGTTTGAACCTCTGTCTTCAACTTGATGATCTTTTGAGGTGGGTAGAACTTTGCTAAAAATCTTCTCATCACTTCATTCCAATCATTGAGGCTTTCCTTAGGGAATGATTCTAGCCATTGAGTGGCTTTATCCCTCAAAGAGAATGGGAATAACAGCAACTTGTAGACATCTGGATGCACTCCATTTGTCTTCACTGTATTGCATATCCTCAGAAAAACAGATAGATGTTGATTTGGGTCTTCAAGAGGTCCCCCTCCATAGGAGCAGTTGTTTTGTACCAACGTGATGAGTTGGGGTTTTAACTCAAAATTATTGGCCTGAACTGGAGGAGTGGCAATGCTGCTCCCACAATGTCTTGGATCAGGGATGGTGTAAGAAGAAAGCACCCTTCTAGGTGGTCTATCGTTGTTGTTGACCCCTCCAGGATTGTGCATCTCATCCTCCATGACTTGATCTTCTCCCTCTGAATCCTCTTCACCAACTATTCCCTTTCCTCTTTCTGCACTCCTTATCCTTCGGAGGGTTCTCTCGTCCTCAATGTTACGTCTACTAGCTCCTGACATACACAAATAGAACCAAAATCACAAGTGAGACACTCTAGAGTTAGAGTGGAATTAGAGTTAGTGAAACAAAGTATCAAACAGTTAGTGGGCTTAACAAAAGTACTAAAAAAATGCGTAATCTAAACCACCTTTCACTTAATCATTGTCAATCTTTCCAATCCCCGGCAACGGCGCCAAAAACTTGATACGTAAAAATTAGATTTCACGTATAACCGGCAAGTATACCAAGTCGTATCAAGTAATAAAACTCACTAAGAGTGAGGTCGATCCCACGGAGATTGGTAGATTAAGCAACTTTAGTTAAATGGTAGATTTAGTCAAGCAAACATAGTTTTGATTTCATGAGCATTTTTGATTTTTGAACCTAATTGCAAGAATTTAAACGGCAAAGAATGTAAAGAACTAGAGAAGAGAAATAAAGTGAAGGTAAATAACGGAAACTTAAATTGCAAGAAACTTAAATGACATCAAAGATAAATGGCAAGGAATTAAAGGGTGCAGAAATTTAAAGAGTAAAAGAGTAAATAGCAAGAAATAAAGAGACAGAATGTAAATGACAAGAATAATAAATTGCAAGAGTGTAAAAGGGAATTGGGTTATGGGTAGTCAAATAACTAGAAGCAAAAGAAATAAGAAGTAATGATAGAGAGGATCATTAGGGATCAGAGATGCAAGTTTTCTTGAATTGATGTTAGTCAAATTCTTCTCAATCATGGGTGTAGATCCATGGCAAGTGGGTAATTGAATCCCAATCTCTTGGTGATTCAATTTCTCTCAACATGACCAATTGCCACTCTCGTGATCT
This sequence comes from Arachis stenosperma, assembly GCF_014773155.1. Classification (NCBI taxonomy): domain Eukaryota; kingdom Viridiplantae; phylum Streptophyta; class Magnoliopsida; order Fabales; family Fabaceae; genus Arachis; species Arachis stenosperma. The sequence continues at coordinate 61,099,732 of NC_080378.1, read as the reverse complement.
AAGTGTTCATGAGAAGAGATGAAGCTCAACTCTATTCCAGCCACACAACTCCCATAATCTCAACCAAGGAAAGTTACATCTCACATACTAACCAAGGTGTATTGATCAAGGGAATCATGAAAGGATGAACTCTAAACTGAATTATGTGGCTCATTCCTCAAATTCACCACATAATTCATATAGATTAACCCCTCTCTCGATGGTGGTTGAATCTTTGAAGAACAAGAGTTCCCTCTTTAGATCAACCACTAGAATTGAGGAGGAAGAGATGAGTTCACCAATTCATTCCAACAAGCAGAGCTCTTCCCCTAATGAAAGTGGGGTTTAGTGAGTCATAGCTCTAATCTCAACAACAATTGCCATAAACCAAAATTAAACTAAATGCAAAGAAAGATGAAGAAGAATAAGGAAATGCTTAAAGCTTAAGAAAATGAAGAAGAGAAGTTCCAAGAAGAACCAAAAGTGCTCTCCGGGTATCCTCCCGGAAGTGCTAAAAAGTATCAAAATAAAAGTGCTAAGAGTCTATAATGCTAAGTGTCAAAAAGTCAAGGTAAAAGTCCCCTAAAGTACAAACTCAATCTCTATTTATACTAGTCCTAAAACTCTTTCAAAGATCTTCAAGTGGGCTAGCAATGTGGGCTTTCTCTTTGTTGAATTCCTGGTTCAATTGATGAACTTGCTAGCTTTTGTAAGGAATAGAGGAAACAGAGCAAGTTGGCACCAATTCTGGCCCATTGAGGGGCGTTGTTGGCAATAACTCCAGGCATAATGCACGTTGGCAACGTGCATGGCATTTTCCTGGGTGTGAGCTTTGAGACTTGGGCGTTGCTAGCCCAAGTTGTTGCTAACAACTTGCTATTCCTCCTCTTGGCTCTATTTTCATGCTAGATGTAGCCCAGAATTTGAGTGTCAACCTTCTGCTTCAATATGGACTATTATACATTATTGGAAAGCTCTTGATGTCTATTTTCCAATGCCACTGGAATCACCTCAATTGGACTTTCCTAGCTCAAGTTATGCTTCCTCAAAGAAGGTAAGGTTAAGCTGCCAAGTTGTTGCCAAAAACGCACCTTCACTTCCAAGTTGGCAACGTGCCCGTGCCTAGCCTCCCAAGGCAAGGATTTGGGGCTGGCGTTGTTGCAAAACACGCCCCCTTGCTAGCACGTTGGCAACGTGCTCGTGCCCCACTCCAAGGCTCATCTCTAGCCTTCTTAAATTCAACTTCATGTTCTTGTTTTTAGGGCCTAAAGGTGACTCTGGTTTGGCTTCAATTTTATGCTCCACCATAGACTATTATATATGGTTGGAAAGCTCTAAATGTTAGCTTTCCAACGCAACTGGAAGCACTTAATTTGGATCTCTGTAGCTCAAGATATCTTCCATTGAAGTGGACATGGTCAGGCTGCCTTGTTGGAGTTGTTGTGGATAACGCCCCTATATTCCAAGTTAGCAACGTGCATCACAATTTTTCACCATCCAAAGCTTCCTGGCGTTGTTGCCAAACACGCCAATGCTTTCTTGAGTTGGCAACGTGCTCGAGCCTTCTTCAAGGCTCTAAAACTTGCTTCCCACGTTGGCAACGTGGCTGGCAAGGCTTCCTGGCGTTGGCAACGTGGTTGGCAAGGCTTGGCGTTGGCAACTTGATTTTGGCGTTGGCAACTTGGCTGGCAGCACACTCTGGCGTTGGCAACCTGGCTGGCAGCACATTCTGGCGTTGGCAACCTGGCTGGCAGCACATTCTGGCGTTGGCAACTTGGCTGGCACCCAAGACTTGGTGCCTAGCCAAGCAACCATTTCTGGCGTTGCCTTGAATAACGCCAGTGAAGTAGCACGTTGGCAACGTGCTCGAGCTTGCTTCCTATGGTGCCAAAGTTGTTTGCTACGTTGCCAAGGAACACGCCTTCATATCTTGGCGTTGGCAACGTGCACCTCCTTTTCCTGGGCCAAACCTTGCTTGTGTGGCGTTGCCTAGGGACACGCCTATAGTTCCTGGCATTGGCAACGCCCTCGAGCTCCTCTTCAAGGCTTCATTTTTGTTGCCTGGCGTTGGCAGCGCCCTTTTGGAGTTAGCAACGCCCTTGGTAACTTCATTCTTGCTCCAGGGCTGCCTTATATTGTTGGGCGTTGCTCTCAAACACTCACCTTATTCTTCAAGTTGGCAACGCCAACTTTGCTTCCAAAGCTGTCTGGCGTTGCCTCCAACAACGCACCACATTCCTCAAGTTGGCAACGCCAACTTTGCTTCTTTGGTTGCCTGGCGTTGTCCATAAAAACGCACCCTATTCCCAAGTTGGCAACGCCAACTTATGCTCTTCCAAGGCTGCCAAGCTTGCTTCACAAATTGGCGTTGGCAACGCCCTTCTAGAGTTGGCAACGCCCAACTTTGCTTCTCCAGGACTGCCTGGCGTTGCCTTCAACAACGCCCCCTTTCTTCAAGTTGGCAACGCCAACTTTTGTTCTTCAAGGTTGCCTGGCGTTGCCTTCAACAACGCCTCCTTTTCCCAAGTTGGCAACGCCAACTTCTTGCCCAGCTTGCATCATTCTTGCTTCCATGCTTCCTTGTTTCATCACCTATCATCAACAAAGGAAATAGCTTCAAAGTCTTACCAATTCATGCAATAAATTCCATAAGATTCATTCATACTCATTCATGTATATATTCCTTAAATCATTTGCATGAATTTGGCTAGAATCAACATGTTCCTTAGTATTCTCATGCATGAAAACAAACTCATAAAAGGACTTGTTTATTTAGAGAAAATGAGTGAAATCAAGCTAAAATCAACTAAACTAACTAGCTAATATATTAAATATGCAATTGCATCATTAGGCAAATAGCAGAATTTGATTTATGGAGTCTTTATGCAGACAATGATAACTCAATTATTGTTGCTGTTACATAATATACATCTTTCCATTAAAGGCTTGCTAAACTTGCTGTTATAAGACTTACTTTTTAATTACTCCCTTGCTAACTTTTCTTTCTTATAATGCTTAACAAGCTTATTCTTTTGGAGGTTTGGTGTCTAATGTTGCAGTAGTAGCCTTTGGCTTTATTTTTTTTTCTTTTACTCAACATCTTTCCACCACAGACACATGGCTCACTATTTCTTCCTAGGATCATTGGTGCCCAGCATCTCTTTGGATAACTAAATGTTCTGTATCTAAGTTGCTCTTTATTGTGGACTTTCAATTGGCCATCCCAAATCAGTTGATCTAAGTGACCGGGTTTAAAATACCCCTTAGAATTTACTCATCCAAGCATATCTTAGTACAAAAACACCACAGGCATATGTCCTAGGGTCCAAGCTATTGGTGTCCAACCTTTATTCTTTGTTTTTCTTGCCACTTTGGCTTTTTCTTCTTCCTTTTCTTTCTGTTTTTGTTCCCAAGGGCTTTTTCTTTTATTGATGAGAGTCTTTGTAACAGTAAGCTAACTTTCACTTAAATGGAAATGATATTATGCAACAATTATTTCATGAGTTATGCATTTAATCAAACATATATACCACCATTAACTTCCATTCTACTTATGCGACATTGGATTTTTACTTTTCAATTCAAACAAAATCTCTTTTATTCAAGCATATGGGAAACAAAACAAAATTAAAGCTAAGTGATGAATGACAAGCATTATGCAAATCATTTCTCTAGCTACTTATTGAACAAAGATAAGTACAAGAAAATGAAATAAAAAGGAAACAAACAGTAGAGGCATATCATGTTTCAGACATGCTTCTCCTTATTAGAAGAGTGAAAGAAGGGGAATGAAAGAACTTTGCCACCTTCTAATGGTCGTGGCTGCTGCTTGATTCTCCCTTTTTCTTCTTCCTCTTCCCTAGCTTGGAATAGTCTCGGATCTCTTCACCAGGACATCTTCTACCCCAAACAGAATCTAAGAGTCCTGAGAGCCCAACTTCTTCCAATTTTTTAAAAGTTGCCTCCGTATAGTGACGAGACCTTGCTTGTTGCTTGACTCCAAATTCAGGGCATTGCTCAAATGGCTTGATCTGAGGATTGAGTGTTGGCAAATTATGGGTCAAGTACTCCAACCTTGCTTGCATGTTTTCATCATTCTCCATTCTTTGCGCATATCTAACTTCTCCCATTTTTGTGATGAATATTCTTCCATTAATACAGGTTGTGACTATATTCCCCTGCTTTAGCTTGACTAAAGTACAGCTTATCATATGATTCTTTGAATTCTTTGTATTGCTCTTTTTGTCCTTCAAGAATCTGTGCTTGAAATTCTTGCTGCTGAGTCATCATTTGCTGTTGCCATCTCTCTTGCTTCTCCTCCATTTGACGCTGCCAAGCTTCTCTCTCCTCTTTATCTTTCAAATATTGCTCCCTAAACTCTGTGCGTTGTTGCCACACACTCCATTATAATTTCAAGTTAGCAACGTGCTAACTTCATTCTCCTAGCATCAAGCTTTGCTTGCTACGTTGCCAAGGAACACGCCTTCAGAACTTGGCGTTGGCAACGTGCATCTCCCTTTCCTGGGCCAAGTCTTCTATTCAGCGTTGTTTGCCTGCGTTGTCCTCAAACACGCCCCTCATCTCTAGGCTGGCAACGTGCTCGAGGCTCTGGACTAGCTCCCCAAGGTTGCTTGCTGCGTTGCCAAAGAACACGCCTTCAGAATTTGGCGTTGGCAACGTGCTTCACACCCTTCCTACCCAAGCCTTCTTGCTGCTGGAGTTGTCACCAAACACGCCTTTGTTGGTGGCGTTGGCAACGTCTAAATGAGCTTTCCAAGTTGCTTGGCGTTGCCTTCAAACACTCACCCTTTCTCGAAGTTGGCAATGCCAACAACTCCTCTTCTTCTTGCCCAGTTTGCTTCATTCTTGCTTCAATGCTTTCTTGTTTCATCACCTATCATTAACCAAGGAAACATCCTCAAAGTCTTGCCATCTTATGCAATAATTTTCAAGGGAATCATTCACATCAACTTGTTTATAAACTTCTTGAATATTTGCATGAGTTTGGCCAACATTTACCTTGTTCTTGGTGTCTTAATGCATGGAGGTAAAACTCATCAAAATGCTTGTTTATTTCAAAGAAAGTGAATGAAATTAAGCTAAAACTACTTAAACTAACTAGTTAATATAGAAAATATGCAAACGCATCACAACACCAAACTTAAACCTTGCTTGTCCTCAAGCAAGAAGAGAATCATGCAATAGAGATTGACAATCCAAGGTAAGAAGAATAACAACTCAATGTTCATGGTAAGCTAGTTTTTCTAAGAATGCTACAATCACAAAAGAAATGTAAATGATTGATGCTTCTATCTAGCTCAATTTATGAAATCTTTTTCTTATATTTCTTCCTTGAAACAAGCTTTTGATTTTCTTATTAGCTTCTCCTTTTGGGTGCTTTGCCCCATGAGTTGATTACACAACTACGACTCTAAATGCTTTGTTTTCAAGTATTACCACTTGATACATAAGCACCACAAGCATTTAATTAGAGGACTTCATTAAGCACATTTATTTCTTTTCTTGACTCTCTAATCATTGATGCTCATAGCCTTGAGCTTTGAGGGAGTGCTTTTGCACTTGAGCCTAGCCTTGACTTCTAAGTGTTTTGTTTCCAAGCATTTTACTTGATACATAAACACCACAAGTACTTAACAATGGAATTGTCATTGGTACTCAGAGCCTTCAGCTTTCTCATTCTTTCCCTTTTTTTTTCTTTGCCTTCTTTTTTTTTTCAAGGTTTTCATGATTTCAAAAGATTTCACAAAATGTCCTAGATGAAAACTTCAATTAAATCAAATCTAATGCAATTGAGCAACAATCAAACATACTAGCCTTCCAATACTTGTATGCACATGCCAAGTTCTTCTTTAATTCCTTGTTTGTTTATGATCATGATGCCTTTTTTTGCTTTTGAATTCACAAAACTCAAGTTGGTAGTCATAATGCCACAGCAACATATTGCAAATCAAAATTCAAGCTATGCTTATTCATACCACACATGCATATAAAGAAGGTAATAAGACAATCATGCAATTTAAAGTGCTGGAAACAAATGAGAGAAAAAAGAACTTTACAACCTTGTAATTTATCTTCTCTATTGTTGTCCTTTTCCTCCTTTTCTTTCCCTTCCAACACCAAACTTAGAATGATTGCTTGTCCTCAAGCAACAATTAGAACCGTGGCTATGGGGCTAAGATAGATCATGAATGTCTTACACAATGAAACATTAGTAGCACATGTGTTTCAAGTAGGCAAAATTAAAGATAACAATTAAGGCACAAGAGACAGAGACATTTTGATTGCAAACTTAAGAAGGTGAGCACAATACATTGCATAAAAGATAAGTGGCACACCAAACTTAGTGTGACACTTTCACTTGGAATTAATGCAAGTATCCAGTAAAGATTGGAAACAAATTTTTGTTGCATAGCAACACCAAACTTAGAATGCAATCATATGTCAATTTATTTGAATTAAAACTAAGCAAATGAAATTGTTGTATGTTAAATACAATCACCAAGCTAAGAATCTGTCATGAATAAGGATCTCTTGGTAATGTATTAACAAAAACAGTTAATAAGCAAACTAAATGAAAGCATTTAAAGATAGAAAAATAACTAAAGCAAGTAGAATGCAAAAGTGTCAAATCAAAAGAGAAAACTAAAACTGCAGAGGCATTATGATTATGCAGACAAGTAGTGTTGCTTGAATAAATTGCATAGAAAATAAATGGCACACCAAACTTAGAATCTTGGTGTGTCACTCTCATTTTTGATTTGATGCAATCATCCAAAAAGATTGAAAAATAATTTGTTGCAAGGCAACACCAAACTTATAATGTAACCATATGCCAATTTATTGAATTTAAATAAAACAAAGAACGAAAACAAAGCAGAGAAGAGAAATTATACCTATGATTGACATATTGTTCACTTTCTTCCTCTTCTTCCAGTTTGTTAACAGGAATGACCTTAAGGGGGGAGAGGATTCAGCTAGTGTCCCCTGTCTTGGCTTCTCCTCAGCAAGCTTTCTTTTGTTAATGGCTTGATTGAGCTTGCTTGCTGGATCAAGGGGAGGATTGCTTGTGGTTGACCCCTTTTTCTTCATGAATATTGTCCTTGGTAGTTTGGTCACAATCCTCTTCTTGGTGCTTTTGTTAATTGCCTTCACTTCTTTGGATTCAAGACTTGGTTGCTGTGTGATTATTGGAGTTTTGTCTTCATCAAAAGCCTTTTGAATTTATGGTTCTATGAGCCCTTCCTTTTTGCACTTCTCTGTTTCAGTTGAGTGTGATTTCTCTTGAGTGTCTTCCTCACGTTCTTGCTCTTCCACTTCCTCTTTTACACTCAACATTTGCTTTAATAGCTCAATCATGGAAGAGGTTTGTTGTTCTTCCCAAGATTTTTTCATCTCCTCTTCATATTTTTCGATCACCGATTCAAGGGAAGTTTGTGAGGGTTGTGAATGTTCATGTTCCTTTATCACCTCAAGTTCAATTTCATTCTCAACCACCTCATTCTTCATTGGGATTTCACTTGGCATAAGAGCCTCTTTTTCTTGCTCTTCCAATTCCTCCTTTACAAATTGGTTTTCATCCTCAATATTTGGCAATCCTAAGTGTTTTCTTATTTTCTCTAAGTGCCCATCCATCTTCTTGCAGAGGATTTCTTGTTCTTTCCAAGATTCTAATAATTCTCTAGACCATTGAAGGTGATCCTCAACTACTAGCTCCAAAGATGAAGGTTTAGAGTAATTTTGTGGATATGGACGTGTTGTGGTGAAGTCATTTTGGGGAGTATGGAAGGAGTTTTGTGAGTTGTGAAATGAATTTTGTGAATTTTGAAATGAGTTTTCTGTATAGTGAAATGAGTTTTGTGGTTGATGAATTGAATTGTATGAATTTTGGAAGGAATTTTGTGTTGAGGCAAACTCAAATGGTGAAGAATTTTGATATGAAAAATTTGGAGGTGAGGTTGGACAATTAAGAGGTGATGGCTATTGATAAGTGGAATATGGGCTCTCAAATGCTTTCTGGTTTTGCTCCTCCCAGTCACAACTTGAAGAATTGTTGAAATCAGCATAGTATGGACAATCTTGTGGTCCTTGGGAGGGATCTTGCATGAATTTGTTGAAAGCATAATCAAGAGATGATGTCTCTTGATGAATAGCATTTGGAGAATTAAAATTCCCTTCCCAGCCATAGTTTGTGTCAATGTCATAACAGCATGGTTCACTTTGTGGCTCTGGGAGGAAATTCATTTCACTTGATTGTTCACACTCTTGTTGATATGCCCAAGCACCATGAGGGTAATGACATAAATCATTTTGTGGTTCTGAACAACATCTCATGTGATTAGCTTGATCAATTTGTGGCTCTGGAGCAAATCTCCATGGATTAGAGTGCTCAGAATTTGCAATTTCTTGGCGATACTCCCAGCCACCATTAGAGATTGGTGGTGGTGGATGATATCCCAGAAAGTTTGTTTGATCAAAAGATGAGATAAACTCCATTTAAGTTTTGTAGAACACAATCACAAAGCAATTGAAATACATGTCTCAGATGAGAATTTCTTAGTGAGGCAATAACACAAACACCTTAATGTCCAAAAAGAAAACAAAAAATTAAAAGAACTGTACAAAGAAAAAAATGCTTAATCTAAACTACCATTCACTTAATCATTGTCAATCTTTTCCAATCCCCGGCAACGGCGCCAAAAACTTGATACGTAAAAATTAGATTTCACGTACAACCGGCAAGTATATCGGGTCGCATCAAGTAATACAACTCACTAAGAGTGAGGTCGATCCCACGGAGATTGGTAGATTAAGCAACTTTAGTTAATGGTAAATTTAGTCAAGCAAACATGGTTTTAATCTTATAAGGTTTGTGATCTTTGAACATAATTGCAAGAATTTAAACGGCAAAGAATTTAAAGAACTAGAATAGAGAAATAAAATGAAAGTAAATAACGGAAACTTAAAATGCAAGAAACTTAAATGACATCAAAGATAAATTGCAAGGAATTAAAGGTTGCAGAAATTTAAAGAACATAAGAGTAAATAGCAAGAACTAAAGGAATAGAATGTAGATAACAAGAATAGTAAATTGACAGAATGTAAAAGGGAATTGGGTTATGGGTAGTCAAACAACTAGAGGCAAAAGAAATAAGAATTAATGGTAGAGAGGATCATTAGGGATCAGAGATGCAAGTTTTCATGAATTGATGTTAGTCAAGTCCTTCTCAATCATGGGTATAGATCCATGGCAAGTGGGTAATTGAATCCCAATCTCTTGGTGATTCAATTTCTCTCAACATGACCAATTGCCACTCTCGTGATCTAGTTGTTCATGAGAAGAGATGAAGCTCAATTCTAATCCAGCCACACAACTCCCATAATCTCAACCAAGGAAAGTTACATCTCACATACCAACCAAGGTGTATTGATTAAGGAAATCATGAAAGGATGAACTCTAAACTGAATTATGTGGCTCATTCCTCAAATTCACCACACAATTCACATAGATTAACCCCTCTCTCGATGGTGGTTGAATCTTTGAAGAACAAGAGTTTCCTCTTTGGATTAACCACTTGAATTGAGGAGGAAAAGAGGAGTTCATCAATGCATTCAAACAAGCAGAGCTCTTCCCCCTAATGAAAGTGGAGTTTAGTGAATCATAGCTCCAATTTCAACCATAATTGCCATCAACAAAAATTACTAAGTGGAAAGAAAAGAAGAAGAAGAATAAGGAAAATGCTTAAAACTTAAAACTGAAGATGAAAAGTTCCAAAAGAAAAACCAAAATAGCTCTCCGGGTATCCTCCCGGAAGTGCTAGAGAGTTCTCCAAAATAAAAGTGCTAAGAGTAGAATTCTAAGTGTCAAAAAGTCTCCCTAAAGTACAAACTCCTTCTCTATTTATATTAGTCCTAAAACTCTTTCAAAGATCTTTAATTGGGTTAGCAATATGGGCTTCCTCTTTGTTGAATTCTTGGCTCAATTGAAGAAGTTGCTGGCCTTTGTGAGGAATAGAGGAAGCAGAGCAAGTTGTCATCAATTCTGGCCCATTGAGGGGCGTTATTGGCAATAACTCTAGGCTTAATGCACGTTGGCAATGTGCATCATATTTTCCTGGGAGTGAACTTTCAGACTTGGGCGTTGCTAGCCCAAGTTGTTGCTAACAACTTGCTTTTCTCTTTCTTGACTCTACTTTCATGCTAAATGTAGCCCAGAATTTGAGTGTTAATCCTCTGCTTCAATATGGACTATTATACATCATTGGAAAGCTCTTGATGTCTACTTTCCAATGCCACTGGAATCACCTCATTTGGACTTTCCTAGCTCAAGTTATGCTTCCTCAAAGAAGGTAAGGTCAAGCTGCCAAGTTGTTGCTGAAAACGCCCCTTTCCTCCCAAGTTGGCAACGTGCCAAGCCTCCCAAGGCTGAGACATGGGGCTGGCGTTGTTGTTGAACACGCCCCCTTGTTGGCACGTTGGCAACGCGCTCGTTGCTTCCTCATGGGCTGCCTTCTAGCCTTCTTGAATTTCAACTTCATGTTCTTGTTTTTGGGGCCTAAAGATGACTCTGATTTGGCTTCAATTTTGTGCTCCACCATAGACTATTATATATGGTTGGAAAGCTCTGAATGTTAGCTTTCCAACGCAACTGAAAGCACTCAATTTGGATCTCTATAGCTCAAGATATATTCCATTGAAGGGAACATGGTCAGGCTGCTAAAATCGCAGGCGTTTTTGGCAAACACGCCTTTGTATTTCCAAGTTGCCAACGCCTTCAGATTCTGAAGCTCTAAATGAAGCCCGCTTTTGAAGCTTTAAACGAATGTCAACCCCATACTATGATATATGGTTGGAAAGCTCTGGATGTCTACTTTCCAATGCCGTTGAGAGTGCATCATTTGAAGGTCTACAACTCAAGATATACTCCATGGAAGAGGGCAAGGTCAGGCTGCCAGGGTTGCTGCGTTGTTGATGAACACGCCCATGCAATCCCAAGTTGGCAACGTGCTCTCTCTCTGTCTCTTAGCTCTAGGCTTGCTGCGTTGTTGCCACACACTCCATTATAATTTCAAGTTAGCAACGTGCTAACTTCATTCTCCTAGCATCAAGCTTTGCTTGCTACGTTGCCAAGGAACACGCCTTCAGAACTTGGCGTTGGCAACGTGCATCTCCCTTTCCTGGGCCAAGTCTTCTATTCAGCGTTGTTTGCCTGCGTTGTCCTCAAACACGCCCCTCATCTCTAGGCTAGCAACGTGCTCGAGGCTCTGGACTAGCTCCCCAAGGTTGCTTGCTGCGTTGCCAAAGAACACGCCTTCAGAATTTGGCGTTGGCAACGTGCTTCACACCCTTCCTACCCAAGCCTTCTTGCTGCTGGAGTTGTCACCAAACACGCCTTTGTTGGTGGCGTTGGCAACGTCCAAATGAGCTTTCCAAGTTGCTTGGCGTTGCCTTCAAACACTCACCCTTTCTCCAAGTTGGCAATGCCAACAACTCCTCTTCTTCTTGCCCAATTTGCTTCATTCTTGCTTCAATGCTTTCTTGTTTCATCACCTATCATTAACCAAGGAAACATCCTCAAAGTCTTGCCATCTTCTGCAATAATTTTCAAGGGAATCATTCACATCAACTTGTTTATAAACTTCTTGAATATTTGCATGAGTTTGGCCAACATTTACCTTGTTCTTGGTGTCTTAATGCATGGAGGTAAAACTCATCAAAATGCTTGTTTATTTCAAAGAAAGTGAATGAAATTAAGCTAAAACTACTTAAACTAACTAGCTAATATAGAAAATATGCAAACGCATCAATCCTTAATCTGGCTTGCTGAAACACATGCAGACTCACACTTCATTCTAAGACATTCATGATCCATCATATACCCCATCACCACTGTTTTAATTGTTGCTTGAGTATAAGCAAGCATTTTAAGTTTGGTGTGGGAAGGGAAAGAATAGGAGGAAAAGGGCAACAACGATGAAGATAAACTACAAGGTGGTAAAGTTCCTTTCTCCTCTTACTTATTTCCAACACTTTAAATTGCATGATTGTCTTCTATTTTCTTTGTATGCATGTGTGATTACTCCTTGTGAATAAGCATAATTTGATATTTGATTTGTGACATGTTGCTATGATATCATGATTATCATCTTGAGTTTTACTTGTACCCAATATCTTTAAGAATGCAACAAAGAAATCATTCTTTTGAAAGGAAAATGTTGAAGAATTTTATAAATCATGGGGCAAGTGTCAACTAAGCAAGCCCACAAGTGTCAACCAATCAAGGCCACAAGAAGCATCTAGAATAGGAATTTTCATTTAATTGTAATTTACTTTTAATTTCATTTTGTAATTTAGGAGAGCCTATATAAAGGCCTTAGTTTTTACTTTGAAGGGGGGGTAAGACTGGACTGAGGCTGGAAATTGGGGATGGAAGAGGGGTCTTCGGACTCCCTCCCCTCACACACTTTTCCTTATCTTTCTTTTTCTTTGTACTTTTCATTTATGAATTTGGAAGTTTCAATGTTAGTTTTTATCTTCATCTTTACTTTTCTGCACTTTCTTCTTTTCTATTTTGGTAGAGCAATGATCAACTAACTCTTTTCATTGGGATAGAGAGCTTTATTGTGATTTAATGGATCAATTGTAGTTCTTATTCTTCTTCTTCTATATTTTCTCTTGATTTTACTAGAGAGCTTTCGATCTTCATCCAATTGGGTAGTTATCTTGGAAAAGAAGCTATTCATACTTGGATCTCCTCTGAACCTTGGAAGAGGAATGAAGAGATCATGCTAGAAATGCTTTCTCATGCTGGACCAAATTAGGTTTGGATGGATATGTGACTATAATCCTACCAACACTTGATTTGGGAATGCATGTGGTATAATCAGTGACCATACTTCATCTCTTCTCATGAGTAATTGACCAAGGAATTGGCTATTGATCAAGATTTGAGAGATTGAATTACCAAGGAATTGGAATCCAATCACTTAAGATTGCCAAGGAGATCAATGAATGCATTGATTGAGGAAGAAGATGAGAATGAACTTGATCTGGAGGATTGCAATATCTCTTGATCCCAATGTTCATTTTATTTTTAGTTCTTACATTTACTTTTCTTGCCATTTTACTCTTCTGCACTTTATAGCTTTTCTTTACTTTTATGCCATTTACATTTCCTTGTTACTTATCACTCCAATATGATTCGTCTAACTAGGATAATCAATTAATCATTGTTTGCTTAATCCGTTAATCTCTGTGGGATTCGACCTCACTCCATTGTGAGTTATTACTTGACGACAATTCGGTATACTTGCCGGAGGGAAATTTGTTGAGAGACAAGTTTTCACGCATCAGTAAGATTGTCCCTGATGATCCCGATGATGATGATGATGTCGTCCCTCCTCTGGTCACTTCTGTCAAAGCCTCTGTTGTCCCGCCTTCCTCAACCTTGGAAGTTGAAGCTACACAGCCAGAATCTGATCCAGACGTCTAGATTTTGAACCGGGATGATGGGACAGTGGATGCAGTTTCCCTTCAGACTCGCCCTCCTTCTTCCAAGATGCTGCTATTGGGAAGCCTTTGGATCCTCTATAACTTTTCTGATATGTTTATGTATAGCCCGGTTTTTGTGGGCTTTTGAACTCTTTATTTTTGTAAGTTTGTGATCTCTAACTTTGGATGCTTCAGTTGCTACTTTAGCAACTTTATTTTGAAAAATAAAATAGTTTCTCTTGCTCTTGGGGTTGGCTTCAAGTGGCCTCTTGAGTCTTGTTTTATGGTAACTGCCTTGTTTCTTTGTGATATGCTTGCTTGCAGCTTTCTTTAGCACTTACCTAGAATCTTCAGAGTGTTTTTTATCCGGCCTCTTTTGATTGTCTTTGTGCTTTGTTTAGTTTTTGCCTTAGTTGAAGTGTCCCTTTTAAGGCTAGTTGTTTGTTTGAGTATTCTTTGATAGAATACTTTATAGATTTACTTTGGCGAGGTTGAGGTCTTTCGGGTCCAGTTATCTCCCCTCTGTTGGTTGATTCTCTCAGTTGATCTTTTCTTGAGTTATTTCTAGTAATCCCTTGGGATTACTTTTTATAACTTTTTGTAGCTTTAGTCCGACTTCTTCATGTCGGTCCCTGTTCCGTTACTAGGTAATCCTTTTTCTTGGATCTTGTTTAGATCTCTTTTATGGTTTTACCTTTTGTAACTTTATCTTTTCTGGGCCAACATCGTCATGTCGGGCTTTGTCGAGTTACTTGATAATCCTCTTTCTTGGACCTTGTTCAGGTCTCTTTCAGGGATTTATCTTTTGTAACTTATCTTTCTGGGCCGACTTTGTCACATCGGGCCCTGTCGAGTTACTTGATAATCCTCTTTTTTGGACCTTGTTCAGGTCTCTTTCAGGGATTTATCTTTTGTAACTTATCTTCCTGGGCCGACTTTGTCACGTCGGGCCCTGTCGAGTTACTTGATAATCCTCTTTCTTGGACCTTGTTCAGGTCTCTTTCAGGGATTTATCTTTTGTAACTTATCTTTCCAGGCCGACTTTGTCACGTCGGGCCCTGTCGAGTTACTTGATAATCCTCTTTCTTGGACCTTGTTCAGGTCTCTTTCAGGGATTTATCTTTTGTAACTTATCTTTCCGGGCCGACTTTGTCACGTTGGACCTTGTCGAGTTACTTGATAATCCTCTTTCTTGGACCTTGTTCAGGTCTCTTTCAGGGATTTATCTTTTGTAACTTGTTTGTAGGAGTCCGACTTCCTCATGTCGGGCTCTTCGAAGTTATAGTAATTCTTTTTTATAGGGTTGGCCAGACCTCTTTCCAGGGCTTTACTTATAACTTGAGTTGTTGTGACTGGTCCGACTTTTTGTGCCGGCCAGTCTTTAAGTTATTTTATAGCAATCCATTTTATTAGGACCTCGTCAGATCCTTTCTATGGATCACTTTCTATAACTTCTTGCATTATTCTGTTTTCATCTTTGCCGATTTTGTAGATTTTGGGTTTTAACCCTCGTTTTTATCGTGATCACGCAGTGAATTCGGTTTTCACTTTTTGTCGATCTGTACCTTTATAATCAGGCGATGAATGTTTTCAGAATAATACGACTTGAGCGTTTGTAGAGAATCTGAACAAATTTTATTAAAAAAGAATGCAAATATACATGAGGATTTAATTTCCTAAGTCGGGTGATTTGTAAGTCTTGGTGGGGCGCCTCGTTAAAAAACCTTTTTTCAGGAAAAAGAGTGCGCCTTGTCCAAGATCTTTTATCACCCCTAGCTATAGTATCTTCTTAGGTTGCAGGCGTGCCATGACCTGGGAAGCTCTCGCCCGTCGAGTTCGGAAAGCCTGTAATAGCCCTTTCCTAGCATTTCTATGACTCGGTAGGGTCCTTTCCAGTTTGCTGCCAGCTTTCCTTCTCCCGGTCGAGTTGTTCCGATGTCATTTCATATTAGGATGAGGTCATCCTTAGTAAAGGTCCGTCGTATTACCTTTTGGTTATACTTGGAGGCCATTCATCGTTTTAGCACCTCTTCCCTTATCCGAGCTCTTTCTCGGATTTCCGGAAGTAAGTCGAGCTCTTCCCTTTGAAGTTGGTGATTGGCTTTCTCGTTAAAGTGGATCACTTTGGGTGATCTTTCTTCGACCTCCACTGGGATCATCGCTTCCACTCCATATGCTAATCGGAAGGGTGATTCCTTTGTGGTGGAATGTGGCATCATTCGATATGCCCATAGAATCTGTGGGAGTTCCTCAGCCCAGGCTCCCTTTGCATCCTGTAATCTCTGTTTTAACCCTGCTAATATAACTTTGTTAGCAGCTTCAGCTTGCCCATTGGCTTGGGGGTGCTCAAGGGATGTGAATTGTTGTTTTATATTCAGGTCAGCCATTTGTTTTCTGAAGCCTGCGTCTGTGAACTGGGTACCATTGTCTGTAGTGATGGAGTATGGAACTCCGAACGTTGTGACGATATTTCTATATAGGAATTTCTGACTTCTTTTAGCTGTGGCATTGGCCAGGGGTTCTGCCTCGATCTATTTTGTGAAGTAGTCTATTCCTACCATGAGGAATTTGACTTGTCATGATCCTTTGAGGAAAAGGTCTGAGGAGATCGAGTCCCCATTTTGCGAATGGCCAAGGTGAGGTTATGCTGATAAGTTCCTCTGGCGGAGCGGTGTGAAAGTTGGCATGCTTCTGACATGGTGAGCATGTCCTTACAAAGTATGTGGCTTCTTTTGTAGAGTTGGCTAATAAAATCCTACCCGAAGTACCTTTTTGGCGAGTGCCTGCGCTCCGAGGTGATTGCCACAGATGCCACTGTGTACTTCTTCTAGGACGTCTTTTGTGTTGGAAGTCAGCACGCATTTTAGCAGTGGTATCAAAATCCCTCTTTTGTATAGAGTATTATTTATGAGGGTGCAGTACTGTGCTTCTCGTTTTAACCTCTTTGCCTCTTTCTTGTTTGTGGGGAGAAATTCTGTTCTGAGGTAGTTAATTATGGGAGTCATCTATCCCTGATGGTGACCTGTTATGGCAAGGACTTTTTCTTCTTCTGAGATTGATGGATTTTGTAAAATTTCTTTTATGAGGCTTCTATTGTTGCCTCCCGGTTTGGTGCTGGCTAGTTTTGAGAGTGCATCGGCCCGGGCATTTTGTTCTCGGGGTATGTGACGAACTTCATACTTTCTGAGTTGTCCGAGCTGTTCCCTGGTTTTGTCCAAGTACTTTTTCATAGTGGGATCTTTGGCTTGGTAGCTTCCTGTTATTTGTGAAGTAACTACATGTGAATCACTGAAGATGATAAGTTTTTGAGCTCCAACCTCCCTAGCCAACTTTAAACCAGCAAATAGTGCTTCATATTCTGCTTGATTGTTTGAGGCAGGGAACCCAAATTTGAGGGAGAGTTCGATTTGGGTTCCCTAGTCGCTTTCAATTATTACGCCTGCGCCACTTCCCATTTTATTTGAGAAGCCATCCACGTATAGATTCCATGTTGCAGGGATTTCCGGTGTGTCCGTAAATTCCGCAATGAAGTCGGCCAGATATTGAGATTTGATGGCCATCTAAGCTTCATATTGAAGGTCAAATTCGGACAACTCGACTGCCCATTGAAAGATTCTACCTGCTAAGTCTGTTTTCTGTAAGATTCCTTTTATGGGCTTGTTGGTCCGAACTTTAATGGTGTGAGACTGGAAATATCGGCGAAGTCGTCGAGATGTTATTATGAGAGCGTAAGCGAACTTTTCTATTTTCTGGTAGTTCAGCTCGGATCCTTGTAACGCTTTGCTGATAAAGTATATGGGTTGTTGCCCACTGTTGTCTTCTCGAACCAGTGCTGAGGCTATTGCCCGATTTTCCACCGTGAGGTACAAGATGAGTGGTTCTCCTTCCCGTGGCCGACTTAATATGAGTGGTCGTCACAGGAATTTTTTGAAGTCTTGGAATGCTTGCTAGCATTCAGCTATCCATTCAAACTCCTTTCCCTTCCTTAGAGTGGCGTAGAAGGGGAGAGATCTTATTGCTGATCCAGCCAGGAATCTGGACAAGGCTGCCAACCGCCCGTTGAGTTGTTGTACCTCTTTGATACAAGTCGGACTTTTCATGTCGAGTACGGCCCTGCACTTGTCCGGGTTTGCCTTGATTCCTCTTTATGTGATCATAAAACCCAAGAATTTACCACCTTCTACTGCGAAGGTACATTTCGCGGGATTGAGTCGTATGCCGTGTCGTCTTATGGTGTTGAATACTTGTGTCAAGTCGGATAATGACATCTTTCATTTTGCGTCTTTACTAGCATGTCGTCTACGTAGACCTCCATGATCTTTCCAATGTGATCCGAAAAAACTTTGTTCATTAATCTTTGGTAAGTGGCTCCCGCATTTTTGAGACCAAAGGGCATAACAATGTAGCAGTAATTTGCCTTTGGGGTTAAGAAAGAGGTTTTTTCTTGGTCGGGTGGATACATTAGGATTTGGTTATATCCCGAGTATGCGTCCATAAAGGAGAGGTATTTGTATCCAGAGGAGGCATCTACCAGTGCGTCGATGTTTAGGAGCGGATAATGATCTTTTGGGCAAGCTTTGTTGAGATCGGTATAGTCGGTGCACATTCTCCACTTCCCATTTGACTTTTTTACCAGAACGACATTAGCAAGCCATAGTGGGTATTTGACTTCTCTTATAAAGCCTGCCTCCGGTAGAGCTCGTACCTGTTCTTCCACCGTTTGAGAGCGTTCTGGTCCTAGCTTTCTGCGCCTTTGTTGTACCGGCCGAGATCTTGGGTAGACTACTAGCTTGTGGCACATTAGTTTAGGATCTATGACTGGCATGTCTGCGGCCTTCCACGCAAAGAGGTCGGCATTTTCTCGTAGGAACTGTATGAGTGATTCTTTTATGTCTCCTTTTAGGAGTGTGCCGATGTTGGTTGTTTGGTCCGGGGTGTTCCCGATCTGGATTTTCTCTATTTCTCCTTCAGGTTGTGGGCGGAGCTCCTCCCGCCTCCGAACTCTACTGAGCTCGATTGTGTGGAATTATTCTCCTCTGCCTCTGAGGTTTAGACTTTTGTTGTAACAGTGGCGCGCCATCTTCTGATCTGCCTTTATCGTGGCTATTCCTCCTGTAGTTGGGAACTTCATGCATAGATGCAGAGTCGAGACTATTGCGCTGAGCTGATTTAACGTTGCCCGACCTATTAGGGCATTGTAGGCTGAGCTTACGTTGACGACGATGTAATCTATTTTGAGTGTTCTTGACTGACTTCCTTTTCCGAAAGTTGTGTGGAGCGAGATGTATCCCATCGGTTGAACTGGGGTATCTCCTAGCTCGAACAGGATTTCCGGATATTCTTTTTCTTCCAAGCCGAGTTTGTCGAAACCGGTTTTGAATTAGATATCGGCAGAGCTCCTCTGGTCTATCAACGTATGGTGAAGATTTGCATTTGCCAGTATAATAGTGATGACCATGGGATCGTCATGCCTTGATGTGACGCCGGATGCATCTTCCTTGGTAAAAGTGATCGCTGGGATGTCGGGTGCTTCCTCTTTTTCTATGATGTGATATACATCTTTGAGATGTCTTTTGCGAGATGATTTGGAGATTCCTCCTCCGGCAAATCCGCCGTGTATCATGTGGACATGTCTTTCTGGCGTTCGAGATAATCACGCAGTTGGTCCGACATCTTCTACTCTTCTTCTTTTCCTTTGTTCATCATCTTGGGTGGCCAGGTATCGATCTAGCTTTCCTTCTCGTACAAGCTATTCTATGACATTTTTTAGGTCAAAACACTCATTGGTGGAGTACCCACAGATTCGATGGTATTCACAATATTCAGCCTAGTTTTCTCCTCCTTTTTTGCCTTTGAGTGGTCGAGCTGGTGGTATTTTTTCCGTGTTGCAAACCTCTCTGTATACATCCACAAGAGACACCCGAAGAGAGGTATAATTGTGGTATTTTTTATTTTCTCTCCATGTCGATCTTCCTTCTTTCTGGAATCTTTGTCTTTATCCCGGGGGGTGAACCCGGCCTTCGAGGTTTCTTCTAACCGGGAGTTTTCCTCCATGTTGATGTATTTTTCCGCTCGTTCCTGCACCTCGTTCAGAGATGTGGGGTACTTTTTTGATATAGATTGACTAAAGGGTCCTTCTCACAAGCTATTAATAAGGTCCAAAATGGTGGCTTCTGTTGGCAAGTTCTGTATATCCATACATGTCTTGTTGAATTTTTCCATGTAGTTACGTAGGGTTTCCCGTTCTCCTTGTCGGATTCCCAATAAGCTCGGAGCATGTTTAACTTTGTCCTTTTGGATGGAGAATCTGGCTAGGAATTTTTTAGCCATGTCGTCGAAACTTGAGATGGACCTAGGAGGGAGATTGTCAAACCATCTGATTGCTATTTTTGTTAAAGTAGTTGGAAAGGCTTTGCAACGAACTGCATCTGAGGCATCGGTGAGATACATTCTGCTTCTGAAGTTGCTGAGATGATGGCTGGGATCTGTAGTGCCATCGTATAAGGTCATGTCTGGGAGTTTAAAGTCCTTTGGAATTTTCGTCTTCATGATCTCTTTGGTGAATGGGTCTTGCTCCTTTCGTGCATTATCTTCGGGAGTGGATCGGCTGGCTTTGGTCTTGACATCGGCATCAAGTTTTAGGAGTTTGGTTTCCAGTTCCTGGTGCCGCCTTATTTCTCTTTGTAGATCCTTCTCGGCCTCTCATTGACGTAGAGCGTCTTCTTCAAGTTGTTTTAACCGATCTTGAAATGCATCTAGGGCTCCCTCTTTTGGGGAGTTCTTATTGTTGATTTGGGGAGTATCTTTTGGTGTGGAGTCCACATTTTTATGCGGCGTTCTTTCTTCTAGACCTGAGGTGTGATCGTTGTCGTTATCGTCCGCCATGGTAATGGGATGACTTCCAGGTCCCCGGCAATGGCGCCAATGTTCTGTGGGTTACTTGAAACTGTAGGTCGATCTCGGACGAGATCTTCTATACTGGTCGGAATGGAGGTATCCGATTTGTAGGACTTGATGGAGGTGTTGATTCCTTCATCCCCGGAGGATGGGGGTACCTGCAAGGGACTCCGATGCTTAAGTTAGCAAGGGTATTAAGTAGGTATTGAGTATAATCAGAGTATGAGTTATACTTGGGTGCTCCAGTGTATTTATAATGGTGTAGAGTGACCTTTGCAGATAAGATAAGTTAGTTATCTTATCTTATCTTTATCTTTATCTTTCATGGGTACCGCCCTTATCTCTATAGGCTTGGGCTACCTTTGGATTGGGGTCGTGTTCCTCTATTTAGGCCCTTTCTTGGGCTTTCCTGTGACTTGGCTGAGCTCTTTGATAAGAGGTCGGGTCATCCTGACCTGAAAAGGTCGGTCGCTTTGTCTGTAGAACATCCCGGGTCGGACAGCTCGACCCAGGGTATGAACAGTTATCATAGTATTAGGAATTTTAAATTTTAAATCTAATCCATTAAGATCAAATATGATTTAAATTTTCAAGTCTTATTTTTATCTTTTTGTTAGTTTGTTAAGGGCCTATTTAAACATCTTTGGTGAGACTATTTGGAACAACTTTGACGAATAAAATTTCCTTAGTGCTTTATGCACATTTTTAGTGTGATTAAATGAGGTGAGTAATTTGCTTCGCTTATTGCATGGAGAAGATTGAGTGATTAAATTTTTATCCCTCTGATCTAGGTTTTCAAGGACAGGTTCTTTGAAGGTCTAGTAGGGAAAATCCTTCCGGTGACCTAGGTTGCTAAGAACAAGTTTCATAGAGGTCTAGTAAGAAAACCCTTCCAGTGACCTAGGTTGCTAAGAACAAGTTTCTTATAGGTCTAGTAGGAAAAACACCACTTATCTATCCTTTTATATTTCTGTTGTGATGTTTTCTATCTTTTTGTTATCGTTTTATCTTTCGTTTTAATTCCTTATCACTAGGTAAGGAGTGTTCTGAGGTTGAACTTGTTAAACTCGTTGGTTGTTGAAATAATTCTGATTGAAACCACCCTGAGAGTTGTTGATGAAATTCGGTGGTTGCCTCAAACAAATGTTTGGTTGATTTCTCCGCCCTTAATCAAAATTATTGGAATAAAGTCCTTTGTTGGGGTTTCTATAGGAACTCCCCATGAAATTCACTTGCTCATGAATGAAGTTGCCATACTCATAAGTCTTGTCCTGAGGCCAACCGCCACTCATATCAGGAAGTGTTTTGAGCATTAATGGCTGAGACTTGCATCCCACTTAAGTGTTGTGTAAGAGCACTGATTTGCTGAGACACCACCTTGTTCTGAGCGCGAAGTTCACCCAATGTATCCGATTCCATGACTCTTTCTTTCACAGTAGTCCTCTCAGAAGAATATAGGTATTGGTTATTGGCAACCATTTCAATCAACTTTGTAGCTTCCTCTAGGGTCTTTTTCATGTGAAGTGATCCACCTGCAGAATTATCAAGAGACATTTTGGCCATCTCAGAAATGCCATCATAAAATATCTACAACTACATCCACTCTGTGAACATACCTGGAGGACATTTTTTTATCATTAACTTATACCTCTCCCAGGCTTCATAGAGGGATTCACCATCTTTTTGCCTAAAGGTTTGGACATCTGTCCTCAGCTTAGTTAGCCTCTGAGGTTGAAAGAATTTGGTTAGAAACTTGTTGACCACCTTATCCCAAGTGTCCAAGTTATCCTTGGGTTGAGTGTCAAGCCACTGCTTTGCTCTATCCCTCATAGCAAATGGGAAGAGAAGTAGCTTGTAGACATGAGGATGCACATCACTGATCTTCACAGTCTCACAGATTTGCAGAAAATTTGAGATGAATAAGTTTGGTCTTCTAGTGGGAGTCCATGAAACTGGCGATTCTATTGCACTAGGGTGATCAATTGAGGCTTTAGCTCAAAGTTGTTAGCAGCAAAAGGGGGCACAACGATGTTGTTCCCATAGAAATCAGGAGTGAATGAGCCAAGAGTTCTCTTGGGTTGCTCATTTGCATTCGGATCCATATTGACTCTTCAGCCTTTTGCTTAAAAATTGTCCCTACTTATTGATGAGCAGATAATTTATATTCTTTTTGGCATTATTTTTAGGTAATTTCTAGTATGTTTTAGTTACTTTTTAGTATATTTTGTTAGTTTTTATGAAAAATCCACATTTTTGGACTTTACTATGAGTTTGTGTGTTTTTCTGTGATTTCAGGTATTTTCTGGCTGAAATTGAGGGACCTGAGCAAAAATCTGATTCAGAGGCTGAGAAATGACTGCAGATGCTGTTGGATTCTGACCCTTCTGCACTCGAAGTAGAT
This sequence comes from Arachis stenosperma, assembly GCF_014773155.1. Lineage (NCBI taxonomy): Eukaryota > Viridiplantae > Streptophyta > Magnoliopsida > Fabales > Fabaceae > Arachis > Arachis stenosperma. Next base: position 61,076,946 of record NC_080378.1, on the reverse strand, counting down.
TTTCCGGAGCTACAGAAGCCCAATTGTGCCTGAGATTTGATGACCCAAACTGGCATCCAAACTCCCGCCACAAACCCTTTTCTGACGTAAAACGCCAGAACTAGCACCAGCACTGGAGTTAAACGCCCCAACTGGCACCCAAGCTGGCTTTTAACTCCAAAGATGGCCTATGCACGTGAAAACTTCAAAGCTTAGCCCAAGCACACACCAAGTGGGCCCCAAAAGTGGATTTTTGCACTATTTACTCATTTTCTGTAAACCTAGTTTACTAGTTTAGTATAAATAGCACTTTTTACTATTGTATTGGGGTCTTCTTTGGAACCCTTGAGATTTATGATCATCTTTGGAGAGGCTGGCCATTCGGCCATGCCTAGACTTTTTTCTCTTATGTATTTTCAACGGTGGAGTTTCTACACCTTAAAGATTAAGGTGAGGAGCTCTGCTGTTCCTCATGAATTAATGCAAGTACTATTGTTTTTTCCTTCAACTCACGCCTACTTCTTCTCCAAGATATACTCTTGCACTTAATTCAGTTAAGCCAGACTGAAGGGGTGATCCGTGACAATCACTGGTGGACGAAATTGTGATCAATGTTCTAACTATTTTGAGTTGAAGTCTTTTATTATGGCACTGGTTGAATTCACAACTCCGTTCAACTAACCAGCAAGTGTACTGGGTCGTCCAAGTAATAAACCTTACGTGAGTAAGGGTCGATCCTACAGAGATTGTTGGTATGAAGCAAGCTATGGTCACCTTGTAAATCTCAATTAGGCAGATTAAATATTGATTTATGTTTTCGAAAATTAATAATAAAAAGAAAATAAAAGGGATAGAAATACTTATGTAAATTAATAGTGGGAATTTCAGATAAGTGTATGAAGATGCTGTGCTCCTCTTGAATCTCTACTTTCTTATTGCTTTCATCCAATCCTTCTTACTCCTTTCCATGGCAAGCTGTATGTAAGGCATCACCGTTGTCAATGGCTACATCCCATCCTCTCAGTGAAAATGGTCCTCTGCGGCTGTCACTCGCATGGCTAATCATCTGTCGGTTCTCAATCAGGTTGGAATAGAATCCCTTGATTCTTTTGCGCTTGTCATCACGCCCAGCCTTCAGGAGTTTGAAGCTCGTCACAGTCATTCAATCCCAGAATCCTACTCGGAATACCATAGACAAGGTTTAGACTTTCTGGATCCTCATGAATGCCGCCATCTATCTAACTTATACCACGAAGATTCTGTTGGGGAATCTAAGAGATACGCATTCAAGCTCTGTTGCATGTAGAACGGAAGTGGTTGTCAATCACGTGCGTTCATAAGTGAGAATGAGAATGAGGGTTATCTAATCATCACATTCATCATGTTCTTGGGTGCGAATGAATATCTTGGAATAAGAATAAAAGAGAATTGAATAGAAAGTAATAGTAATTGTATTGAAACTTGAGGTACAGTAGAGCTCCACACCCTTAATCTATGGTGTGTAGAAACTCCACCGTTGAAAATACATAAGTAAAAGGTTCAGGCATGGCCGAATGGCCAGCCCCCTAAAACGTGATCAATAGCCTCTTAGGATGAAGAATAAAACAAAACTGAGACAAAAGATGTCTAATACATTAGTAAATCATCCTATTTATAATAAACTAGCTCCTAGGGTTTACATGAGTAAGTAATTGATGCATAAATCCACTTCCGGGGCCCACTTGGTGTATGCTTGGGCTGAGCTTGATCAATCCACGAGCTGAGGCATCTCTTGGAGTTGAACTCCGAGTTATGACGTGTTTTGGGCGTTCAACTCCGGATCATGACGTTTTTCTGGCGTTTAACTCCAGACAGCAGCATGAACTTGGCGTTCAACGCCAAGTTACGTCGTCAATTTCCGAATAAAGTATAAACTATTATATATTGCTGGAAAGCCCTGGATGTCTACTTTCCAACGCCGTTGAGAGCGCGCCATTTGGAGTTCTGTAGCTCCAGAAAATCCATTTTGAGTGCAGGGAGGTCAGAATCCAACAGCATCAGTAGTCCTTTTGTCAGCCTTTCTCAGAGTTTTGCTCAAATCCCTCAATTTCAGTCAGAATTTACCTGAAATCACAGAAAAACACACAAACTCATAGTAAAGTCCAGAAATGTGAATTTAACATAAAAACTAATGAAAACATCCCTAAAAGTAGCTTGAACTTACTAAAAACTACCTAAAAACAATGCCAAAAAGCGTATAAATTATCCGCTCATCACAACCCCAAACTTAAATTGTTGCTTGTCCCCAAGCAACTGAAAATCAATTAGGATAAAAAGAAGAGAATATACTATAAATTCTAGAATATCAATGAATATTAATTATAATTAGATGAGCGGGACTTGTAGCTTTTTGCTTCTGAACAGTTTTGGCATCTCACTGTTTCCTTTGAAGTTCAGAATGATTGGCTTCTCTAGGAACTTAGAATTTCGGATAGTGTTATTGACTTTCCTAGTTAAGCATGTTGATTCTTGAACACAGCTACTTATGAGTCTTGGCCGTGGCCCTAAGCACTTTATTTTCCAGTATTACCACCGGATACATAAATGCCACAGACACATAACTGGGTGAACCTTTTCAGATTGTGACTCAGCTTTGCTAGAGTCCCCAGTTAGTGGTGTCCAGAGCTCTTAAGCACACTCTTTTTGATTTGGATCACGACTTTAACCACTCAGTCTCAAGCTTTTTACTTGGACCTTCATGACACAAGCACATGGTTAGGGACAGCTTGATTTAGCCGCTTAGGCCTGGATTTAATTTCCTTGGGCCCTCCTATCCATTGATGCTCAAAGCCTTGGATCCTTTTTACCCTTGCCTTTTGGTTTTAAGGGCTATTGGCTTTTTCTACTACTCCTTCTTCTTTTTTTTTTCTATATTTTTTTTTCGCAAGCTTTCTTTTTCACTGCTTTTTCTTGCTTCAAGAATCAATTTCATGATTTTTCAGATCCTCAATAACATTTCTCTTTGTTCATCATTCTTTCAAGAGCCAACAATTTTAACATTCATAAACAACAAGATCAAAAGACATATGCACTGTTCAAGCATTCATTCAGAAAACAAAAATATTGTCACCACATCAAAATAATTAAACTAAATTCAAGAGCTATTTTCGAAATTTATGTACTTCTTGTTCTTTTGAATTAAAACATTTTTCATTTAAGAGAGGTGAAGGATTAATGGATTTTATTCATAGCTTTAAGGCATGGTTACATACTAATGATCATGAAATAAAGACACAAAACATAAATAAACACCATACTAAAAACCGAAAACTGAAAGAAATAAAGAACAAGGAATGAATCCACCTTTAGTGGCGTCTTCTTCTTGAAGGACCAATGATGTTCTTAAGCTCTTCTATGTCCCTTCCTTGCCTTTGTTGCTCCTCCCTCATTACTCTTTGATCGTCTCTTATTTCTTGGAGAATGATGGAGTGCTCATGATGTTCCACCCTTAATTGTTCCACATTGTGGCTTAAATCTTCTAAGGAGGTGTTGAGTTGCTCCCAATAGTTGTTTGGGGGAAAGTGCATCCCTTGGGGCATCTTAGGAATTTGTTGATGATGAGCTTCCTCATGCACTTCTTGAGGGCCGTGAGAAGCTTCTCTTGCTTGCTCTATCCTTTTCTTGGTGATGGGCTTGTCTTCTTCAATAGAGACATCTCCTTCTATGATAACTCCAGCTGAGTAACATAAATGGCAAATAAGGTGAGGAAAAGCTAGCCGTGCCATAGGTGAGGGCTTGTCGGCTATTTTGTAGATTTCATTGGAGATGACCTCATGAACTTCTACTTCCTCTCCAATCATGATGCTATGGATCATGATGGCCCGATCCACAGTAACTTCAGATCGGTTGCTAGTAGGAATGATGGAGCGTTGAATGAACTCCAACCATCCTCTAGCTATAGGCTTGAGGTCCAGTCTTCTTAGTTGGACTGGCTTGCCCTTGGAATCTATTCTCCACTGAGCTCCTTCCACACAAATGTCCATAAGGACTTGGTCCAACCTTTGATTAAAGTTGACCCTCCTAGTGTAGGGGCGTTCATCACCTTGCATCATAGGCAAGTGGAATGCCAACCTCACATTTTCCGGACTGAAATCCAAGTATTTTCCCCTAACCATTGTGAGATAATTCTTTGGACTTGGGTTCATACCTTGGTCATGGTTCCTAGTGATCCATGCATTGGCATAGAACTCTTGAACCATTAAGATTCCGACTTGTTGCATGGGGTTGGTTAAGACTTCCCAACCTCTTCTTTGAACTTCATGTCGGATCTCCGGATACTCATTTTTCTTGAGCTTGAAAGGGACCTCAGGGATCACCTTCTTCTTTACCACAACATCATAGAAGTGGTCTTGATGGCTCTTGGAGATGAATCTTTCCATCTCCCATGACTCGGAGGTGGAAGCTTTTGTCTTCCTTTTCCCTTTTCTAGAGGAAATTCCGGCCTTAGGTGCCATTGGTAATGGAAAAACAAAAAGCTTATGCTTTTACCACACCAAACTTAAAATATTGCTCGTCCTCGAGCAAAAAAAAAAAAAAAAAAGAAAAGAAGAGTAGAAGAAGAAGAAGAAAATGGGGTAGAGAGGGAGAGAGGTAGGTTCGGCTATGTGGGAGAAGAAGGTGTAGTGTTGTGTGAAAATGAAGGAGAAGGGAAGGGTTATATAGGGAGAGGGGAGGGTGGGTGTTCGGCCAAATTGGGTGGGAATGGGTGGGGTGATGTGAATGGTGAATGGGGAAATTGGGAAGAGGAATTGAGGTGATTGGTGATGGGTGTTGGAAAGTGTGACATGGGGAGTAGAGAGAATGAGATTTAGGATTAGGAGAGTGTGATTAGGATTAAAAGGTAAGGTGGGAATATGGTAGGTGGGGATCCTGTGGGGTCCACAGATCCTGAGGTGATCCTGTGGGGTCCACAGGATCCTGAGGTGTAAAGAAATACCATTCCTTCACCATATAGACATGTAAAATGCCTTCATGCATCATTCTGGCGTTCAAACGCCCATTGGTGCACGTTCTGGGCGTTCAACGCCCATGTAATGCATGTTTCTGGCGTTGAACGCCAGTTTCATGCTTGTTACTGGCGTTCAGCGCCAGCTTTTCTCCTCTAGGCACATTCCTGGCATTCAACGCTAGGATGTTGCTTGTTTCTGGCGTTCAGCGCCAGAATGGTGCTCTGTTCTGGCGTTGAACGCCAGCCTGTGCGTCCTCCAGGGTGAAAAAATGTTTTTCTGCTGTTTTTGGCCGAACTGTTTTTAATTTTTTTTTTGATTTTTTCGTGACTCCTCATGATCATGTACCTAATAAAACACAAAATAACAATAAAACAAAATAAAATAAAAATTAGATAAATAAAATTGGGTTGCCTCCCAACAAGCGCTTCTTTAATGTCAATAGCTTGACAGTGGCTCTCATGGAGCCACAAGGTGATCAGGTCAATTTTAGTTTAGTCCCAACACCAAACTTAGAGTTTGGATATGGGGTCTTAACACCAAACTTAGAGTTTGGTTGTGGCCTCCCAACACCAAACTTAGAGTTTGACTGTGGGGGCTCTTCTTGACTCTGAACTGAGAGAAGCTCTTCATGCTTACTCTCTTTTGTCACAGAGGGATGGCCATGTGCCTTAAACACAAGGTATTCCCCATTCAATTGAAGGACTAATTCTCTTCTGTTGACATCTATCACAGCTTCTGCTGTGGCTAGGAAAGGTCTTCCAAGGATGATACATTCATCATCTTCCTTCCTAGTGTCTAGGATTATGAAATCAGTAGGGATGTAAAGGCCTTCAACCTTTACTAGAACGTCCTCTACTAACCCATAAGCTTGTCTCAATGACTTGTCTGCCAATTGCAATGAGAACAAGGCAGGCTGTACCTCAATGATCCCCAGCTTCTCCATTACAGAGAGTGGCATAAGATTTATCCCTGACCCCAGATCACACAGAGCTTTTTCAAAGATCATGGTGCCTATGGTACAAGGTATTAAGAACTTGCCAGGATCTTGTTTCTTTTGAGGTAGAGTTTTCTGAATCCAAGAATCCAGTTCATTAATGAGCAAGGGAGGTTCACTTTCCCAAGTCTCATTACCAAATAACTTGGCATTCAGCTTCATGATAGCTCCTAAATATTGAGCAACTTGCTCTCCAATTATATCTTCATCTTCTTTTGAGGAAGAATAGTCTTCAGAGCTCATGAATGGTAGAAGGAGATTTAATGGAATCTCTATGGTCTCTATATGAGCCTCAGGTTCCTTTGGATCCTTAATAGGAAACTCCTTCTTGCTTGAGGGACGTCCCAGGAGGTCTTCCTCACTAGGATTTTCGTCCTCCTCCTCCCTTGTGCATTCGGCCATTTTGACTATGTCAATGGCCTTGCACTCTCCTTTTGGATTTTCTTCTGTATTGCTTGGGAGAATACTGGGAGGAGTTTCAATGACTTTCTTACTCAGCTGGCCCACTTGTGCCTCCAAATTTCTAATGGAGGATCTTGTTTCATTCATGAAACTGAAAGTGGCCTTTGACAGATCAGAGACTACATTGGCTAAACTAGAAGTGTTTTGTTCAAATTCTCTGTCTGTTGCTGAGAAGATGATGGATATGGCTTGCTATTGTTCAGCCTATTGCGTCTACCATTGTTAAAACCTTGTTGAGGTTTTTGTTGATCCTTCCATGAGAAATTTGGATGATTTCTCCATGATGAGTTATAGGTGTTTCCATAAGGTTCACCCATGTAATTAACCTCTGCCATGGCAGGGTTCTCAGGATCATAAGCTTCTTCAGAAGCTGCCTCTCTAGTACTGTTGGATGCATGTTGCAATCCATTCAGATTTTGAGAGATCATGTTAACCTGTTGAGTCAACACTTTGTTCTGAGCCAATATGGCATTCAGAGTATCAATTTCAAGAACTCCTTTCTTTTGAGGTATCCCATTGTTCACGGAATTTCTCTCAGAAGTGTACATGATCTGGTTATTTGCAACCATGTCAATGAGCTCTTGAGCCTCTTCAGGCGTTTTCTTCAGGTGAATAGATCCACCTGCAGAATGATCCAATGACATTTTCGAAAATTCAGAGAGACCATAATAGAATATATCTAATATGGTCCATTCTGAGAACATGTCAGATGGACATCTCTTGGTCAGCTGCTTGTATCTTTCCCAAGCTTCATAGAGGGATTCACCATCTTTTTGTTTGAAGGTTTGAACATCCACTCTCAGCTTGCTCAGCTTTTGAGGAGGAAAGAATTTATCCAAGAAGGCAGTGACCAGCTTATCCCATGAGTCCAGGCTATCCTTGGGTTGTGAATCCAACCATATTCTAGCTCTGTCTCTTACAGCAAAAGGGAAAAGCATGAGTCTGTAGACTTCAGGATCAACTCCATTCTTCTTTACAGTCTCACAGATCTACAAGAACTCAGTTAAAAACTGATAAGGATCTTCAGATGGAAGTCCATAAAACTTGCAGTTTTGTTGCATTAATGCAACTAGCTGAGGTTTCAGCTCAAATTTATTGGCTCCAATGGCAGGAATGGAGATGCTTCTTCCATCAAACTTGGACGTTGGTTTTGTGAAGTCACCAAGCATTCTCCTTGCATTATTATTATTATTTTCGGCTGCCATCTCCTTCTCTTGTTCGAAAATTTCTGAAAGGTTGTTTCTGGATTGTTGTAATTTAGCTTCTCTCAATTTTCTCTTCAGAGTCCTTTCAGGTTCTGGATCAATTTCAACAAGAGTGCCTTTATCCTTGTTCCTGCTCATATGAAAGAGAAGAAAACAAGAAAAGAAAGAGGAATCCTCTATGTCACAGTATAGAGATTCCTTTATGTTAGTAGAAAAAGAAGGGGGTAGAAGAATGAAGAAGAGGGTTCGAATTTTTGGATGCAGAGAGGTGAAGAGAAGTGTTAGTAATTAAATAATTAAATAGAAGAAGAGAAGAGGAGGGAGAATTCGAAAATAATTTTGAAAAAGAGTTAGTGATTTTCGAAAATTAAAGATAAATGTAATTAAAATTTGAAACAATTAGTTAATTAAAAAGAATTTTTGAAAAAGAGAGAGATATTTTCGAAAATAGAAGAGAGAGAAGTAGTTAGGTGATTTTGGAAAAGATAAGAAACAAACAAAAAGTTAGTTAGTTGATTGAAAAAGATTTGAAATCAAAATTTAAAAAGATAAGAAGATAAGAAGCTAGATAAGATATTTTGAAATCAAATTTTGAAAAATATAAAATTTTTTTTGAAAAAGAGAAAATAAAAGATAAAAGATTTAATTCAAAAATTTTAAAATTATTTACTTCACTAACAAGAAACTACAAGATAAGATTCTAGAACTTTAAAGATTGGACCTTTCTTAACAAGAAAGTAACAAACTTCAAATTTTTGAACCAATCACATTAATTATTAGTGAATTTTCGCAAATTAGATGTAAAGATAAGAAAAAGATTTTGAAAAATAATTTGAAATTTTCGAAAATTATATAGAAAAATGAAAAAGATATGATTTTTGAAAAAGATTTTGAAAAGATAAGATTTTTAAAATTGAAAATTTGACTTGACTTGTAAGAAACAACTAATTTTGAAAATTTTTGACTAAGTCAACTCAAATTTTCGAAAATTATGAGAAAAATAAGGAAAAGATAATTTTTTTATTTTTGAATTTTTTTAATTATGAGAGAGAAAAACACAAAAATGACCCAAAACATGAAAATTTTGGATCAAAACACAAGATGCATGCAAGAACACTATGAATGTCAAGATGAACACCAAGAACACTTTAAAGATCATGATGAACATCAAGAACATAATTTTGAAAAATTTTTGATGCAAAGAAAACATGCAAGACACCAAACTTAGAAATCTTTAATGCATGGACTCTAACAAACGAAAAATGCATATGAAAAACAACAAACAACAAAAAATAAGAAAACATCAAGATCAAACCAGAAGACTTGTCAAGAACAACTTGAAGATCATGAAGAACACCATGAATGCATGAATTTTCAAAAAAAATGCAAGAAAAAATTTTTAAAGCATGCAATTGACACCAAACTTAAAAATTGACTCAAGACTCAAACAAGAAACACAAAATATTTTTGGTTTTTATGATTTTCTAATTTTTTTGTATTTTTATTAATTTTTTTTTCGAAAATAATGTTAGAAAAAAAAACGAAAAATAAAAGAAAAATTTTGAAAAAGATTTTTGAAAAGAAAATTACCTAATCTGAGCAACAAGATGAACCGTCAGTTGTCCATACTCGAACAATCCCCGGCAACGGCGCCAAAAACTTGGTGGACGAAATTGTGATCAATGTTCTAACTATTTTGAGTTGAAGTCTTTTATTATGGCACTGGTTGAATTCACAACTCCGTTCAACTAACCAGTAAGTGTACTGGGTCGTCCAAGTAATAAACCTTACGTGAGTAAGGGTCGATCCCACAGAGATTGTTGGTATGAAGCAAGCTATGGTCACCTTGTAAATCTCAGTTAGGCAGATTAAATATTGATTTATGTTTTCGAAAATTAATAATAAAAAGAAAATAAAAGGGATAGAAATACTTATGTAAATTAATAGTGGGAATTTCAGATAAGTGTATGAAGATGCTGTGCTCCTCTTGAATCTCTACTTTCTTATTGCTTTCATCCAATCCTTCTTACTCCTTTCCATGGCAAGCTGTATGTAGGGCATCACCGTTGTCAATGGCTACATCCCATCCTCTCAGTAAAAATGGTCCTCTGCGGCTGTCACTCGCATGGCTAATCATCTGTCGGTTCTCAATCAGGTTGGAATAGAATCCCTTGATTCTTTTGCGCTTGTCATCACGCCCAGCCTTCAGGAGTTTGAAGCTCGTCACAGTCATTCAATCCCAGAATCCTACTCGGAATACCATAGACAAGGTTTAGACTTTCCGGATCCTCATGAATGCCGCCATCTATCTAACTTATACCACGAAGATTCTGTTGGGGAATCTAAGAGATACGCATTCAAGCTCTGTTGCATGTAGAACGGAAGTGGTTGTCAATCACGTGCGTTCATAAGTGAGAATGAGAATGAGGGTTATCTAATCATCACATTCATCATGTTCTTGGGTGCGAATGAATATCTTGGAATAAGAATAAAAGAGAATTGAATAGAAAGTAATAGTAATTGTATTGAAACTTGAGGTACAGCAGAGCTCCACACCCTTAATCTATGGTGTGTAGAAACTCCACCGTTGAAAATACATAAGTAAAAGGTTCAGGCATGGCCGAATGGCCAGCCCCCTAAAACGTGATCAATAGCCTCTTAGGATGAAGAATAAAACAAAACTGAGACAAAAGATGTCTAATACATTAGTAAATCATCCTATTTATAATAAACTAGCTCCTAGGGTTTACATGAGTAAGTAATTGATGCATAAATCCACTTCCGGGGCCCACTTGGTGTATGCTTGGGCTGAGCTTGATCAATCCACGAGCTGAGGCATCTCTTGGAGTTGAACTCCGAGTTATGACGTGTTTTGGGCGTTCAACTTCGGATCATGACGTTTTTCTGGCGTTTAACTCCAGACAGCAGCATGAACTTGGCGTTCAACGCCAAGTTACGTCGTCAATTTCCGAATAAAGTATGGACTATTATATATTGATGGAAAGCCCTGGATGTCTACTTTCCAACGCCGTTGAGAGCGCGCCATTTGGAGTTCTGTAGCTCCAGAAAATCCATTTTGAGTGCAGGGAGGTCAGAATCCAACAGCATCAGCAGTCCTTTTGTCAGCCTTTCTCAGAGTTTTGCTCAAATCCCTCAATTTCAGTCAGAATTTACCTGAAATCACAGAAAAATACACAAACTCATAGTAAAGTCCAGAAATGTGAATTTAACATAAAAACTAATGAAAACATCCCTAAAAGTAGCTTGAACTTACTAAAAACTACCTAAAAACAATGCCAAAAAGCGTATAAATTATCCGCTCATCAATCACCCACTATCTTCAGTACTCGCTTAGCCAAGATCCGCATGCCTGACAACCACAAAGCGGTCTACATGATGTTCAACATAGTCATTGGACGCCAGCCAGAGTATACTCTCTTAGGTCTCTGATCTACAGATTCGCATCATCTCTCCTAACAACAGAGCTGTTCCGAGGGTAACCTGAAACTATAGGTCGATCTCGGATGTGATCTTCTGTGCTGGTCAGAGCTATTGTGTCTGACTTGTTGATGGTGGTCGGAGCCGCCGCGTCCGACTTGTAGATGGTGGACAGAGCTGCCGCGTCCGACTTGTTGGACTGGTTGCACTGCTGATCCTTCGTCACCGGAGGGTGGGGGGTACCTGCAAGAGACTCCGATGCTTAAGTTAGCATGGGTATTAAACAGGTTTTATGTAGAATCAGAGTATGAGTTATACCTGGGTGCTCCAGTGTATTTATAATGGTGAGAAGTGACCTTCTTAGATAAGATAAGTTAGTTATCTTATCTTATCTTATCTTATCTTTGGGTGAGGTCAGCTTATCTTCAACGGAACCGCCTTTATCTTTCGGCTGCCTTTGGATTGGGCTGTGTTCCTTCGTTTGGGCCTTCTTGGGCCTCTGTGGCGTTTTGGCCAAGCTCTTTGAGAAGAGGTCGGATATTGGCCGAGCTCTTTGAGAAGAGGTCGGATATTGGCCGAGCTCTTTAAGAAGAGGTCGGGTATTTGGCCGAGCTCTTTAAGAAGAGGTCGGATATTTGGCCGAGCTCTTTAAGAAGAGGTCGGATAGCCTGACCTGAAGAGGTCGGTTGGCTTGTTGCTAAACATCCCAGGTCGGACATCTTGACCCAGGGTATGAACAGTGCCCCTGCTTGAGTTCGATCTTTTCGTGAGATCGTGTTTTTCAGAGCTTCGATCTCTTTGGAAGTCGTGCTCAAGCATCTGTCTGGCTTTGATTCTTCATTGCTTTGAAATCTTTTGCAGATTTTCTAGAGGTTTGGTACTTCACAGTCCGTCCTCTTTTGAGTAGTAGTGTGGGTTTTCTACCCTTGCCTTCTGGATCACGCCTTGCTTTTGTGTTGACAACCCTCTGCTTTGGTGAAGTTATCCTTGCGGCTTGATATCCGGACTCTTAGTGACTTGTCTGATGACTTTTTAGTGTTCTTTGTATAGAACCTTTTTAGTCTCGGATGACGTACGTAGCCCTGTTTGAGATTGTGCCTTCTTTGAGTGGAGTTGTATCCCTTTTAGCTAAGCACTTTTGAGCCTTAAGGTTTTTTCTTAACCTTTTGGCTTGTTCTTTTTTGAGATTGTACTTGCGCCTCTTCTTAGCTGACGTCGACCTGTACGACTTTGCCCCTGCTTGAGTTCGATCTTTCCGTGAGATCGTGCTCTCTTTGGGGGAAGTCGTACTCAAGCATCCTGTCTTTGGTCGATCTTGAGTAGTTTTATCTTGTGCGAGTTTGGCCTTGCCTTTTTTAGTTTGTTGAGAGGTCTTTTCAGCCTTCTTCCGACTTGTTTGTCTTCACTGTTCGGGCTTTTTAGTCATAATCCAACAACTTTTTAGGTATAGTTCCTGATGAGAAACCTTTTATAGTCTGTTTGGATGACTTTTTAGCGCCGTTTTGATTTGTGCTTTTGCTTTTTAAGTAGTGTCTTTTTTCAAGACTTCGTACCTTTTAGCAAAGCATTCCTGGCATTCCTCTGGCCGTTGCGAGATGTCTTTGTCCCCTTTGTGGATCTTTGTAGAGTGTCGGTATTTTGTTGTCCGACCTCTTTTGATCACTGCCGGTTTTGTCCACTTTCTGCTTGGTTGAGGTGGTCCTTGGGGCTAACTTGTCCGACGACTTTTTAGTGTTCTTTGGTAGAACCTTTTTAGTTGGTCTGAACAATTTTGATAGCCTTGTCATGGAGCCGTGGCTTTTTGGGCAAAGCTATGTCCCTTTTAGCGCACGCTTTTCGTTGGTCCAATTTCTCGTGTCGACGAGCTGTAGCTTTCGTTGGTCCGACTTCTTGTCGGTCCAAGCTGTGGTTTTCGTTGGTCCGACTTCTTCTTGTCGGTCCAAGCTGTAGCTTTTGTTGGTCCGACTTTTTCTTGTTGTTCCAAGCTGTAGCTTTGGGCCGACTTCTTCATGTCGGTCGCTTCTAAGTTATTTCTAGTAATCCTCTTTATTGGACCTCTGTCAGGTCTCTTTCAGGGATTACTTTTTATAACATTTTGTTTTTGGGACGACTTCTTTACGTCAGTCCCTTCTCCAAGTTATTTTTGTAATCCTCTTTCTTGGACCTTTGTCAGATCTCTTTCAGGGATTACTTTAATAACTTGTCCGTTGTAGGAGACCGATGATGACAAGTCATCATATACCCATTTTTCAAGCTAATTTCACTTGTTTTGTTAGCATTTATGCACTTTCTTGCATCCTAAGTAAGTGATTTGGAGTGAAAATGCACAACTTCTCTAAATCAAGCAACCACCATGAATTTAATGTTAAAACATGAGGATTAAGCCAATTTTAATTGCATTTTAAGTGATTTATAAGCCTCTTGAATTTAGTGATACTTTGAGTGGTTGTTTGGTTTATTTTAGGTGAAGAAAAGAAAAGAAAATGAAAAGCGTGGCCTAAGAAGCGTGACACAAGAAAAGGAAAGCGTGGCCAAAGAAGGGAGAAGTGTGCCGCAACTCATATTGGAAGCAACCTTGCCCTCCACAAGGGCAGAATGCCCTCTAGGAGGGCAACATTGGGTGACCAAGCAAGCATAGGCAACTCTGCCCTGCCCACTCCAAGGGCAGAGCACAAAATGGTGCCTTGGAGCAAGGAGAAGCAAACTCTGCCCTGCCCTTGTGGAGAGCAGGATCGGGCTCTCAAAGGAAAGAAATCAAAGGAAAATTAGCACCCATGCTTGCTACAAGGTTCGAACCAAGAACCATGAGGAAGCCAAGCCTTGAGACCAAATAGCGTGCCAAGAAATCAAAAGAAAAAGTAGCGTGTTTGCAAGCCACCAGATTCGAACACGGGACATGAAGATTGGGAACCTTGCCCTGCCCTTGGCGCGGGTAGGGCAGCATTTGAAATGGTGCATTCCTTGGCGCACCAAATTTCCTTTGGCAGCACGATCCGCGCGCACAACGCCCCCTGGCAGCACCAACCGAGCGCTCAACGCTCCCTGGCGCACCAAAGCCTTCCCGCCCTGCCCTTGGCGCGGGCAGGGCAGCGTCCCACGCACCAACGTGCATCGCGCGCACGCGCGCATTCTTCATCTGGCAGCACCAAGCGCACGCATGCCTCACGTTCTGGCGCACCAACCTTCCCGCCCTGCCCTTGGCGCGGGCAGGGCAGCCTCTGGCGCACCAACCTCATGCCAGACGCGCACCACGCAGCACCAAAACGCACCATGGCCGCACCAACTCCAAGCACCAAGCATCAATTTTCTGCCCTGCCCTCCACAAGGGCAGGGCAGCCTCCTGGGAGTGGTTTTTGGGCCAAAATTCAAATTAAAAATTAATTTGAATTCATTTCTTCACCAATCCAAAAGCCCATCCAAATCCCAAAATCCAAGAATAGAAAGTGTATAAATAGGAGTTAGTTTGATGTAATTAGGACTTTTATGCTCACTTTTTGAATTTTTACTTCTACCTTGGCTCTTGAATTTTCACTTTCATCTTCCTTTGGAGCTTTGACTCTCTTGGAATTGTTCTTGAGAGAATTGGCCGAGAACTAAGAGGATCAAGGGAGAATTGCTTGATCTCCTTCCTCATTTCCCTTGGGCAATTCTACTCTCTGTTTTTCTGAGTATTGAGTGTGTGAAATTGGGGAAATTCTGTCCCAATTCCCGTTCAAACTCTTTGCACTTTGATTTCTGCATAATTGAATTCCAATTCTGTTCTTCTATTGCTTCTTCTTTAATTTTCTGTCAATTGCTTAGTTCATTCAGATCTGGGAAGGAAATTGGGTTTTAGGCTCTGCTACCTAAGCCCTTGGGATCCTGAGATCACAACTCATTTTGGGTTCTTCTGTGAACCTCTGCTACATTTCCTTTCAATTCTGTTTGAATGCTTATTGTTGCTAATCTACTTTCTTCTCAACCATTTACTGCAATTTACTCCTTCTTTGTTTAGATCTTGCAATCCCATTCCTTAATTCTCTTTTATCTTCTAGCAATTTATCTTTCTTGCCATTTAAGTTACTGCAATTTAAGTTTCTTGCACTTTAAGTTTCAGTCATTTACTTTCTTGCTCTTTAAGTTTCTGCACTTTTACTCTTCTGTTCTTTATTTTACTGCACTTCTCCCTTCCCCCTTTACATTTACTGTCATTTAATTTCTGTTAAACACAAAACACTCAACCAAAACTTGATTCGCTTGACTAAATCACCCACTAAACTAAAATTGCTCAATCCTTCAATCCCTGTGGGATCGACCTCACTCATGTGAGTTATTATTACTTGATGCGACCCGGTACACTTGCCGGTGAGTTTTGTGTTGGATCGTTTTCCACACATCAAGTTTTTGGCGCCGTTGCCGGGGATTGAAATAGATTGACAATGATTAAGTGAAGTGGAGGTCTAGATTAAGCATTTTTCTTTTCTGTTATTCTAAATCTTACTAACACACTAACTGTTTGAGAAATTGCCTTTACTAACTCACTAACAATTAATCTCAAATAATTGCACTTAATTCTCAAGAGTGTTGTTGTTGGGTTACTCTGATTGTTTGCATATTACAGGAAATCAAGTTTCTACAGACGAAGGGTATCATGACATGAAGCCACCACTCATTGCACTCATCAAGAACAATTGCTCTTATGATGGAAATCCATCAGAGGATCCTAAACAACATATATCTACTTTCCTGAGAACTTGCAATGCAGTCAAAACTGATGGTCCAGATCAGGACACTTACAAGATCCTATTATTCCCTTTCTCATTGAAGGGTGAAGCTGCACAATGGTTTGAAACTTTTTCCCAAGGAAGTATTACTAGTTGGGATGATTTGGTCACAAAATTTCTGGCCAAATTCACCTCATCCAAACAGATCATCCAGCCGAAAGAAGAGGGACATTTATTCACACAAGGGGACGAAGAACCACTCTTCAAGGCTTGGGAAAGATACAAGAAAGCAACTGACAAAGTAGGCTTCCGAGCTTTCTATGAAGGATTGACCCCAGAAACTAGAAAAGCAGTGGACTACTTCTCAGATGGCCTACTCAAAGCAACAACAACTGCCCAAGGAATTGCAGACCTCAATGACAAAGGAGTCAACAATCAACAGCCATTTGAAAAGCCACAAAATACAATCTCAGAAGAAAAAGTAGCAATTATTGAAGGGATGAATGCGTCCAAGGACCAAAACGAACAAATGCACCATCAATCACAGCAAAATATAGAGTTGTCTGCTGCAGTGAATGCCAAATTTCCACCATGGAGACCTCATTCGTATCTGAAGATGAGGGAGCCTCAATATCAAGAACAAGAAAGTTTCTGCCAGGACAATTCCATGAACACAACCAATCAACATTTCCCACCCACCAATACCACTCAAAGCCAATACCCACAACACAGACATTCCCAAACTCATCTTAACTGGAGAAGGGGTGAGTACCAAAATCACAGACCAAGGGAATTCCATTATAACAACCCAAACTTCATAAATCATCAAAAACACTATTACGGCAATAACAACCATTACATGCCTCCACCACACCCACCCTTCTTACCTTCAACATGTCATCACCAACCAACCTCGCAAGACTCTCAGAGAATCATAAACTTGGAGATCCTAATGGAGAGAATGATGAAACATCAAGAAGAAACAACAAAGAACCAAGAGATGTTAATGAGAGGGCTTGAGGAGCAGATAGCTCAATTAGCAAAGCACTTTGCAAAAAAGGGTGAGAAGAAATCAGATATTTTCTTCAAAACCAATGAAGATAAACCAACCAACAACAAAGATGCTACAAAGAAGGAAGGATGGAAAAGGATCATAGGGGACAATGAAAAAGGAAGTACTAGCCAAGAAAAACACAACAGAGAATTCCTTCAAAGAGAGACAGCGGAGAAAACTAAAGACAAGCAGAAAATCTCCACTGGAAAGTTTTCACTAGGGGATCGAGTAATGATCAATAGTCAAGCCATGAAGGTGTCCCCACAGTTGCGTGATCACTACACCGTGACTAAGATCCTTCCACAAGAAGCTATAGAAGTCATCAAAGAGGAAACCGGACGGAAATTCACAGTGAAGACAGACAAGCTAAGGCACTGTGATTTTCAACCTCCATGAGAAGCAAAAACGAAGATGTCAAGCTAGTGACAATAAAAGAGCGCTTGTTGGGAGGCAACCCAACCTGAGGTAGTTTCTTTTCATAGCTTTTCAATAAAAATGTTGAGTAATTGTTGTGCATTGCAAGGAGCTAAGTTTGGTGTTGCACACCAAAACAATTTGAGGGAGAATGAAAGCTTCTAAGTTTGGTGTTCCACCAAAAAGATCACTTAATACATTCTCACCTCTTGCATGATTCTAGCTCCAAGTAATCAAACACATTATTCAACTGTTGAATTATTTTCTAGCTTTTATTCCATTAACCTTTAGCAAGAACACATGGTTTCAAATATGGTTAACTTGTCACATCTGAGACAGTGGCAAAACAATTAAGTTTGGTGTTCCCACACCAAAATAAATCCAAGAGCCACATTCAATGTATGCATATTAACCATGCACTTAAAGGCTTGAGAAGCAAGCAACTTTGAGGATTATGCAGGACAAGAGTCAATAATTGAAGACATTATGCATCTTAACTCAAAGAGGACACAACAAAAGGAAAAATCAAAGAACTGCAACTTCAAAGGTTGTATCTGAACTTAATCCATGCTGTTGTGTGATGCTTTGAATTTGGGAACCTTTGTATGTCTTGCTTAAGTGGTTATCCAGTTGCAAGTGAAATTGTTTGTGAAAATGCCAAGTCTGCATAATGCTTGTATCTATCACTTAGCTTTAAATATTGCTTTGTTTCCCATATGCTTAAATAAAAGAGTTTGGTTTGAATTGAAAAGTAAAATATCCAATGTTGCATGAGTATGAATGGAAGTTGGTGGTGGTACATGTGTATGATTAAATGCATGACTCATGAAATAAGTGTTGCATAATATCATTCTCATTAATTGTGAGCTAGCTTGCTGTTACAAAGACTTTTATTAAGAATGAAACAACCCTTGGTAACAGAAACAGAAAGAACAAGAGAAAGAAAAAGCCAAAATGGCAAGAAACACAAAGAACAAAGGTTGGACACCAATGGTTTGAACCTTAGGACAAATGCCTGTGGTGTTCTTGTACTGAGATCTGCTTGGATGAGTAAATTCTAAGGGGTATTTTGAAACCCGGTCACTTAGATCAACTGATTTGGGATGGCCAATTGAAAATCCACAATAAAGAGCAACTTAGATACAAAGCACTTAGTGATCCAAAGAGATGCTGGGCATCAATGATCCTAGGAAGAATTAATGAGCTAAGTGTCTGTGGTGGAAGGATGTTGAGCAAAAGAAAAGAAAATAAAGCCAAAGGCTATGCTGCAGCATTTGACACCCAACCTATAAAAGAGTAATAAGCTTGTTCAAGCTTTGTAAGCTAAGAAAAGTTATCAAGGGAGTGAGTAAAAAGTGAATCTTATAACAGCAAGTCTAGCAAACTTTTGATGCAAAATGTGTATTATGCAGCAGCAACAATAAATGAGTGTCATTGTCTGCATAAATGCTCCATAGACCAAGTTCTGCTATCTGCATAATAAGGATATATACACTTGTCTTATTCATTCCATTTTCTCTTAGTTTTGATGCTTGCTTGGGGACAAGCAAGGTTTAAGTTTGGTGTTGTGATGACAAGTCATCATATACCCATTTTTCAAGCTAATTTCACTTGTTTTGTTAGCATTTATGCACTTTCTTGCATCCTAAGTAAGTGATTTGGAGTGAAAATGCACAACTTCTCTAAATCAAGCAACCACCATGAATTTAATGTTAAAACATGAGGATTAAGCCAATTTTAATTGCATTTTAAGTGATTTATAAGCCTCTTGAATTTAGTGATACTTTGAGTGGTTGTTTGGTTTATTTTAGGTGAAGAAAAGAAAAGAAAATGAAAAGCGTGGCCTAAGAAGCGTGACACAAGAAAAGGAAAGCGTGGCCAAAGAAGGGAGAAGCGTGCCGCAACTCATATTGGAAGCAACCTTGCCCTCCACAAGGGCAGAATGCCCTCTAGGAGGGCAACATTGGGTGACCAAGCAAGCATAGGCAACTCTGCCCTGCTCACTCCAAGGGCAGAGCACAAAATGGTGCCTTGGAGCAAGGAGAAGCAAACTCTGCCCTGCCCTTGTGGAGAGCAGGATCGGGCTCTCAAAGGAAAGAAATCAAAGGAAAATTAGCACCCATGCTTGCTACAAGGTTCGAACCAAGAACCATGAGGAAGCCAAGCCTTGAGACCAAATAGCGTGCCAAGAAATCAAAAGAAAAAGTAGCGTGTTTGCAAGCCACCAGATTCGAACACGGGACATGAAGATTGGGAACCTTGCCCTGCCCTTGGCGCGGGCAGGGCAGCATTTGAAATGGTGCATTCCTTGGCGCACCAAATTTCCTTTGGCAGCACGATCCGCGCGCACAACGCCCCCTGGCAGCACCAACCGAGCGCTCAACGCTCCCTGGCGCACCAAAGCCTTCCCGCCCTGCCCTTGGCGCGGGCAGGGCAGCGTCCCACGCACCAACGTGCATCGCGCGCACGCGCGCATTCCTCATCTGGCAGCACCAAGCGCACGCATGCCTCACGTTCTGGCTCACCAACCTTTCCGCCCTGCCCTTGGCGCGGGCAGGGCAGCCTCTGGCGCACCAACCTCATGCCAGACGCGCACCACGCAGCACCAAAACGCACCATGGCCGCACCAACTCCAAGCACCAAGCATCAATTTTCTGCCCTGCCCTCCACAAGGGCAGGGCAGCCTCCTGGGAGTGGTTTTTGGGCCAAAATTCAAATTAAAAATTAATTTGAATTCATTTCTTCACCAATCCAAAAGCCCATCCAAATCCCAAAATCCAAGAATAAAAAGTGTATAAATAGGAGTTAGTTTGATGTAATTAGGACTTTTATGCTCACTTTTGAATTTTTACTTCTACCTTGGCTCTTGAATTTTCA
This sequence comes from Arachis stenosperma, assembly GCF_014773155.1. Lineage (NCBI taxonomy): Eukaryota > Viridiplantae > Streptophyta > Magnoliopsida > Fabales > Fabaceae > Arachis > Arachis stenosperma. The sequence continues at coordinate 61,056,832 of NC_080378.1, read as the reverse complement.
CTTTCATCTTCCTTTGGAGCTTTAACTCTCTTGGAATTGTTCTTGAGAGAATTGGCCGAGAACTAAGAGGATCAAGGGAGAATTGCTTGATCTCCTTCCTCATTTCCCTTGGGCAATTCTACTCTCTGTTTTTCTGAGTATTGAGTGTGTGAAATTGGGGAAATTCTGTCCCAATTCTCGTTCAAACTCTTTGCACTTTGATTTCTGCATAATTGAATTCCAATTCTGTTCTTCTATTGCTTCTTCTTTAATTTTCTGTCAATTGCTTAGTTCATTCAGATCTGGGAAGGAAATTGGGTTTTAGGCTCTGCTACCTAAGCCCTTGGGATCCTGAGATCACAACTCATTTTGGGTTCTTCTGTGAACCTCTGCTACATTTCCTTTCAATTCTGTTTGAATGCTTATTGTTGCTAATCTACTTTCTTCTCAACCATTTACTGCAATTTACTCCTTCATTGTTTAGATCTTGCAATCCCATTCCTTAATTCTCTTTTATCTTCTAGCAATTTATCTTTCTTGCCATTTAAGTTACTGCAATTTAAGTTTCTTGCACTTTAAGTTTCAGTCATTTACTTTCTTGCTCTTTAAGTTTCTGCACTTTTACTCTTCTGTTCTTTATTTTACTGCACTTCTCCCTTCCCCCTTTACATTTACTGTCATTTAATTTCTGTTAAACACAAAACACTCAACCAAAACTTGATTCGCTTGACTAAATCACCCACTAAACTAAAATTGCTCAATCCTTCAATCCCTGTGGGATCGACCTCACTCATGTGAGTTATTATTACTTGATGCGACCCGGTACACTTGCCGGTGAGTTTTGTGTTGGATCGTTTTCCACACATCAACCGACTTCTTTATGTCGATCTCTTCTAAGTTATTTCGTAACCCTCTTTCTTGGACCTTTGTCAGGTCTCTTTCAGGGATTACTTCTATAACTTTATTATTGTAGGAGACCGACTTCGTCATGTCGATCTCTTCTAAGTTATTTCATAATCCTCTTTTATAGGGTTGTCCAGACCTCTTTCCAGGGATTTGCTGATAACTTGGGTTGACTTGGTCCGACTTCTCAACATCGGCCAGTCTTTAAGTTACTATTTTAGCAATCCGTAAGACCTCGTCAGGTTCTTTTTTGGATCACTTTCGATAACTTCTTACATTATTCTGTGTTCATCTTTGCCGATTTGTAGAAAGTGGTTGGCATCTCTAGCTCGTCCTTTGGGTGAATTGCGTTTTCACCTTTATCGGACGACTCATCTTTATCGTGGTCGTGCAGTGAAATTGTTTTTCACTTTCTGCCGACCTGTAGCTTTATAATCGGACGATGAACTCTGCTTTCACTTTTTTGCCGACCTTGTCGAAATCCGGCGATGAATTCTGGTTTCATCTTTGCCGAATTTTATCATGATCGGGCGGTGAATTTGGTTTTCACCCCGCCGACCTTGTCGTGATCCGGCAGTGAAATTTGCGTTTCAGATTAATGCGTCTTGGTATAGCAGTGAATTTTGTTTTCACTTTGTCGAAATCGAATGATGAATTCGGTTTTCATCGTGGTCGGGCGGTGAAGTTGGTTTTCACCTTGCCGACTTGTCGCTTTGTAATCGGACGATGAGTTTGGTTTTCATCTTGCCGACTTTGTCGTGATCGGGCGATGATTTTGGTGTTTCACCTTGCCGACCTGCCGTAGTCGGGCGTCTTGGTAGGAAACTTTTTAGGGAATCTGCAATCTTTTAAACAATAATATAAAGATAAGAGTGTGTACATGTTAGTACTTACCTTTCTAGGTCGGGCAATCTTTTTGGATCTCGGCCTGGCGCCCTTTTTAGATTGCAGGCATGCCATGACCTTGGTAGCTCTTGCCCTTCAAGTTCGGGCAGTCTGTAGCAACCTTTCCCCAATTCTTCTAAACAACTTGGTATGGTCCTTTCCAGTTGGGTGCTAGCTTTCCTTCTCCAGGTCGAGTTGTTCCGATATCATTTCGGATTAGGATAAGGTTGTTGTTGGCAAAGCTTCGCTGTACTACCTTCTGATTGTATCTTGAGGCCGTTCGACGTTTTAACGCCTCTTCCTTGATCGGAGCTCTCTCTCGGACTCTTGGAAGTAGGTCGAGTTCTTTCCTTTGGATTTGGGAGTTGACCTCTTCATTGTAGAAGATCATTCTTGGGGGATCCTTCTTCGATCTCTACTGGGATCATTGCCTCCATTTCGTAAATCAATTGGAAGGGTGATTCCCCCGTGGTGAAGTGTGGAGTTGTCCGATATGCCCATAGGACTTGTGGGAGCTCTTCAGCCCAAGCTCCCTTTGTGTCCTTTAGTCTCCGTTTTAACCTAGCTAGTATGACTTTGTTTGGCAGCTTCTGCTTGTCCATTGGCTTGTGGGTGTTCTACGGATGTGAATTGGTGCTTTATTTTCAAGTTAGCCACTCTTTTCTTGAAACCTGTGTCCGTGAATTGAGTGTCATTGTTTGTGGTGATGGAGTAAGAAACCCCAAACCTTGTAATAATGTTCTTGTACAAGAATTTCTGACTTCTTTGAGCAGTGGCATTAGCTAGGGGCTCTGCCTCAATCCATTTTGTGAAGTAATCCACCCCTACAATGAGGAACTTGACTTGTCCCGATCCTTGGAAAAATAGTCCGAGGAGGTCGAGTCCCTTCTTTGCGAACGGCCAAGGTGATGTTACACTGATGAGCTCCTCTGGTGGGGCAATGTGGAAGTTGGCATGCTTTTTGATGTAAAGCTTTGACTTTGTATTTGGGTTTTTGCTTTGTTGTTGCCTCCAAAGGGTGCCCTTGGACTTTTGTGTGAGTCCTGGGGTTTCCCTTTTACTGCCACGTCTGTCACTTTATGTTTTACTGTTATTGTCCGAGTTGTTTCCTTATTTGCCCGAGTTGTTTGGTAGTAATTTCATAGTCGACCTATGTCTTTGAGATGTCTACTAAGATCCCGGACAGCGTGTCTGATTAGCTGGATTTCATAGTTTAAATGCGTGTTACTGTGGCTGACCCTGAGTACATCCCTTATACCGTCTTCGAGACCGATTTGTTGTGGTCTTGTAATGTAGCTCGGATGAGGCTTCTGTTATTGCCCCTTGGTTGGCTAGTTTTGAAAATGCATCAGCTCGGGCATTCTGTTCTCAAGGTATGTGTCGGACCTCATATCCCCGAATTGTCCGAGCTGTTGGTGCTGGCTGGTTTTGAAAATGCATAAGCTCGGGCATTCTATGTGTCGGACTTCATTTTTCTCCGATTTGTCCGAGTTTTTGGTGCTGGCTGCATTAGCTCGGGCATTCTATGTGTCAGACTTCATTTTCCCTGATTTGTCCGAGCTATTTTCTGTTTTTGTCCAGAGTCCCCCGAATTGTCCGAGATGTTCTCTGGTTTTGTCCAAGGTCTCCCGAATTATCCGAGCTGTCCTCTGTAGGATTCTTCCAGCTAAGTTTGTTTTCTGCAGGATGCCCTTTATTGGCTGGTTGGTTGGAACTCTGATAGTGTGAGCTTGAAAGTATGGGTGGAGTCGTCGAGAGGTGAGTATGAGGGTGTAGGCGAACTTTTTCTATCTGTTGATAGGTTAGTTCGGTCCCTTGTAAAGCTTTGCTGATGAAGTAGACGGGTTGTTTCCCACTTTCGTCTTCTCTGACTAGTGCTGAGGCTATTGCCTGACTTCCCACTACGAGGTATAATGAGTTCTTCACTTTCCCGTGGTCTGGAAAGGATGGGTGGTTGCCCCAAGAATTTTGAAATCTCGGAAGGCTTGTTCGTACTCCGTTGTCCTTTTCAACTCGTCCGACCTCCTTGGTGTGAGGTGGACGTTCAACTCGTCCGACCTCTTTGGTGTGAGGTAGATGTTTAACTCGTTCGACCTCTTTGGTTTGAGGTGGACCTTCAACTCGTCCGACCTCTTGGTTGTGAGGTGGACCTTCAACTTGTCCGACCTCTTTGGTGTGAGGTGGACCTTCAATTCGCCCGACATCTTCGGTGTGAGGTGGACCTTCAACTTGTCCGACCTCTTTGGTGTGAGGTGGAGCTTAAACTCGCCCGACATCTTCAGTGTGAGGTGGACCTTCAACTTGTCCGACCTCTTTGGTGTGAGGTAGACCTTAACTCGCCCGACCTCTTCGGTGTGAGGTGGACCTTCACCTTGTCCGACCTCTTTGTTGTGAGATGGACCTTCAACTTGTCCGACCTCTTTGTTGTGAGGTGGACCTTAACTCGCCTAACCTCTTCCGTGTGAGGTGGACCTTCAACTCGCCCAATTCTTTGTTATGAGGTGGGCCTTCAACTCGTCCGACCTCTTTCTCCTTTTTGCTTTTGATTGGGCGAGGTGGTGGGATCTTCTCCGATTGATCTTCTCTTTTCTTGGACTCTTTATCCTTGTCCCGTGGTGGGTTAGGAGAATTCGGTTTTTTAGCTTTCTCCTAGTCGAGAGTTCTCTTCCATGTTGATGTATTTCTTTTCCCGTTCCTGTACCTCGTTCAGAGATGTTGGGTGCTTCTTGGATATTGAGTGGCTGAGAGGTCCTTCTCTTAGGCCATTGATGAGTCCCCTGATGGCCGCTTTTGTTGGAAGACTTTGTATGTCAAGGCATGCGTTGTTGAATCTTTCCATGTAGCTGTGAAGGCTTTTCTGATCTCCTTGTTTAATTCCCAGCAAGCTTGAAGTGTGTTTGGCTTTATCCTTCTGGATGGAGAACCTGGCGAGGAATCTTCTTAACAAGGTTGTCAAACTTGTGATGGATCTTGGAGACAAACTGTCGAAGCACCATATTGCTGTCTTCGTTAGAGTAGTCGGGAAGACTTTGCATCGAATGGCGTCCGATGTGTCGGTGAGGTACATTCTTCTGAAATTACTGAGATGATGGCTTGGATCCAATGTGCCGCCGTACGGGATCATGTCGGGAGCCTTGAAGTCCTTTGGGACTTTAGCTTTCATGATATCTTTGGTGAATGGGTCTTGATTTTTGTAGGGGCTGTCTTCGTGACCGGATCGAGTTGTTTTGGCCTTGAGATCTGCTTCGAGTTTTAGGAGCTTGTCCTTTAACTCGTGGCATCACCTAACTTCCCTTCGTAGGTCTCTCTCAGCTTCTTGTTGATGTTCCACCTTTTTTTCGAGTTGCTTTAAGCGATCTTGAAGTGCCTCCATAGCCTTCTCTTTTGGCGAATTCTCGCCTTTGGTGGGTTGAAGAGTATCTTTTGGTGTAGTATCCGCGTCTTTGTGCGGTGTTCTATCCTCTAGATCTGAATCATGGTCGTTGTCATGGTTGTCCGCCATGGTGATGGGATGACTTCCAGGTTCCCCGGCAACGGCGCCAATGTTCCGAGGGTAACCTGAAACTATAGGTCGATCTCGGATGAGATCTTCTGTGCTGGTCAGAGCTGTTGTGTCCGACTTGTTGATGGTGGTCGGAGCCGCCGCGTCCGACTTGTAGATGGTGGACAGAGCTGCCGCGTCCGACTTGTTGGACTGGTTGCACTGCTGATCCTTCGTCACCGGAGGGTGGGGGGTACCTGCAAGAGACTCCGATGCTTAAGTTAGCATGGGTATTAAACAGGTTTTATGTAGAATCAGAGTATGAGTTATACCTGGGTGCTCCAGTGTATTTATAATGGTGAGAAGTGACCTTCTTAGATAAGATAAGTTAGTTATCTTATCTTATCTTATCTTATCTTTGGGTGAGGTCAGCTTATCTTCAACGGAACCGCCTTTATCTTTCGGCTGCCTTTGGATTGGGCTGTGTTCCTTCGTTTGGGCCTTCTTGGGCCTCTGTGGCGTTTTGGCCAAGCTCTTTGAGAAGAGGTCAGATATTGGCCGAGCTCTTTGAGAAGAGGTCGGATATTGGCCGAGCTCTTTAAGAAGAGGTCGGGTATTTGGCCGAGCTCTTTAAGAAGAGGTCGGATATTTGGCCGAGCTCTTTAAGAAGAGGTCGGATATTGGCCGAGCTCTTTAAGAAGAGGTCGGATAGCCTGACCTGAAGAGGTCGGTTGGCTTGTTGCTAAACATCCCAGGTCGGACATCTTGACCCAGGGTATGAACAAGAGCATCCGACCCCGTGATTAGGATCTTCGTGGTATAGGCTAGAATCAATAGACAGCCTGAGATTTGGAAAGTCTAAACCTTGTCTGCAGTATTCTGAGTAGGATCTGGGAAGGGATGACTGTGAGGAGCTTCAAATTCGCAAATGTTGGGCGTAGTGACAGTGTGCAAAAGAATCAATAGATCTTATTTCAACACAAATGAGAACCGACAGATGATTAGCCCTGCAGTAGCTGTGCCTGATATTTTTCATCTGAGAAGAGAAATTTGACAGTTGATTAGCCGTACAGAGACCGTAGCCGGACCATTTTCACTGAGAAGATCATACAGCTTGCCATGGAAGGGAGGACGCATGATTGGATGAAGACAATAGGAAAGCAGAGGTCCAGAAGTAACAAAGCATCTCCAAACGCTTATCTGAAATTCCCACCAATGAATTACATGATTTTATCTATGTTAATTTCTATTTTGTTTATCTTTTAATTATCAATATCTCATAAACATTTGAATCCACCTGACTGATATTTACAAGATGACCATAGCTTGCTTCAAGCCGGCAATCTCCGTGGGATCGACTCTTACTCACGTAAGGTATTACTTGGACGACCCAATGCACTTGCTGGTTAGTTGTGTGGAGTTGTGAAAAGTGTGATCACAATTTCGTGCACCAAGTTGGATATCATTCTGGACGTTTAACGCCAGGATAACACAATGGAGGTAATTTCATTTTTAATTAAATTTTTTTTCAAATTTTCATGTTTTAATTCATAATTTTAAAATCTTATCTTTCTGCATTTTTAAAAATCCTTTCTAACAATTAATGTTTTTATTCAAAAATTTTGCAAGTTTGTTACTTTCTTGTTAAGAAAGGTTCAATCTTTGAATTTTAGAATCATATCTTTTAGTTTCTTGTTAGTCAAATCATCAATTTTAAAAATCAAATCTTTTTCAATCATATCTTTTTAAAATCATATATTTTTCAATCAAATTTTTTTCAATAATATCTTTTTAAATTTTGATTTCAAAATCTTTTTTCTAACTTCTTATCTTTTCAAAATTATTTTCAAACATTTTTCAACTAATTACTATTTCTTCTCTTTTTCAAAACCACCTAACCATTTTTCCACTTCTAATTTTCGAAAGTCACTAACCACTTTTTCAAAAAATCTTTTTAATTAAAACTAAAACAATTAGTTAATTAAAAATCTTTTTAGTTCTAAAATTTTTTTTTAATCTTTTTAGTTTTAATTTTCGAATACTCTCTCTCTCATCTCTTTCTATTTATTTGCTAATACTTCTCTTCTACTTATAATTCGAACCCTCTCTCTCTCTGTGTTCGAATTCTTCTTATCTTCTCTCTACCTCATTCCTCTATTCTTATTTTCCTCTGACACCTCAAAGAATCTCTATACTGTAACATAGAGGATTCCACTACTCCCTTTTGTTCTCTTCTTTTTCATATGAGCAGAAACAGGGATAAAAACATTCTTGTTGAAACTGATCCTGAACCTGAAAAGACTCTGAAGAAGAAGCTAAGAGAAGCTAAAACACAACACTCCGGAGAGGACCTTACAGAGAATTTCAAAAAAGAAATAGACAATGCCAGAGGTGCAAGGAAAATGCTTGGTGACTATACTGAACTAACTTCCAACTTCTATGGATGAAGCATCTCAATTCCTGCCATTGGAGCAAACAACTTTGAGGTTAAGCCTCAATTAGTTTCTCTAAAGCATCAGAATTGCAAGTTTCATAGACTTTCATCGGAAGATCCTCATCAGTTCTTAGCTGAATTCTTGCAGATCTGTGACATTGTTAACACTAATGGGGTTGATCCCGAGGTCTACAGACTTATGCTTTTCCCCTTTGCTATAAAAGACAGAGCTAGGATATGGTTGGACTCACAACCTAGAGAAAGCCTGAACTCTTGGGACAAGTTGGTCAATGCTTTTTTGACCAAATTCTTTCCACCTTAAAAGATGAGCAAGCTTATAGTGGAAGTCCAAACCTTCAAACATAAGGAAGGTGAATTCCTCTATGAAGCTTGGGAAAGATACAAGCAATTAACCAAAAGGTGTCCTTCTGACATGCTTCCAAAATGGAGCATCATATGCATATTCTATGATGGTCTGTCTGAATTGTCTAAGATGTCATTGGACCATTCTGCTAGTGGATCTTTTCATCTGAAAACCCCTGCAGAAGCCCAGGAACTCATTAAGATGGTTGCAAATAATCAATTCATGTATACCTCTGAAAGAAATCTTGTGAATAATGAGATGACTTAGAAGAAAGGAGTTCTTGAGATTGATACTCTGAATGCCATATTGGCTCAGAACAAAATATTGACTCAGCAAGTCAATATGATTTCTCCGAATCTGACTGGATAGCAAGCTGCATCTGGCAGTGCTAAAGAAGCCTCCACTGAAGGAGAAGCTTATGACCCTGAGAATCCTGCAATGGAAGAAGTGAATTACATGGGAGAATCCTATGGAAACACCTATAATCCTTCATAGAGGAATCATCCAAATTTCTCATGGAAGGATCAACAGAAGCCTTAACAAGGCTTCAATAATAATAATGGTGGGATAAATAGGTTTGGCAATAGCAAGCCTTTTCTATCATCTTCTCAGCAACAGACAGAGAATTCTGAGCAGAGCCTCTCTAGCTTATCAAACATAGTCTCTGATCTATCTAAAACCACTCTCAGTTTCATGACTGAAACAAAGTCCTCCATCAGAAATTTGGTGGGACAAGTGGGTCAGCTGAGTAAAAGAGTTCCTGAAACTCCTCCTAGTACTCTCCCATGTATACAGAAGAGAATCCCAAAAGAGAGTGCAAGGCCATAACCACATCCAAAGTGGCTGATGAGCGGATAATTTGTACGCTTTTTGGCATTGTTTTTAGTATGTTTTTGGTAGTTTTAGTTGAGTTTTTATTATATTTTTATTAGTTTTTAGTTAAAATTCACTTTTCTGGACTTTACTATGAGTTTGTCTGTTTTTTTCTGTGATTTCAGGTATTTTCTGGCTGAAATTGAGGGACCTGAGCAAAAATCTGATTCAGAGACTGAAAAGGACTGCAGATGCTGTTGGATTCTGACCTTCCTGCATTCGAAGTGGATTTTCTGGAGCTACAGAAGCCCAATTGGCGCGCTCTCAACGGCGTTGGAAAGTAGACATCCTGGGCTTTCCAGCAATATATGATAGTCCATACTTTGCCCAAGATTTGATGGCCCAAACCGGCGTTCAAAGTCACCTACAGAAATTCCAGCGTTAAACGCCGGAACTGGCACCTAAATGGGAGTTAAACGCCCAAACTGGAATAAAAGCTGGCGTTTAACTCCAAGAAGAGTCTCTACACGAAAATGCTTCAATGCTCAGCCCAAGCACACACCAAGTGGGCCCGGAAGTGGATTTTTATGTCATTTACTCATCTCTGTACACCCTAGGCTACTAGTTTTCTATATATAGGACCTTTTACTATTGTATTTTCATCTTTTGATCATGTTTTGATGATTGAACCCTCTTTGGGAGGCTGGCCATTCGGCCGTGCCTAGACTTTGTTCTTATGTATTTTCAACGGTGGAGTTTCTACACACCATAGATTAAGGTGTGGAGCTCTGCTGTACCTCGAGTATTAATGCAATTACTATTGTTCTTCCATTCAATTCCGCTTATTCTTTGTCCAAGATATCACTTGTTCTTCAACATGATGAAGGTGATGATTGACGCCCATCACCATCCTCACCTATGAACAAGGTGACTGACAACCATTCTTGTTCTACAAGCATCTGAGGCTTAGTGAATATCTCTTGGATTCTTTAATCGGAATCTTCGTGGTATAGGCAAGAACTGATGGCAGCATTCAAGAGAATCCGGAAGGTCTAACCTTGTCTGTGGTATTCTGAGTAGGATTCAATGACTGAATGACTGTGACGTGCTTCAAACTCCTAGCAGGCTAGGGCGTTAGTGACAGACGCAAAAGTATCGATGGATATTATTCCGGCCTGACCGAGAACCGACAGCTGAATTCCGCTATGCCGTGACAGGACATATGCAATCGCTTTCACTGAGAGGATGGGAGGTAGCTGCTGACAACAGTGAAACCCTACACGAGCTTGCCATGGAAAGGAGTAAGAAGGATTAGATGAAGGCAGTAGGAAAGCAGAGAGATGGAAGGGAAGGCATCTTCATACGCTTGTCTGAAGCTCTTACACCAATGATATACATAAGTATCACTATCTTTATCCTTTATGTTATTTTCGTTCATCATCTATACCCATTTGAGTCTGCCTGACTGAGATTTACAAGGTGACCATAGCTTGCTTCATACCACCAATCTCCGTGGGATCGACCCTTACTCACGTAAGGTATTACTTGGACGACCCAGTGCACTTGCTGGTTAGTTGTGCGAAGTTGTGTAATGCCATGGTATTGAGCTACCACGTTTTTGGAGCCATTACTAGGGATTATGAGAGTTGTGAAAAGTATTGTTCACAATTTCGCGCACCAACTTTTTGGCGCCGTTGCCGGGGATTGTTCTTGTGTATGGACAACTGACGGTTCATCTTGTTGCTTAGATTAGGCATTTATTTTTCTTCAGAGTTCTTAAGGATGAATTCTAGTGTTTCAAGGTGATGTTCTTATCATCACCAAAGCTGATTGATTTTCATCAATTTAGCTCTTGAATGCAATGTCCTGCTGAAGCTTAGCCGGCCATGTCTAATTCCTTTAGACTAAAGCTTTAGACTAACATTGCATGATTCCTGGAATTCTCATTAAGAATTTTGATACCTTTATTTTCCTTTTCACTTAATTTTCGAAAAAGCACAAAAAAATTACAAAATCATAAAATCCAAAAATATGTCTTGTTTGAGTCTAGAGTCTCATCTTAAGTTTAGTATCAATTGCATGTTTCTGTTCTTATTGCATTCATGCATGTGTCTTAATTAATCTTCAAGTTGTTCTTGATGATTTTCTTGTTTTGATCTTTGAATTCTATTGACTTGAGTGTTTTGTTGTTTCTCATATGCATTCTCATTTTGTTAGTGTCAGTAGTATACAAACTGCTAAGTTTGGTGTCTTGCATGCATTGTTATTTGATTTTATTTGCATTTTGATTATTCCTTATTATTAAAAATCCAAAAATATTTTTAATTTGTGTCTTTTCAAGTCAATAATACAGAGAATTGAAGATTCAGAACATACTGCAGAGGAATCACACAGAAAAGCTGAGCATTCAAAAATGCCCAGTGAAGAAGACAGACTGGCGTTTAAACGCCAGCCAGGGTACCTAGTTGGGCGTTTAACGCCCAAGGAGGTAGCATTTTGGGCGTTAAACGCCAGAATGTATACCATTCTGGGCGTTTAACGCCAGGATGGTGCTAGGGGAAGATTTTGTTTTCAAATCAATTTTTTTTTCAAGTTTTCAAAGTTTTTCAAAACCAAATCTTTTTCAATTCAAATCTTATCAATCAAATGTTTTCAAAATCAATTTCTTTCCTTTTTCAAAGATACTTACTAACAATTAATGATTTGATTGAACATTTTTTGCCTTTCCTGTTGAGGAAGGTTTTATGTTTGAATCATATCTTTTCTTGTTAGGCAAGTCATTAATTTTTAATCATATCTTTTCAAATTGTTTTCAAGTCATATCTTTTAAAATTGTTTTCAAATCATATCTTTTCAATTACATCTTTTTAAAACCAATCATATCTTCTTAACCACATCTTTTTTTCAAAATAAGTTTTCAATCAAATCTTTTTAATTTCTAATTTCAAAATCTTTTTCAAAAATCACTTGATTTCTTTTTCACTCTTATTTTCGAAAATCAATTAAGTGTTTTTCAAAATGTTTTCAAAATCTTTTACTTAAATTTTCGAAAATTACTTCCCTTCTTCTCACATCCTTCTATTCATGGACTAACTCTATTCCTTAATGCAAAATTCGAACTCCATCCTCTTTGATAAGTTCAAATTTTCTACTTCTGTCTTCCATTTTTCTTCCTCTGACACCTCAAGGAATCTCTATACTGTGACATAGAGGATTCCATATTTTCTTGTTCTCTTCTCTTTCATATGAGCAGGAACAAAGACAAAGGCATTCTTGTTGAAGCTGACCCTGAACCTGAAAGGACCTTGAAGCGAAAGCTAAAGAGAAGCTAAGGCACAACTCTTTATTGAGGACCTAACCGAATTCTTCAAAGAAGAAGAACCCATGGCAGCCGAAAACAACAACAATGCCAACAATGCAAGGAAGGTGCTGGGTGACTTTACTGCACCTACTCCCAATTTCTATGGGAGAAGCATCTCTATCCCTACCATTGGAGCAAACAACTTTGAGCTTAAGCCTCAATTAGTTTCTCTAATGCAACAGAATTGCAAGTTCCATGGACTTCCAATGGAAGATCCTCATCAGTTCTTAGCTGAGTTCTTGCAAATCTGTGACACAGTCAAGACTAATGGGGTAGACCCTGAGGTCTATAGACTGATGCTATTCCCTTTTGCTGTAAGAGACAGAGCTAGAATATGGTTGGATTCTCAACCTAAAGAAAGCCTGGACTCTTGGGAAAAGCTAGTCAATGCCTTCTTGGCAAAGTTCTTTCCACCACAAAGATGGAGTAAGCTTAGAGTGGAAGTCCAAACCTTCAGCCAGAAGGATGGAGAATCCCTCTATGAAGCTTGGGAAAGATACAAACAATTAATCAGAAAATGTCCCTCAGACATGCTTTCTGAATGGAGCATCATAGGTGTTTTCTATGATGGTCTCTCTGAACTATCCAAGATGTCTTTGGATAGCTCTGCTGGAGGATCTCTTCATCTGAAGAAGACGCCTACAGAGGCTCAAGAGCTAATTAAAATGGTTGCAAATAACCAATTCATGTACACTTCTGAAAGGAATCCTGTGAATAATGGGACTAGTCAGAAGAAAGGAGTTCTTGAGATTGACACTCTGAATGCCATACTGGCTCAGAATAAGATATTGACTCAACAAGTCAATTTAATCTCTCAAAGTCTGTCTGGAATGCAAAATGCACATGGCAGTACTAAGGAAGCTTCATCTGAGGAAGAAGCTTATGATCCTGAGAACCCTTCAATGGAAGAGGTGAATTACCTAGGAGAACCCTATGGAAACACCTATAATTCTTCATGGAGAAATCACCCAAATTTCTCATGGAAGAATCAAGAGAGACCTCAATAAGGTTTCAATAATAATGGTGGAAGAAACAGGCTTGGCAATAACAAGCCTTTTCCATCATCTTCTCAGCAACAGACAGAGAGTTCTAAGCAGAGTACTTCTGACTTAGCAACAATGGTCTCTGATCTAATAAAGACCACTCAAAGTTTCATGAATGAAACAAGGTCCTCCATTAGGAATTTGGAAGGACAAGTGGGTCAGCTGAGTAAGAAAGTTACTGAACTCCCTCCTAGTACTCTCCCAAGTAATACAGAAAAAAATCCAAAAGGAGAGTGCAAAGCCATAACCATGGCCGAATATGGAGAGGAAAGAGAGGAGGTGGACGCCACTGAGGAAGACCTCAATGGGCGTGCACCAATCTCCTCTGAGTTCCTCAATGAGGAACCATGGGAATCTGAGGCTCAAGATGAGACCATAGAGATTCCATTGGACTTACTTCTGCCATTCATGAGCTCTGATGAGTATTCTTCTTCTGAAGAGGATGAGTATGTCACTGAAGAGCAAGTTGCTAAATACCTTGGAGCAATCATGAAGCTAAATGACAAGTTATTTGGAAATGAGACTTGGGAGGATGAACCACCTTTGCTCACCAGAGAACTGGATGACTTGTCTAGGCAGAAACTGCCTCAAAAGAGGCAGGATCCTGGGAAGTTTTCTATACCTTGTACCATAGGCACCATGACCTTCAAGAAGGCCTTGTGTGACTTAGGGTCAAGTGTAAACCTCATGCCCCTCTCTGTAATGGAGAAATTAGGGATCTTTGAGGTGCAAGCTGCAAGAATCTCACTAGAGATGGCAGACAACTCAAGAAAACAAGCCCATGGACTTGTAGAGAATGTTTTGGTAAAAGTTGAAGACCATTACATCCCTACTGATTTCATAGTCCTAGAGACTGGGAAGTGCATGGATGAATCCATCATCCTTGGCAGACCCTTCCTAGCCACAGCAAAGGCTGTGATTGATGTTGATAGAGGTGAAATGATCATTCAAGTGAATGAAGAATCCTTTGTGTTTAAGGCTCAAGGATATCCCTCTGTCACCATGGAGATGAAGCTTGAAGAGCTTCCCTCAAATCAGAGACAAACAGAGCCCCCACAGTCAAACTCTAAGTTTGGTGTTGGGAGGCCACAACCAAACTCTAAGTTTGGTGTTGAACCCCCACATTCAAACTCTAAGTTTGGTGTTGGGAGGTTCCCACATTGCTCTGAGTATCTGTGAGGCTCCATGAGAGCCCTCTGTCAAGCTACTGACATTAAAGAAGCGCTTGTTGGGAGGCAACCCAATGATTATATTTTATCTATTTCCCTTTGTTATTTTATGTTTTTTGTAGGTTGATGATCATAAGAAGTCACAAAATCCATTGAAAAAGCAAAAACAGAATGAAAAACAGGAAGAAAAATAGCACACCCTGGAGGAAGATGCTGCTGGCGTTCAAACGCCAGTAAGCCTAGCAGTTGGGCGTTTAACGCCCAGTCTGGCACCATTCTGGGCGTTTAACGCCAGAAAGGGGCACCAGACTGGCGTTAAACGCCAGAAAAGGGCTAGAACCTGGCGTTAAACGCCAGGAATGGGCACCAACCCGGCGTTTAACGCCAGAAATGGCTCAAAACGTGGATTTTGATGCCATTTGGTGCAGGGATGACTTTTCCTTGACACCTAAGGATCTGTGGACCCCACAGGATCCCCACCAACCCTACCACTCTCTCTTCTTCTTCACCCATTCACCATTCACCTCAATACCTCTTCACCACCTCCATCTCCTCCATCTCTTCTTCTTCTACTCTCTTCTTTCTTCTTTTGCTCGAGGACGAGCAAACCTTTTAAGTTTGGTGTGGTAAAAGCATTGCTTTTTGTTTTTCCATAACCATTTATGGCATCCAAAGCCGGTTCAACTGAGAAGGCCTGACCTCAAGCCCATCACTAAGAAGAAGATGGAGCAAACAAGAGACCCCTCTCATCAAGAAATCCCTGAGATACCTCAAGGGATGCACTTTCCTCCACAAGACTACTGGGAGCAAACTAACACCTCCCTAGGAAAATTAAGTTCCAACATGGGACAACTAAGGGTGGAGCACCAAGAACACTCCATTCTCCTCCATGAAATTGGAGAAGATCAAAGGATCATGAGAGAGGAGCAACAAAGACAAGGAAGAGACATTGAGGAGCTCAAGCACTCCATAGGATCTTCAAGAGAAAGAAAGAGCCGCCATCACTAAGGTGGACCCGTTCTTTAATCTCCTTGTTCTTTATTTTTCTGTTTTTCGAATTTTAGTGCTTTATGTTTATCCATGTTTGTGTCTTATGATCATTAGTGTCTTAGTATCTATGCCTTAAAGCTATGAATATGAATCCATCACCTTTCTTAAATGAAAACTGTTTTTATCACAAAAGAACAAGAAGTACAGGATTTCAAATTCATCTTTAAAACTAGCTTAATTAGTTTGATGTGGTGACAAGACTTGTTTTCTGAATGTATGCTTAAACAGTGCATATGTCTTTTGAATTTGTGGTTCATGAATGTTAAAATTGTTGGCTCTTGAAAGAATGATGAAAAAGGAGACATGTTACTGAGGATCTAAAAAATCATAAAAATGATTCTTGAAGCAAGAAAAAGCAGTGAAAAAAAAAAAAGAGAGAAAAAGAAGCAGAAAAACGAAAAAGGGGGAGAAAGAAAAAGAAAGAATAAAGAGTTGTGATCCAAGGCAAATAAGAGTGTGCTTAAGAACCCTGGACACCTCTAATTGGGGACTTTAGCAAAGCTGAGTCACAATCTGAAAAGGTTCACCCAATCATGTGTCTGTGGCATGTATGTATCCGGTGGTAATACTGGAAGACAGAGTGCTTTGGGCCACGGCCAAGACTCAATAAGTAGCTGTGTTCAAGAATCATCATACTTAACTAGGAGAATCAATAACACTATCTGGATTCTGAGTTCCTAAAGAAGCCAATCATTCTGAATTTCAAAGGATAAAGTGAGATGCCAAAACTGTTCGGAGGCAAAAAGCTACTAGTCCCGCTCATCTAATTTGGAGCTTAGTTTCATTGATAATTTGGAGTCTATAGTATATTCTCTTCTTTTTATCTTATTTGATTTTCAGTTGCTTGAGGACAAGCAACAATTTAAGTTTGGTGTTTTGATGAGCGGATAATTTGTACGCTTTTTGGCATTGTTTTTAGTATGTTTTTGGTAGTTTTAGTTGAGTTTTTATTATATTTTTATTAGTTTTTAGTTAAAATTCACTTTTCTGGACTTTACTATGAGTTTGTGTGTTTTTCTGTGATTTCAGGTATTTTCTGGCTGAAATTGAGGGACCTGAGCAAAAATCTGATTCAGAGACTGAAAAGGACTGCAGATGCTGTTGGATTCTGACCTCCCTGCATTCGAAGTGGATTTTCTGGAGCTACAGAAGCCCAATTGGCGCGATCTCAACCGCGTTGGAAAGTAGACATCCTGGGCTTTCCAGCAATATATGATAGTCCATACTTTGCCCAAGATTTGATGGCCCAAACCGGCGTTCAAAGTCACCTATAGAAATTCCAGCGTTAAACGCCGGAACTGGCACCTAAATGGGAGTTAAACGCCCAAACTGGCATAAAAGCTGGCGTTTAACTCCAAGAAGAGTCTCTACACGAAAATGCTTCAATGCTCAGCCCAAGCACACACCAAGTGGGCCCGGAAGTGGATTTTTATGTCATTTACTCATCTCTGTACACCCTAGGCTACTAGTTTTCTATATATAGGACCTTTTACTATTGTATTTTCATCTTTTGATCATGTTTTGATGATTGAACCCTCTTTGGGAGGCTGGCCATTCGGCCGTGCCTAGACTTTGTTCTTATATATTTTCAACGGTGGAGTTTCTACACACCATAGATTAAGGTGTGGAGCTCTGCTGTACCTCGAGTATTAATGCAATTACTATTGTTCTTCCATTCAATTCCGCTTATTCTTTGTCCAAGATATCACTTGTTCTTCAACATGATGAAGGTGATGATTGACGCCCATCACCATCCTCACCTATGAACAAGGTGACTGACAACCATTCTTGTTCTACAAGCATCTGAGGCTTAGTGAATATCTCTTGGATTCTTTAATCGAATCTTCGTGGTATAGGCAAGAACTGATGGCAGCATTCAAGAGAATCCGGAAGGTCTAACCTTGTCTGTGGTATTCTGAGTAGGATTCAATGACTGAATGACTGTGACGTGCTTCAAACTCCTAGCAGCTAGGGCGTTAGTGACAGACGCAAAAGTATCGATGGATATTATTCCGGCCTGACCGAGACCGACAGCTGAATTCCGCTATGCCGTGACAGGACATATGCAATCGCTTTCACTGAGAGGATGGGAGGTAGCTGCTGACAACAGTGAAACCCTACACGAGCTTGCCATGGAAAGGAGTAAGAAGGATTGGATGAAGGCAGTAGGAAAGCAGAGAGATGGAAGGGAAGGCATCTTCATACGCTTGTCTGAAGCTCTTACACCAATGATATACATAAGTATCACTATCTTTATCCTTTATGTTATTTTCGTTCATCATCTATACCCATTTGAGTCTGCCTGACTGAGATTTACAAGGTGACCATAGCTTGCTTCATACCACCAATCTCCGTGGGATCGACCCTTACTCACGTAAGGTATTACTTGGACGACCCAGTGCACTTGCTGGTTAGTTGTGCGAAGTTGTGTAATGCCATGGTATTGAGCTACCACGTTTTTGGAGCCATTACTAGGGATTATGAGAGTTGTGAAAAGTATTGTTCACAATTTCGCGCACCAGTGGCCGAACCTGGAGAGAGTGAAAAGGCAGTGATTCCCAGTGAGGAAGATCTCAAGGGACGTCTACTGACCAATAAGGAGTTCCCTATTGTAGAACCAAAGGAATCTGAGGCTCATACAGAGACCATAGAGATTCCACTGAACTTACTATTTCCATTCATGAGCTCTGATGAATATTCTTCCTCTGAAGAGGGTGAAGACATTGTTGAAGAGCAAGTTGTTCTGTATTTGGGAGCAATTATGAAGCTGAATGCCAAGTTATTTGGTATGAGACTTGGGAGGATGAACCTCCATTGCTCATCAATGAACTGAATACATGGATTCAGCAGACATGACCTAAAGAAAAATCAGATCCTGGAAAGTTCTTAATACCTTGCACCATAGGCACCATGACCTTTGAAAAGGCTCTGTGTGACTTGGGGTTAGGTATCAACCTCATGCCACTCTCTGTAATGAAGAAACTAGGGATCTTTGAGGTACAAGCTGCAAGAATCTCACTAGAGATGGCAGACAAATCAATAAAACAGGCTTATGGACTTGTAGAGGATGTCTTTGTGAAGGTTGAAGGCCTTTACGTCCCTACTAACTTCATAATCCTAGACACTGGGAAGGATGAGGATGAATCCATCATCCTTGGAAGATCCTTCCTAGCCACAGCAAGGGCTGTGATTGATGTGGACAGAGGAGAGTTAGTCCTTCAATTGAATGAGGACTGCCTTGTGTTCAAGACTCAAGGATCTTCTTCTATAAACATGGAGAAG
Organism: Arachis stenosperma; assembly: GCF_014773155.1. Lineage (NCBI taxonomy): Eukaryota > Viridiplantae > Streptophyta > Magnoliopsida > Fabales > Fabaceae > Arachis > Arachis stenosperma. The sequence continues at coordinate 61,038,068 of NC_080378.1, read as the reverse complement.
AAGCATGAAAAGATTTTCTCAGTATAGAGTTCCTCCACACTCAACTTCTAAGTTTGGTATTGGGAGGCCACAACAATGCTCTGAGCATCTGTGAAGCTCTGTAAGAGCTTCCTGTCAAGCTATTGACATTAAAGAAGCGCTTATTGGGAGGCAACCCAATGTTATTTATCTATATTAATTACTCTTTCATTTTATTTTTGGTGCACGACATTGTGTGGCCAATATTAATGGACTATTTAACACAGATTCGCACAACTAACCAGCAAGTGCACTGGGTCGTCCAAGTAATACCTTACGTGAGTAAGGGTCGATCCCACGGAGATTATTGGTTTGAAGCAAGCTATGTTTATTTTATTAATCTTAGTCAGGATATTAATTAAAATTATCAGTTGGAATTATTAGATTGGAAAAATAAAAGAGAATAATAGCGTTACTTGTTGTGCAGTAATGAGAAATATGTTGGAGTTTTGGAGATGCTTTGTCCTCTGAACTTCAACTCTTCCTTGAAATCCTTCAACACACGAAAAGTCCCTTCCATGGCAAGCTCTATGTAGGGTGTCACCGTTGTCAATGGCTACTTCCCATCCTCTCAGTGAAAACGTTCCTATGCTCTGTCACAGCACGGCTAATCATCTGTCGGTTCTCAATCGGGTTGGAATAGAATCCATTGATTCTTTTGCGTTTGTCACTAACGCCCAGCCTTCAGGAGTTTGAAGCTCGTCACAGTCATTCAATCCCAGAATCCTACTCGAAATACCACGGACAAGGTTTAGACTTTCCGGATTCTCATGAATGCCGCCATCAATCCGGCTTATACCACGAAGATTCTGATTAAGGAATCTAAGAGATACTCATTCAATCTAATGTAGAACGGAGGTGATTGTCAGGCACACGTTCATGGGTTGAGGAAGGTGATGAGTGTCATGGATCATCACCTTCTCCATAATTAAGCGCGAACGAACATCTTAGATAAGAACAAGCGTGTTTGAATGGAAAACAAAGGAATTGTATTAATTCATCGAGACGCTGCAGAGCTCCTCACCCCCAACAATGGAGTTTAGAGACTCATGCCGTCAAAAAGTATGTAATTCAGATCTGAAAATGTCATGAGGTACAGAATAATTCTCTAAAAGTTGTTTAAATAGTAAACTAGTATCCTAGGTTTACAGAATATGAGTAAACTAAGATAATTGGTGCAGAAATCCACTCCTGGGGCCCACTTGGTGTGTGCTGGGGCTGAGACTAAAGCTATCCATGAGTAGAGGCTTTTCTTGGAGTTAAACTCCAAGTTATGACGTGTTTTGGGCGTTCAACTCCGGATCATGACGTGTTTCTGGCGTTTAACTCCAGACAGCAGCATGTACTTGGCGTTCAACGCCAAGTTACGTCGTCTATTTTCGCGCAAAGTGTGGACTATTATATATTTCTGAAAAGCCCTGGATGTCTACTTTCCAACGCCGTTGAGAGCGCGCCAATTGGACTCCTGTAGCTCCAGAAAATCCATTTCGAGTGCAGGGAGGTCAGGATCCAACAGCATCAGCAGTCCTTTTTCAGCCTAAGTCAGATTTTTGCTCAGCTTCCTCAATTTCAGCCAGAAAATACCTGAAATCACAGAAAAATACACACACTCATAGTAAAGTCCAGAAATATGATTTTTGCTTAAAAACTAATAAAATTCTACTAAAAACTAATTAAAACATACTAAAATCTACATGAAATTATCCCCAAAAAGCGTATAAAATATCCGCTCATCACAACACCAAACTTAAACTGTTGCTTGTCCCCAAGCAACTAGATGAATAAAATAGGATGAGAGAAATTAAGAAGTAATAATATCTAAGAGTTTTAAATGGAGCTCAGATTCTTTTTAGATGAGCGGGGCTTGTAGCTTTTTGTTTCTAAACAGTTTTGGCATCTCCCTTTATCCTTTGAATTTCAGAATGATTGGCATCCATAGGAACTCAGAATTCCGATAGTATTATTGATTCTCCTAGTGTAATATGTTGATTCTTGAACACAGTTATTTATGAGTCTTGGCCGTGGCCCTAAGCACTTTGTTTTCCAGTATTACCACCAGATACATAAATGCCACAGACACATGACTAGGTGAACCTTTTTCAGATTGTGACTTAGCTTTGCTAGAGTCCCTAGTCAGAGGTGTCCAGAGCTCTTGAGCACACTCTATTTGCCTTGGATCACGACTTTAACCACTCAGTCTCAAGTTTGTAACTTGGACCTGCATGCCACAAGCACATGGTTAGGGACAGCTTGGTTTAGCCGCTTAGGCCTGGAACTATTTCCTTAGACCCTCCTATCCACTGATGCTCAAAGCCTTGGATCCTTTTCACCCTTGCCTTTTGGTTTTAAGGGCTCGTGGCTTTTTCTATTGCTCCTTCTTCTTCTTTCTTTTTTTTTTTTTGAATGGACTGCTTTTTCTTGCTTCAAGAATCAATTTCATGATTTTTCAGATCATCAATAATATTTTTTGTGTTCCTCATTCTTTCAGGAGCCAATATTCATCAAATTCAAAGTACAAGTTATGCACTGTTCAAGCATTCATTCAGAGAACAAAAAGTATTGCCACCACACATAATTAATTATAATTTTTCTTATTAAGAACTCGAAAAATATAGATTACTTCTTTATTCTAAAAAAAAATCTACTACTTTATTCATGCCTGATGATGATGAGAAAAATAAATTATAGCTTAATTGGAAATAAAATCAAAATAGACATACTAATTACTACTACTAAATATCTCCTAAGGTAAATTTCTATAATAGTACTATCACTAAGTTAAAGCAGAAAAATTGGAACTCAGCAACATGTTGTTTTGAGGAGTAGATGTTCCTCTAATCTGTGGGGTGCTTTTCAAGGATTAATTTTTGGCGCTTTAGCTCCCTTAGATCACGCCCTTGCTCTTCCTGTTCCTTAAGCAGTTTGCAAAGCATGCTACCTTGATTGTTCTGTTCTTCCTTTATTTGGTCCATAGCTTCTTGCAATTTGGAGATAGAAGCCTCAAGATGTTCCCAATATTCGAATTGAGGCAGTTCTGGGAGGGCTTCCTGTGCTCTCCTCTTGGCTGAATCATCTTGTTGCTGTTGTCTGAGCATTGATATTCCAGTAATTGGCCTCTCAACTGGAATATACTCTGTTATTCCCATCTTCACTCCGGCATCTTTGCAGAGCATAGAAATTAAGCTTGGATAGGCCAATTTGGCGTCCTTGGAATTCCTGTTTGCTATTTTGTATAGCTCACATGAGATCAGTTGATGGACTTCTACCTCTTTTCCCAACATGATGCAGTGAATCATGACAGCTCTTTTGATGGTAACTTCAGAACGGTTGCTGGTGGGCAATATGGAACGCCCAATGAAATCTAGCCAGCCTCTGGCTACTGGTTTTAGATCTTCTCTTTTGAGTTGAATTGGGGTACCAGTGGTGCTGGTGGTCCACCTGGCTTCAGGGATGCATATATTCTCTAGGATCTTGTCTAGACCTTTATTTACCCTCATCATTCTCCTGTTAAAGGAGTCTGGGTCATCTTTCAGTTGAGGAATCTTAAATATCTCCCTGATCTTGTCAGGATGAGTATGAACAATCTTTCCTCTGACTAAGGTCCGATGGTCATAGAGAGCAGCTCCAATTATTCTCTGCCTGTCTGTCTGCCATAGATTAGCATAGAACTCCTGAACCATGTTTCTTCCCACTTTCGTTTCAGGATTGGTCAGAATTTCCCAATTCCTGATTCGAATTTGCTCTTGAATCTCTTGATATTCATCTTCTTTCAGATCAAATTTGACTTCCGGGATCACTGATCTGTGACTCATTATTTTGTAGTAATGGTCTGAATGTTCTTTAGTTAAGAACTTCCCTTGATTCCAAAGTGGCTTTGGAGCACTCTCTTTCTTGCCCTTTGGGGTGGGTTGTTTTCCTTTAGGAGCCATGATCTTAATGAGTATGTTTTTGTGATCACGGATAACCACACCAAACTTAGAGTTTTGCTTGTCCTCAAGCAAAAGAGAAGAAAGAAGAGGGATAGGAGGAGAGCAAGTGTTGCAAGGTGATGATGAGTGGAGGTGCCGAACTCAATATATAGGGAGGGGGGTGGGAAATTTCGAAAATAAGAAAAGAATAAGATAGAAGATATGATTTAAAAGAAGATAGATATGATAAGAAAAAGATGTAGTTTAAAAATAGAAAGATATGAATAATAATTAAAAAGATAGATTTGAATTTTTAATTTTGAAAAAGATTTTAAAGAGATAATTGAGTTTATGAAAACAAACTTTAAAAGAGTTGGATTGGATTGAAAAATAATTTGTCTTTATGGATTAAGATATATTTGAAATTTTTTTTTTTTGAAAGAGGGATTTTAGAAATTAGGGTTCTTAGAAAACCAATTTGATTTGAAGGATGACCTTTTGAAACATGTTGATGCAAGAAATTATGAATTGAAGCATAAAAATTTAGAAAATTTGTAAAGAAAAATGAATTTTACCTCCTCCCCACCATCCTGGCGTTAAACGCCCAACTGCTGCATGGTTTGGGCGTTTAACGCCCAATTCTTGCTTCTCCTGGGCGTTCAACGCCCAGCTGATGCATCTTTCTGGCGTTGAACGCCAGGAAGTCCTTTGTCACTGGGCGTTTTTCTGAACGCCCAGGATGCTGTCAATCTGGCGTTAAACGCCCAGAAGGTGCTTCTTTCTGGCGTTTAACGCCCAGAAGATGCTCCTTTCTGGCGTTTAACGCCCAGATGGCTACCCTTACTGGCGTTGAACGCCCAGTGGGTGCTTCTTTTGGGCGTTCAACGCCCAAAATTTTCTTACTGGCCTTTTTTCGCCAGTGAACTTCCAAATTCCCCTGTAACTCTGTGAATTCAAGCAATTGCTATTATACCTTGAAGATACTTGGACACATACCTGTAAAAAAGGAAATTTATTTAATTAGTAAATAAACTTTGTAAATGGCTGGGTTGCCTCCCAGCAAGCGCTTCTTTATTGTCTTTAGCTGGACTACCACTGAGCTCTAATCAAGTCTCAGTTTCGAGCATTCTTGCTCGAAGTTACTTTCAAGATAATGTTTAATTCTCTGTCCATTAACAATGAACTTTTTGTTGGATTCATTATCCTGAAGCTCTACGTGTCCATATGGTGATACGCTTGTAATCACATATGGACCTCTCCACCGGGATTTTAATTTCCCGGGGAATAGTTTGAGCCTAGAATTAAATAGCAGAACTTTCTGCCCCGGCTCAAAGACTCTGGATGACAGTTTCTTATCATGCCATCTTTTCGCTTTCTCTTTGTAAATCTTTGCATTCTCGAAAGCATTGAGTCTAAATTCCTCTAGCTCATTTAACTGGAGCAATCGTTTTTCTCCAGCTAACTTGGCATCAAGGTTTAGGAATCTGGTTGCCCAATAGGCCTTGTGTTCCAGTTCCACTGGCAAGTGACATGCCTTTCCATACACAAGCTGGTATGGAGAGGTCCCTATAGGAGTCTTGAATGCTGTTCTGTATGCCCACAGAGCATCATCCAAGCTTCTTGCCCAATCCCTTCTACGGTTAATTACAGTCCGTTCCAGGATTCTTTTGAGTTCTCTATTTGAGACTTCAGCTTGCCCATTAGTTTGTGGATGATATGGAGTAACTACCCTGTGGCTAACTCCATAACGAACCAGAGCAGAGTAAAGCTGTTTATTGCAGAAATGAGTGCCCCCATCATTGATTAACACTCTAGGGATACCAAATCTGCTGAAGATGTGTTTCTGGAGGAATTTTAACACTGTTTTAGTGTCATTGGTGGGTGTTGCAATAGCCTCCACCCATTTGGATACATAATCCACTGCCACCAGAATATAAGTGTTTGAGTATGATGGCGGGAAGGGTCCCATGAAGTCAATGCCCCATACATCAAACAGCTCAATCTCCAAGATCCCTTGTTGAGGCATGGCGTAACTGTGAGGTAGATTGCCAGATCTTTGGCAACTGTCACAATTAAGTACATACACTCGGGAGTCTTTATAGAGAGTAGGCCAGTAGAAGCCACATTGGAGGACTCTTGTGGCTATTCGCTCACTTCCAAAATGTCCTCCATACTGTGATCCATGGCAGTGCCATAAGATCTTCTGTGCTTCTTCCTTAGGCACACATCTACGGATTACTCCGTCTGCACATCTCTTAAAGAGATACGGCTCATCCCAAAGATAATACTTTGCATCCGTGATCAGCTTCTTTATTTGCTGTCTACTGTACTCTTTGGGTATAAATCTCACTGCCTTGTAGTTTGCAATGTCTGCAAACCATGGTGATGACAAGTCATCTTAGCCTAGTTTTACTAGTCTCTTTCTTTTGTTTTTAATTGAATTATGCACTTTCTTGAGCCATAAGCAAGCCAATTGGGTAGATTTTCATGCTTCCTTTGATTGAATCAACCATAGATAAATTCATGCTTTTTCATGAGATTTGATGCCATAATGGTTGCATATTAGGACAGAATGAACATCTCATGATTTTGAGCATAGCTTTGATGTGTTTGGTTGGTTAATGATAGGTGAAGAAAGCTTGGAGAAAAGTTGGAGTAAGAAGGAATGGCTAGAAGCTAAGAGAGGACAATGAAACAAGTGAAATTGAACCACGAAGCACAAAGTTGGACTTGAAGTTAGCCCTCAAACTTTTGCACAAACTTTTGGGTGAAAAGTTAGCCTCAAAGTTAGCCCCCTAACTTGGAGGCTAACGTGAGAATTGAAAAATTCACCCAGGGCTAGCCAACGTTTGCGCCAACGTTAGCCCCCTAACTTAGAGGCTAACGTTGGCATGAAAAATTTGCTCCAGGGCTAGTTAACGTTGGCATGAAAATTGTGTCCAGGGTAGCCAATGTTTGCGCCAACGTTAGCCCCCTAACTTGGAGGCTAACGTTGGCATGAAAATTTTGTTCCTGGGCTAATCAACGTTTGCGCCAACGTTAGCCCCCTAACTTTTGGGCTAACGTTGGCGCCATTGGTGTATGAGGAAGGGCCAACGTTGGAGCTAAAGTTAGACCCCTAACTTTGGCACCAACGTTGGCATCAGTAAATTGGGCTACCTGATATGAAAAGTTTGAGCAGAAGTTAGACCCCTAACGTTGGCTCAAACTTTTACTCCAACTTCTATAAAAATTCAATCCGGTTCAATTGGTTCACTTGGGTTCCTCTCCAAACTCCAAGAGCAATCAACCAAGGCCTCTTTCAACCCAATTCCACCAAGAGCAAAGGCCCAACTCAAGGCTTGAAGATCATTTGAAGAAAGTGTATAAATAGGCTAGAATTCAAGTTATTCGGGAGCTTCCTTTTCTGATTTTTTTAGAGCTTTCGTTTTGTTACTGAGTGATCTTTAGTTTCTTAGTTCGGGGAAGGAGAATTCCATTCTCTTCCTCTTAGTTTTATTGCTTTCAATTTCAATTACAACTGTCTTGGATCTTGGGTTGGAGAATTGAAGGAATTCTGTTTCAATCTCATCCTTGGATCTCTCTCTCTCTTTACTGTTTAATTGAATTTAACTTTCTGTTAATTGCTCTCATCTAATTTCTTTGCAATTTACATTTCCCTTGCAATTGTTCTTGTTGGATCTAGGAAGGCATTGAGATCTAGACTTGGTTTTCTAGTCTCTGGGTCCTGAGATCTAAATTCCAACTTTACATTCTGTCTAATGCTTTCCATGCTCATTTACTTTTCTGTTTAAAATCCGGTTTGATCTAAATCATTCTCTACTTCTCTGCTTGTTGCAGTTTTACTTTTCCTTGTTTAATTTCTGCAAATCTAATCCCCAATTCCCTTTACAATTCTAGCCATTTACATTTCCAGCACTTTAAGATTTTGCCATTTACATTTCTTGCGTTATAAGTTTCTGCCATTTAATTTCTTGCTTCTTAAGATTCAGCACTTTAACTTCTGTTCTCTTTAAATTCATGCCAATTTCCCATTCCCTTTACTTTCAATGCAATTTAAATTCTGCAAATTACCAATCATTCAACCAAATCTTGATTCGCTTGACTAAATCAACCACTAAACTAAAATTGCTCAATCCTTCAATCCCTGTGGGATCGACCTCACTCCCGTGAGTTTTTATTACTTGATGCGACCCGGTGCACTTGCCGGTTAGATTTGTGTGTTTTGGGAGAAATTCATTTTTCCACCAAAATATCTGATGAGCGGATAATTTGTACCCTTTTTGGCATTGTTTTTAGTATGTTTTTAGTAGTTTTAGTTGAGTTCTTAGTATATTTTTATTAGTTTTTTGTTAAAATTCACTTTTCTGGACTTTACTATGAGTTTGTGTGTTTTTCTGTGATTTCAGGTATTTTCTGGCTGAAATTGAGGGACCTGAGCAAAAATCTGATCCAGAGACTGAAAAGGACTGCAGATGCTGTTGGATTCTGACCTCCCTGCATTCGAAGTGAATTTTCTGGAGCAAAAGAAGCCCAATTGACGCGCTCTCAACGGCGTTGGAAAGTAGACATCCTGGGCTTTCCAGCAATATATAATAGTCCATACTTTGCCCAAGATTTGATGGCCCAAACCGGCGTTCAAAGTCACCCTCAGGAATTCCAGCGTTAAACGCCGGAACTGGCACCTAAATGGGAGTTAAACGCCCAAACTGGCATAAAAGCTGGCGTTTAACTCCAAGAAAAGTCTCTACACGAAATTGCTTCATTGCTCAGCCCAAGCACACACCAAGTGGGCCCGGAAGTGGATTTTTATGTCATTTACTCATCTCTGTAAACCTTAGGCTACTAGTTTTCTATAAGTAGGACCTTTTGCTATTGTATTTTCATCTTTGGACATTTAGTTCTTAGATCATTGGGAGGCTGGCCATTCGGCCATGCCTAGACCTCGTTCTTATGTATTTTCAACGGGGAGTTTCACACACATAGATTAAGGTGTGGAGCTCTGCTGTACCTCGAGTATTAATGCAATTACTATTGTTCTTCTATTCAATTCCACTTGTTCTTTGTCCAAGATATCACTTGTTCTTCAACTTGATGAATGTGATGATCCGTGACACTCATCATCATTCTCACTTATGAACAAGGTGACTGACAACCACCTTTGTTCTACAAGCAACTAAGGCTCTAGTGAATATCTCTTGGATTCCTGATACACGATGCATGGTTGATCGCCTGACAACCGAGTGCTCGCCTGACAAACGAGCCAGCCATTCCGTGAGATCAGAGTCTTCGTGGTATAGGCAAGAACTGATGGCGGCATTCAAGAGAATCCGGAAGGTCTAACCTTGTCTGTGGTATTCTGAGTAGGATTCAATGATTGAATGACTGTGACGTGCTTCAAACTCCTAGCAGGCGGGGCGTTAGTGACAGACACAAAAGAATCAATGGATTCTATTCCGGCCTGACCGAGAACCGACAGCTGATTAGCCATATGCTGTGACAGAGCATAGGAACATTTTCACTGAGAGGATGGGAGGTAGCCACTGACAACGGTGAAACCCTACATAAGCTTGCCATGGAAAGGAGTAAGAAGGATTGGATGAAGACAGTAGGAAAGCAGAGAGACGGAAGGGAAGGCATCTTCATACGCTTATCTAAAGTTCCTACCAATGAATTACATAAGTAACTCTATCCTTATCTTTATGCTTTATTCGTATATCATTATACCCATTTGAGTCTGCCTGACTGAGATTTACAAGGTGACCATAGCTTGCTTCATACCAACAATCTCCGTGGGATCGACCCTTACTTGCGTAAGGTTTATTACTTGGACGACCCAGTGCACTTGCTGGTTAGTTGTGCAAAGTTGTGTAGTGATCACAATTTTGCGCACCAAGTTTTTGGCGCCGTTGCCGGGGATTGTTTGTGTATGGACAACTGACGGTTCATCTTGTTGCTTAGATTAGGTATTTTTTTTTCAGAGTTCTTAAGAATGAATTCTAGTGTTTCATGATAATCTGTTGAAATCTGGCTGGCTGAGAAGCCATGTCTAATCTTATTGGACCGAGGTTTCAACTGATCATCACAAGAGCTTGTTGATCTCTATCAATCTTGCTATTGGAGCAATGATCTGCTAAGGCTTGGCTGGCCATTGGCCATGTCTAGTGTTTTGGACCGAAGCTTTCTTTGAAAGCTTGGCTGGCTGTGAAGCCATGTCTAATTCCTGGACCGGAGTCTTAGACTAGCATTGCAATGATTCCTGGAATCCGAATTAAGAATTCTGAAACTTTTATTTTCTATTTCCATACAATTTTCGAAAAATCACAAAAAAATTTCAAAATCATAAAAACCCAAAAGATTTTATGTTTCTTGTTTGAGTCTAGTGTCTAATTTTAAGTTTGGTGTCTTGCAATGCATTGTTTATTTGATCTTGGTTCTATTTTCAAGTCAATAGTACAGGGAACTGAAGATTCAGAACATGCAGCAGAGGAATTACAGAAAAAAAAACTGGGCGTTCAAAACGCCCAGTGAAGAAGGACAGACTGGCGTTTAAACGCCAGCCAGGGTACCTGGTTGGGCGTTTAATGCCCAAAAAGGTAGCATTTTGGGCGTTAAACGCCAGAATGGATACCATTCTGGGCGTTTAACGCCAGGATGGCACAAGGGGGGAGAATTTTGTTTTCAAATCAATTTTTTTTTCAAGTTTTCAAAGTTTTTCAAAATCAAATCTTTTTCAAATCATATCTTTTCAATCAAATGTTTTCAAAATCAATTTCTTTCCTTTTTCAAAGATACTTGCTAACAATTAATGATTTGATTGAACATTTCAAGTATGTTGCCTTTTCTGTTGAGAAAGGTTTAATGTTTGAATCATATCTTTTCTTGTTAGCCAAGTTTTTAATTTTCAAAATCAAATCTTTTTAAAATTGTTTTCAAATCATATTTTCTCAATCACATATTTTTTAAAAATCAATCATATCTTCTTAACCTCATCTTTTTCAAAATAGCTTTCAATCAAATCTTTTTGACTTCTAATTTCAAAATCTCTTTCAAAAATCACTTGATTTCTTTCCCACTCTTATTTTCGAAAATTAATTAGTGTTTTTCAAAATGTTTTCAAATTCTCTAACTTAATTTTCGAAAATTCTCTTCCCCTCTTCCCACATCCTTCTATTTATGGAGTACCACTCCTTCTCAATGCACAATTCGAACTCTATCTGATTAAGTTCGAATTCTTCTACCTCTTTCTTCTATTTTTCTGTTCTTCTGACACCTCAAGGAATCTCTATACTGTGACATAGAGGATTCCACATTTTCTTGTTCTCTTCTCTTTCATATGAGCATGAGCAGAGACAAAGGCATTCTTGTTGAAGCTGACCCTGAACATGAAAGGACCTTGAAGCGAAAGCTAAGAGAAGCTAAGGCACAATTCTCTATAGAGGACCTAACAGAAATCTTCAAAGAAGAAGAAGACATGGCAGCCGAAAACAACAACAATGCAAACAATGCAAGGAAGGTGCTGGGTGACTTTACTGCACCTACTCCCGACTCTATGGGAGAAGCTCTCTATCCCTGCCATTGGAGCAAACAACTTTGAGCTTAAGCCTCAATTAGTTTCTCTAATGTAACAGAATTGCAAGTTTCATGGACTTCCATTGGAAGATCCTCATCAGTTCTTAGCTGAATTCTTGCAAATCTGTGATACTGTCAAGACTAATGGGGTAGACCCTGAGGTCTATAGACTTATGCTATTCCCTTTTGCTGTAAGAGACAGAGCTAGGACATGGTTGGATTCACAACCTAAAGAAAGCCTGGACTCATGGGAAAAGCTAGTCAATGCCTTCTTGGCAAAGTTCTTTCCACCTCAAAAATTGAGTAAGCTTAGAGTGGAAGTCCAAACCTTCAGACAGAAGGATGGAGAATCCCTCTATGAAGCTTGGGAAAGATACAAACAATTGATCAGAAAATGTCCACCTGACATGCTTTCTGAATGGAGCATCATAGGTATTTTCTATGATGGTCTCTCTGAACTATCCAAGATGTCTCTGGATAGCTCTGCTGGAGGATCTCTTCATTTGAAGAAGACGCCTACAGAAGCTCAAGAGCTAATTGAAATGGTTCAAATAACCAATTCATGTACACTTCTGAAAGGAATCCTGTGAACAATGGGGCTAATCAGAAGAAAGGAGTTCTTGAGATTGATGCTCTGAATGCCATTCTGGCTCAGAACAAGATATTGACTCAACAAGTCAAATTGATTTCTCAAAGTCTGTCTGCAATGCAAAATGCACCAAGCAGTACTAAGGATGCTTCATCTGAAGAAGAAGCCTATGATCCTGAGAACCCTTCAATGGAAGAGGTGAATTACCTAGGAGAACCCTATGGAAACACCTATAATTCTTCATGGAGAAATCATCCAAATTTCTCATGGAAGAATCAAGAAAAGACCTCAACAAGGTTTTAACAACAATAATGGTGGAAGAAATAGGTTTAGCAATAGCAAGCCTTTTCCATCACCTTCTCAGCAACAGACAGAGAATTCTAAGCAGAGCCACTCTGACTTAGCAACCATGGTCTCTGATCTAATCAAAACCACTCAAAGTTTCATGACTGAAACAAGGTCCTCCATTAGGAATTTGGAGGCACAAGTGGGACAGCTGAGCAAGAAAGTTACTGACTCCCTCCTAGTACTCTCCCAAGCAATACAGAAGAAAATCCAAAAGGAGAGTGCAAGGCCATCAACATGGCCGAATTTGGAGAGGAAGGAGAGGAAGTGAACGCCACTGAGGAAGACCTCAATGGGCGTGCACTGACCTCCATTGAGTTCCCCAATGAGGAACCATGGGAATCTGAGGCTCAAAATGAGACCATAGAGATTCCATTGGACTTACTTCTGCCTTTCATGAGCTCTGATGAGTATTCTTCCTCTGAAGAGGATGAGTATGTCACTGAAGAGCAAGTTGCTAAATACCTTGGAGCAATCATGAAGCTAAATGACAAGTTATTTGGAAATGAGACTTGGGAGAATGAACCTCCTTGCTCACCAAAGAACTGGATAACTTGTCTAGGCAGAATACCTCAAAAGAGACAAGATCCTGGGAAGTTTTCAATACCTTGTACCATAGGCACCATGACCTTCAAGAAGGCTCTGTGTGACTTAGGGGTCAAGTGTAAACCTCATGCCTCTCTCTGTAATGGAGAAGCTAGGGATCTTTGAGGTGCAAGCTGCAAGAATCTCATTAGAGATGGCAGACAACTCAAGAAAACAAGCTCATGGACTTGTAGAGGATGTTTTGGTGAAGATTGAAGACCATTACATCCCTGCTGATTTCATAGTCCTAGAGACTGGGAAGTGCATGGATGAAACCATCATCCTTGGCAGACCCTTCCTGGCCACAGCAAAGGCTGTGATTGATGTTGATAGAGGCGAGCTGATCATTCAAGTGAATGAAGAATCCTTTGTGTTTAAGGCTCAAGGATATCCCTCTGTCACCATGGAGAGGAAGCATGAAGAGCTTCTCTCAAATCAGAGCCAAACAGAGCCCCCACATTCAAACTCTAAGTTTGGTGTTGGGAGGCCACAACCAAACTCTAAGTTTGGTGTTGAACCCCCACATTCAAACTCTAAGTTTGGTATTGGGAGGTTCCCACATTGCTCTGATCATTTGTGAGGCTCCATGAGAGCCATCTGTCAAGCTACTGACATTAAAGAAGCACTTGTGGAGAGGCAACCCAATGTTATACTTTATCTATTTCTCTTTGTTATTTTATGTTTTTTTGTAGGTTGATGATCATAAGAAGACACAAAATCAATTGAAAAAAACAAAAACAAAATGAAAAACAGGAAGAAAAATAACACACCCTGGAGGAAGAACCCACTGGCGTTTAAACGCCAGTGAGGCTAGCAGTTGGGCGTTTAACGCCCAGTTTGGCACCATTCTGGGCGTTTAACGCCAGAAAAGGGCACCAGACTGGCGTTAAACGCCAGAAAAGGGCAAGAACCTGGCGTTAAATGCCAGGAATGGGCACCAGCCCGGCGTTTAACGCCAGAAATGGCTCAAAACGTGATTTTGAATGCCATTTGGTGCAGGGATGACTTTTCCTTGACACCACAGGATCTGTGGACCCCACAGGATCCCCACCAACCCCACCACTCTCTCTCTCTTCTTCACCCATTCACCAATCACCTCAATTCCTCTTCCCCAAAAACCCTTCACCTATCAAATCCCATCTTCCTCTTCACCACTCACATCCATCCTTCATAAAACCCCACCTACCTCACCATTCAAATTCAAACCACTTTCCCTCCCAAACCCACCCATCAATGGACGAACCATGACCCCCCCTCTCCTATATATACCCTTCTTCACCCCTTCATTTTCACACAACCTAAACACCACTTCTCCCCCTCTTTGGCCGAACACAAAAGCCACTCCCTTCTCCCTCATTTCTTCTTCTTCTACTATCTTCTTTCTCCTTTTGCTCGAGGACGAGCAAACCTTTTAAGTTTGGTGTGGTAAAAGCGTTGCTTTTTCGTTTTTCGATAACCATTTATGGCATCCAAGGCCGGAGAAACCTCTAGAAAGAGGAAAGGGAAGGCAAAAGCTTCCACCTCCGAGTCATGGGAGATGGAAAGATTCATCTCAAGGGTGCATCAAGACCACTTCTATGAAGTTGTGACCTTGAAGAAGGTGATCCCCGAGGTCCCTTTTTCACTCAAAAAGGGTGAATATCCGGAGATCCGACATGAGATCCGAAGAAGAGGTTGGGAAGTTCTTACCAACCCCATTCAACAAGTCGGAATCTTGATGGTTCAAGAGTTCTATGCCAATGCATGGATCACCAAGAACCATGATCAAAGTGTGAACCCGAATCCAAAGAACTATCTTACTATGGTTCGGGGGAATTACTTGGATTTTAGTCCGGAAAGTGTAAGGTTGGCATTCAATTTGCCCATGATGCAAGAAGATGAACATCCTTACACTAGAAGGGTCAACTTTGATCAAAGGTTGGACCAAGTCCTCACTGACATTTGTGAAGAGGGCGCCCAATGGAAGAGAGATTCAAGAGGGAAGCCGGTTCAATTGAGAAGGCATGACCTCAAACCCGTGGCTAGAGGATGGTTGGAGTTTATCCAACGCTCAATCATTCCTACTAGCAACCGGTCCGAAGTTACTCTAGACCGGGCCATCATGATTCATAGCATCATGATTGGAGAAGAAGTGGAAGTTCATGAGGTTATAGCCCAAGAACTCTATAAGGTGGCGGACAAGTCCTCTACCTTAGCAAGGCTAGCCTTTCCTCATCTCATTTGTCACCTCTGTTATTCAGTTGGAGTTGACATAGAGGGAGACACCCCCATTGATGAGGATAAGCCCATCACTAAGAAAAGGATGGAGCAAACAAGAGATCCCACTCATCATGAAATCCCTGAGATACCTCAAGGGATGCACTTTCCTCCACAAAACTATTGGGAGCAAATCAACACCTCCCTAGGAGAACTGAGTTCCAACATGGGACAACTAAGGGTGGAGCACCAAGAACACTCCATCATCCTCCATGAAATTAGAGAAGATCAAAGAATCATGAGAGAGGAGCAACAAAGACAAGGAAGAGACATTGAGGAGCTCAAGCACTCCATAAGACCTTCAAGAGGAAGAACAAGCCGCCATCACTAAGGTGGACCCGTTCTTTAATCTCCTTGTTCTTTATTTTTCTGTTTTTCGAAATTTTCATGCTTATGTTTGTCCATGTTTGTGTCTTATGATCATTAGTGTCTTAGTGTCTATGCCTTAAAGTTATAAATGTCCTATGAATCCATCACCTTTCTTAAATAAACAAACGTGCTTAATTGAAAAGAAAGAGAATTGTATGAATTTTGAATTTTATAGCAGTTTAAATTATTTTGATGTGGTGGCATTACTTTTGTCTTCTGAATGTATGCTTAAACAGTGCATATGTCTTTTGAATTTGTGGTTCATGAATGTTGGCTCTTGAAAGAATGATGAAAAAGGAGACATGTTACTGAGGATCTGAAAAATCATAAAAAATGATTCTTGAAGCAAGAAAAAGCAGTGAATACAAAAAAAAAAAAGAGGCGAAAAAAAAAACCGAAAAAAAAGAGAAGGGAGAAAAAGAAAAAGAAAGAAAAAGAAAGAAATAAAGTTGTGATCCAAGGCAAAAGAGTGTGCTTAAGAACCCTGGACACCTCTAATTGGGGACTTTAGCAAAGCTGAGTCACAATCTGAAAAGGTTCACCCAATTATGTGTCTGTGGCATGTATGTATCCGGTGGTAATACTGGAAGACAGAGTGCTTTGGGCCACGGCCAAGACTCAGTAAGTAGCTGTGTTCAAGAATCATCATACTTAACTAGGAGAATCAATAAAACTATTTGGATTCTGAGTTCCTAAAGAAGCCAATCATTCTGAGTTGCAAAGGATAGAGTGAGATGCCAAAACTGTTCAGAGGCAAAAAGTTAAAAGCCCCGCTCATCTAATTAATACTGATCTTCATAGATGTTTTTGGAGTTCATTGCATATTCTCTTCTTTTTATCTTATTTGATCTTTAGTTGCTTGAGGACAAGCAACAATTTAAGTTTGGTGTTGTGATGAGCGGATAATTTGTACCCTTTTTGGCATTGTTTTTAGTATGTTTTTAGTAGTTTTAGTTGAGTTCTTAGTATATTTTTATTAGTTTTTAGTTAAAATTCACTTTTCTGGACTTTACTATGAGTTTGTGTGTTTTTCTGTGATTTCAGATATTTTCTGGCTGAAATTGAGGGACCTGAGCAAAAATCTGATCCAGAGACTGAAAAGGACTGCAGATGCTGTTGGATTCTGACCTCCCTGCATTCGAAGTGGATTTTCTGGAGCTACAGAAGTCCAATTGACGCGCTCTCAACGGCGTTGGAAAGTAGACATCCTGGGCTTTCCAGCAATATATGATAGTCCATACTTTGCCCAAGATTTGATGGCCCAAACCGGCGTTCAAAGTCACCCTCAGGAATTCCAGCGTTAAACGCCGGAACTGGCACCTAAATGGGAGTTAAACGCCCAAACTGGCATAAAAGCTGGCGTTTAACTCCAAGAAAAGTCTCTACACGAAATTGCTTCATTGCTCAGCCCAAGCACACACCAAGTGGGCCCGGAAGTGGATTTTTATGTCATTTACTCATCTCTGTAAACCTTAGGCTACTAGTTTTCTATAAGTAGGACCTTTTGCTATTGTATTTTCATCTTTGGACATTTAGTTCTTAGATCATTGGGAGGCTGGCCATTCGGCCATGCCTAGACCTCGTTCTTATGTATTTTCAACGGTGGAGTTTCTACACACCATAGATTAAGGTGTGGAGCTCTGCTGTACCTCGAGTATTAATGCAATTACTATTGTTCTTCTATTCAATTCCGCTTGTTCTTTGTCCAAGATATCACTTGTTCTTCAACTTGATGAATGAGATGATCCGTGACACTCATCATCATTCTCACTTATGAACAAGGTGACTGACAACCACCTTTGTTCTACAAGCAACTAAGGCTCTAGTGAATATCTCTTGGATTCCTGATACACGATGCATGGTTGATCGCCTGACAACCGAGTGCTCGCCTGACAAACGAGCCAGCCATTCCGTGAGATCAGAGTCTTCGTGGTATAGGCAAGAACTGATGGCGGCATTCAAGAGAATCCGGAAGGTCTAACCTTATCTGTGGTATTCTGAGTAGGATTCAATGATTGAATGACTGTGACGTGCTTTAAACTCCTAGCAGGCGGGGCGTTAGTGACAGACGCAAAAGAATCAATGGATTCTATTCCGGCCTGACCGAGAACCGACAGCTGATTAGCCATATGCTGTGACAGAGCATAGGAACATTTTCACTGAAAGGATGGGAGGTAGCCACTGACAACGGTGAAACCCTACATAAGCTTGCCATGGAAAGGAGTAAGAAGGATTGGATGAAGACAGTAGGAAAGCAGAGAGACGGAAGGGAAGGCATCTTCATACGCTTATCTGAAGTTCCTACCAATGAATTACATAAGTAACTCTATCCTTATCTTTATGCTTTATTCGTATATCATTATACCCATTTGAGTCTGCCTGACTGAGATTTACAAGGTGACCATAGCTTGCTTCATACCAACAATTTCCGTGGGATCGACCCTTACTCGCGTAAGGTTTATTACTTGGACGACCCAGTGCACTTGCTGGTTAGTTGTGCAAAGTTGTGTAGTGATCACAATTTCGCGCACCAATATCTCATCAAGTTTTTGGCGCCGTTGCCGGGGATTGATTAGATTGACAATGATTAAGTGAGGTGAAAGTTTAGATCAAGCACTTTTTCTTTATTTTTGACTAACCCACTAACTGTTTGAAGTTTTGCTTAAATTAACTAAAACTTCAATCCGTCAGTAGATTGGAGTAACATTGGTGTGTGTGTCTCTTATGTTATGATTGTATGTCAGGTACAAGAAGAAACACACTAAATCTTCACGAACAGGATGAAAGAACTCTCAGGAGGTTAAGGAGAGCTGAAAGAGGGAAAAATATTATTGGAGAAGAGGAATCCGAAGAAGAATTCCAAGATATGGAGGAACATTCAACCAATCCACTTGGGGGCGCAGACAACAACAATAATAACCCACCCCAGAGGAGAGTTTTGGCTTCCTATACCTTTGCCAATCCTAGACATTGTGGAAGCAGCATCTTGGCTCCAAATGTCAATGCAAACAATTTTGAACTTAAGCCGCAACTCGTCACTTTGGTTCAGAATAATTGCTCTTTTGGTGGAGGATCACTGGAAGACCCGCACCAACACTTATCCACCTTCTTAAGGATATGCAACACTGTCAAAACTAATGGTGTACCTCCTGACAGTTACAAACTGATGCTATTCCCATTTTCTCTCAGGGACAAGGCCACTCAATGGTTGGAATCATTTCCAAGAGACAGCATCAACAACTGGGATGATTTGGTAACCAAGTTCCTCGCCAAGTTTTATCCACCACAGAGGGTTATAAGGTTGAAGGCCGAGGTGCAAACATTCACACAAATGGAGGCTGAACCTATTTATGAGGCATGGGAGAGGTACAAGGCTCTAGTCAGAAAATGCCCCCTACCATGTTTAATGAATGGGAGAAGCTGCAAAACTTCTATGAAGGCTTAACACTGAAATCCCAGGAAGCTTTGGATCACTCAGCTGGAGGTTCCTTGCAACTCATGAAAACTACAGAGGAGGCTCAAGAACTTATTGATATGGTGGCTAACAACCAATATTTCTTTGCTCATCAAAGAAACCGCCAACCATCACAAAGAAGAGGAGTAATGGAACTAGAAGGAGTGGATTCAATCCTGGCTCAAAACAAATTAATGCAGTAGCAAATTCAACAACAATTTGAGCAAATGACCAAGAGGATTGATAACCTCCAAGTTGCAGCAGTTAACACTAGCCAACCATCAACCACATGGGGACAACATGAAGAAGTTCAAGAAGAGCAACAGCAAGAACAAGTCCAGTACATGCATTCTAATCCAAATGAAGTCTATGGTGATACTTACAACCCCTCATGGAAGAATCACCCCAATCTCAGATGGGGAGACACTCAAAACCAAAACCAACAACCATGGCAGAGGAACTCAAACCAAAACAACCCAAGAAACAACCAAAATTACAACCAGCATCAAACCAACCAAAACACTTACAGAAAACCTCAAAACAACTACCCCAACCTCAACCAGTACCAATCCAATAACCAACCCACTAACCAAAATGCCCACCATCCACCACCCACAACTCACAACCCACCACAAGCACCACCTGAATCCCAAAGACTCACGAACCTGGAGACCTTGATGGACAAAATGATGAAATGCCAGGAAATAGCAACCAAAAACCATGAAGCATCAATAAAAAGCCTAGAGAGGCAGATCGGGCAAATCTCCAAGCAAATTTCTGTTGAGAGACCCTCAAGCTCACTGCCCAGTGACACAATCCCAAATCCCAAGGAAGAATGCAAGGCAATACAATTAAGGAGTGGGAGAACATTGATGAGCAACAGTGACATTACAAAGAAGCAAGCAGAGAGCATTAAAGAACCAACAGGGGACAAAAAGCAAATGAAGGCAGATGAAGCACTAGATCAAGAGGAGATGCCAAATAAAAGCACTGAGAAATTCAAAGAGAAGGACAAGCAGCCACAGAGTTCAAGGGAAATGACTCAGGGACAGCAGCAAATAGGAAAGAGCATCACTTCTCCACTGCCATATCCTCAGAGGTTCAACAAGGAAGTTAAGGACCAGCATTTCCACAAATTCCTTGAGACCTTCAAGAAGCTAGAAATCAATATCCCCTTAGCTGAAGCGCTTGAGCAAATGCCTTTGTATGCTAAATTTTTAAAGGAGCTTATCAATAAGAAAAGAAGCTGGGATGAGAAAGAAACCGTCGTATTCACTGAAGAATGCAAGGCCTTGATTCAAAAGGGGCTTCCTCCCAAGCTTGAGGACCCAGGGAGCTTCTTGATGCCTTGCACCATTGAGGAAGTGACCATCACTAAAGCAATGTGCGATCTCGGAGCAAGTATTAATTTGATACCGTCCTCCCTGGTGAAAAAGCTGCATATAGAGGAAGTCAAACCAGTACAAATGTCTCTGGAGCTGGTAGATAAGTCAATGGTATACCCCAGAGGTGTAATTGAAAATCTTTTGGTCAAGGTGGATAGTTTTATATACCCTGCTGATTTTGTGGTTCTGGATTCAAACGAGGATGATGGTGACTCTGTTATATTGGGAAGGCCATTCTTGGACACTGCTAGAGCTATCATAGATATAGAGGAAGGGGAATTAACCCTCAGGATGCATGATCAGAGTGTCACCCTGAAGGTATTACCAGAGGCACAATTTAGCAAGGAGAGGAAAGACTATATGAAAATTGACAAGGAAAAATCACAGATGAAGGAAGAAAATGACAAGAAGAGTCAAGGCAACATCCCAAAGATAAGAGTTGTACAGATTAATGAAGGAGCCCAAGAAGACATTGGAGTATTAGCCACGGAGAAAAGAGATACCCAAGGGAAGCCTACAACCAGAAAAGAAAGGTCAACAAAAGGAAAGATGAAACGCAGAAACAAAACAAAAAGGGGTTGGAAGAACAGAAAGATTCCAACAGAAGGGCTCTCCAAAGGTGACAAAGTGCAACTGATATATCAACAGTTGGGTGCAAACCAACAAACTGAGGACTACTACACTGTCAGCAACATACTCTCATTAGAGCATGCTGAGATTGAACACCAGAAAACAAAGAAGAGGATCACAGTCAGGGGAGACAAATTGAGGCTCTACAAGCACCAACCACCATAAAAGAAAGCCTCAATGTCAAGCTAATGACAATAAAAGAGCGCTCCATGGGAGGCAACCCATGATTTAAGATTCATGTCATTTTAAATTCAATAAGTTATGATCCTTTGAGCATGAACTCTTTTTCCTTTCATGAACAGGTCCATTAACTGCATGCATTATTTGAAACATATCCTGAGAATTCTAAGTCTGGTGTGCACATAGGTTCATGAAAAAAATTTGGAAATTCATGCATCAATAATCATACAATTGTTATTTTCAAAAATCTTATAAATGAAAAAATTCTTTTTCGGTAATGGAGGCATCAATTGTGGTGTACCATTTGTCAAGAAACAAGTTTGGTGTTCATCAAACTTTGATGCACAGATTTAGAGATACCATTGATCCTTCATGAAAAAAAAAGGGAAAAAGAAGAAAGTATGATGAAAACAATTCTTATAAACATTTAAGTGTGACATTGAGATTTCACTAATTGGAGGAAGGGACATAATTTTCTTATTAACCAAACCTTAAGTTTGGTGTCCTCCAAGGAAAGTCACAGTTTAAATGAATATAAGGATTGATGATTAGTATAATGTTAATAAAAGAAACACTCTAGCCACGGTTGGATAAGCTAATGTGTGTTGTCTTGTTGTGATGATTAGGTAGTCAAAGAATCTTCAATGAAAGAGACAAGACAAAGGAAAGCATAGCATGAGGACAAAATCTCATCACATCAAAAAGATAATCTGCACGGCAAAGACAATTGATGAAGCAAGTTTTGTCTTCATTCATCCTTACATGCACACCTTTGATTCACATAGTATCCAATTGCATCCTAGCCTTTCATTGTTCATTTAAATAACACACCTCCTCTGAGCCATGCACATGACCGAATCCTTGCACTCCAACCTTGTAAACTTCATTCCCTTCATCACTTCTCAATATAATAAGCTCAGCCTCAAACTTTCTCTTGCTTTATACACACATAAAAATCTCCAACACTCTTCACTCCTTCTAAAAGCTTATGGCCTCTTCTTCAAAAACCAAACGAAGAAAAGGAAAAGAGCCTATGATGGAGGAGAGCACCCCTGAATATGACCGATGGAGATTCAGATCTTCATACCATCAATTTCAAATGGAGTGGATGAACGACAAAAACATCTATCCAGAAATTCCATTCTTATTTCCGGATGATGGATGTCAAGAAATGAAGAACAAAATTCAAAAGAGGAGGTGGGAAGAACTTGCATCACCAGCCACCCGAATCAATGCCAATATTATAAGAGAGTTTTATGCAAATATCCCAAGGCTTGACATGCGTAAGCCCCCAACATACAAGAGCTATGTGCGGGGAGTGGAAGTAGACTTTAGCTCGGATGCAATCAAGAAAGTCTTGGGGCTAAAGTCAGTCCGCTTCAGTGAACCAGGATACCAACAAAGATTGAATGAAGGTCAGGATTATGATGAGATTGCTAGGGATATTTTTCTGGAGAATTCTGAGTGGGAAGGAGATGACAGAAACAAATATAAGTATTTGAAGAGATGTAACCTCACCCCGGAAGCAAAAGGATGGTATGAGCTGATGAAAAGATCAATTCTGGGCACAGTAAACACCTCAGAAGTTAACAGGGAGAGAGCTGTGATGTTGCATTGCATCATGGTGGGAGGAGAGATCAAAGTTCATGAGATCCTTGCAAAAGATATCCAACGGGTTGCTGAGAAGAATTCGGCCGGGTCTTGGTTGTACTACCCAAGTACCATTTGGAGATTGTGTGTGAAGGCTAAAGTACCAATGGAAGATGAAAATCCAAAGTGGATAAGCCAAGGCCTGCCCATAACCATTGAAAGAATGACAATGACTCCCGAAGCACATCAAGGCCGAAGACCACATGGAAGAAGGCAAAGAGAAGAATCAATGGAAGAAGATGAGCTACACCTAGAAGAAGAACCACAAGAGGAGGAGGAACAGCCACACTTTTTCCCACATGGCAATATGGATATGACTCAAATGCAAGAAGCAATTGGAAGATTGTCACACCAATACACAAGAATTCAAGAAAGGCAAGAAGAGTACCATTCACAATACTTGAAGCATCAACAAGAACAAAAAGAATGGCAGTTGAAAATGATGAACCAACAAAATGAGTTTGAGTCAAAATTCCTTGCGATGCAAGAGGAGCATGCCTTTCAATCTCATGAGGCATTTGGAAAGTTAGCACAAATGCAGGCCGAAACCATGAGGGCTCTCAATGAGTTTACAACCCTCCAAGATGCAAGATATGAAGTCCAAGCCGATTACAACATTAATAGTCAAATCAAACTGAACTATATTGGAGAACATCTGCACAACATGGATCCAGCATTCCCAACATATGATGAGTTCTTCAAAAAGAAAAGTGAAATAGAAGCAAACAAAGCCATGAGCCTTGAAGATAGAGTAGAGGAGACGATGAACAAAGCTGGGTTTTGGCGGGGTCAACAGACAACAAACATGGACACAGGGAACATCAACAACCAAGTATATGAAAGAAGAAAGAAAAAGCATGACAAATAAAAGGTGGACTTGCTCCTTATTCATCACTACAAAGAAAAAGCATGCATTCTGTCTATTTGAAGTGTCCTTGCATCTTTAAGTTGTCATTTTAATAGTCTTTGCATTATGTTTGTTTATTTTAAAATAAGTAAGCTAGTTTAAGTTTGTGCTTGTGTGTTTACTTCCATCTGACTAAAAGCATGTTCTATCCCCTGCATCTTTAAATCAATAAAAGAAATGTTTGAATGTGAAGTAAGATAGTCTCTGTTAGATAGAAGTAGAATAATAGTAAGTGGTGGTATGTGTGTGATTGTATAGTAGCTCACTTTTAGTGAATAAAGAGCTAGGATATCTCCTTTCAAGTATAGAATGACCTACTGTCTATGGATCTCAATTAAATAAAGATCCTTGGTAAGAAAGAAAAACAAAAAGAAAGAAAGAAAAGAGATAGCCAAAAGTGGCAGAGAAAAGAAAAAAAAAAAGAAACAAAAGAAACAAAGCTGGACACCAATAGCTTGAACTTTAAAACATATGTCTGTGGTGTCTTTGTATTAGGATCTGCTTGGATTAGTAAGCTCTTTGGAGTGCTTCAACACTTGGTGACTTGAATTAACTAATCCGGGATCATCAGCTGAAAGTCCACTATCAAGAGCAACCTAACTACAAGGCATTTAGTAACCCAAAGAGGTACTGGCATCAATGTTTAAAAGGGAATGTGAGCCAAGTGTCTATGGTGAATAATGTGTCAAGAATACAGAAAAGAAAATGAACTTGCTACACATGACACTCAAATAAAGCTTTTGAAAAAAAAAAAGTAATAGCCAAGGATAAAGGAATAATGAGAGGTCATAGCAGTATGTTACTTGAGGCTTGAAGGAGACTTTCTAGGCCTAAGAATCAATAAGAAGTGAGTGTTTGCATATCCACACAAAACCCCATAAACTACCAATAATATTCTTCTAGCATGAGCATCCTCTTCCATTTCATTCTTTCTTCTTAATAATCCATTTCTTGCTTGGGGACAAGCAAGCTTTAAGTTTGGTGTTGTGATGACAAGTCATCTTAGCCTAGTTTTACTAGTCTCTTTCTTTTGTTTTTAATTGAATTATGCACTTTCTTGAGCCATAAGCAAGCCAATTGGGTAGATTTTCATGCTTCCTTTGATTGAATCAACCATAGATAAATTCATGCTTTTTCATGAGATTTGATGCCATAATGGTTGCATATTAGGACAGAATGAACATCTCATGATTTTGAGCATAGCTTTGATGTGTTTGGTTGGTTAATGATAGGTGAAGAAAGCTTGGAGAAAAGTTGGAGTAAGAAGGAATGGCTAGAAGCTAAGAGAGGACAATGAAACAAGTGAAATTGAACCAGGAAGCACAAAGTTGGAC
Source organism: Arachis stenosperma (assembly GCF_014773155.1). Classification (NCBI taxonomy): domain Eukaryota; kingdom Viridiplantae; phylum Streptophyta; class Magnoliopsida; order Fabales; family Fabaceae; genus Arachis; species Arachis stenosperma. The sequence goes on along the minus strand of NC_080378.1, from coordinate 61,012,886 downwards.
TTGAAGTTAGCCCTCAAACTTTTGCACAAACTTTTGGGTGAAAAGTTAGCCTCAAAGTTAGCCCCCTAACTTGGAGGCTAACGTGAGAATTGAAAAATTCACCCAGGGCTAGCCAACGTTTGCGCCAACGTTAGCCCCCTAACTTGGAGGCTAACGTTGGCATGAAAATTGTGTCCAGGGTAGCCAACGTTTGCGCCAACGTTAGCCCCCTAACTTGGAGGCTAACGTTGGCATGAAAATTTTGTTCCTGGGCTAATCAACGTTTGCGCCAACGTTAGCCCCCTAACTTTTGGGCTAACGTTGGCGCCATTGGTGTATGAGGAAGGGCCAACGTTGGAGCTAAAGTTAGACCCCTAACTTTGGCACCAACGTTGGCATCAGTAAATTGGGCTACCTGATATGAAAAGTTTGAGCAGAAGTTAGACCCCTAACGTTGGCTCAAACTTTTACTCCAACTTCTATAAAAATTCAATCCGGTTCAATTGGTTCACTTGGGTTCCTCTCCAAACTCCAAGAGCAATCAACCAAGGCCTCTTTCAACCCAATTCCACCAAGAGCAAAGGCCCAACTCAAGGCTTGAAGATCATTTGAAGAAAGTGTATAAATAGGCTAGAATTCAAGTTATTCGGGAGCTTCCTTTTCTGATTTTTTTAGAGCTTTCATTTTGTTACTGAGTGATCTTTAGTTTCTTAGTTCGGGGAAGGAGAATTCCATTCTCTTCCTCTTAGTTTTATTGCTTTCAATTTCAATTACAACTGTCTTGGATCTTGGGTTAGAGAATTGAAGGAATTCTGTTTCAATCTCATCCTTGGATCTCTCTCTCTCTTTACTATTTAATTGAATTTAACTTTCTGTTAATTGCTCTCATCTAATTTCTTTGCAATTTACATTTCCCTTGCAATTGTTCTTGTTGGATCTAGGAAGGCATTGAGATCTAGACTTGGTTTTCTAGTCTCTGGGTCCTGAGATCTAAATTCCAACTTTACATTCTGTCTAATGCTTTCCATGCTCATTTACTTTTCTGTTTAAAATCCGGTTTGATCTAAATCATTCTCTACTTCTCTGCTTGTTGCAGTTTTACTTTTCCTTGTTTAATTTCTGCAAATCTAATCCCCAATTCCCTTTACAATTCTAGCCATTTACATTTCCAGCACTTTAAGATTTTGCCATTTACATTTCTTGCGTTATAAGTTTCTGCCATTTAATTTCTTGCTTCTTAAGATTCAGCACTTTAACTTCTGTTCTCTTTAAATTCATGCCAATTTCCCATTCCCTTTACTTTCAATGCAATTTAAATTCTGCAAATTACCAATCATTCAACCAAATCTTGATTCGCTTGACTAAATCAACCACTAAACTAAAATTGCTCAATCCTTCAATCCCTGTGGGATCGACCTCACTCCCGTGAGTTTTTATTACTTGATGCGACCCGGTGCACTTGCCGGTTAGATTTGTGTGTTTTGGGAGAAATTCATTTTTCCACCAAAATATCTCATCACATGGCACTTCCTGGATGGCAAAGAGTTGCTCATCCGAAAAGGTTTCAGAGATCTCAGTGGGAGGGAGGGACGCCCCTTCCACTGGTTCTATTCGGGACAGGTGATCTGCTACTTGATTCTCTGTTCCTTTTCTGTCTCTTATTTTATATCAAACTCTTGCAGAAGCAGCACCCATCTTATAAGTCTGGGTTTTGAATCCTGCTTTGTGAGTAGATATTTAAGAGCAGCATGATCTGTATACACAATCACTTTTGATCCTACTAAATAGGATCTGAATTTGTCAATGGCGTAAACCACTGCAAGTAGCTCTTTTTCTGTGGTTGTGTAATTCTTCTGTGCGTCATTTAAAACACGGCTGGCATAGTAAATGACGTGCAGAAGCTTGTCATGCCTTTGTCCCAACACTGCACCAATGGCATGGTCACTGGCATCACACATTAATTCAAATGGTAATGTCCAGTCTGGTGCAGAGATGATTGGTGCTGTAACCAATTTAGCTTTCAGAGTCTCAAATGCTTGCAGACACTCTTTATCAAAGATAAATGGCGTGTCAGCAGCTAGCAGGTTGCTTAGAGGTTTGGCAATTTTTGAAAAATCCTTTATAAACCTCTTGTAAAATCCTGCATGCCCCAGAAAGCTTCTGATTGCCTTAACATTGGCAGGAGGTGGTAGTTTTTCAATTACCTCTACCTTAGCTTGATCCACCTCTATCCCCTTGTTCGAGATTTTGTGCCCAAGAACAATTCCTTCAGTCACCATAAAGTGACACTTCTCCCAGTTTAAAACCAGGTTAGTCTCTTGGCATCTCTTTAGAACAAGTTCTAAATGGTTAAGGCAGGAGCTGAATGAGTCTCCAAACACTGAAAAGTCATCCATGAAGACTTCCAGAAATTTTTCCACCATATCGGAGAAAATTGAGAGCATGCACCTCTGAAAGGTTGCAGGTGCATTGCACAGGCCAAATGGCATCCTTCTGTACGCAAATACTCCAGATGGGCATGTGAATGCCGTTTTCTCCTGATCCTGGGGATCTACTGCAATTTGATTATAACCTGAATATCCATCCACGAAGCAGTAGTATTCATGACCTGCTACTCTTTCTAGCATCTGGTCTATGAATGGTAAAGGAAAATGATCCTTTCTGGTGGTTGTATTGAGCCTTCTGTAATCAATACACATACGCCACCCAGAAACTGTTCTTGTAGGAACCAGTTCATTTTTTTCATTATGAACCACTGTCATGCCACCTTTCTTAGGGATGACTTGGACAGGACTCACCCAGGGGCTGTCAGAAATAGGATAAATAATCCCAGCCTCTAGTAACTTAGTGACCTCTTTCTGCACTACTTCCTTCATGGCTGGGTTCAGCCGCCTTTGTGGTTGAACCACTGGCTTGGCGTCACCCTTCAGTAAGATCTTGTGCATGCATCTAGCTGGGCTAATGCCCTTAAGATCACTGATGGACCACCCAAGAGCTGTCTTGTGTGTCCTTAGCACTTGAATTAGTGCTTCCTCTTCCTGTGGCTCTAAGGTAGAGCTTATGATTACAGGAAAGGTATCACTGTTTCTCAGGAATGCATATTTTAGGGAAGGTGGTAATGGTTTGAGCTCGGGTTTAGGAGGTTTCTCCTCTTCCTGAGGGATTTTCAGAGGTTCTACTATTCTCTCTGACTCCTCCAGATCAGGCTGAACGTCTTTAAAGATGTCCTCTAGCTCTGATTCGAGACTCTCAGCCATATTGACCTCTCTTACCAGAGAGTCAATAATATCAACACTCATGCAGTCATTTGGGGTGTCTGGATGTTGCATGGCTTTGACAACATTCAACTTGAACTCCTCCTCATTGACTCTCAAGGTTACTTCCCCTTTTTGGACGTCAATGAGGGTTCGGCCAGTTGCTAGGAAAGGTCTTCCTAGAATGAGAGTTGCACTCTTGTGCTCCTCCATTTCCAGCACCACAAAGTTAGTAGGAAAGGCAAATGGCCCAACCTTGACAATCATGTCCTCAATCACGCCTGATGGGTATTTAATGGAGCCATCAGCAAGTTGAAGACAAATCCTGGTTGGTTTGATTTCTTCAGTTAAACCAAGCTTTCTGATAGTAGATGCAGGTATCAGGTTGATACTTGCCCCAAGATCACATAAAGCTTGCTTGGTGCAAGTGCCCTCTAATGTGCATGGTATCATAAAGCTCCCAGGATCTTTAAGCTTCTCAGGTAAGCTTTTCAAAATGACTGCACTGCATTCTTCAGTGAGGTAAACTTTTTCAGTTTCCCTCCAATCCTTCTTATGACTTAAGATCTCTTTCATGAACTTAGCATAAGAGGGTATTTGCTCAAGTGCTTCTGCAAACGGAATCTTTATTTCAAGAGTTCTGAGATAGTCTGCAAAGCGGGCAAATTGCTTATCCTGTTCCGCTTGGCGGAGTTTTTGAGGATAAGGCATTTTGGCTTTGTATTCCTCAACCTTAGTTGCTACAGGTTTATTACCTACAGAAGTGGGTTGGGAAGCCTTTTTGGAAGGGTTGTTATCAGCACTTGTATGTGACTGATTCCCCACTGGCATTTGAATGCCAGTGGTGGGAGCTGGAGTGGCGTTAGACGCCACTTCCTTGTTTGTTACTGGCGTTTGAACGCCAGAACCATGCTCCTGTTGGGCGTTCAACGCCGGATTCATGCTTGTTTCTGGCGTTGAACGCCAGGAATGAGCATGGTTTGGGTGTTCAGCGCCAGCTTTATTCCTCTCTGGGCTCTGACTGTCCTCAGAGGGATCTTGAGTAGCCACTTGTTCATTTCTTGGTTTCCTGCTGCTTGGAAGTGAGGTATTTAATGTTTTCCCACTTCTTAATTGAACTGCTTGGCATTCTTCTGCTATTTATTTTGACAGTTGCTTTTCTGTCTGCTTTAATTGTACTTCTATATTCCTGTTAGCCATTCTTGTTTCCTGTAATATTTCCTTGACTTCGGCTAACTGTTGAGTTAGAAAGTCTAATTGCTGATTGAATTCATTAGCCTGATCCACCGGACTGAGCTCTGCAGTTACTGTTTTAGTTTCTTCTTTCATGGAAGATTCACTGTTTAGGTATAGATGTTGATTTCTGGCAACTGTGTCAATAAGCTCTTGAGCTTCTTCAATTGTTTTTCTCATGTGTATGGATCCACCAGCTGAGTGGTCTAGAGAAATTTGAGCTTTTTCTGTGAGCCCATAGTAGAAGATGTCTAATTGCACCCATTCTGAAAACATTTCAGAGGGGCATTTTCTTAGCATCTCTCTGTATCTCTCCCAGGCATCATAAAGAGATTCATTATCTCCTTGTTTGAAGCCTTGGATGCTTAGCCTTAGCTGTGTCATCCGTTTTGGAGGGAAATAGTGATTCAGGAATTTTTCTGACAGCTGTTTCCATGTTTTTATGGTGTTCTTAGGCTGGTTATTTAACCACCTCTTAGCTTGATCTTTTACAGCAAATGGAAACAGTAATAATCTGTAGACATCCTGATCCACTTCCTTATCATGTACTGTGTCAGCAATTTGCAGAAATTGTGCCAGAAACTCTGTAGGTTCTTCATGTGGAAGACCAGAATACTGACAGTTTTGCTGCACCATGATAATGAGCTGAGGATTCAACTCAAAGCTACTAACTCCAATGGAGGGTATACAGATACTACTCCCATATGAAGCAGTAGTGGGGTTAGCATATGACCCCAGAGTCCTCTTGGACTGTTCATTCCTACTTGCTTCCATGATTGAATACAAGGGATAATTTATATGTTGATTTTTTTTTTGAATTAATTTTTATAAAATAAAATAAAAGACGAAATAAATAAAAGAAATTGGAAATATTTTGAAATTGAAATTTGAATTTTTATATAAAATTTTTGAAAAAAAAATAGTTCAAAATTAGTTAGAGAATATAATTTTTTTGAATTTTGAATTTTGTGATGAAAGAGAAAAACACACAAAGGGCACAAGACTTAAAATTTTTAGATCTAATGCTCCTTATTTTCGAAAATTTTTGGAGGGAAAACACCAAGGAACACCAAACTTAAAAATTTTAAGATCAAGACACAAGAAAAACTCAAGAACACCTTGAAGATTCACAAGAACACCAAGAACAAAAGGAAGAACACCAAACTTAAGATTTTTAGAAAACTTTAATAAAATTTTCGAAAATTATAAAAAGATTAACAAGAAAATACCAAACTTAAAGTTTGGCGCAAGATTCAATCAAAAAAAAATTATTTTTGAAAAAGGTTCCAAAGCGTATACCCAATTATCAAGAATATAAGCCAATACTCTAGCCAATTGGGAGTAAATGTAACACTTGTTCTGAATATTCCAATTAATGCTTTTAAAAAGAACACAAGTGAAACAAGAAAAGACACAAAGCAAGAAAAACTCAAGATCAACAAGAAAGATAAACAAGAACCACTTGAAGATCAATGAAGAACAAAGAACACAAGTCGAAAATTTTAAAGAAAAATATAAGATATGTAATTGACACCAAACTTAGAACAAAACACTAGACTCACGAAAATTAGCAATTAATTAAGAAAAATAATAAATTTTGAAAAGAAATTTTTGAAAAGAAACTATCCTATCAAGATTTAATGACTCTATAACAATAAAAATAATAAAAATAAATTATTCCTAATCTAAGAAATAAAATAAACCTTTAGTTGTTCAAACTCGAATAATCCCCGGCAACGGCGCCAAAAACTTGGTGCACGAAATTGTGTGGCCAATATTAATGGACTATTTAACACAGATTCGCACAACTAACCAGCAAGTGCACTGGGTCGTCCAAGTAATACCTTACGTGAGTAAGGGTCGATCCCACGGAGATTATTGGTTTGAAGCAAGCTATGTTTATTTTATTAATCTTAGTCAGGTTATTAATTAAAATTATCAGTTGGAATTATTAGATTGGAAAAATAAAAGAGAATAATAGCGTTACTTGTTGTGCAGTAATGAGAAATATGTTGGAGTTTTGGAGATGCTTTGTCCTCTGAACTTCAACTCTTCCTTGAAATCCTTCAACACACGAAAAGTCCCTTCCATGGCAAGCTCTATGTAGGGTGTCACCGTTGTCAATGGCTACTTCCCATCCTCTCAGTGAAAACGTTCCTATGCTCTGTCACAGCACGGCTAATCATCTGTCGGTTCTCAATCGGGTTGGAATAGAATCCATTGATTCTTTTGCGTTTGTCACTAATGCCCAGCCTTCAGGAGTTTGAAGCTCGTCACAGTCATTCAATCCCAGAATCCTACTCGGAATACCACGGACAAGGTTTAGACTTTCCGGATTCTCATGAATGCCGCCATCAATCCGGCTTATACCACGAAGATTCTGATTAAGGAATCTAAGAGATACTCATTCAATCTAATGTAGAACGGAGGTGGTTGTCAGGCACACGTTCATGGGTTGAGGAAGGTGATGAGTGTCACGGATCATCACCTTCTCCATAATTAAGCGCGAACGAACATCTTAGATAAGAACAAGCGTGTTTGAATGGAAAACAAAGGAATTGTATTAATTCATCGAGACGCTGCAGAGCTCCTCACCCCCAACAATGGAGTTTAGAGACTCATGCCGTCAAAAAGTATGTAATTCAGATCTGAAAATGTCATGAGGTACAGAATAATTCTCTAAAAGTTGTTTAAATAGTAAACTAGTATCCTAGGTTTACAGAATATGAGTAAACTAAGATAATTGGTGCAGAAATCCACTTCTGGGGCCCACTTGATGTGTGCTGGGGCTGAGACTAAAGCTATCCACGAGTAGAGACTTTTCTTGGATTTAAACTCCAAGTTATGACGTGTTTTGGGCGTTCAACTCCGGATCATGACGTGTTTCTGGCGTTTAACTCCAGACAGCAGCATGTACTTGGCGTTCAACGCCAAGTTACGTCGTCTATTTTCGCGCAAAGTGTGAACTATTATATATTGCTGGAAAGCCCTGGATGTCTACTTTCCAACGCCGTTGAGAGCGCGCCAATTGGACTCCTGTAGCTCCAGAAAATCCATTTCGAGTGCAGGGAGGTCAGGATCCAACAACATCAGCAGTCCTTTTTCAGCCTAAGTCAGATTTTTGCTCAGCTTCCTCAATTTCAGCCAGAAAATACCTGAAATCACAGAAAAATACACACACTCATAGTAAAGTCCAGAAATATGATTTTTGCTTAAAAACTAATAAAATTCTACTAAAAACTAATTAAAACATACTAAAATCTACATGAAATTACCCCCAAAAAGCGTATAAAATATCCGCTCATCAATTTTCCATTGTTATTATACGCTTTCTTTAGGTTGATGATCATGTGAAGTCACAAAAACAGCTGCAGAATTAAAGTAAAATCAAAAACAGCATAAAAAATAGCACACCCTGGAGAACGAGCTTACTGGCCTTTAAACGCTAGTAAGGATAGCAAATTGGGCGTTTAACGCCTAGTCAGGCACCATTCTGAGCGTTAAACACCAGAAATGGCACACAAACTGGCGTTTAACGCCAGAAAAGGGTGTCTGGGGTCTGGCTGGCATTAAACGCCAGTAAGGGTAGTAGAATGGGCGTTTAACGCCCAGTCTGGCTGCATTCTGGGCGTTAAATGTCAAAACTAGCAGCCAGACCGGTGTTTAATGCCAGAATGGGGCATCAGCTTGGCGTTTAACGCCAGAAATGCCACACAGAGGGCGTTTAAATACCAAGAAGGTGTAGGGATGAGAAATCCTTGACACCTCAGGATCTGTGGACCCCACAGGATCCCTACCTACCCCAAATGTTCATACCCTGGGTCAAGCTATCTGACCCGGGATGTTTAGCGACAAGCCGACCGACCTTTTTAGGTCAGACTATCCGACCTCTTCTCAGAGAGCTAGGCCAATGCCCGACCTCTTCTCAAAGAGCTCGGCCAAATCGCCAAAGGAGCCCAAAGTAGGCCCAAAATGAAGGAACACAGCCCAATCTAAAGGCAGCCAAAGCCCAGAAAGATAAAGGTGGTTCCCCTAAAGATAAGATGACTTCACTCAAAGATGAGATAAGATAAGATAAGATAACTATCTTATATCCAGAGAGGTCACTCCTCACCATTATAAATACACTGGAGCACCCAGGTATAACTGATACTCAGATTCTACTCAATACCTGCTTAATACCCTTGCTAACTTAAGCATCGGAGTCCCTTGCAGGTACCCCCCACCCTCCGAGGATGAAGGATCAGCACCACCACCAAGTCCAACAAGTCAGACACGACGGCTCCAGCCACCATCAACAAGTCAGACACAACAACTCCGACCAGTACAGAAGATCTCGACCGAGATCGACCTACAGTTTCAGGTAACCCTCGGAACATTGGCGCCGTTGCTAGGGAACCTGGAAGTCATCCCACCACCATGGCAGACAACCATGACAACGACCACGATTCAGATCTAGAGGATAGAACGCCGCACAAAAACGCTGATACTACACCAAAGGATACTCCTCAACTTAAAAATGAAAAGGATTCTCCAAATGCGGGAGCCATGGAGGCGCTTCAAGACCATTTAAAACAATTGGAAGAAGAAGCCCTACATCAATGAAAGGCTGATAAAGACCTACAAAGGGAGATAAAGCGACGCCGAGAATTGGAGGACAAACTCCTAAAACTCGAAGCCGATCTCAAAGCCAAAGCTAATCGATCCTCTCATGAAGATAGCACCTGCAAGGACCAAGATCCATTCACCAAAGAGATCATGAAAGCTAAAGGTCCCAAAGGACTTCAAAGCTCCAGACATGACCCCGTATGACGGCACATCAGATCCAAGCCATCATCTTAGCAAATTCAGAAGTAGGATGTATTTCACGGAGGCCTCAGATGTAATCTGTTATTCTCCATCCAGAAGGACAAAGCCAAACACGCACCGAGCCTATTAGGGATCAAGCAAGGAGATCGAGAGAGCTTTCGCAACAACATGGAAAGATTCAACAAAACATGTATGGGCATACAAAGTCTGCCAACAGAAGCAGCTATCAGGGGCCTCATCAATGGTCTACGAGAAGGACCTTTTAGCCACTCAATATCCAAGAAGCACCTAAACATCTCTGAACGAGGTACAAGAACGAGCAGAGAAGTACATTAACATGGAGAAAAACTCTCGACTAGGAGAGATCTCAAAAACAGAACATTCCTACTCCTCTCGGGATAAGGATAATGAGTCCAAGAAAAAAGAAAATCAACATGGAGAGAAGCCTAGAAAATACCATAATTACACCCCGTTGGGTATCTCTTGTGGATGTCTACCATGAAATATGCAACACTGAGAAGATCCCACCACCTCGCCCAATCTCACACCGAAGAGGTCGGACGCGTTGAAAGTCCACCTCACACCAAAGAGGTCGGACGCGTTGAAGGTCCACCTCACACCAAAGAGGCCGGACAAAGTTGAAGGTCCATCTCACACCAAAGAGGTCGGACACATTGAAGGTCCACTTACACCAAAGTGGTCGGATGCGTTGAAAGTCCACCTCACACCAAAGAGGTCGGACACATTGAAGGTCCACCTCACACCAAAGAGGTCGGACAAAGTTGAAGGTCCATCTCACACCAAAGTGGTCGGACAAGTTGAAGGTCCACCTCACACCAAAGAGGTCGGACGAGTCGAAACGTCTCACACCAAAGAGGTCGGACGAGTTGAATGTCCACCTCATACCCCAGAGAGACATGTTCATGGAGGATTCGCATGAGGAGGGATCTCTAAATCATCTCGCAAAGGACACCTCAAAGAGGGATATTAAGGAAGGGAGAGAGGTTTGAACAGGACAACAGGGTGCAAACAAGCCTTCCGAGATTTCAAAAATTTTTGGGGCAACCACCCATTCTTACCCGACCAAAGGAAAGTGAAAAGCTCATATTATACCTCGTAGTGGGAAGTCGGGCAATAGCTTCATCACTAGTTAAGGAAGATAAAAGTGGGCAACAATCCGTCTACTTCATCATCAAGGCTCTACAAGGGGCCGAACTAAACTATCAAAAGATAGAAAAGTTTACCTACGCCCTCATATTCTCTTCTTGACAACTCCGCCCATATTTTCAAGCTCACACTATTAGAGTTCGGACCAACCAGCCCATAAAAGGCATCCTACAGAAAACAGACTTAGCTAAAAGAATCTTACAGTGGGCAATCGAGTTATCCGAATTCGATCTTCAACATGAAGCTTGGACAACCATCAAATCATAGTATCTGGCCGACTTCATTACAGAGTACACTGACACCCCGGGAACTCCTACAAAATGGAAACTCTACATGGATGACTCTTCAAACAAAATCGGGAGTGGTGCAGGTGTAATTATAGAAAAGCGATCAGGGAAGCAAAATCAAGCCAAATGACCAAGCTGAATACGAGTCACTACTGGCTGGTTTAAGGCTAGCTAAGAAGGTAGGAGCTTACCATGTCCAGTGACTCACAAGTAGTCACCTCACAAATAGAAGGGAGAAACCAAGCTGAGGATCCCACCACAAAAAATACCTCGGGTAATTCGGGGGACCCTGGACAAAACCAGAGAACAGCTCGGATAATTCCGGAGACCCTGGACAAAAATAGAAAATAGCTCGGACATTTCGGGGAATATGAAGTCTGACACATACCTCGGGAGCAGAATGCCCGAGCTGATGCATTTTCAAAACTACCCAACACCAAACCAGGGGGCAATAATAGAAGCCTCATCCAGGCTACATAACAAGACCACAACAAGGAAGGAAAACAAACCCTCTCCTCAGAGTCTGGCGACACCAGCTCATAATTCTTCTCCTCATCCCTATCCCTACAAATTCTACGGAACCTCCTAAGTCGCACACAGTACTCAGGGTCAGCCACAGTAACATGCATTAAAACTATGGAATCCAGTCAATCAGACATGCCATCCGGGATCTTAGTAGACATCTCAGCAATATTTTTTCAAGAAGACATAGGTCAACCATGGGGTTATTACCAAACAACTCAGACAAATAAGGAAACAACTCGGACAATAACAGCAAAACATCAGATGTCAGATACAGTAGTAAAAGAGAAACTCCAAGACTCACACGAAAGTCCAGGGGCACCCTTTGGAGGCAACAACAGGGCAAGAACACAGAGAAGAGAAGCTGACAATCTATACCCAAACAGTCCGAACACCTCTTAGACAAAAGGTCAAAACAAAAGCTAGAACTTTTATACAAAAGGAGTCAGGCAACGATGAAAAGAAACAGGAACATCAACAAAACCCTAAAAGCCCACATTCTTCTCAAAGGCGAATGACAAAAGAAAAGTCATAACAAACGATCAAAGACGCAAGCTTTTTGCAGAATGAACCAAAGTTCTTCAGAGCAAAAACCCAACTACAAAGTCAAAGCTTTACATCAAAAATATAGCCCCACCAGAAGAGCTCCAACATGTCCTATAGGCATATCGGACAACTCCATACTCCACCACAAAGGAATCACCTTTCCGATTAGCTTACAGAATGGAGGCAATGATCACAGTGGAGGTCGAAGAAGGATCGCCCAGACTAATCCACAACAGTGAAGAGGCCAACTTCCAACTTCAAAAGGAAGAACTTGACCTACTTCCAGAAATCTGAGAAAGAGCTCGGACCAAGGAAGAGGTGTTAAAATGTCAAATGGCCTCAAGATACAATCGGAAGGTAACCTAGCAACGACGATCTCATCCTAATCTGAAATGACATCGGAATAGGTCAGTCAGGAGAAGAGAAGCTAGCAGCCAACTGGAAAGGATCATACCAAGTTGTTCAGAAGAATTGGGGAAATGTTACTACAAAGTGTCCAACCTCGAGGGGCAAGAGCTACCAAGGTCATGGCATGCCTGCAAAGGGCGCCAGGCCGAGATCCAAAAAGATTGCCCGACCTAGAAAGGTAAGTACTAACATGTACACACTCTTATCTTTATTTTATTAAAAAATTGCAGATTCCCTAAAAAGTTTCCTACCAAGACGCCCGACTACGGCAGGTCGGCAAAGTGAACACCAGATTCACCGCCCGATCACGGCAAAGTCGGCAAGATAAAAACTAAATTCATCGTCCGATTACAAAGCGACAAGTCGGCAAGGTGAAAACGAACTTTACCGCCCGACCACGATGAAAACTGAATTCATCGTTTGATTTTGACAAAGGTCGACAAAGTGAAAACCAAAATTCACTGCTCTACAAACTCCCAAGACGCATTAATCTGAAGCATTCATTGTCCGATTATAAAGCAACAGATTGACAGAAAGTGAAGAACAGATTCACTGTACGATCTCGATAGGAATGATCGTCCGACAGAGGTGAAAATGTGATTCACCTAAAGGACGATCAAACCGGGACAGAAACCACCATCTACGAATCGGCAAAGATGAACACAGAATAATGCAAAGAAGTTATCTAAAGTGATCCCAAAAAGAACCTGACAAGGTCTTATGGATTGCTATATAATAACTTAAAAAGACTGGCCGACACTAAAACGTCGGACCAAGTCAACCCAAGTTATCAGCAAATCCCTGGAAAGAGGTCTGGCCAACCCTATTAAAGAGGAATTGCTATAACTTAGAAGAGATCGACCTAACGATGTCGGTCTCCTACAAGACAAGTTATAAAAGTAATCCCTGAAAGAGACCTAACAGAGGTCCAAGAAAGAGGATTACAAAAATAACTTAGAAGAGATCGACCTAACGAAGTCGGTCTCCTACAAGACAAGTTATAAAAGTAATCCCTGAAAGAGACCTAACAAAGGTCCAAGAAAGAGGATTACAAAAATAACTTAGAAGAGATCGACCTAACGAAGTCAGTCTCCTACAAAACAAGTTATAAAAGTAATCCCTGAAAGAGATCTGAACAAGGTCCAAGAAAGAGGATTACAGAAATAACTTAGGAGGACCCGACATGACAAAATCGGCCCAAGCGACAAAAGTTATAAAAGTAATCCCTGAAAGAGACTTGAACAATGTCCAAGAAAGAGGATTACAGACATAACTCAGAAGAGACCGACAAGAAGAAGTCGGACCAAATGAAAGCTACAGCTGGATCGACAAGAAGAAGTCGGACCAACGAAAGCAACAACTTGGACCGACAAGAAGAAGTCGGACCAACGAAAGCAACAGCTTGGACCGACAAGAAGAAGTCGGACCAACGAAAGCTACAGCTTGGACCGACAAGAAGAAGTCGGACCAACAAAAAACGTGCGCTAAAACGGACATAGCTCCACCCAAAAAGCCACGGCTCCACGACAAGGCTATCAAAATTGTTCAGAACGACTAAAAAGTGTTCTACAAAAACACTAAAAGGTCGTCGGGCAAATTAGCCCCAAGGACCACCTCGACCAAGCAGAAAGTAGACAAAATCAGAAGTGATCAAAAGAGGTCGGACAACAAAGTACCGACACTCTACAAAGATCCACAAAAACGGACAAAGACATCTCGCAAACGGCCAGAGGAAGGCCAGCAATGTTTTGCTAGAAGGTACGAAGTCTTGAAAAAAGACACTACTTAAAAAGCGAAAAGCACAGCCTCAAAGACAGAGCTAAAAAGTCATCCAAACAAACTATAAAAAGGTTCCCCATCGGAACACTACCTAAAAAGTTGTTGGATTATGACTAAAAAGCCCGAACAGCGAAGACAAACAAGTCAGAAGAAGGTTGAAAAGTCCCCTCAACAAAGTAAAAGGGGCAATACCAGACTCGCACAAGGAGAAACTACTCAAAGATCGACCAAAGTCAGGATGCTTGAGCACGACTTCCCCGAAGAGATCGAAACTCTGAAAGCACGATCTCACGGAAAAGTCCGAGCTCAAGCAGGGGCAAAGTCATACAGGTCGACGTCAGTTAAAGAAGAGGCGCAAGTACGACTTCAAAAAAGAACAAGCCAAAAGGTTCGGAAACAACTTAAGGCTCAAATGCGCTTAGCCAAAAAGGATATAACTCCACTCAAAGAAGGCACAATCTCAAACAGGGTTACGAACATCATCCAAGACTAAAAAAAGGTTCTATATAAAGAACACTAGAAAGTCATTGGACAAATCACTAAAAGTCTAGATATCAAGCCGCAAGGACAACTTCGCCAAAGCAGAGGGTTGTCAACACAAACTTAAAGCAAGGCATGATCCAGAAGGCAAGGGTAGAAAACCCACGCTACCACTCAAAAGAGGTTGGACTGTGAAGTACCAAACCTCTAGAAAATCTGCAAGATTGCAAAGCAATGAAGAAACAAGCAAGACAGATGCTTGAGCACTACTTCCAAAGAGATCGAAGCTCTGAAAAGCACGATCTCATGGAAAGATCGAACTCAAGCAGGGGCACTGTTCATACCCTGGGTCAAGCTGTCTGACCCGTGATGTTTAGCGACAAGCCGACCGACCTATTCAGGTCAGACTATCCGACCTCTTCTCAAAGAGCTCGGCCAATGCCCGACCTATTCTCAAAGAGCTTGGCCAAATCGCCAAAAGAGCCCAAAGCAGGCCCAAAATGAAGGAACACAGCCCAATCTAAAGGCAGCCAAAGCCCAGAAAGATAAAGGCGGTTCCCCTAAAGATAAGATGACTTCACTCAAAGATAAGATAAGATAAGATAAGATAACTATCTTATCTCCAGAGAGGTCACTCCTCACCATTATAAATACACTGGAGCACCCAGGTATAACTGATACTCTGATTCTACTCAATACCTGCTTAATAACCTTGCTAACTTAAGCATCGGAGTCCCTTGCAGGTACCCCCCATCCTCCGGGGACGAAGGATCAGCACCACCACCAAGTCCAACAAGTCGGACACGGCGGCTCCAGCCACCATCAACAAGTCGAACACAACAGCTCTGACCAGTACAGAAGATCTCGACCGAGATCGACCTACAGTTTCAGGTAACCCTCGGAACACCAACTCATTCTCATTCCTCTTCACACCTTTCCAAAACACTCTTCCTCAAATACCATTCGCCTATCAAATCCTACCCTCTTCCCCAAAATCTCTTCACCACTCACATCCATCTACTATTTCCCATCATACAACTCACCAACCCCCACCTACTCAAATTCAAACCATTTCCCTCCCAAACCTCACCCCTATCACACGGATACCCTCTCCCCCCTTACCCTATAAATACCCCTCCTTATTCCTTCATTTTCACACATCACAAACACTCCCAACCCCCCTTGGTCGAACCACTCCTACACTTCCATCTCCTCTGTTTCTTCTTCTTCTCCTCCTCCTTTCTTTCTTTTTTTGCTCGAGGACGAGCAAACCTTTTAAGTTTGGTGTGGGAAAAGTGTTGCTTTTTGCTTTTCCATAACCATTAATGGCACCTAAGATCGGAGAAACCTCTAGAAAGATAAAAGGGAAGGAAATTTCTTCCACATTCAAGTCATGGGAGATGGAAAGATTCATCTCAAGGGTCCATCAAGACCACTTCTATGAAGTTGTGGCCAAGAAAAAAGTGATCCTCGAGGTCCCCTTCAAGCTCAAAAAGAGCGAATATCTAGAGATCCGATAAGAGATTCAAAGAAGAGGTTGGGAAGTTCTCACCAACCCCATCCAACAAGTCAGAATCTTAATGGTTCAAGAGTTCTATGATAATGCATGGATCACTAAGAACCATGATCAAAGTACGAACCCGAACCCAAAGAATTGGCTAACAGTGGTTCGGGGGAAATACTTGGATTTCAGTCTGAAAACTGTGAGGTTGGCATTCAACTTGTCAATAATGCAATGAGATCTTCATCCTTTCACAAGAAGGGTCAACTTTGATCAAAGGTTGGACCATGTCCTCATGGACATCTGTGTGGAAGGAGCCCAATGGAAGAGAGACTCCAAAGGCAAGCCGGTTTAACTGAGAAGGCTTGACCTCAAACCCATGGCTAGAAGATGGTTGGAGTTCATCCAACGCTCTATTATTCCAACTAGCAACTGGTCCGAAGTAACTGTGGATCGGGCTATCATGATCCATAGTATCATGATTGGAGAGGAAGTGGAAGTTCATGAGATCTTACCTCTAGAACTATACAAGGTGGCTGACAAGCCTTCCACTTTGGCAAGGTTAGCCTTCCCTCTTCTCATTTGTCACTTATGTAATTCAGCTAGAATTGTCATAGAGGAAGACATCCTCATTGAAGAGGACAAGCCCATCACTAAAAAGAGGATGGAGCAAACAAGAGAGACCACTCATGGACCTCAACAAGAGCATAAGGAAGTCCCTCATCAAGAAATCCGTGAGATACCTCAAGGGATGCATTTTCCTCCACACAACTATTAGGAGCAACTCAACACCTCTTTAGGGGATTTGAGTTCCAACATGGAGCAACTAAGAATAGAGCACCAAGAGCACTCCATTATCCTCTATGAAATTAGAGAGGACCAAAGAGCCATGTGGGAGGAGCAACAAAGGCAAGAAAGAGATATTGAGGAGCTCAAGCACTCCATAGAATCTTCAAGAAGAAGAACTAGCTGCCATCACTAAGGTGGACCCGTTCTTTAATTTCCTTGTTATTTGTTTTCTGTTTTTCGTTTCTTATGCTTTATGTTTTATCTATGTTTGTGTCTTTATTACATGATCATTAGTGTCTAGTGTCTATGCCTTGAAGCTATGAATGTCCCATGAATCCTTTACCTTTCTTAAAGGAAAAATGTTTCTAATTGCAAAAGAACAAGAAATGCATGAATTTTGAATTCTATCTTGAAATTAGTTTAATTATTTTGATGTGGTGGCAATACTTTTTGTTTTCTAAATGAATGCTTGAACAGTGCATATTTTTTATAGTGGAGTTTATGAATGTTAAAATTGTTAGCTCTTGAAAGAATAATGAAAAGAGAAATGTTATTGATAATCTAAAAAATCATAAAATTGATTCTTGAAGCAAGAAAAAGCAGTGAAGAACACAAGGCTTGCGAAAAAAATGGCAAAAAATAAAGAAAAAAGAAAAGAAAAAGAAAAAAAAGCAAGCAGAAAAAGCCAGTAACCCTTTAAACTAAAAGGCAAGGGTAAAGAGGATCCAAGACTTTGAGCATCAGTCAATAGGAGGGCCCAAAGGAATAAAATCCTGGCCTAAACGGCTAAATCAAGCTGTCCCTAACCATGTGCTTGTGTCATGAAGGTCCAAGTGAAAAGCTTGAGACTAAGTGATTAAAGTCGTGATCCAAAGCAAAAGAGTGTGCTCAAGAACTCTGGACACCTCTAACTGGGGACTCTAGCAAAGCTGAGTCACAATCTGAAAAGGTTCACCCAGTTATGTGTCTGTGGCATTTATGTATCCGGTGGTAATACTGGAAAACAAGATGCTTAGGGTCACGGCCAAGACTCATAAGTAGCTGTGCTCAAGAATCAACATACTGAACTAGGAGAATCAATAACACTATCTGAATTCTGAGTTCCTATGGATGACAATCATTCTAAACTTCAAAGGATAAAGTGAGATGCCAAAAATGTTTAGAAGCAAAAAGCTACTAGTCCCGCTCATCTAATTGGATCTAAGCTTCATTGATGTTTTGGAATTTATTGCATATTCCCTTCTTTTTATCCTATTTTGTTTTCAATTTCTTGGGGACAAGAAATAATTTAAGTTTGATGTTGTCATGAGCGGATAATTTATACATTTTTTGGCATTATTTTTAGGTAATTTCTAGTATGTTTTAGTTACTTTTTAGTATATTTTTGTTTGTTTTTATGAAAAATTCACATTTCTGGACTTTACTATGAGTTTGTGTGTTTTTCTATGATTTCAGGTATTTTCTGGCTGAAATTGAGGGACCTGAACAAAAATCTGATTCAGAGGCTGAGAAAGGACTGCAGATGTTGTTGGATTCTGACCCTCCTGCACTCGAAATGGTTTTCTGGAGTTATAGAATCCCAACTGGCGTGCTCTTAAATGCGTTGGAAAGTAGACATCTTAGGCACTCCAGCAATGTATAATAGTCAATACTTTGTCCGAGATTTGTTGGCCCAAACTGGCGTCCAAACGCCCACCAGAGACCATTTTCTGGCGTAAAATGCTGGAACTAGCACCAGAACTGGAGTTAAACTTCCAAACTGGCACCCAAACTGGCGTTTATCACCAAGGATGGCCTATGCACATGAAAGCTTCAAACCTCATCCCAAGCACACACCAAGTGGGCCCCGAAAGTGGATTTCTACACTATCTACTCATTTTCTGTAAACCTAATTTACTAGTTTAGTATAAATAACACTTTTTACTTCTTCTCCAAGATATACTCTTGTACTTAATTCAGTTAAGTCAGACTGAAGGGGTGACCCATGACAATCACCCACTATCTTCAGTACTCACTTAGCCAAGATCCGCGTGCCTGACAACCACAAAGCGTTCTACATGATGTTCAACGTAGTCATTGAATGCCAGCCGGAGTATACTCTCTTGGGTCTCTGATCCACGGATTCGCATCGTCTCTCCTGACAACAGAGCATCCGACCCCATGATTAGGATCTTCGTGGTATAGGCTAGAATCAATAGACAGCCTGAGATTCGAAATGTCTAAACCTTGTCTGTGGTATTCCGAGTAGGATCTAGGAAGGGATGACTTTGAGGAGCTTCAAACTAGCTAATGTTGGGTACAGTGACAGTGTGCAAAAGGATCAATGGATCTTATTCCGACACAAGTGAGAATCGACAGATGATTAGCCCTGCGGTAGCTGTGCCTGGTATTTTTCATCCGAGACGAGAAATCCGACAGTTGATTAGCCGTACAGAGACCGTAGTCGGACCATTTTCACTGAGAGGATCATACAGCTTGCCATGAAGGGAGGACGCATGATTGGATGAAGACAATAGGAAAGCAGAGGTTCAGAAGCAACAAAGCATCTCCAAACGCTTATCTGAAATTCCCACCAATGAATTACATAAGTATCTCTATGTTAATTTCCGTTTTGTTTATCTTTTAATTATCAATATCTCATAAATATTTGAATCCGCCTGATTGAGATTTACAAGATGACCATAGCTTGCTTCAAGCCGGCAATCTCCGTAGGATCGACCCTTACTCACTTAAGGTATTACTTGGACGACCCAGTGCACTTGCTGGTTAGTTGTACAGAGTTGTGAAAAGTGTGATCACAATTTCGTGCACCACTTATAAACAAACAGAAAATAAGAAAAGGTGGAAATCTCTAGGTCGAAGTGCAAAGAATTCCCAATGAGGTATCATATGTAAAAGGAACAAAATAAAATAAACAAAATAGTAAGTCAATAAAATTTGAAAATGACTAGGCAAACAACTAAGGAAATAAATTGACTAATTCGAAAATTAAATAAGATAAATAAAACTAATATTTTCAAAAATTTTGAAAATAAAATAACTAGGGGACACCAAACTTAATTCTAAAAATTAAGGAAAAAATCTTTAAACAAGATAAAACTAAGAATTCAAAAACTTAAGAACAAAAACAAGTAAGTCTAAAAATTGAAAACACCACTTAATTTCAAAAATAAAGGAAAAGTTTTAAGATAAAATTTAAACTAAACATTCAAAAATCAAAGAACAAAATAAATAAAAATCAAAAGCTAAAAATGCCTAATCTAAGCAATCAGACAATTGGTAGTTGTCAATCATAGTCAATCCCCGGCAATTGTGCCAAAAATTTGGTGTGAAATTGTTGAATCCACAAACTAACCGGCAAGTGCACTAGGTCGTACCAAGTAATACCTCAGTGAGTGAGGGTCGATTGATGAATTCACATTTTATAGTATTTATTTTCTTTAATTGGGTGAATTTTATCAACTTTTCCTACATTTATTCAATGAAATAGCATAGTTTTGTAAATTCTTCCTAATTTGTGCTTAAGAGTGAAAACATATTTTTTAGGCTCTTAATTTGCTACAATTGATTTACTTTAATTTCATTCGATGCCTTGATGTGTTTGTTAGTGATTTCAGACTTAGAAGGCAAGGATTGGATTGCAAAAATGAAGAAAAAACATGCAAAATGGAGAATTCATAAAGAAATGAGGATTGGAGTAACTCATGGCCACGCGTACGCATGCCTTGCACGTACGCGTGAGTTGGGATTTTGTCAGGCTACCCGTATGCATGACATCCCCGCGTACACATGACACTTGGCACGTTACTCACTTAAAGAAATGTGGCTGGTGATTTCTGGACCTCTTCAAGCCTAGATCCAACTCATTTCTGAAGTATTTGAGGCCAAATTCAAGAGAGAACAAGGGGAGAGCAATTAGGTTTAGAATAGATCATGTTTTAGGTTATTTTCTAGAGAGAGAAGATCTCTCTTCCTCTAGAATTAGGGTAGATTTAGGTTAATTTCTTTTAGATTTAGGTTTGAATCTTGTCTTGATTTAGTTTTCCTTGCAATTTCTTGTGGTCACATCTTTGTTCTCTTAGTTTTACTTGCTGTTTTCTTTACTTTGTTGCTTTTTTGTTCATGACTCCTTGTTGATTTTAATTTCTATTAATACAATTTGATGTTTATATTTCTTTGTTGTTTAATTGAGTTTCATTATTGTTATCTTGCATTTGGTAGCTTTAGATTTTATTATTATTGCAATTTTACCATGCTTTCATTTTTATGCCTTCCAAGTATTTGATAAAATGCTTGGTTGGATTTTAGAGTAGATTTTTGTGTTCTTGGCTTGGGTTTGTAACTTGGAGACTCTTGAATTATCAAAATCTAATGTTGATTGGTGATTGAAGGTTGCTAGTTGGTTTGAATTCTACTAAAGCTAGTCATTCCCTAGGATTGGATTAAGACTTGTGGACTATAGCCAATTATCCTCACTTGACTTTTCTTTAATTGTTAGAGGTTAACTAAGTGAGAGACAATTACCATCACAATTGAGGATGATCATGAGGATAGGAATTTCAATTCTCACTCCTTGCCAAGACCTTTCTTAGTTGGTGTCTTTAATTATCTTAGTTCAATTTACATTTCTTGCTTATCATTCCAAAACCCCAAAATGTCCCATAACCAATAACATGCACACTTCCCTACAATTTCTTGAGAGATGATCCGAGGTTTAAATACTCTCGATTTTTATTGGTTTGACATAAGTGACAAACAAAATTAAACTTTGATTGAGGGTTGATTGTTGGTTAGGAATTTTCACAAAATAATCCCGTCGAAGTATAGATCCAAACTAACAATCAACCCTCAATCAAAGTTTAATTTTGTTTGTCACTTAAATCAAACCAATAAAAACTGAGATCATTTAAACCTTAGATCATCTCTCAAGGAATTACAAGAAAGTGTGCATTTTATTGGTTATCGGTTATTTTTGGGGTTTTGGAATGATGAGCAAGAAATGTAAATTGAACTAAGACAATTAAAGACACCAACTAAGAAAGGTCTTGGCAAGGAGTGAAAATTGAAATTACTATCCTCATTATCATCCTCAATTGTGATGGTAATTGTCTATTACTCTCACTAGTTAACCTCTAACAATTAAAAGAAAGTCGAGTGAGGATAATTGGCTATAGTCCACAAGTCCTAATCCAATCATAGGGAATGACTAGCTTTAGTAGAATTCAAGCCAATTAGCAACCTTCAATCACCAATCAACATTAGATTTTGATAATTCAAGAGTCTCCAAGTTACAAACCCAAGCCAAGAACACCAAAATCTACTCTAAAATCCAACTAAGCATTTTATCAAACACTTGGAAGGCATAAAAATGAAAGCATGGTAAAATTGCAATAATAACAAAATCTAAAGCTACCAAATGTTGTTCAAGCGAGATAACTTTGTTGAGAATCACAAGAACACATATAGAATAAGGGTTATACTGTCATTCTACCCAGATTCATAAGATGAAGAACGAAAGCAATCCTTGAAACTGAATCAATACATTAATTAAAATAGAAGAGCAATAGTCTTAACCCATAGAAATAAACAGAGCTCCTAACCTTAACTGAGGAGGTTTAGTGGCTTATGTCTTACAGATAAAACAACGGTTCTGAAAAGTGAAACGTGCGAAAGTGAGAAGATCCCCCCCCAAAGGGTGAATCTTTTTCTTTTTATGTCTAACCTAATTTGATTTGAAAATAAAATAAAATAATAAATCCTAAACCTAAAATATTTTGTTTGTAAATAAGAATAACAAAAATAGAAGATAAGTTAACAACTAAGAGCTAAATCCACAAAAGATGCTCCTTTGATGAGGTTTAACTTCGGATTGCCTGGCAATAAATGCCAGCTGGGCGTTTAGCGCCAAGAAGGGGCAGGGACTCTTCTATGTTCGCTGGTTGCTGGTGCTAAATGAAAGCTTGGTATATAGCGCCCAAACGGGCAACTCTAATTCTTCTCTTTTTTTGTACAAAATTCTGCCAAATTGATCCGAATTTCACCTGAAATAATTAAAACACCAAAATAACTCAAAGTAGCATCCAAAGAGTATTTTCACATTAAAATATAATTAAACTCACTAAATTCTAACTAAATTCAACTAGAAAATAAGCAGAAAATGAGTATAAGATGCTCACGCATCATATATGTATATATATATATATATATATATATATATATATATATATATATATCTGAGGATTGTGATTTGAATTTGGTTATATGTGAATGCATGCTTTATTAAGAAAAAGTATTTTCCGATTTTTAAAAGAAAGCATCGATACTGTTTCAAGTCAAAGGCTCCTATCTTATTATTAAGTATATAGAAGTCGTCGTAATATTCTCGCTATCAGAGGGGCGCAGCCGGAAGCGTGACATTTGATGCGGATTTTACAAACCACAAAACACCGGCAAGTGCAACGGGTCGTATCAAGTGATACGTCAGGTGAGTGAGGGTCTATCTCATGAGGATTAAAGGTCTAAACAAACAATAATGGTCAATTAGTTATTCAAGTCAAACAATCATTAATAAGGGTTTTTGAAACTTATTGCATAAATAGACAATAAATTTAGTAAAATCAAGTCGTAATTGATTGAGGAAGAAATATTATTCAAAAAGAGTTAAGGTTTCGGGATATTGAAAGATCCAGAAAAACGTTTTTCACTTTCCATCTTGATCAAATAATGATGTTACTATGGCAAATCATAATTAATTAAATTTCAATCCCTTGGTAATTTAGTTTCTCTAATCCTAATTAATTATCAATTCCTTGATTAATTAATTGTGACAAGAGGTTAAAAACGTTCACCGATTTAGAAACCACATAATTCTCAAGAACCAAACTTGGTTGATTCGATGTCACTTATCAGGTCCAAATTCAGAACTTAAGAATTATGAGAAGAAGTTTTCATGCTTAATTTAATCAATTACTTTTCCAAGTTCTCAATAGAATTCAAGTAAGAGGAAATTTTTTTTCTAACAGATTCAAATCTTTGGTATGAAGAACAAAATCTTTTCTTAAGAATCCATCAACGCATTAATCAAAATAGAAAAGCTATAACATTAATCCATAGGAATCAACAGGGCTCCTAACCTTAACCAAGGAGATTAGTTGCCCATGCTTTGAAAACAAAAAACAAGGATTCCAAAACTGTAAAGGATCTGAGGCTCCTTTTCAAAGTGTCTTTAGAATCCTTTTATACTGACTTCACAAAACCTAATTATTAAATTCAAAACTTAAATTCAAAACAAAATAAAAATAGAATCAAATCAAATCTAATCTTCCGCATTAAATCTTCAACTTTGTATCTTTTCTTCAAGGTTTTAGTGGTCCCAAATTGCATTCCAAATGGGCTTGAAGTGGCAAAGAGGATTAATTGTGAAGTTTGGGCCAAGTGACACGCTTTCTATGTGAACGCCATGCTTTTGCATGCAAGGGACATGCTTCCTGGATGTTGGTCTTCATTGGTGTACAACGCCCTCCTTGGGAGTGTGGCACGCCCAACTTTCTTGTTGGTGTGTGGCACGCCACTCCCTTGGCGTGTCACACCCATGTATTCTGGTTCCTGCACTCAAAATGGGATCTTTAAAATACTCCTCTAGAAACTTGTCCCAGCGTGTAACGCCGGGTTGTGGCGTGTGACAAGCAACATGATTAAACAAAGTCCTTAGAAAGGGAGTATGGCGTGTGACACACCCAAAGTATGGCGTTTCACGCCCATTCATTTTGCACCAAGAAGGGTCTTCATTAAACCATCGAAGACGTGTAGCCTGGCTTGCCCATTGTTCCTGGTGTGTTGTATGCCATGCATGCAACATTCTTGAAGGGCCTTTTTCATGTGGCGTGTGACACGCCACTTCCTTAGCGTGTTACACGCCACATTTCTTGTTCAAATTGCTTTGGGTCTGATCATCTGAAAAGCTGGCACGGCGTGTAGAGTGCCACGAATAAAATTCATGTCTTGGAGGGTGGTTTTTAGCCTGTGGCACACCAACTAGTGGCGTTACGCGCCCTTACCATTTGCTTAAAAAAAAGGGGGTCAAAGGCGTGTACAACTACAGGCCCTTGTTGTTTTGGCGTGTAACACGCCATTACCTTTAATTGTTTTGGCATTAAATGCCTGCAATGCTTCAAGCTTCATTTGGTTTCACTCAATAAACATTCATACTTTGCTAATAATGCCTCTTGCATTAAAAATCACATGCATGCATTGCTTTGCTTCATGAGGCTTCATTGCTTTGTACATTTAATTCATACCATGCATGCTTTAGTAATTAGCGCCATTAATTGGCACATGCATGGATACTTTAACGCATGCTTCCTTTAATCATGGGCATTAGTGACGCCTCCTTTGGTGTGTGTGCTTCATGGGCCACGCTTTTGAGTGTATCCTAACCTTCAAAGCGTGCCAAAATTTTTTCTTTGCTTTTTTTGAGCTTGTTTTGTGTTTTTTATTTCTTTTTCTATTATTTTCTACAAAATTCATCAAATCAAAAGATCAAGGCAATATCTAACTTAAACACCAAAACACTCTATAATTAAGCAATATGCATTTATTTCTTATATTAAAAAATATAGAAAAACACAACATGATGTGCACGCATCACAACACCAAACTTAAGCTCTAACTTGTCCTCAAGCAAGCAAAGAATCATGCCTTAATCTTCAAAATCTCAAAGCTTAAAATACAAGGGTGACTGGTAGCAATTGAAATGATTTTCGTAAGCCGTTTCACTTATGCATAATTCAACACAAATGCTTATAATCTTTCACTTATGTTGATGCTGCCAAGCTGGCACTAAACGCCACTGTCCGGTGTTCAGTGCCACAAGCATCGTGATTCGTGCAAGCTCTCTGTTTGGCTGGCGCTAAATGCCATGACTCGGTGTTTAACGCCAGGTGTGATCATGGAATTAATGTATCACTACGAAAATTCCTTCGGCAAGTATACCGAATTGTCATCAAGTAATAACTCACTAAGAGTGAGGTCGATCCCACAAGGATTAAAGGATTAAGCTATCAATAGTTAATTGATTATTCTAGTTAGAAAGTTCATATTGGAGTGATAATCAAACAAGAAATGTAAATGACTAGAAATTAAAAGAAAGTAATAAAGTGCAAGTAAATGACGTAAAAGTAAAGTGCAGGAAAATAAAGTGCTGGTAAGTAAAATGCAAGGAATAGAAAGTACAAGAAAGTAAAGTGCTGGAAAGTAAATGACCATAAAGTAAATATAAGAACTAAAGATAAAATAAACATTGGGATCAAGAGATATTGCATTCTCCGGATTAATTGATTTCATCTCATCTTCAATCATGCAACTCATTGACCTCTTGGCAATCATGAGTGATTGAGTCCCAATTCCTTGGTAACTCAATCTCCCCAATCTTGATCAATAGCCATTTCCTTGATCTAATTGCTCATGAGAAGGGATGAAGAATGGTCCCTAATTATACCACACACTTTCCTAGACCCTGATGCACGAAAACTTGTCTCTCAACAAGTTTCCCTTTCGCAAGTATACCGAATTGTCGTAAAGTAAAAACTCACAATAGAGTGAGGTCGAATCCCACAGGGATTGATTGGTCGAGCAACTTTAATTAGAGAAGTGTTCTAGTCAAGCTAAGCCAAATTGAGTGAGAATTGCAGAAAATTAAAGGCGGGAAAGATAAATGACATGAAATATAAATTTGCAGAATCCTAAATGGGGAATTGGGGAGATGAGCATGAAAGTAAATAACATAAAGTAAAGAGAGTGGGTAAGATCTGAGATGGGGAATTCATTGGGCTTAGGAGATGTTGCATTCTCCGGATCAAGTTCATCTTCATCTCTTCCTCAATCAATGCATTCATTGATCTCCTTGGCAATCTTAGGTGATTGGATCCCAATTCCTTGGCAACCCAATCTCTCTCAGCTTGAACAATTTCCCAATTCCTTGATTTAATTGCTCATGAGAAGAGATGAAGTTTGATCACTGATTATACCACACACCTTCATAGATCAAAGTATTGGTAGAATTACATGTCACGATATCCATCCAACCCCCAACCTAATTCAATGTGAGAAAACAATTCTAGCATGATCTCCTTATTCCTCTTCCAAGGCTCAGAGGATATCCAATTATGGAGAGTTTCTTTTCCAAGATAACTAACCACTTGGTTGAAGACCGAAAGCTTTCTAGCAAAATCAAGAGAAAAAAAAGAGGAAGAAGAATGAAAACTATAATTGATCCATCAAATTACAACAGAGCTCCCTAACCCAATGAAAGGGGTTTAGTTGTTCATAGCTCTCGAAATGAAATGCGTAAAAGAAAAGTGCATTGTAAAGTAACTAGAAATTGTAGAGAAAGTAAATATACAGAGTGTAGCTCCCAATAATGCCAAGCTCTCTTCTAGCTCCCAATATGCCTGCCATCTCCAACGTTAGTGACAAAGTTAATGTCACTAACATTGGCACATCATTCCTTGCTCCACGTTACCATTCACATTAGTAGCCTTAACGTGGCCACTAACGTAGGTAATCTTGTCCTGGTCCAACATTAGTGACAAAGTTAGTGTCACTAACATTGGCGATCTCTTCTTATTCCACGTTAGAGTTCACGTTAATTGGATTAACGTGGCTCTTAACGTGGTTATGTGTGGCCTTTGAAGCGTTAGTGATGATAACTATACCACTAATGTTGCAAGCTTGCTCCCTTTCCACGTTAATGGTCACGTTAGTGATACTAACATGGCTGCTGGTGGACGAAATTGTGATCTATTGTCTTTGTACTTGTATGAAATTTAATAATTGGCTCTATTTGAATTCACAACTCCGTTCAACTAACCAGCAAGTGTACTGGGTCGTCCAAGTAATAAACCTTATGTGAGTAAGGGTCGATCCCACAGAGATTGTTGGTATGAAGCAAGCTATGGTCACCTTGTAAATCTCAGTTAGGCAGATTAAATTGATTTATGGATTTTCGAATAATTAATAATAAAATAGAAAATAAAAAAGGGATAGAAATACTTATGTAAATCAATAGTGGGAATTTCAGATAGGTGTATGGAGATGCTGTGTTCCTCTTGAAACTCTACTTCACTACTCGCTCTTCCTTCAATCCTTCTTACTCCTTTCCATGGCAAGCTGTAT